>NC_137158.1:8682705-9282705 GCF_951394435.1 Stenella coeruleoalba | reverse complement strand
CTGAGGGCTGTGGTGAGGCAGAAAGGAGAAGAGATACCTGCGAAGTTCCTGCTGTTCCGTGAAGGTTTGAATCTGCACTCGCGCAGTCTGTTTCAGATCCGCCTGGAAGGTTAATACTGAAGACCATGCGGACTCCTTGCTCAGGGCTCTTCGTGAGCTTTTCTCCCCTGGCTGGTGGACCTGCCTTCGTTTTCATTCCGCAAATTGGCTCAGCGTGCAGGACGGCATGTGGAGATAAACACTGGCCCTAACTTTAGAGAAAATATCCCCCAGAGAGAGAAAAACAAGCCTAGAAAGATCATTTAAGAATTTAGGGGCTTCCCTGGTGGCGCTGTGGTTGAGAGTTCGCCTGCCGATGCAGGGGACACGGGTTCGTGCCCCGGTCCGGGAGGATCCCACATGCCATGGAGTGGCTGGGCCCGTGAGCCATGGCCGCTGAGCCTGCGCATCTGGAGCCTGTGCTCCACAACGGGAGAGACCACAACGGTGAGAGGCCCGCGTACCGCAAAAAAAAAAAAAAAAAAAAAAAGAATTTAGAAACAGATATGTACTCATTTTTGTAATTCCCCAGCTGAAAAACTAAACAAACAAAAAGCAGTTGAGCTTTCAAAAGAAAATGCCATTTGTAGCATGTATGATAGATTTGCAAGGTGTTGGGTGTGGCCTCTGTCCGTGTCGTCCCCCCCCCCCCCCCCCCCCCCCCCCCCGAAGAGGGAGCGTTGTTCTCTGCGATGGCTCCAGGGGAAGGTTTACAAGATGATTCTCACGTTTTCTAATCAGGTCACAGCGGGGGCGCGGGAATGTCCTTTCTACCACTGTGACCTTCCTGAGAGCATCCGTAGATGTGATTTTCACATGGAATCTGTTAAAGAGGCAGTCTGTTGGTGGAAATGATGAGAATTAAGGACTGTTGCTCTGCCCTGCTAACCTGGGGCTGCTTCTGAGACTGGCTTCAGAGGGTAAAGTCAGCTAGGTTCTCCCTCCACCCCAGACCCTCTGCCCTCAGCCCACCTTATCTCAAATCCACCGAGCTTCGCCCTAAGCTGGTACCACCCTGCAGCCCGGAATACAGATCGTCTCTGTCTTCTCACGTTTGCCTGGCTAGCTTCTTGTCACCCCTCAAGACCCGTTCGTGGCGCCAGCATCACTTTCTCTGGGAAGTTTTTCCTGATTTTCCCTCCAGCGTAGAGGTGCATCCCGCGTGCTCCCCCAGCCCTGCACTTAGGCGCTCCTCCTCAGGGTGGCGCTCGCGTGGGACTCCTGCTGCACCGCCCCCTCCGCCAGAGGAGGGGGCACGGGTCTCCCCCTGCCTCTCCAGGCCTGGCATCGTCCCTGACGTTGTAGCTGGAATAATGTCTGCTGAATTCATGTTTACTCGTCTTCCTTTTCTAGTTTAAGGATTATCAGAATTCCAAGTTTTACAAGCTTCCTGTTCCTCTGAGACCACATTGCCCTTATCTCTTGTGATTTTTTTTTTTAAGGGGAGGATAATTAGCTATATTCCAGACAGCTCCCTAAACAGGGTCTCCTTCAGTGGTTCTCAGCCTGGCTACACCTCAGAATGACCCAGGGAGCTTTGAAAAAATACCGAAACCTGGGCTCCATTGCTGATCCATTAAACCATCACCACTGGATGTAGGCCTGGTGTTGGGGAGTGTGTATATTTATTTTAAGTCTTGAGGGGATTATAAAGTGCAGCCAGAGACCAGAACGGCTGGTGTAGGTGGTCAGAAGCTGCATGTTCCCTCCTCTGGTTCATTCTAGTCCATTCTGTAGGCTGGATCCCTTCCATGCTAATCTCGGATGGCCTCCGCCTGCAGCAGCTTGAAGCAGGGTTTCGGTTCCCGGCCAGAGATTGAGGTCAGGCCGCGGCAGTGAGAGCACCGAATCCCAGCCACTAGACCAGTGGCCAGGGACAAGGCCCTGGCCCTACGGCTTTGCAGAAGAGAATTCCCACAAAGATGGAAACTAGTGAAACAGGTAAAGTGTTTATTAGGAGGAAAAAGAATACAGTACGTGTGGGTAGACACACGGGCGGACTCAGAGAGAGAGTCACACCCTCATGGCAGTTTGAATCACTTTTGTGGGGCATTTCTTCTGGGTTTCCTTTGGCCAATCATCTTGCTTTGCCTGGTTCTGAATCTGTATTTGGTTTCTCTCAGGGTCCTCCCATGTGTGCATGAGTATCTTTTAGCCAAGACGGATTCTAGCGAAGAGGCCTATGGGTAGGTTGACATCATTTACTGTGGGGTGGCACCGCCTCCCTTTTGACCTTCGAGGAGCCTTTCTGCACGTGTGTAGCTGGGCAGATCTCCTGACTTCAAGAATGAGGAATGTGTGGTCTTTTATCTCTTACCTGGGCAGGGCCCAGCCTCTCCTATTACCCTCCTGTTATCTTCATCGTGGAGTATCGGTCCACAGGGGACAAACTCCAGCTTCTCAGCCTGGGGCCCATCTATCTCCTGCCTCAGTGCCACCCCTTGAGTCGGTCTGGGGGTTTGAGCTAGGATAGCACCATGCTATGAAAGGTTTGAGAATGCTTAATAAAATGATTTCCATAGAAGACACTTCCGTTGGTCAAGCAAGTTTAGACGTGAGCACAGAGTAGTTTTTAAAATCATAACAACTGAGAAGCATCACTAACAATATAAAGACTGCCTGTATTTACTGGGAATGCAAGTTTAATCTATTTTTTTTTTTTTTTTTTTTTTTTGCCATACGCGGGCCTCTCACTGTTGTGGCCTCTCCCGTTGCGGAGCACAGGCTCTGGACGCGCAGGCTCAGCGGCCATGGCTCACAGGCCCAGCGGCTCTGCGGCATGTGGGATCTTCCCGGACCGGGGCACGAACCCGTGTCCCCTGCATCGGCAGGCGGACTTTCAACCACTGCGCCACCAGGGAAGCCCCTAATCTATTTTTTAATTGTGGTAAAATATACATAAAACTTACCCTTTTAACCACGTTTAAGTATACAGAGGCATCAAGTACATGCACACTGTTGTGACGTGTTCACCACTGTCTATCTCTAGAACTTCTTCTCACAAACCAAAACTCTGTACCCATTTGTCGACTGAAAAAAAAAGCACACCCTGAAAGTTGAGAGTTATATTTTATTTGAGGACATGACTGAGGACCATAGCCCAGGAATTGGCCTCTCAGATGGCTCTGAGGGACTGTCCCAAAGAGGTAAGGGAGGAGCCAGGAGATATAGGCATTTTTGCTGGAAAACAAAAAAGTAGTCGAACATCAAAAGATTACTGCTAATCACAAAAAACACAATGCAAGTTAATGGATTTTGTGCTTTTCTATGTATGGGAAGATGCAAGAGTCTGGGCTCCCTGAAATTATTCCCTTTAATATTTATGCATCTTAACTATCTAGGGCCAGTATCCCGTCTTTCTCCATCCTGAATTTCGTCAGGGTATGTGTCAGGGCAACCGTAGTGGCTGATGGCTTCATGGCTGCAACATTTGTTGTTTACTGATTTGGCAGGTGACGTTTTTTTTTTTTTTTTTGTCCACACACTAAACAGTAACTTCCCACTCACTCCTCCAAGTCCCTGGTAAGCACTGTTCTACCTTCTTATCACTGTGAATTGGACAATTCTGTTCCTCATATAAGTGGACTTATACAATGTTTGTCCTTTGTTGAGCCGATAGAACTACCTTCCCCTCTACAGAGCCTTCGATGTTAGTATGCCTCAGTTCTTTGCCACCAACCTACTAGGAAATCATTCGTGCATATTTTTAGTATTCAGTTAATTAAACCCCCTGAATTTATCTTTTATTCTGTGGATCAAGGTTTCCATCCTTGTTCAGCATCCTGATTGTTTCCTCGGAAGATTTAGTTTTCTATGATGGTTTATTGTTTCCAGAGTAGAGATTTAAATGAATTGCTTATAGATTAAATAAAGAACACTTCTTAGAAATAAAGAATTTTTCCCCCCACAAAAACAATGGCTGCTAAAAGGCTTTTGAGAAGCCTTTGGATGGTAATAAAGACAAAACAAAACAAAACAACAGTTTACCCTGAAGCAATCATACAGCTTCAGGCAGTATTCTGGAGCAGATTAACAGACCTATTTAACGGCCAGGCCATGCTTTTTCATTCCTATTCTGTGCTAGAGGAAAATCACCCTAAAGTATAATTGGAAGTAAGTGTGGAAAGCTGTAGTTCTGTCTGCCCCTTAGGAAGCAGGAGATTAGGAAGGAATCATTATCATGGTCATTAAAGAGCACAGCCTGACATGTAAGCATTCACTCTTAGAACCATGAAAATCTGTAGCTGAACATTTGCATGAAACAGTGGCAATTTAGAAATGATAGTAAATAGATAAAGGACACATTCCTATCAGACAGCCCTTTTTTTTGCTTTCTGTATCTGATTTAAGTCTAGTGAAAATGATTCTTGAAGCACTACTGTTAACATATCTGTTTTTTTCAGTTGAATTGTTAGCAGATGCTAAGACTGGAAGGAATAAGATTATGAAAAAATGTACTTAAGTATCATTTTCCATTTTTTAATAGAGATATGATTGACATATGACATTATATTATTGTCAGGTGTACAACATAATGATTTGTATTTATATATATTACAAAATGACCACCAGAATGAGTCTAGTTAACTTCCATCACCACACATAGCTACAAATTTATTTTCTTCTTGTGATGAGAACTTTTAAGATTAAGGTGGTACTCTCTTAGCAACTTTCAAATATATAATAGAGTATTATTAACTATAGTCATCATGCTGTACATTACCTCATCAGGGCTTATTTTGTAACTGGAAGTTTATACTTTTTTTTTTTTTTTGGTACGTGGGCCTCTCACTGTCGTGGCCTCTCCCGTTGCGGAGCACAGGCTCCGGACGCGCAGGCTTAGTGGCCATGGATCATGGGCCCAGCTGCATGTGGGATCTTCCTGGACCGGGGCACGAACCCGTGTCCCCTGCATCGGCAGGCGGACTCTCAACCACTGCACCACCAGGGAAGCCTGGAAGTTTATACCTTTTGACCACCTTTACCCATTTAGCCACCCTCCATCCCCAACTTCTGAACCACAAATGTGTTCTCTGTTTCTATGCGTTTGATTTTGGGTTTTTTGTTTCTTGGGTTTTTTTTAGAATTCACATATATAAGAATCCTGAGATTATATAGTATTTGTCTTTCCCAGACTTGTTACACTAAGCGTAATGCCCTCAATGTCCATCCATGTTGTCACAAAGAGCAAGTTTCCTTCTTTGTAGGGGTTGAATGATATTCCATCATGTGTATATACATACACCACATCTTACATCTTAACTGTTGTACATAGTGCTGCTGTGAACATTGGGCTGCATGAATCTTTGTGAATTAATGTTCGCATTTTATCGTGATAAACACCCAGAAGCGGAATTGCTAGATCATATGTTAGTTCTATTTTTAAATTTTTGAGGAACCTTCATACCATTTTCCATACTGGCTGCACCAATGTACATTCCCAGCAGCAGTGCACAAGGGTTCCCTTTTCTCCACATTCTCATCAATACTTGTTATTTCTTGTCTTTTTGATAATAGACATTGTAACAGGTGTGAGGTGGTATCTCATTGTGGTTTCAATTTGCATTTCCCTGATGATTAGTGATATTGAACACCTATTCATGTACCTGTTGGCCATCTGTATGTATTCTTGGGAAAAATATCTATTCAGATCCTCTGCTCGTTTTAAAAATCAGATTGCTTTTTGCTTTCAGTTCTTTATATATTTTGGATATTAACCCTTTATAGGATATATGATTTGCCTTTTCATTTTGCTGATGGTTTCTTTTGCTGTGCAGAAGTTTATTAGTTTGATGTAGTCCCACTTGTTTATTTTTTCTTTTGTTGCCTTTGCTTTTGGTGTCAGATCTAAAATATCATTGCCAAGACTGATGTCAAGGAGCTTACCACCTATGTTTATGATCACTAGGAGTTTTATGGTTTCAGGCCTTATGTTCGAATCTTTAATCAATTTTGAGTTAATTTTTGTGTATGATGTAAGAGAATGTCCAGTTTCATTCTTTTGCCTGTGGCTGTCCATTTTGCTGGCACAATTTATTGAAGAGACTGTCCTCTTCTCATTGTATATTCTTGGCTCCTTTGTCGTAAATTAATTGACCATATATGTGTGGATTTATTTCGGCGCTCTCTGATCTTTTTCATTGATCTGTGTGTCTGTTTTTATGCCAATACCATACTGTTTTGATTACTATATCTTTGTAATATAGTTTGAAATCAGGGAGTGTAATGCCTCCTGCTTTGTTCTTCTTTCTCAAGATTGTTTTGGCAGTTTAGGGTCATGTGGTTTTATACAAATTTTAGGATTGTTGTTCTGTTTCTGAGAAAAATGACTTCGTAATTTTGATAGGGATTGTATTGACTCTATGGATTGCTTTGGGTAGAATGGAAATTTTAACAACGTTAACTCTTCTAATTCATAAGCATGAAATATCTTTCCATTTGTGTTGTTTTCAGTTTCTTTCATCAATGTCTTATAGTTTTCAGGGTATATTTTACCTTCTTGGTTAAGTTTCTTTTTTTTTTTTTAATTGATGTATAGCCGACTTACAATGTTGTGTTAGTTTCGGGTGTACAGCAAAGTGATTATTATACATACATATATATCTATTATATTTTTTTAGATTCTTTTCCTTTATAGGCTATTAAAAAATATTGAGTATAGTTCCCTGTGCTATACAGTAGGTCCTTGTTGGTTGTCTATTTTATATATAGTAGTGTGTCTATGTTAATCCCAAACTCCTAATTTATCCCTCCCCACCCCCCACTTTCTTTGTTAAGTTTCTTCCTCGGTATTTTATTCTCTTTGATGCAATTGTAAATGGGATTGTTTTCTTAATTTCTACTTCTGATAGTTTGTCATTAGTATATAGAAATGCAACAGATTTCTGTGGATTGATTTTGCATCCTGCAATTTATTGAATTTTTTTATTCTAACAATTTTTTGGTGGTGTCTTTAGGGTTTTCTATCTGTAATACCATGTCATCTGCAAATAGTGACAGTTTTACTTCTTCCTTTACAATTTGCATGCCTTTTATTTCTTTTTCTTGCCTGATTGCTCTGGCTAGGACTTCCAATGCTATATTGAATAAAAGTGGCAGCCTTGTCTTGTTCCTGATCTTAGAGGAAAACTTTCAACTTTTCACCATTGAGTATGATATTAGTTGTGGGCTTGTCATATATAGCCTTTATTATGTTGATGTACATTCTGTCTATATATACTTTGTTGAGACTTTTTATCATAAATGGATGTTGAATTTTGTTAAAAAGCCTTTTCGGCATCTACTGTGATGATCACATGATTTTTGTCTTTCATTTTGTTAATTTGGTGGATCACACTGATTGATTTTCAGATACTGAACCATCCTTGCATCCTCAGAATAAATCCCACTAGATCATGGTGTATAATTCATTTAATGTATTGTTGAATTCAATTTGCTAATATTTTGTTGAGGATTTTTGCATCTATGTTCATGAGGGATATTGGCCTATAATTTTCATTTCTTATGGTATCCTTGTCTGGTTATGGTATCAGGGTAATATTGGCCTCAGAAAATAAGTTTGGAAGTGGTCCCTCTTCTATTGTTTTTGGAAGAGCTTGAGAAGGATTGGTATTAATTCTTTGGAAATGTTTTCTAGAAGTCACCAGTGAAACTCTCTGGTCCTGGACTTTTGTTTGTTGGGAGGTGTTTGATTACTGATTCAATCTTCTACTAGAAATTGGTCTGTTCATGTTTTCTATTTCTTCATGATTCAGTTGTAGTAGATTGTATGTTTTTAGGAATTTATCCATTTCTTCTAGGTTGTCCAATTTGTTGGTGTATATATTCACAGTAGTCTCTTATGATCCTTTGTATTTCTGTGTTATCAGTTGTAATATCTCCTCTTTCATTTCTGATTTTATTTGAGTCCTTTCTCTTTTTTTCCTTGGTGAGTCTAGCTATAAAGGTTTGTCAATTATGTTTATCTTTTCAAAAAACCAGGTCTTCGTTTCATTTTTTTTAAGTCTCTGCTTCATTGATTTTTGCTTTGATCTTTGTTATTTCCTTCCATCTACTAATTTTTGGCTTTATCTGTACTTTTTCTATTCTCTTGAAGTATAAAGTTAGATTGTTTGAGATCTTTTTAATTTCTTGGTGTAGGTAATTATATCTATGAACTTCCCTCTTAGGACTACTTCTGCTATATCTCATAAATTTTGGTATGTTGTATTTCCATTTTCATTTGTCTCAAGGTATTTTTTGATTCCTCAGCAGTTGTTCATTTTTAACCTTCATGCCCTATGTAACTGTAGCTTCTTCTTCCATGCTTATCCACATCAAAGGATTATAATGGGACTGGGGGTTTGTAAAAAGAAAGGCAGTGCCCTCATTGGTATTGGCAGAGTAAGGATCTTTGAAGAGCCTGTTCTATATAAAAGCAATGAGAATACTGCAAGAATTGTCAAAATCAACTTTTTCAGGACCATGGAAACTAACCCAAGGTGTACATCAATCTGGAGAGTGTTTATTCAAGAAAAATGGCTATTACCTTTGTAAAACAGTGAGCATTGCATTGTTGCAACTTTCCCTATTCCCACCCATTCTTCCCAGTTCCATGGTAGCCTTGACAATGAAGAGCCCCACAGTCATGGCGACAATCAACAGCTACCGACCCTAGCATTCACTGGGAGGAAAGAAAAAGGTTGGAACTCATTCATAGCTCTGCTCTAAGAAAATTACCATTATTTGACATAACAGTTCTCTAGAAAATTCCTTTCACAAAGCTTGTCTTTTTCTGACCTCACTCAGAGCTCACCCAGGGCAAACAGCCTTTTCTCTGGGGACATTTTTTCAAAGTCAAAAAACAAACACAAAAATCCCAAAAAACAAAACCAAAAAACCAAAATAAACAAAAAACAGAAATAAAAAAAATATTGTTTACCATCACAGCTCCATGAGGCAGTGATTATAGTTGTGGCAAACATTAAGCTGAGCAAAATATTTAAAAGAAAAAGTTGGGGGGATATTTTATTCCATAAGCGGCTTTGAAAAGCTCTGACATATTATTGGAATTCTAGAAGGCCATGTGTATGCTTAGGTCTGTGTGCATGTCCAGAGTTGTGCATGTGCTTAAGAAAAATGTTTCAAGGCCCTGAGTTCTCTCCAGCTGATCAAGCCTCTGTGCAAGTAGGAAGTGGTGAAGGTTAAGGCAGAGTTGTAAACTGCCTGGCTGAGTGTTGAACACAGGCCCAACAGGCACACAGAGCCCCTTGGCCAAGACTGAGAGCCTCTTTGGTTCCAGGAATTTAAAGAAACATATGTCCAATATTTAACTGACCTGTAAGCTGACTGAGCAGAGATTTCAGTGGCTACACACAGCAAATAACACAGACTTTACAGAGTTAGTTCAAGAAAGTCACAAACAGTAACAGTAACAACAAGCAACAACAACACAGAGCAACACCTGTAGTAGAGGGGTGAGAATATCTGATGTCCAGAGTTGCCACATTCTATTATGTAAAATGTTCAATTTTCAACAAGAAGTTACAAGACATGCCAAGAAACAAGCATGGCCAATACACAAGTAATAGAAAGTGTCTCTGAGAAAGTCCAGACATTGGACTTACTAGACAAAGACTTTAAAGCAGCTGTTTTAGATATATCCAATCAACCAAAGGAAACCATGTCTAAATAACTAAAGGAAAATATGAGAATGCTGTCTCATCAAATAGGGGGTATAATGAAGTAAAAATTAAATTAATTAAATTTAAAAAATTAAAAAGAACACCAAGTAGAAATGCCAGAGTTGAAAAGTTCAATAACAGAGATGAAAAATTCTCTAGGAGGGTCAGAGAAGATTTGAGCAGACCAAAGAATCAGTGTATTCTAAAGATAGGTCAGTTGGGATGATTGAAGAAGAGAAAAGAATGAAGAAAAATGAACACAGCCTCAGAGACCTATGGGTCAAGGGTACAAATATATGCATGCTACAAGTCTGAGAGAAAGAGAAGGAAAGGACTAGAAAGAACATGTGAAGAAAAAATGGTCTTCCCAAATTTGTATGAAAAGCATTAATGTACACATCCAAGAACCTTAATGGACTCTAAGTAAGATAAACTCAAAGAGTACATCATACATCATAATCAAACTATCGAAAGACAATGCTGAAGAGAATCCTGACAGCAGCAAAAGTGAAGTGACCTATCATGTGTAAAGGATCTTCAATAAAGATTAACAGCTGATTTCTCATGGGAACCATGGAAGCCAGAAGGCAGTGGTTTGACATATTCAAAATACTGGAGGGAGAATTCTATATCTAGCAAAATTATCCCTCAAAATTGAAGGAGAAATTAAGATATTCCCAACATACAAATGCCATGAAAATTCACTGCTAGCAAAGATGACCTACAAGAAATACTAAAGGGAGTCTTTTAGGCCAAAATGAAAGGACATTAGACAGTAACTCTAATCCACATGAACAAATAAAAGAACCAGTAAAAGTTACTCTATCTATAAATTCAAAAGACAGTATAATTTTTACCTGTAACTTTTTTTTCTTTCTCTGATTTAAAAGGAAACTGCATAAAATGATAATTAGAAATCTGGGTTGAGAGACACACAACGTTTATGGATGTAATTTGTATGACAACAGCACAAAGGAGGAGGGGTAGATATGGTAGATAGCAAAATTGTATACTAGGAAATACCTATTTAATGCAGCAGAAGATGGTAATGGAGAAATAGAGGAATGAAAATATATTAGACACATAAAAAACAAATCGTAAACTGGAAGATGTAAATCTTAATTTATCAGTAATTACATTACACGTGAATGGATTAACCAATCCAATCAAAAAGCAGATGGACAGATGTGTAGAAAAATATGATCCAGCTATATCCTATATACAAGGCAAACATTTTAGATTAAAAGACACAAGTAGGTTGAAAGCAAAGGAATGGAAGAAGACATTTAAACAGAAACCAAAAAGAAAAAAAAAAAACAGTTGGAGTGGCTATATGAATACCAGAAAAGATAGACTTTAAGACAAAAGTTGTTACCAAACACTAAAAAGGTTGTTTTATAATGATAAAAGTGTCAATAGGGACTTCCCTGGTGGTTCAGTGGTTAAGAATCTGCCTGCCAATGCAGGGGACACAGGTTTGACCCCTGGCCCAGGAAGATCCCACATCCCGCAGAGCAACTAAGCCTGTGCACCACAACTACTGAGCCTACACTCTAGAGCCTGAGACCCACAACTACTGAGCCCATGTGCCACAACTACTAAAGCCCCCATACGTAGAGCCCTTGCTCCACAATAAGAGAAGCCACCGCAATGAGAAGCCTGTGTGCCGCAACGAAGAGTAGCCCCCACTTGCCGCAACTAGACAAAGCCCACATGCAGCAACAAAGATCCAACACAGCCTTTAAAAAAAAAAAAGGGTCAATCTATCAAGAAGATAAAACAATTATAAATGTGCACACATTTTAAAACAGAGACCCAAAATACATAAAGCTAAAACAACAGAACTGAAGGGAGAAATAGACATTCAAAGATAATAGTTGTAAACATCAACATTCCACTTTCAGTAATAGAACAACTAGATAGAAGGTCAACTGGGATAGAAGACTTGAAAAGCACTATAAACTTACTAGACCTAAGACATCTATAGAACACTTCACCCAACAACAGCAGATTACACATTCTTTTCAAATGCACAATTGAACATTCTCTAGGAGAGACCATAAAATAAGTATTATGTTAAGCCATAAAACAAGTCTTAATAAATTTAAAATAATTGAAAGTGTTCAAAGTATGTTCTTGGGCCACACTGGAGTGAAGTCAGAAATCAATACCAGAAAGGAGTCTGTGGAATTCCCAAGTATGTGGAAATTAAACAGCGTACTCCTAAATACCAAGAAATCACAAGGGAAATTGGAAAATACTTTGAGATGAATGAAAATGTAAACAAACATACTAAAACCTATGGAGTGCTTACAGGAAAATTTATAGCTCCAAATGCCTCTATTAAAAAGAAGAAAGATCTCAAACAAATTACCTAATCATTTACCATAAGAAACTAGAGACAGAAGAGCAAACTAAACCCCAAATAAGCAGCAGGAAGG
Organism: Stenella coeruleoalba; assembly: GCF_951394435.1. Taxonomy (NCBI): domain Eukaryota; kingdom Metazoa; phylum Chordata; class Mammalia; order Artiodactyla; family Delphinidae; genus Stenella; species Stenella coeruleoalba. The sequence goes on along the minus strand of NC_137158.1, from coordinate 9,270,563 downwards.
AAATAAAATTAGAGAAAAAATAACTGATATAGAGAATAGAAGAACAAGTGAGCACATCAACGAAACCAAAAGTTTGTTCCTTAAAAGCATCAACAAAATTAACAAATCTTTAGTTAGACTGCCCAAGAAATAGAAGAGAAGCCTCATATTAATACAAGATTCAGGGATGAAAACAGGAACAGACTTTTGTTTTTTATTATGAGAAAACCATGAAAAATTGTATGCAAACAAATTAGATAACCTTGAAGACATGGACAAGTTCATCAAAAGGCTATTAAAGCTGACTCAAAATGAAATAGAAAATCTGAATAAGCCTATAAGAAATACACTGAATTGGTAATCAAAACTTCACACAGAGAAAAGCCCAGTTCTAGATGGCTTCACTGGTAAATTCTACCAAACATTTAAAGAGGATTTAAGAAAATTCCTTTACAAACACTTCCAAAAAGATAGAAGGGCAGGAACACATTTGAAGTCATTCTATGAGGCCAGTGTTACCCTGATTCAAAAACCAGGCAGCACAAAGGAAAAAACCTATAGACTAATATCCCTTATGAATATGGATGCAAAATTCCTAAACAAAGTACTAGTAAAGTTAATCCAGCAACATATAAAAAAGAATTGTACACCATGACCAGATGGAATTTATCCCTGGAGTGTAAGGTTAGTTCACATACAAAAGTCAATAAATTTAATATGTCAGTAGAATAAAGCACAAAAGCCACATAAATCAGTAGATGCAGAAAAATCATCTGACAAAATTCAACATTCTTTCATTATCAAAACACTAGAAGAGGGCTTCCCTGGTGGCGCAGTGGTTGAGAGTCCGCCTGCCGATGCAGGGGACATGGGTTCGTGCCCCAGTCCGGGAAGATCCCACATGCCACGGAGCGGCTGGGCCCGTGAGCCATGGCCACTGAGCCTGCGCGTCCGGAGCCTGTGCTCCGCAACGGGAGAGGCCACAACAGTGAGAGGTCCGCGTACCGCAAAAACAAACAAACAAAAAAACACTAAAAGATCAATACTGGGGAATGGAAAGGAACTTTCTCAACTTGATAAACAGCATCTACGAGAAACCCACAGCTAACATCATACTTAAGAGTTGAAAACTTAAAGTTTTTTCCCCTCAAATGAAGAATAGGACAAGGATGACCCCTCTTGACACTTGTATATTCTCCATTTTACTATAAATTACAGGGAAATTAAGTGAAAAAAATGAATACAAGGCATCTGAGTTAGAAAGGAAGATCATTTACACAGTAAAGTGGTCTCTTACATGGTAAATCCTCAGAAATACACACATGTGCACGCATACACACACACAACCAATAGTGCTATAAATGAATTTATCAAGTTTGCAGGATGCAAGATCAATATATGTACATCAGTTTTATTTCTGTACATCAGCAATGAACAATCTGGAAATGAAATTTAAAAACAATTTCATTCACAACAGTGTCATAAATAATAAAATAGTAATAAATTTAATAGAGAAAGTATTAGACTTGTACACTGGAAACTGTAAAACATTACTGAGAGAAATTAATGAAGAACAAAATAAGCGGAGAGACACATTACGTTCATGGATTAGAAGACTTAACGTTATGGGGAAGATTTATTAATATTACCAAAATGGCAATGTTCCCCAAATTTATCTACAGATTCAATGCAATTCCTATCAAAATTCTGGCTGCCCTATTTGCAGCCAAATTTACATGGTGATCTTAAAATTCATATGGGAAAGCAAGGGATTCAATGGCCAAAATGATCTTGAAAAAGAACAAAGTTGGAAGACTTACACTTCCTGATTTGAAAACTTACTATAAAGCTGAAGTAACAGACAGTGTGGTACTGCATAAAGATAAGCATATGAATCAATGGAATAGAATTGATTGTCCAGAAAGAAACCCTTCATTTATGGTCAAGGGTTTTTGCCATGGGTGCCAAGACCATTCAGTAGAGAAAGAATAGTCTTTACCAAAAATGGTGCCCAGAGTTATACCAAAAGCCACTTAATTCATATCCTTTAAAAAAGGCATTTTTCAATAGATGAATTATATCTCAATAAAGGAGGGTGGGGAAGATTCTCACACACACACATGCCCACATGGCACTCCAAAAGGCAGTGTATGCTTTGCTGGGAAGAGAGATGACAGGAGAGTCGACCACAGAAAAAATTAGAGAAGAGAGGAGAGGAGGTGTTGGACACATACCTTTCTCCAACAAGTTCCCCAAGACTATTGTGTGTATACATTTTAATTGGGAACTTGGAATCTTTTCTTCTTCTTGTTTAAAGTGGAGAGAGAGAGAGACTTTTGAAAGTACTTGATACTTACTGGCAACAGCAGAAGTGTGTCAGCCGCCCAGTGTTCTAGTACAACTAGTCAGAGTGACTGTTCGAGTAAAAAAGCCATTAGTCTCTTTCTTGTGACCAGACAATAAAGGAACTGTTGCCAAAAACTACCTTTTGGGAAACGGAAATAGTTTTTATCTGTAAGAACCTTGCTGAAATTAGATTATGTGTAGTTAGAAAAGAGAGCATGTGCTAGTGAGACAAGTATATGCAGGGGAGACTAAGTTGATACACAGTAGAAGGAAATGATAAGCACTACTGATGCTGTTAACGTGGCTGAATGGGGAAGAAGAGGTTTACTGGACTTTGCTTTTTCCTTTCCAATTTGTTTGCCTTTTCTTTCTTTCTTTACTTTTTATGCCTTATTGCAAAGGCTAGGACCTCCAGTACATTGTTGAATAAAGGTTGAGAGCAGACATCTTGCTTCATTCAATCTTCAGTGGTTTAATTAACACCCAATATTTCACCATTAAGTATACTGTTGGCAGCAGGTTTTTTGTAGATGCACTTTATCAAGTTGAGGAAGTTCACTTCTATTCTTAGTTTGCTGAGAGGCTTTTCTTTTTTTTTATTTTTAATTAATTAATTAATTAATTTATTTATTTTTGGCTGTGTTGGGTCTTCAGTTCTGCCCACGGGCTTTCTCTAGTTGCGGCGAGTGGGGGCCACTCTTTGTTGTGGTGCGCAGGCTTCTCATTGCAATGGCTTCTCTTGTGGAGCACGGGCTCTAGGCGCCTGGGCTTCAGTAGTTGTGGCACACAGGCTCAGTAGTTGTGGCTCGCGGGCTCTAGAGCGCAGGCTCAGTAGTTGTGGCACGTGGGCTTAGTTGCTCTGCGGCATGTGGGATCTTCCGGGACCAGGGATCAAACCCGTGTCCCCTGCATTGGCAGGCGGATTCTTTACCACTGCACCACCAGAGAAGACCTGACAGGCTTTCCTAAAATCATGTTTAGATGTTAGATTTTGTCAAGTGCATTTTTTTCACCTATTGAGATAATCAGGTGTGGGGTTTTTTCTTTCTTTTTTAAAAGCCTCTTAATTTGGTGAATTACATTGATTGATTCTGAAAGGTTAAGCCAACACTGCAGTCACGAAATGAGCCTCACTTGGTCATGATTTGTTGTCTTTTTAATTTTTGGATTCAATTTGTTAGAACTTTAAGAATTTTTCTGTTTGTGTTCATGCGGGTTGCTGGTCTGTAGTTTTCTTGTAATGTTTCTGTTTGCTTTTGGCATCAGGGCACTACTGGCCTCAGAGAATTTGAAAGGTATTCCTACCTTTTCTGTACTCTGGAAAAGTTAGATTCTTTCTTACTTAAACATTTGTTAGAAATCACCAATGAAGCTCTCTAGGCCTGGAAGGTCTTTTTTTACCTTTGTTTTTTGTTTGTTTTGGTGGGAACATTTTAACTATAAACTTAATTTCTTTCATTGATCCAGGGCTATTCAGATTATCTAATTTTCATGAGCGAGCTTGATGGCCTGTATCTTTTAAGGAATTTGTCCATTTTTCTCTAAGGTATGAAATTTATTTCCATCAAGTTGTTCATAATATGCTTTTGTTATCATTTTAATGTTTGTAGAATCTGTATTGATACTCCTCTTTCATTCCTGGTAATCTGTGTTTTCTCTTTTCCTGATAAGTAAAAGTAGATATCGATCAATTTTATTCACTTCCCCCCCCCACAAAGGACACAGTTCTGATTTCACTGATTTCTCTATTGTTTTCTACTTCTATTTCAGATTGTATTTATCAGTACCTTTTTTCTATTCACTTTCGGCTTGTATTTACTCTTCTTTTTCTAGTGTACAAAGGTGAGTGATTAGTTCATTGAGCTGAGACCTTTCTTCTTACCTAATAGAAGTGTTTAGTGCTTGATGTCAGCATCATGGCAGCATGAGATGCTCCCTTTGTCTCTCCCTTCAATCTACAAGGTTTCCTCTGACCAACGTGCCAGGATGCCAGCGATCTCCACACATCTGTACATCTAAAGGTGGGTGGCCTGGAGCAGACGGCCAAGGCAGAGCCTGTGATCCTGACCCTGGGGGCGTGGCAGGTGAGCCTGCAGCCCCAGAGAACCCGGTAGCAGCAGGGGAGGCTGTGCATACGAATCCAGATTCCTGGTGCAGCAGGGCCCTTGGCCACAGGAAACCAGGCAGCAGTGGCAGCAGGACCTGTGACCCTGACCCCCGCCATGGAGGCACGTGTGACTCCCCGACCTGCAGCAGGAGCAGCCCAACAACCCCTTATGTGGCAGAGGCACCCACAGCCCCAGCTGCCCCACCACCCGCTAGCTCCCCTCACGGCTGTAGAGCCCCTGACCCCAGCAACTCTGGACAAAGTGCAGGCACCCACCATCCCAGGGCCCCAAGCTGTGATGCCAGTGACAGCAGTGATACTGGCAACAGCAAGGCGCCAGCAACCCCAGAGACAGAGGCAGCAACAGCAAGGGCACCAGGTGACACCTCTGGCAGGGGCTGTGGAGGGGGTAAAGTGCTGACTCTCAAATACAGCCAGAGGCAGCCTAAGTAAGAGAAACCAGAAACTTGTGCTGTAGCGCCACCTACAGTAAAACAAAAGAAAAGCCTCTAATTTCTATCCTGTTGAATTGTTAGAATCAAGTTTTTTAAAGCTTTACCTAAATAAGAAAGGTGTTTGCTACTTTAAATGCACCAGCAAAGGAACAACTCGTCAAGTACCGTAAAAAAACCGTGGTAACTCAGCATCACAAAAAGAAAACGACAAATCTCCGGAAACCAAATTTAAAGTCACGGAATACTGCCATCTAACTGATAGAGAATTCAAAACAGCTGTCATGAGCTGTCATGTCAGTGAGTGGCAAGAAAACTCAGAAAGGCAGTTTACTGAGCTCAGGAATAAAATGAACGAACAGAAGGAATAATTTACCAAAGAGATTGAAACTTAAAAAAGAACAAAACAAAAATTCTGGAGCTGAAGAACCCAATAAAGGAGATGAAGAGAACACATTAGAAGGCAATGGAAACAGAGCAGATCGGATGGAAGAGAGAATTAACAAGCTCGCAGACAGAAAAATAGAAATGATAACAGGTGGAAGAGGACAGACAACTAAATCTAAAAAGAAGAAGAAATTCTACCAAAATTTTGAAGAATATTTAATACCTATGCTTCTCAAATTCTTCCCAAAAAACTTGAAGAGGAAGGAATGCTTCATAACTTAATAATAATGAAGCCAACATTACCCTGATACCAAACCAGACAAGGAAACACACAAAAAAGAAAATTACAGGCCTGTATCTCTGATGAACATAGATGCAAAAATCCTCAACAAAATATTAGCAAGCTGAATACAATACATTAAAAGGATCATACATCATGATCAAGTGGGATTTATTCCAGGGATGCAAGGATGGTTCAACATCTGCAAATCAATCAACGTGATACACCACATTAACAAAATGAAAAATAAAATATGATCACCTCAATAGATGCAGAAAAAGCATTTGACAAAATTCAACACCCATTCATGGAAAAAACTCAATAAAATGGGTACAGAAGGAACATATATCAACATAATAAAGGCTATACATTACAAACCCACAGCTAACATCACATTCAACCGTGAAAAACTGAAAGCTATCACTCTAAGATCAAGACAAGATAAGGATGCCCACTCTCACCACTCTTATTAGTATTGGAAGTCCTGGCCAGAGCAGTCAAGAGAAATATACAAAAGGCATGCAAATTGGAAAGGAAGAAGTAAAACGGTCACTATTTACAGATGACATATTATACATAAAAACCCTAAGGTCTCCACCAAAAAACAGTAATAAATGAATACAGTAAAGCTGCAGGGTACAAAATTAGTGTACAGAAATCTGTTGTGTTTCCATACACTAACAGTGAATTATCAGGAAGAGAAATTAAGAAATGCCATTTATAATTTTAACAAAAAGAATAAAATACCTAGGAATAAATTTAACCAAGGAGGTGAAAGACCTGTATACTGAAAACTATAAGACATTGATGAAAGAAATCGAAGAAGATGCAAAGAAGTGGAGTTAATTCATGCTCATGGATTGGAAAAATTAACATTGTTAAAATGTCCATATCACCTAGTGCAGTCTATTCAATGCAATCCCTATCAAAATCCCAATGACATTTTTCACAGAAATAGAACTAAAAATTCTAAAATTTATATGGATATACAAAAGACCCCGAATAGCCAAAAAAAAAAAAAAAAATAGTGATTAAAAAAAAGAATGGAGCTGGAGGTATCACACTCCCTGATTTCAAATTATTATACTACAAAGCTATAGTAATCCAAACAACATAGTATTGGCAGAAAAACAGACACACAGATAAATGGCACAGAAATGAGACCCCAGAAATAACCCCACATGTATAAGGACAGTTAATATATGACAAAGGAGCAAAGAACATGCAATGGAGAAAGGATAGTCTCTTCAATAAATGGTGTTGGGAAAAACTAGACAGTCACATGCAAAAGAATGAAACTAGGCCATTATCTTACATCATACACAAAATTAACCCAAAATGGATTAAAGACTTGAATGTAAGATCTGAAACTACAAAACTTTTAGGTCAAACCATAGGCAGTATATTTTTTCATCAACCTCAGCAATATCTTACTGGATGTGTGTCCTCAGGCAAGGGAAACAAAAGCACAAATAAACAATAGGGACTACATCAAACTAGAAAGCTTCTGCACAGTGAAGGAAACTATCAACAAAACCAAAAGACTACCCACCAAATGGGAGATGCTATTTGTAAATCATACATCTGATAAGGCACTAATATCCAAAATATATAAAGAACTCATACAACTCAAGAACAAAAAACCAAACATCCTGAATACTTTTCCAGAGTAGACATACAGATGGCCAACAGGCACATGAAAAGATGTTCAACGTCACTAATTATTAGGGAAATGCAAATCAAATCCACAATGAGATATCACCTCACGTCCATTAGAATGGCTAGAAAAAGGGCAAGAAAAACAAGTGATGGAGAGGATGTGGAGAAAGGGGAACCCTCCTCCACTGTTGGTGGGAATGTAAATTGGTGCAGCCACTATGGAAAATGGTATGGAGATTCCTAAAAAAATTTTAAGAATAATTAATTTTCTAGCTATTCTACTTCTGAACATTTATCCAAGGAATATGAAAACCCTAATTTGAAAAGGTACGTGCACCCTTATGTTCATTGCAGCATTACTTACAATAGGCAAGATACAGGAGTAGCCTAAGTGCCCCTCAGTGGAGGAATGGATAAAGAAGATGTGGTGTGTATATACAGTGGACTCAGACGTAAGAAAAACAAACAAAAAAAGACGAAATCCTGCCATTTGTGAAAACATGGGATGGACCTTGAGGGCTATTACGCTAAGTGAAATAAGTCAGAGAAAGACAAATATGGTATGACTTCATTCATGTGTGGGATCTAAAAACAAACAAATGAACCAAACCAAACCAAACCAACACACAGATATATAGAACAGAGTAGTGGTTACCAGAGGGGAAAGTAGGTAGAGGGAAGGCCAAATGGGTAGAGAGGGTCAGCTTTTGGTGATGAGCACACTGTAATGTTGTACACATGAAAGTTATATCATTTTTTTAGTGATTCAGTTATATATTTATATATTCTTCTTTACATTCTCTTCCATTATAGGTTATTACAAGCTACCGAGTATAGTTCCCTGTGCTGTACAGCAGTTCCTTGTTTATCTATTTTATATCTACTGCATGTGTGTATATCTTAATCCCAAACTCCTAATTTATCCCTCCCCTCCCCTCCCCTTCGGTAACCGTAAGTTTGTTTTCTATGTCTGTGAGTCTATTTCTGTTTTGTAAGTAAGTTCATTTGTATCATTTTTTAGATTCCACATACAAGTGGTATCATATGGTTATTTGTCCTTGTCTGACTTACTTCACTCAATATGATAATCTCCAAGTCCATCCATGTTGCTGCAAATGGCATTATTTCATTCTTTTTTATGGCTGGGTAGTATCCCATTGTGTATGTATACCACATCTTCTTATCCATTCATCTGTTGATGGGCACTTGGGTTGCGTCCATGTCTGGGCTATTGTAAATGGTGCTGCTGTGAACATTGAGAGGCGTGTATCTTTTCAAATTATAGTTTTTTCCAGATATATGCCCAGGAGTGGGATTGCTGAGTTTTCATTATGGGATTGTAATTTCCTGCTTCTTTGCACATCTGGTCATTTTTGTATCTCAGGCATTAAAAATTTTATGTTGCTAGGTTCTAGGGGAAAAAAATGTGTCTAGTTCCTTATATTTCATTGTATATGTATATATGAAATGTGTAACATACATTTATTCTACATATATACACACACATATACATGTGGGTGTGTATATGATTATATGTTTGCATGTTATATATGTATTTGTTTATTTACTTTTAGCTTTTTTCTGGGCTATAATTAAGTTACTTAGAAACATTTTGATCCTTTCCTGGCTTACTTTTAAGTGTTGGGCAAACCAGCTAAGCCTTCATTTTCGGGCTAGTTTGGCCTCACAGTGGACCAGTGGCCGTGCAAGCACTCTTCCGAGCATCCCAGCTGTCGCCCGTTGTGCCCTGGCCATGGGGCACGTGGCCTGTCCCAGCCCTGAGTGGCCTCTAGGGATTGATCCATTCACCTGTTTCCTTCCAGTGGCTCCTTTCTTGAACTCAGGGAGTCTCACCAGCATCTACTGACCAGACTCAGTGGGACTTGAGGCAAGCCCTCTGCAGACAGTCGCACCCTCTGCTCTCGGGGTGACGCCCCCTGAATTCCAGCTGTCTTAGCCTCCCCGAGTTCTCCATTCTGTTTCCTCAGCTCAAGGAGATGGCAGAGCTGTGTGTGTTCCCCTCCCAGGGGTGTAGCCTTCAGGCAGGAAGCTGGGGCAACTGTAGGGCTCACATTTGTCTCTTCCTTTCAGAGATCTCTGTCCTGTGTGCCTTTTCCCCAGTGCTAGAAACTAGTTTTTCAAATGTTTTGTCTGGTTTTTAGCTATTTAAGACAGTAGGAAAAACCCCGTCCTTGTTGCTTCGGCCATCTTGTCCATAAGTAAGTGGAAATGGCCTGATGGACTTGGAGCTGCATCTGTTCATTGGTAAACATACACTGAGCAGGGCGGTCCTTCTGACTGGGAGGGACTGGGTCCCCACCACCCACCCTGTCCACTTGAAGAAGCCAGGAAATCCTGCTTTCACTGTGAATAACCAGTGTTCATCTGCACTTCTTTACACAACTGACCAGGACAGAGACTCCTACTTCCACGATTGTTATAAAGCTCCTAGTATCCCAAAGGCTTCTGAGAACACCTTTAAAACTAAATTAACTTCACTGACAAAAGGGAAGGGTACATACGATACTTGAGGCGTAAGTGCTTGGAAATGAAGAAAACTCAAGGTACCTATCTTGGGTTGGAAGCAATGGTTTAGGAGCGAAAAACTCCTTGTCTGACTTTCAGAGGGAGGATTCTAACTCCCAGGTTCACAGCAGGTCAGACGGTTCCCCAGAAGGCAGCCCAGGGCTTGGCCTAGTTCTCGAGTGGTTCCCGGTGCTGCTATGACCTGCTTCCCTTGAAGAGCTCACTGAGCAGGGCCTGGTGAAGACAGTGGAGGGGGCGGAGGGGGAGGTGTCTGAATGCCGCCCCCCTTTTGTATTAAATAGAAAACCACTTTGCCGCGGTGGTGAGCCAGCTGCCCTCCAATTCTCTCCCCGGGCTGCCAGCCTGCACCCCATTCTGCAGTGGGACCAGGAAAGGGCCTTGCAGCAGAGCAGGGAGTAGTTTCACAGCTGGCCGTCAGCTCTGCCTGTCTATATGGTAGACTTTGCCATATGACTGCTTTAGGAGCTCGCAGGATATTCCTGAGCTGCAGAAAGCAAGAAGACGCTCTTAATCTGAATCCTTCAGTGGTCACGACGATGAATGTGTTAGCCTGAGGGCAAATGGGGAAAGTCAGATCCAAGTGGCTTCATATAATTTTCACAATGACTTCTGCGCAACTCGGATCCTGTTTTTTTTTTTAATGAGAATGGGGAAATAAAATCAGTACCTTGAGGCCATGTGAGGAATATACCAGGAGCTTCAGTATGGCTAAAAAGGGCAGACTCTGAGCTAGGAAAAAAAAAGGATGAAGCTTACTTAAAGCACATGAAAACAACCCCAGAAATCTTTTCATCCTAAGATCTGAGTTGACCTAGTGACTAGTAGAAGTCACTTTTTTGTGTTAATTTGAACCTTTGACTTCCTGTTGGGGCCCGGGGCTGTTGAAGCCACATCCGAGGAAGGCTTCAGACTTGTTAGCCAAGTGGGGTGAAGCGCAGGTGGCCTGGAACTTTCCTGAGCCTCTTGCCGTCAACACTGTTCTCCAGCCATAGGCGGTGGCTAATCCACCTCCCCTCATGATAGTATTTACAATGGTATCGGCATTTATCTATCTTAGGGTCCTCTGAACAGAGCTTTGCAGTTAGTGAAGGCTTTCTGTTCACTAATTTCACATCAGACGTGAGGGGAGGGGGTGTCACGCCACCCTTGCGGGTGAGGAAACGGGGGAGTTTCAGAATCGAGAGAGGCTGAGTGACTTGGCCGGTTCTCAGCTGCAAGGACCCATGAGAAAACGGAGGTGCTAACTCCGAATTCTGCCGGGACGTGCTGCCCCGCCAGGATTGGTGGAGATCCCAGGCCAGGCCTCGGGACAACGCTCGCAGCACCTGTCTCCGTGTTCGGGCTCGCTCAGCACCTGCGGTACCCACCTGTGTCTGTAGGCAGCTTCGCGGTGCGTTCTCCCACGGGGGCGGCGGGGTCGGGAGCGCGGGTCTGCAGTCCCGCATCTGGAGAGGTTAAGAGGATGCTGGCTGTGCTCTGCTCACAGCTCCCCCGCGACTGACTGGAATCATTTGATACTAACTTTGCTAACTATGCGTTTGCATAAAGCGGCATAAATCAGCTCAGTTAATGTAGGGAAGGGCAAAAAGCTGCTAAGAAAACGTTCCTGGAGACTGATCCTCCTAACTCTGGAAGGGCGCCTGGCTTTACAGTGTCAGCTTAGTCGTGAAGAGCAGAGGTCGGGGTGCAGACTTTCACAACAATTAGGACGGCTGTGACAGCTGCTTCCAGAGACGCCTTGTGGAGCGCTTAATGGCTAAGCCTGTAACACAGTTTGTTAAACTACAGACTAAAGAGTAATGATTTTTCGTAACACCAAACCATTTAAGGAAATTGACACTCATCTGTTTCCTTGAAAAATGAACTACAAAAACCAAATTTGCCAAATGGCCTGATATCATCTCCTGTACTGATTTCCAGCCCCCCACGCCCCGCTCTTCAGATTGAATCAAATTGGAAATTTATACCAAATGACTATAGAGTATTCATTTCCCAGCTAACTGACCGGACTTGTATTCCTCCGTCTTCTAACCTCAGGGTCCATCAGAGCAGTGCTGGCTTTGGTAGGAACACATGGAGATGTCAGAGGACAGGCAGGAAAGCGGGGCGGCCTCCTCCCCGGGGACAGGCAGGGCGAGACTGTGTGCATTTCAGGTGTACTGAGTTCTAGTTACTCCCAGAGGCCAAACGTGCGGGGGCTGTGACGGCCTCTGCGCCGTGCACCCTTTGTCATCAACAGGCTACGTAGTGTCCAGAAGCCACCCCTCCACACACAGCCTCGATCAGGGCGGCAGACGTGCTCTATTGTAAAGGCGGGCTGTCCTTCTGAGACTGTGATGATGCAGGTAACACTCCTGCTCAACTCTGTGAACCAAGACTTGGCCCACGGTAGATACGGAAAAAAACGGGTTTTGATGTGACCAAGATTATATAGAAAAAAACAGAAGTACACCAGTATTTTACTTTAAAGACTTTTTTTTTTTTTAACTTTCACAAAGGATTTGCTGTAAGCCTTCAAGTCATCTTGTCCAACCCCAAAGCTGTATTTAAGCGTCGTGGGTCCCAGCCTGGGATGCAGGAATCTGACTTTCTAAAGCAGATCACGACCGTCGAAGAACTGGAACCGAAAGCAAGTAACTGCACCAAGGTATTCATTGCACTCGTGCCTCTTGACTTTGCTGTGTGTCCCTTGAGAGCGTGGCTACCCATCAGGTCTCCTCCCCGCAGGTCCTCGTGTGGCACACTCGGACAGAGAAGGTGAACCTAGCCAACGAGCCCAAGTACCACCTGGACACGGTGACGATCGAGGTGTGACAGAGCCGCAGCTGGTGCTCTGGCGGGCGTGCGGGGTAGGGCTGCGGGCACCCGGGGGCCGTTTCCTCTGCTCTCCTCCCGACGGGCACCTGCTTACAGGGTGGTTGTGTCCGGAAGCTGAGCACGGGTAGAGACAGCCGCTCTTGTCTCCGTTTGTTCTGCATGCTCCCTTACAAGCAACCCGGAGGGTCTCTGTACAGCACAGCTAATGGCACGCAGGCTAGTACCATTCCCAGAATCTTCTTACATACTTTTTTTTCCCATTTGGCCTTATAATTAATTGGTAGAACTGAACAAAACAAACAAACAGATGACAAGTGTTCTGTCAACAGCACATTCCCAATTTGTGACTCTGCAACGTGAAGTAACTTTTGTAAGACTGGTGGCAGTATTCATCATAGGAAATAAAACCCACAAAAAAGGTCTATGGATTCATCTGTTTAATACAGGGATATGACATCTGTCAGTACTAGGCACCATAAAATGTAAACACAATTACTGTCATAAACCTGGATACGCCTTCGAGGGTTGAAGTGGCTTGTTTAGTTACCCTGTTTGCATCTAGTGCAGAGAAAGGTCTCGTGTTTGTTAGCGCTACGTGTACATAGGAAGAGATCCCAATTACAAGGGAGGCAGGTAAAATCTGACTTCTTCAAACATTCGTTAAACAGCTAACTAACTTCGTAGTAACATCCAGGTTTATCTTCCTTTCTCTAACCACGTTCCCGGTTAAGCACATCATAGCAACAGCACAGTGACGTGAATGATGACATAAAAGAATCTGGATACACTAGAAAACAGTGCTCAGTGATACATTGACATTCTATTTATATGATTAAACATTTGATCATACAGTACCTTCCTACGGGATTACTGGCTAATCTGGGGGTGGGGTCATACTGTTAGAGGTATTACTAACAAACATGATAGCTACTTCCCTTATATGCAAACATGAGAGCTACAATTTCCTCGAGAGGGAAACTGATCATGCACGTTGACCGAGCAGCTTCCCAGATACGGTGTCTATGAAATCCTGGGAAATGTGAGCAAAAGCTGCCCTCGACATGAAATGGTTTCTCAGCCTGCTTTTCACCACAGCAAATTTAATCCATCAGTACAGACCAACACGGTCAATCAATCAGATAATGCTTAATATGAACAAATGGGGAGAAAAGAAAAAAATATTATGTACACGAATGAACAGGGGAACCCGGCTGCATCTCCGCAGGAATGTCAGGGGGGAGCGCGGTGGGCCGTGCTGCAGGGTCACTTCCACAGCTGCGTGCTGAGCGTCTGACCTGACGAGGCCCCCGACCACCCCGCTGCCCCCGCCGTGGTGCTGGGGGGCTGGCTGAAGCCTGCCGCGGGGCTTGCGCCGCCCAGGCTCAGGCCAGCCATCTGCTGGTTCACCTGTGAACACACAAAAGGCATCCTTCACTTTGCAGGCCTGGTTTCTTCAGCCACTGCTAGACATTTCTAATGGCCAGCCTATTTTAGTAGAAGTGGGCCTTTACTCGAAGTTGATTTACTCAGAGAGACACGGACACTTAATAGCAACTCGAAGTATTTTTCATCCATGTGAACAGCTGTCCGAGCCCTGGAGTAAAAGCAGCCGACCACACGATGCTTTCTCCACAGAAAGCAAATAGCTACCGTGTTCCCTTCTTGGTTGCTATTTCCTTCTGCTTTTCAACCCTGTCTATAAAGTGGTCTCAAGTCATTTTATATTTATTCATTTTCTGGACTCAATTTCTTGTCCCCCAAAGATTAACCACAACTGGAAAAAGTACCAAAGCAATCGCTGAATTCATATCTGGATGTGCCATGAGTCTGCTATTCGAACTTTCGAATATACTAGCAGTACTTTCAACCATATACTTTCTAGGATATGCCTTCAACTATAACTTAACTACTAAGGACTAAGGAAATGTCTGAAAGTAAACTACTCCAAAATTATGAACTGTATATGATGGCAATTGTTCTGTCTTTATTCAGGTCTTAAATAGCTCTGTATACTTTATAAATATTTAAAAAGGTCATAAAACATATTTTTCTTTTGCTATAGCCAACCATATAAACGCCTATTGTATGACAAAAGGTGTAAGATTACATGTACTTTCCTTCCAGACTGGAGTCCTAAAGGTGTAAGATTACATGTACTTTTCTTCCAGACTGGAGTCGTGTGTACATAAGCCTCCTAACCCTCCCCTGTGGTGCTCTCACTTCTAAGACTGATGGTAAGTGAAGGAAAGGCAAGATTTACTACTAAGTAGAGTGGATTCAAAACCTATGCTCAGGGCTTCCCTGGTGGCGCAGTGGTTGAGAGTCCGCCTGCCGATGCAGGGGACGTGGGTTCGTGCCCCGGTCCAGGAAGATCCCACATGCCACGGAGCGGCTGGGCCCGTGAGCCATGGCCGCTGAGCCTGCGCGTCCGGAGCCTGTGCTCCGCAACGGGAGAGGCCCCAACAGTGAGAGGCCCTCGTACCGCAAAAAAGAAAAAAAAAAAATTAAAAAAAAAAATCTATGCTCAGGGTTGGATTGTATTAATAAAGTTCAACCGTCTGCAGTTCTTAGTTCTTCAAAAACCCTAATACTAACCACATCACTGATGAGGGAGGCACAGTGTCTGGAGGGGCAGGTCGCTTCTTCCTAGGTACTGAAGGATGTTTAGTACCTGTCATGGCCAGCAGACCCCACCAAGAGAGAGCTGGAGAAGAGCACCCCCTTCGGCGGGCCCGGAAGTAAGGTGGGGTAAGTCCTTACTGGTTCAGCAGGCACCCTAACCTGGGCTGGGTCTGCTTCAGCATTCCGGCTGCACAAAAGCTATTACTGACATTTGACACTTAACGATTTTTGAGATTCCCAGAGTGCACAGACCAATGTCATATAGATATTCCTTTAAATAGTGACAGTAAAAAATAACTTGGAACATTCATGGGATATATAGTGATTTTGCTAATAATGTCGGTTAGAAATTGCTATATACTATTCCCTGAATGCTGACGAGAACAGAAGTCAAGGGCATCAAAATACCAGAGGAACATCAAATAAGGAAGTGTACAAGGAAGAAGAGTGGGACCACGAACCTAGGTCTGAGGCCTCTGTCTGTGAAGCCAGAGGAAAGTCAGAATGGATTTGAAAGAGGTAACACTAAAATGTCATCTCCTGGCTCTAAACTAACTTAGGCAGAAATAGGATTTTGTAATATGAGGGGATGTAAGACACAAATATGGACTGGTTCATATCTTACGGGAATTCTTGAACTAGTGTATATTTTTTTTAAACATAAATGTGACTATAAGTAAGAAGAAAATACAACTTTAGAAATGTATTTGAACAAAAAGATTTTTTATAAATCCACGCACAGCCTAGGTCTCTCAAAAACAGTGCTCTGAGAATATGAGGCTGGGTTGTTTTCTAATTTGTGAAAGTTACCAAGAGCCCCCAAAATTATTAGTGAAAATAGGTTGGTCTAGGTGGTCTATACAAACAACCCACCAGGGGGCTGGGTTTAAAGCTTGGTGCTAATTTCAAAAGATGCCCAAGATAATTTCTAGCTGTTACAAACAAATGAGGGACATTCACCATTACAGCTGTGTTATAATCAGAAATGAAAAAATGCTTAACATTCTCTACAGAATATTCTAAATATAGGAACAATGACAGCTCATTTGTCTATTTGATTAAACAGTTTTTACCTTTTATAACATTATCCCTACTCAATTCTTTCTGCCAGATTGTTAGATTTAAAAACAAATAAAACCATTTAGAAAACAAGATCTGGTTTCTCTGATTTTGGAGAAATTGGAGAGAAAGGACCCTACCTGGGAGAGGTTCCATGGGGGCTGCTGAGCTGGCGGCAGGCCAAACTTACTCTGGGCTGCACCCGCGTGTCCCACCATCCCTCCTGGGGGGCCGACCACACTCTGCGGAAGTGGCATCACCCCAGTCTGTGCGTTTCCCATGAAGCCGTTGGGCAGGGGCACGCCCACCATCACGCCCGCGCTCGGCCCCATCACGCTTCCCGCAAGGCCAGGAGCTGCAGGCACAGGCCCGCCCATGGACGGGAAGCCTTGAAATGCGGCCGGTGCTTGTGAGGGAAACGGTATATTTGTGGGTCCCATAAACACACCTGCAGCAGAAGAACCGAGCAGAGAAAACAAACGAAGAGAACAGGGTTACCGCATAGCGCTGCACTCGCCTCTGTCAGCACAGAAACAGGAGCCCGTCTTGCTGAACTACCCACGGCAAAGGCTTTCCTTCTGGTCTGGCTCCTGTTGCTCAGAGCAGCTCACACCTGCACCCTCAGGGCTGGTTACTTCCAGGAAGCAGACAAATCAGTGAGGAGCCTGAGCAAATTTAACTAGGGTAAATAAATCCTGTGCAACAGCTACATAAAACATCCATTGTGAAGACCAAACTATATAGCATGAGACTGTGTTTCTGCTGATTTGCACCACTGGTCTCTCACTACCAAGTAAACAAGTCAGAGTGGACTGTCGCTGGCTTTAATGGAAGCAGCTGAGACGTCATATAATTTCAGCTCTTATGTGAAATGCAGCCCATTATTTTAGAGGAAATGACAGATTAAAACTGTGTAAACATAAATCTTTACCGTGCTAGTATTTCTTTTTGATATATTAAAAAAAAAACCTCAAAGCTTTTTTTGATCTCATGTGATATTTCAGACTTACTGTTTACGTGCAGAAAGAATACCATACTGTACAGAGTTATAAACTTCAGGCAAATCAAATTTAAATAATTCTTCAAAGATAATCCCTGTCCTATAAGGCTTGTGAAACATTAAGTGACGTGCGACCAGCTTGTTAATCCTAAATGAATAAAGTTTTGTGCATTCTAATCCTAATGCTTCTTTCATTTCAGTTTTGTAGTTGTGTAAACCGCAACAACAAAAGCACTCACTACACAGAAAAAACAAGGAAGAAATGTAATTGACATTACATAAGCACAAAGAATACACTTCTAGTGATGTCACTGCAATTCACGGAAAGCAGATTTCAAATGCATTACCAGGAGCACTCTGCTGCTGGGTGGTCCCCGTGCCATACAGAGACAAGATGGAGTCTTTGGAGAGCTGTTTCTTGGCCACCTCTTCTGACTTAGTAGTTTGCTCAGTGAATAGATCCAGATCCCCAGATGTCACTGCAGACAGAGCGGCAACTGCTGGTACAGAGGACGTCCCCTGAGACAGATACCAAAACAAGCTGTCGAATTCTGCATAATAAAACACAGCTCATCCATTCCTTGAAATCCAAATGAAGTTATGAAATTAGAAACTAAACAACTGTAGAAGGTAACATGGTGACACTAAAGGGAATCGCTGACAAAGCCCATGCAAAACCTACATGCAGGATAGAGGAACATTTCCTATTTTGAATCTGTTAATGTAAAAGGAGTAGATAGAACCTCTCTGATGCTGAGTTCTGCCCACCACATCCTGACCACAGTGGCTTCAACAACAGGCATGTGGTGCCGCTTAAGGACCAGCATTCCTGGGAGATGTTCGCACATCTCCTGATTGTTCGCACAATCACTGCTGCCAAGAACTGGCATCCCTTGGAGTGAAGAACATTTCTACAACTACAGCAGACTGCAGGAGGGTCCTGCAATGGCTGATTTTGTCTTCTTTGGGGGGGGGGAAAAGTTTTGATTTTCAAAAGCAACATCATGATATTTTTATGAACCGAATCTAATCCGTTTTTACCGCAACATTAGAATGCTTCCAGTCTACCCAGATATGAGGTCCAGCAAAACTGCGACCACTGCACTCTCCCCTACACCTTGCATTCCGCTTGTAGACAGGGGTAAGAACACGAATACAAATGAGCATGTGGATATTGTAATACAAAACAAAAAATTTCACTTCATCTCCTGTATCTTGCACACAGATAGTATTACACAGTCACAACTGACACCTCACTTTAATGATCTCTGCGGTCACTAAATATTCAATCACATTTGCGTATAGGGAATTGACTTAGATATGAAGAGTTTCAGAGAAGTCTATGAAGACTAGTAAAAACTGGATAAGAGTCTTCTCAAACTATAGAATGAGGTGAGCAGCAAGTAGAGTTAAATCATAGTGTGCATGATCTGGCTTGAATTTTTAAAAAATCAAACATTTAATGCCTTGGCTAAAAAACCTTTCAATAAATTAGCCTCCAAGCATTATGCTCACAAACGAACTTAAGCAGAACAATATTTTGAATCTATTATGACATCAAGCAAGAATTTTAAGACAGGAAAAAAAGCCACATAATTTTGCAAAAGATCTGAAATGTGTAAGAAACCGGACATGATGGAATTCAAATACAACAGTAGGCTTGAATCAAATATATCTGACGTAGCAATGAAGCAGAAGGCAGAGGCCGAGAGCGTGGGCCCTGCAGCGAGCCTGCAGGCTCGCCCCAGTGCCCTCGGACCTGCCACTCCGCCTTCCCTCTGGGCCCAGGGAGGAGCTGCCTTACCGCCACGCCCCACGGCCACAGGGAGTGCTTGGCAGACGCCAGCATTGGCTGTTAGTGTTGCTAGGTGACAAAGCAGCCACACCTCACTAAATGATCCTCCAGCACGTTTAGTTTCTGTTCAGTCTAAAAACCTGCTCAAAACCCTGGGGTCTGTTCCCTGAGGAGGACACAGACGTGTGAGAAAACCTGAAGTGCTTGGGAAAGCTACTATTATTCCACCTCAGGCTAGAGCAGCCCCGTGCTCCAGACGCGTGTGTTTCTTCCAATGAACGCCTGCCTCCACAGGGACACAGTCTAAGCACAGCCACGCCAGGCAGCATGGCTAGCAGGTGCTCGAACGGCCATTTACGGGGCGGGTGATGGGGGCGCCCCACGTGCCGGCAGGACCACTCCAAGGTAAAAGGAGAGCCACTGCTGCCGGTACGCGCGCACTTTCCGGAGGCCGCAGGATCCCCAGGCAAAGGCTCTGGCCGTCTGGGATCCGGGGCCAAACCGACGACAGGCCACAGCACCTGTGTGAGTCTAGATGCTGTGGGGATGTGGATATTATGGACAGAACAGGAAAGGGAGGGCTTCTACGTGTCACCCTGGGGGACACTGGAACGACACCCTTCAACCCCCAGTACACGCGTCCTCGCGGGTCAGCTGAGCGTTCCCAGCCCCTCAGGGAAGACTGCACAGCCAGACAGGAAAGCAGACGGTCACATCAATCCAGCTCACATTCATGTGAGGGGAAATCTCCAACCAGAATTTGCACCACACTCAGAAAATCAGGACTGAAAGAAGCAGGGTTCAGAGTAATTCCTAGTGAGGTCCAATTCAATTTCACAGCATAAAAAGCCACCAAATCAGTAAACTATGTACAATGTGTGTGTGTAAAATGTGTGCTTTCACCCACCTTCTCTCTCCCTCCCCCAGTTTTCAAAGACATTATTTTGACAAAATGTCTGGATTAGAGTCTTTACATGTAGTTTGGAGGGAAGATAATTCTGTTCACCAAATTATTTTAGAGGGCTCCATAAAACTGACACCATTTTGGTCCAAAAACATTCAGAAAAAGAATGAGGTGTGATTTTGAAGACCTGCCCTGTCTCCTCTCAGGTACAGAGGCCCAGCACGAAGGCCAGGGCGGCCCTGGGGGCACGAGGAGGAGCTGCACGCACACTGAGGGGGGCTGAGGTCCGCACTGTCCGGCTCGCTGCTCTCCCTGCACAGAACCCACGGGGCCTCGGCTGGCCTGGGGTCTAACGCGCAAGCAGCTGCAGAGCGGTTCCCGCCCCGCAGTGGAGTCTAAGGAAGGCGGGCCGGCCGAATGGCCCGCTAGAACGCTAGACCAAAAGAAGCTGCTTTGCATGCTCGGACTGTCAAGTATCCCAAATACTTCTTTCCACACCCAAAATGTTAGCGTGAGACTTCTTCTTTTACTACCACACGCATACCCACGGCTGCACACATTCACAAGGTAATTAATGTTAACTGAAACGATAATAGCAATACTTAGTTCCTCTTTTTACGTGTTGGGGGAAGGAGAAGAGGCAAAGCCATAAAATACATTTTAAACATATAATTTTATTTTTCAATTATACCTCAATAAAGCTAAAAAAATATTTGAAATATTTAACAACAAAAAAAAGATGTGACCGACAAGGGATTAATCTCCAAAATATACAAACAGCTCATGCAGCTCAATATCAAAAAAACCAAACAACCCAATCCAAAAATGGGCAGAAGACCTAAATAGACATTTCTCCAAAGACATACAGATGGCTAAAAAGCACATGAAAAGATGCTCAACATCTCTAATTATTAGAGAAATGCAAATCAAAACTACAATGAGGTACCACCTCACACTGGTCAAAATGGCCATCATCATAAAAATCTACAAACAATAAATGCTGGAAAGGGTGTGGAGAAAAGGGAACCCTCTTGCACTGCTGGTGGGAATGTAAATTGGTGCAGCCACTATGGAGAACAGTATGGAGGTTCCCTAAAAAACTAAAAATAGAACTACCATATGACCCAGCAATCCCACTACTGGGCATATACCCAGAGAAAACCGTAATTCAAAAAGACACATGTACCCCAATGTTCATAGCAGCACTGTTTACAATAGCCAGGACATGGAAGCAACCTAAACGTCCATCAACAGAGGTATGAATAAAGAAGATGTGGTACGTATATACAATGGAATATTACTCAGCCATAAGAAGAATGAAACAATGCCATTTGCAGCAACATGGATGGACCTAGGGATTATCATACTGAGTGAAGTCAGAGAAAGACAAATATGATATGATATCACTTGTATGTGGAATCTAAAATACGACACAGGGACTTCCCTGGCATTCCAGTGGTTAAGACTCCTCGCTTCCACTGCAGGGGGCGGGGGGCACGGGTTTGATCCCTGTAAGGTCCCACACATGCTGCGTGGTGTGGCAATCAATCAATCAATCAATCAATAAAATACGACACAAATGAACTTACTTACAAAACAGAAATAGACTCACAGACATAGAAAACAAAGTTATGGTTACCAAAGGGGAAAGGGGGGGAGGGATAAATCAGTTTGGGATTAACATATACACACTACTATATATAAAACAGTTAACCAACAAGGACCTACTATATAGCACAGGAAACTGTACTCAATATTTTGTAATAACCTATAGGGGAAATGAATCTGAAAAAGAACATATATGTATAACAGAATCACTTTGCTGTACACCTGAACCTAACACAGCACTGTAAATCAACAAGACTTCAATTAAAAAAAAAAAAAATAAAGGCAAAAAAGAAATTCCATGTAAAGTTAAGAAGGCAAGTCAAAATTTCTTTACCACTGATACTTTTTAAAAATCTTTATCGTTAATATTACGTTCTAAATAATTTTTTAAAAAATCATTAAAATAAAAAAAGGCAGATTTTAAGGCTAAGAAATAACGTGTCTTCATAAAAAAGCATATGGGTACTGAGTTTGCTAGAATTTCTTGTTCTCAGTTTCCCTGCACCCGGAAGGAAACACTGTCCTGGGCTGGCCCGACAGAGCACAAGAAAAGAACTACGGGCTTCTAGTCCATGTTCACATGCCAAACAGTTCAAAACCCTCTGAAGTAAGTAACCTTGTGGACCGCAGGCAAGGCTGAAACAGTCCGAGTTTTCCCACTTACTCATTTTAAACACTGTTTGCCTAGAGCAAGAGTTAGCAAACTTTAGACAGTGACTCTTAGGCTTTGTGGGTCATAGAATATCTGCAGCAACTACTCAACTTGCTTTTGCAGTGTGAAAGCGGCCACAGACAGCATGTAAGTAAACGGAGTGGCTGTCTCCAATCACACTTTATTTGCAAAAACAAGCTGCAGGCTTAGTTAGCCAACTCCTGGCCTGAAGATCTAGAGGCTTTCAAGTAAGAAACAATTCAAAATTGAAACTTTCCAAAAAGAAAATACACAGTGTAAAACCATACTCTTAACACATACCTGAGCTGGTGGCAGGACAGTTGCAGGTAAGGGATTAGAAATCATCGGTCCAAAGATGTCCAGATCATCGTTCAAGGCCTGTCCCGTGGCTGTGTTCCCATTAGTCACTGGCACCTCGGCAGGGCCGTCTGAAAAGAACGTAGATTCTTGTCTTAAAAGATTCTAGAATCTCTTAAATTACTTGAAACATGGCTTTATTCTAAAAATATATGGTTAAAAGTTCAAAAAGTTAACAACAAAATGTATGCCCTCCTTCTACCCCAGGCTCTCTCCTCTCTCCCAAAGAAACCATTTCCAGTTTTGTTTGTTCTCAAAGAAATATTCTTTACCCACCAGTTTCTAAGTATATATGCAAACCCCTTTTTAACAAATGGTATTATACTATTGACATTATTCTGTGTCCTGATGCTTCCTTACATGTAAGGTACTGTTCTGAGTACTTTACATATATTAACTCATTTAATCCCATAACCTTATGAAACTGGCACTACTTTTTTTTTTTTTTTTTTGCAGTACACGGGCCTCTCCCGTTGCGGACACGCAGGCTCAGCGGCCATGGCTCACGGACCCAGCCGCTCCGCGGCATGTGGGATCTTCCCGGACCGGGGCACAAACCCGTGTCCCCTGCATCGGCAGGCGGACTCTCAGCCACTGCGCCACCAAGGAAGCCCTGGCACTACTTTTGTGGTCACTGGCTAAGCTGGGATACGATACCATGTTCCTACGAAGGCTACCTCTCCATAAATATGCATGTGTGTGTGTGCGCACACACGTGTGTGTGTGTGTGTGTGTGTGTGTGTGTGAGTGTTTCCAATATTACTTCATATCACGTTTACCTACCTTGGAAATAAATTTTAATGGTTTAAAATGTCTGGAATGTTAAATTTTAAAGTTACATAAGGAAAAAAACTGGACAGAAAGAAAACAAACATACACTATACACTGATTCCGTAGGAAGTATCCACAAAACACTGAAACAGACCCTTTCTGTACTCAAGCGCGGCCACCCTCAGTGTTGGGTGCATTGAGCCGCCGGGCAGCACCGACACCCCTGACGTCAGTCCAGAACTCACAAGTGTCGGGTGGGGGGCGGTGCAGAGAGCTTGCAAGCACGGGGTTTCAGGGAGCAGGACAGCTCACACAGCTCAGTGTTCCGTGGTCACGACCCAAGGAGCAGTTCAGAACATCACAATTCCAATCTCCGAGGACTTACATCCTAATCGAGCTCCCACTTTACAGCTTACAACCTCACTTGATCCCTCTGCTGAACCACACACTCCTCGAAGGCAAATGAGGCATCTTCTAAGACGTCTTCGACAAGGAGGGGGATGGACGTCTTGCACAGAGTAGATCCTTGGATACTGAACAGATTTAACGCAAGATCTACCTCGTACTAGGTATTTCTAACACAACCCACAGAAACTCACAGATTTCTTCTTTTTTTGAGGTGTAACTATAGAAATTAGTATCTTTTATTTCCCTGTTTAAGCTTCAGTGAAACAAATTATCATTAATTGCAATGAATAAATGGTCACAGTAAAATATTCTTTACTACTTAATTTATAAAAGTGTGTGTGAAACCCATGAAAGGTTAGTTTGGAAGAAACCAACTGCAAATATTTTTCAATAATTTTCCATGATATCACATTATCAGAGCCATAAAAAATATATACTCAGCACATATGTTTATGCGTTACACATGTTATATCTCTATAAGCACTACGGACAATTTAAAGGTGAAGCAATAAAACAATGTGTAGATTATTACTAATTTATAATATACAGAATTTTAAGCTAACACACAACCATGACATAAAAGAATTCAAATATGACTCATACATGAAAGTAATTTTTTCCGTTTCTAACTCATTCAAAGCGGCAACATTCATTCTGAAGTTAGACTTCTTTCAGGTGCTATTTTATGTTTTCCAGCCCATTCCACATTCCATTTACCTGATGTGTAGTACCTCAGGTAATATGAACCAGAAATAAAATATTTTAGAAGGACAGGGTATTCTAGATTAAAAACACAACTAAAGAAACATCTCTGTGCCATCCACAACTCAGTAAAGAAACTCAAATAACACTGCCATGTGAGTCAGTGGTGCTTGAACCCCTAAGCTACAGAGCTGAGGACAGGGGAGCAACCTCATCAAACAGACATGTTCATTCTATCACATGAACATGGAAGCACTTTATTAGCAGAAAATATGACTGTATTTCATGCAACTTAAACTCGCAAACAGAAGCACATGTCCTCCAAAATAAACCACAACCAAGAGGAACAAAAGTAAAAATGAGCATAAGTAACTATTTCCAGTTTTTCAGTTAAAACTTTTTGCTGTTTCAAGTAATAGCAAACACTAACAATTAGGATAAATTTATATTAAAAAAAACTTTAAACATGAGAAAATGCTATCATTAACTTATTATTATTACCACTATTATTATTTTTGGTGAATTGGGGAAAAAGGTATCAATCTATTTTTTGCCCCAGGACATGTCAATTGGCTTGTACAACATCAGTGAGCTCAGGATGCGCTGTGTGAGAACCAAGAGGCTCAGCGACTACAGGCAAATAATGTTTGCATTACTTTAGAAACTGAACATGTTTCAGAAATTTTAAGTCTGTTCAAAGTAGTACAGTCTTTTAAGTCTGTTCGAAGTCCTCCAGTCTTCTCCCCACACAGTCCCCTAATATGACGGATTGAAACTCCCATCAATTCTCCTTGTTACTAAAAAAGCTAAGCATTCACAGAATTGTCGAAGAACAAATCCTTAACTTACATGAAAACATCTCGCCCTTGCAAAATCAGTACACAAATTCCCAACGAGTTTTCCCACTGGATTTCAGTGTCTGCTAAGTTGACTTACTACATTTGGCTTGCTAAAACACATTCTCTACCAAGGACTGTTTCAATTTGTTTCAAAACTTGTGTTTTTTATTTTCAGAATTTAAAAAGGACAGGGGAAGGCTAGTAATCATTACCATCACTATAAACATCACCTGCTTCCTGGACTTTCTAAAAGAACGTTTCCATGTTATCATTTCTGTTTCCATGGAGGATGAGAAGGCATCTCCTTCCATCACCCCCAGTTACAGAAACCGGGGCACAGAGAGATTCAAGACTCAATGTCGCTTCCCTAGTGAAGCAGCAAAACTTGTACTAGAACGAAGTCTTCTGAGCCCTGGACCAGTGTGTGCTCCTTTCTTTAAGCCACATTACACAAAAGTCATGTAGTTACAGCTGTAGATAAAGAAATCACTTAAAAGTCTGAACATTAAAAACCAACCCTTACATAGTTAATAATTATTAGTACAAAGTTAGAGAAGCAGCGGCATCAACAGTTCAGAACCCACTCCGCGCCAGCCTGTCTCCACACACACACACACACACACCACCGCCCCCATCCTCCGGCCAGGCCCGGCATCCTCAGGGTACAGTGAGGGGCCCGGCCGGTGCAGCCATGGAGGGGCACCTGGGCCGCACGGGCAGCCCCGTCACAACCACTGCAGCTCAACGCGGCCTCTCCATCAAGGGTTCACCAGCGGCACAGTCCTCGCTGATCAAACAGAAGCTCAGAGGCCACAAAAGCCATAGAATACTAAGATGTTAAAAGCAGTTTTTCAGATAAACATTTAAAAATTTAGAAAGAGTAAGTCTTATTCAAATTAAATGGTTTAAACAGTGTAAATGTTTACATTAGCACTGTAATGTAAGAAAAATAATTAAATCCACATGGGCTACATTTTGAGTGTACAGACACATGGGCACATGTGCACACACACCCAGACCAGTGGAAACCTCCCCCTCCAGGGGTTGGGGAGCCCAGGGCCAGGCCACGCAGCGCCTCCAGGACGGGAGTGGCCGTCTGTGCAGATAGCGCATCAGGACCTGCACGCACAGCACCTCCCCGTGCGCACAGGCTCCTTGCTCAGCTGCAGGGGTGGGGGGGGAGCAGGCCCCTTCATCAACATGCAGAAACAGTAGCCGGTGGACAGCAAACAGAATGGGAGCGCCAGAGTACAAGAACAGCCTGAGGCAAATGGCAGAAACTTAGCTGGAACACCACCAGAAAGAAGGATAATGAAGCACAAAGGACCCCTCGAAGAGGAAATGAGCAAACAAGAAATGAGGACAGTGCAGTGAAACAGGGAAGGAATTTCCATTTTAAAGGCAAGGCATCAAGCCTACAATTAGCTGCCTGCGGGCAACTATTTTCTTTCTAGTTACCTTAAGATTTCAGACTAATGTTTGATCTGAAAACGAGTTGGTAGACGACTGTTTTATACTGCACACATACCAGAAATTCACAAGAAAAGCTTAAACGTTTTGAGCCAAAGAAAGAAAGTTGTTAAAAATCAGTGCTACATCTCACACGAACAGAAGGCCTGCCCAGCGTGCAGTTACTGGCCTACTTCACATCATCACACTGGTA
The DNA here is from genome assembly GCF_951394435.1 of Stenella coeruleoalba. Lineage (NCBI taxonomy): Eukaryota > Metazoa > Chordata > Mammalia > Artiodactyla > Delphinidae > Stenella > Stenella coeruleoalba. The sequence goes on along the minus strand of NC_137158.1, from coordinate 9,243,588 downwards.
GATGCTTAGAAAGAAGGTAGCATTTCAAATATCACAACGTCATGAAGGCCATTTCTATCATCTAGAAACCTTCCATGTAGCTGTCGATTCTATTAATCGTAGCTATACCAGAACTCCCCTGACAGCAAAAATCCAAATGAGTAAAGGTAAACAAAGTACTTAAAACAATATTTAGTGTCTTCTTCTTGGCCCATTCCAAATGCTTTTGAATGATACCATGTATAAACTAAAAGGAAATAAGAATAGAACAGTTTGGATTTTTAATAACCCACTATTAATACTAACATTTTTAAGTTCTGTTGCCAGGTACTCTGATCAAGCTCTATATAAAGTGTCTCAGCTTAATGCCCCCATCACCTCCAGAGATTCTGACACAATAAGACGAGGATTTCAACAGAAATATGGTGGTACAGCTGGAAAACTCAACTGCTATATCCTTTTGAGCAGCCTTTCCTGGTTCCCCCAAAGAGAAGCAGTGCCCCTACCGCGTCCAAGGTTAAAACAGTTCCCGGGGCAGCTGCCCCACCTCCCGAGAAGAGGGCACAGAGAGTGGGGCTGGCCTCACCGCCCAGTCGGGGGCGCTGTCCTGGGCCCCAGCTCCCCGCTGAGCGCACGAGGCCCCGCCCCCGGCCCTGTGACCCCCGCGGCCCCGCCCCCGGGCCCCCTCAGCCTGCGCCCCACCCCCCCGCTGGCCAGGCAGCCTCCCAACTCGTCCCCCCAAATCCAGGGGCTGCAAAGCAGCAGCCTTCCCAGGTGCCTTAATATAAGTAATGTCATTTTTGGTTTTTGTCGGCGTGTGAACACACTGAGTGTGACGGGCACTCCCCACATGCTCACACTTGCACCACACTGACTGCCTAGGCCCTGTCCCCCCATCCTCTGTCAGAAAGAGGGTGCAGCTGTCTCCTCAATCAGCGTTGGCACAGAGCAAAAGCTCCACAAATACTGGTGAATTGAAATGCTTTCCAAACACAGATCACCAGAGGGTTTCTCGGGGACAGCAGAGCCGTGGGGAAAAACGACAGTCGGGGGCGGGTGATCCTGCTTCTGTTGGGAGAAGAAGGGAAATAACGACACTCATTCTGAAAAGAACCAGTGGTCTGGTTACAAACCCCTCTTGGTCTCTGCCCTCTGCACTCCCCCACATCTGGCCCTCGCTGAGCCTTCCTCCCGGGAAGCCTCCTCCTCTGAGTCCACGTTCTCCTGGAAGACCCTGCAGCCACTGCTGCCGGTACCCCTGCCGTCCCCCTTCCTGGTCTCACGGCCTCAGCGCCACACGACCCGCCACCTCGGTACCGCGACTGCATCCCAGCTGGAATCCCTACTCCAGGCCACCATGGCAGTGAGGCTGCAGTTCTCTCTCAATCAGAACCCTGTCCTCCAGCATCACTCTGTCCACAGCTGGGAGCATCGCTGCAGCCACAGCCACAGCCACAGCCACAGCCACACACACACACACACACACACACCCCCCACACACACACATCACACACCATACACACATACCACACACACCACACACACATACCACACCACACACATACCACACACACACACCACACCACACACACCATACACACATACCACACACACCACACACACATACACCACACACATAACACACACACACACCACACACATACCACACACACACACACACACACACACGACGGCCCACGCCTGGGTCGGCCTCCTCCCTACTCCCCTCTCCACAGCTCTGCTCCAAGCGCCATCACAGCCCTGACCCGTCGGTCATGCGAAGCTGTCTGCTCAACAAGAAGCAGACGGGCTTTAAATCACAAGATGCTCTACAAAGGGGAGGCGCGAGGAGCTCGTGTATCTGGGGGCTCGCTCGCCCTTCCCGGAGCCCACTCACGCTAAAGATGACCCCCAGGACACATGAGAGTTTGCCTGACGTCAGTTTGCACAGCATGAAAAATTCATCTGCTCCTCCTCTGACTAGCAGCAGCAAGAAAAGTAACCTCTGAGTGGAGGAAAATAAAATGCAAATTGTGAATCTTGGCACTGTGCCAGGTTTCACGCTGAATTTTCACAAACATCTCTCTTCCACAATCCCACTCTTCCCTGAGCAACAGTCCTCTGTCTTCTCATCTCCAGACTGCACGTGGATGCATCCCCACTTGTACTACTAGACACAAACGGAGATGTGCTCTCCCGTATTTACCAGAGTCCCGTGAACTTGGCTGGTGCTCAGTAAATATTAATGAATTCATCCTTTACTTGAATGTCAGAGGCATTAGCTGGTCATAATCTATTTGCACAAATGACAAAAAATCTCAAAGAGCAGCATGAGATTTTGTGTATTACTAATCTAGCGTAAGGCAGAGAGGAACATGGTAAGTAGTGGAAGTTATGTTTTTCATTATTGTTCTTGACTGACCGTGAACACTCAGCCTTGAGCACACCCTGGCTGCAATGAAAGGTGCCGAGTCTAATTCTTCACCTGTAACTAGTGAGGCGTCATCCTGAGAAGGAGCGAATCTGAAGTGGAAACAGCACCGATCAAAGAAAGAAGCCTGCTTCCATGAGATGCAGTGATGCTCTCCTTAACGGCAAAACTCCTTCTTCTTAAAACTTTGTATGTTTTCATGTTACTCAAAGAGCCCTTTTCATTTTCTACTCAAGAAACCATTTAAAGCCTTTTCCTTAATAAAAATGTTACTTGGAATTCCTTTATATTAAAACACACACTTGCCTTATGAAATGAAATAAACTCCCACGTGTGTTACCTTGTAAACTCAAGTCACATTCATTTGAAGCGTATTAAAATTTTCAAGCTTCAAACTGTTTTCAAAAGCTTAAAAAAAGATGGCTGAGAGTCAAGTGGAATTATTTATTTTTAATTTTTAGTTAACTTTTCTTACTGCTAAGTAGATGGCCTTTAGGCTTATCTACTGAAATGACTGAGTGGCCTTAACATTTGCTGTGAACCTCCTGCTCTGTTTACCCCTTCCTTTCCAAGCCCCTCCTGCCACAGGTCCCCGCAAGCTGGGGGACTTTGGGGCAGGGGGTGCCCTGTGGACGGGTACGACAGCGCTGAGAGGGGTCTGCAGTGCCGCCACCTCTCAGGGGACACACACACGGACCGAGAGTGTCTGAAACTGCTGAGAAGCGGTTTCAGAAGTAAACGTCGTAGAACTGATTGCTCTTTAAAAACTATATAAATATACAGCTTTCATATGTATATAAGATATATATCTCAAACACTTCTGTACCACTTTACAGCCTCAAGAGACAAGAACTCTGCAAGTATGAAGCCAGACTGTATAGGACAGGTCAGCTCTCTCTGCAGCCACCGCTCTCCCCGGCACCTCCCGCAGGAGCCCCGGGCACCCCCGCCCCCGACAAGTCCCCACAGAGACACGTGCTCCCCACTCTGTGCACAGTACTGTGCTGCCTATGTCACACTATCCATCGTTTACGCTCTGGCCAACAACCACGGACAGGCTCTTGCGTTCACTTCCTGGTGAAGACGCCAGAGCCCAGGGTACCGCCTCTAACTCCAGGGCTCCCCCGTGCCACGATGCTGCCAGCTGTCCCCTGGACAAATGGGCCTAATGTCTGTCTTATGTGACACAGTGTCAGCTGGCAGTCTCGGAATTTAATTTCCTATCAGAGCTCAACACAGTGTTAACAGTTAAGAACACGGGTCAGACTCTGTAATCTACCTATGGTGTGACTTTGGGCAACTTACTTAACCTCTCTGCGCCTCAGTTTCTTCATTTGTAAAATGAAAACAACGGTAGTTCACCGATTTCAGGGCTGTTGCAAAGATCCAACGAATAAATGTCTGTAAACACTCAAAACAGTGGCTGGCACTCGGCAGGCACTATCTCAGTGTTTCTTAAAGTAACAAGATGACAATTTAATTACTACTTGAGTCAAACATCTTGCTGCGGTTCATCTACGAGCCGAGACTGGACTGTGAAGTCAGGGAGAACCGGGTTTGAACCCAGTTCTGTCGTCCAGAAGCCGCGCCTTGGAAGCCAACTTCTGTCAGCTTCAGTGTCCTTGTCTATTTAAAAAAAAAAAAAAGTGGGGGGAAGAAGGAAAAGGGGCAAAGATGTGTGTGTGTACAGTATGCTCCCCGCTGAAGGGCCGTCGCAGGTTGACACGCACCTGGGCCAGGGGCTGCGCAGAGGCTTCCTGCCTGCAGAGCCGTCTCCACCGCAGAGGCCTCGCCCGCCCTGGAGAGAGGCCACGGGATGCAATTCTGGCCCGGCGGGTCCCTGAGAACTCTACTGGGGGACCTTCTGGGAGAAGTTTTCCCTCCTGAGAAAAGCAACTGCTGCACCGAAGTTTGGACGTGGTCCTGAGGCCGGGGGGCTGGGGCCTGAGCTTAGGGCCAGGGCTCCGAGGGGGACGGGACAGTGGGCAGGAAAGAGTAGCCCGGCTCCCGACCTCACCGCCCCCCGCGCCGCCCCCCAAACTGCTCGCCCGCTACGATTGTCAGACGCCACCCATCTCAGCCACGCTCAGACGCTCAGCCACCTGCAGTCACAAGGCGCCTCATCCACAGCCGTGTTCGCTCCTTCAACACCTGAGCGTCGCCTGCCTGCTTCCTGTGGCCGGCACGGTCCCCGGAGGCCCGTGAAGATGCCCTCCTGCTCTCGGCCCAGGTCTGGCTGGGCTGCGCCCTCGTCCCCGGGTTGCCGTGCTGGTTCTCCCACTGGCCCGCCTGTCGCCCTCGGCTGCCTCCCAGCCCGGACTCGGGGCCACGCGGGGAGCTGCCAGCAGCCGGGTCTCCCCCAGCGACGCGGGCCCCCACCTGCCTGCTCTCCCTCCACAGGTGTGATCACACAGAACTACCACCAATTCCCGAGACCTCCTTTTTGAAAGGGTAATAACAGTCTATAATCGTTTGCGGACCATACTCTTGGCAGCAGAAAAAATAAACATTTTTATTGGGTTTTAAGCCATAGCTGAAAAGCGTAACAGACTACAAAATTACTTCGGGCACTCACGCTAGACAGAGCGGCCCTTTTCCTCCCTCCCTGGAAAACAGGAGTGGCACACAACTACCCCAAGCCCCGGATCCGCCGAGTGTACAGCTCCGGGCCGCAGGAGGGTCCAGGGCTGGGCCGCGGCTGGCATTCTCTCAGTCCGCCCAGTCACTAGCTTGCTTCACTTGACAGCGTATGGCCTTTGAGAAACAGAAATCTCCCTGCAGGAGTTTTCTGCTTTAAAGGTAACTAGAGTGTTTTCTGTGGGTGTTTCATCCTTTAGTTTGTTTTCTGTCCAGAAAATCTTATAAAAACAAAAAAATTTAAGGAAAAAAAGTAATATATTCACCTCTCATTATATAAAACTGGAATACATATTACTAGATAATTAAGCTGGTCATTTACTAAAAACCACGTTTAACTAGCATTGTCAACCCACCTGAACTTGGCTACTGTGATAAGCTAATGCTTTTATTTCCTGAAACAGAGGCATGAAGCGAAGACTTTAAAACTTGCCCAAAGCTGTACTGTATGTTCCTTTGAGCTTTTCAATTAAGAAAAAACTGAAGAAGCCTCTATCTAAATACATCTCTATAGTTCAGTATGATTTTCATCACCAAGCTCACAGTCGATTCTCTGTGAGCTCTTTCGAGGTCCCCGAGTCACACCCGCCCCGTGCCCAATGGGCCTGCGGTCAAAGCCTCCTGAGCAGGGAGCAGGCGGCAGCGGTGCGCACACAGAACAGACACCCGCGGAGGGCTCCCCGCCTCTGGGGAGACTGAGCTGAAGCCTGCAGTTTACGATGCTGCTCAAGCCTTCCACTGAGAGCCGGTGCTCACCCCTGAAGACTCTAATCTCAGATGGGATCTTCTAGAAAAAGAAAGAAAGAAAAAAGCCTGGGGGATTATCCTAACCAACTGCTGAGCAGTCTGTCAGTTTTCATCATGTGAGGACAGACAGGAGCATACAGTGTAGGGGCGTGGCGAGCACAGGCCCTGGAAGCCAGTTTCAATTCTCTTCTCACACAGCGGGGGACACATTCTAGGCAAGCGGGTCTGTGTCTGGAGCATCCAGGGCTTGTTCATTCTGGGCCTCAGTCGAGAGGGGCCCTAAGATCTTGGTTATTTCCAAGATCAAAGGGCAGGTAATAACCAAGTCGATGACCCCACTTCTGATACCAGACAGTAAAGCACTGAATAAATAGTATTTCTACAAGCTTCCAACGTGAGTTAACACCCAAAGGCGAAGTCACCCTTGCAGGTACGATCGAGCACATCCTCAAGTCCAGCAGAGCTCAGCCTCAGTCACCACCCACACACTCGTGTACGCTTCGTGCCCATCACAGGGCACAGCTGAGTAAGGCCTGCAAAGCTAAAAACCTTTGGCCCTTTTCAGAAAAGAATTTGCTGACCCTTGCTGCTAGAAAGTATACAGACAGCATTTTATATTTGACCTTGGGATGGGGAGTAGATCTGGAAAAGTGAGCCGAAGAAAACAGGTTAAAAAAAAGACTTGCCAAAAGGCCGTTTAAAGGGAAGTTCGAATTTCTAAAACATGATCTTGACTCTCACACTATAGGAGTCCACTGAACGTGATCCTGAGCGCACAGTAACCCTGGGATCCTGGCCCGCCATGGCTGTGTAACTGAACTAACCCTGTGGGAATTTTCTCTGTATTTTCTGCAAATGTTTTCAGTTTACGCCTGTTCTGGTCTCATTCACATGGGGATATGCCATCTTTTCTGCACGACCATAAATCAGACTGCCAGGCACCTGCCCCTCCTCCCCACTGTGTCTCACTTTACAGGGGAAAACCAGAGCGCCACGCTCACCTTGGGCAGCAGAAAAACAGTCTGCTGCTCAAGGGCGGCAGCAACTATCGATCCGGTTTGGGAGTGCTGTTCTCTGAAAGTCTGGAAGTGCCTTTCAGGTTACTGAGAAGCAGCAGGAGGGAAGCGCTGCAATGTGCTCTGGGTAGGGCTCTCGGTCTCCTGCTGCTAACACTCCCTCAGCAAGACCCCCAATCCCTCTTTCTGACCCTAGCGCCCACCCTGCCACCTCTGGAGCTGTTCCAGCTCATGATCCAGAATCGCCCATCGCCCACAAAGCCCTCTCTATGCCCTTAATCTGCCGCTCCTTCCTGCCCTAAGCGGACCTCGGTTCTCCCCTAAGGACATGGGTTCCTGATGCTCTCCCCCGTCTAAAAAGACAGCAGCCTTCCCGATCACAGGCCCGTGAGTGAGAGAAGCGGAACCGCTGCCAGCGCGGCTGACTCTCCCAGACACTGACACCAGAAGAGGGGTGCTGCCGTCCCCAAACCCTAAAACCCAGGGACTCTGAGACTGGGTGGTGGAAGGCAGGGACACGCGGACAGGAGCTCGACAAACGGAGATACCGTGTGACAGTGAACGGCTGGAAGGCAGAGACGCCCGCGCTGACCCAAGCACTGAGAGCGAGAGGAACAAGCGTTTGCCGAGGTCAGGGGTCGAGCTCCAGGCTCGCAACTACGCAGCAGCACCGCGCCAAGGGCTGGGCACCTGAGACCAGTTCCGCCACCTGTCCCCCGGGCCCCAGCCCGTGCGGCTCCTGGGGACCACCTAGCAGGCCCGCCTGTCCCACAGGGTCACTCCCCAAGGGAAACACCCTACAACTTCCACCCAGCAGCAAACCCCACTGGCGCTCTCTCTCAAAGCAGGCCCAGAACTGGCTACTTCTCGCAGCTCCCGTGGCCACCACCCACTTCCACCTGTCTCACCAGCCTGCAGCCTCGCCTTGCTACGCTATTCTCAACAGGGTAGCCGTAAGGGCTCCTAAAAAACCCAAGTCGGATGAGGTACTTCTTTGCTTGAATCCTCCAATGCATTTCCAGGACACTCAGAGTAGCAGCCTTAGTCAGGTCCCAGGGTCACTCGCCAGCAGCCACGCCAGGGCCCTCCTTCTGGCCCTGCCCGCTCCCGGCGGGGATGCCCAGGGCCACTGCACCCGCCCTGGCCTCACCGCGCACGGCCAGGGAGCCCCAGCCTCCTCAGGTCTTCCCTCCGACGGTATCTCAGGGGGCCCCCAACACCCACCCCCTGAACCCTGCTTAAAATCACACCACTGCTTTCGTTCTCTTTTAGCTACAGCACTTAGCAAACATGACCATGACGTATCTTACTTAACTATCTCTTCACTGTTTCCCCAGACAGGGGTCAGGTACTTTCATCTGTCTTCCCTCACAGCTCTCTCCCCAGTGCCTACGACAGCGCCCAGACACACGGCAGACACTTCAGGAGGAGGTGCGAGGTCAGTGAGCGAGTCTGTAGGGTAAGGGCCAGGCCTGGCTCAGCTCTTATGTTTCTAAGTTATGGACCGATAACCAGGCACTCACGGCCGGGAAGGAAATGCTGCCGCCGAGACAAAGGCGCGTGGAGTCCTAGTAGGATCTTTCCGTACTGTGGCAGTAAGTCTTTTTTCTCATTTATAGCAAAGGAAATAAAATACAGAAATTATGAGAACTAGTATTCAACACAATTATATTTAGAGCCCCTGGACTAAGCCCTATTTTTATATTTCTGATATACCACTTATTTTCACCACCATAGAAGATGTTTATCTGTAGGGGGTATATCTGCATGATACACCAGTTTCCTAAGTAAGACAAAAACATTCAGTTGTAATTCTTAAGACAGAAAACAATTTTCTCAATAGAACAAAGATCAATTTTTAGAAAAGCAGTGTATGAAGGTCGACTCTACCTTCCAACTATCTTTCACTGTTTTCCTGTTATTAATCTTTCCCTAAACTAAAAGAAATTTCTAAATTAATTACTGCTGAAGGCTCAGATATTACTAAAAATAACCATTTATCAAGCTATTTTAAAAGGAAGAGGAGAAAAATGTAAAAAGAGCTGACAGTATTTGTAGATAAGGACAGTACAAGCACTCCTTGAATGGAAGTCTGTTTACTCACCAGGCAGACAACATCTATCTGTCGGCCATAAGAATAAATATGACATTAAAATGAGCACAGACATTCTTATTGTCATCAGACACATAAAATGAATCTAGCCACTAGATCTAGGTATAAAGCATGTTGCTTCAGCTAACCGAAATTAAAGTGTCCTTTAAAATAGCACATGTTATAATAAGGCTACACCGTAATTATTTTGCTAAGGGACCTCCCCTCCAACAAAACTAAATGAAGAGAAGGCGGGGTGGGGTGGGGGGAGAAAACATTTCAAATGCTGAGACGTCACAGTCCACCAAGCCTTTGAAGAGTACTTTGTTATCCTCTCTCCCCAAGGAACTCATTACTTGTATTTCCATGAAGGCACTGCTGACAGACACCAACTCCCTTATTAAAGATTTCCCTTTTGGTGGGAACTCAAAAATCTAATCATACCATTTTCAAATTCAATTAACAGGTATCTTTTGGCACACTGATGATAAAGCTATTATATTCGTTTCAAGTAAATGTTTCAATTGTTTTGTAACTCTAATTAATGATGACTTGTATTTTTTTACTACTTACCGAGTCCTAACAGATCAACAGTGGGCTCTGCAGCTTTTTTAGGGCTGGTACTTTTTTTAGGCTCCAATTGCTGATCTTCTTTCTTCTGCAGCTTTAAAGTAAATAATCAGATATATTATTTTTTTTCAGATAAACTGAACAAGACTTTTAAGCCCCAATTGGGCATAGTTTTGATAAAGTTAGTGTAATGTAGCCTATGAAGAAGCATAGTGTGATAAAGCGCACAGCATTCATTACCATAAACTTAAACACAATCATTGAACTTGAACTGATAAACCGGACACGAGGACCCCAAAACAGTGAATGTAGAAATTTAATCTCAATGCTTGTTCCTAAGCATTTAACTCCTTCACGTGAACATTCCACACTATTACAGTATTATAATAGTGTATTATACTTGCTCGCTGCTGCTGCCGGGCAGGCCCCGGGTCCTCGCGAGCAGAGCAGAGGCCACCGGCACTAATGGAACCTGATCTGATGTGCAGGCAGACCTCGTTTTACCGCTCTTCCCTTTACTGTGCTTCACAGATATCACGCTGCTTACAAACTGAAACTCTGTGGCGACCTGCGTGGAGCATTCTTCCAACAGCATTTGCTCACTTTGTGTTTCTGTGTCACATTTTGGCAATTCTCACAATATTTCAAACTTTTCGTATTTGCTACGGTGCTCTGTGATCAGTGATCTTTGATGTTACTCAGTAATTGTTATGGGGGAGCCACGAACCACACCCATATAAGACTGCAAACTTAATCAATAAACATTGTGTGTGTTCTGACTGCTCTACCCACCAGTGGTTCTCCATCTTCCTTCCTCACCTTGGACCTCCCTAGTCCCTGAAACACAATACAGAAATTAGGCCAATGAGTAACCCTACAGGGGTCTCCAAGTGTTCAAGAAAAGGAACAGTCGCATATCTCTCACTTTAAATCAAAAGCTAGAAATGATTAAGCTTAGCGAGGAAGCCACGTTAAAAGCCCAGACTGGCCACAAGTAGGCTTTCTGCACCAAACAGCCAAGTTGTGAATGCGGAACAAAAGTTCTTGAAGGAAGTTAAAATCGAATAGTCTTAGTCTGATGTGGAGAAAGTTTCAATGGTCTGGAGAGAAGATCAAACCAGCCACAACATTCCCTTAAGCCAAAGCCTAATCCAGAGCAAGGCTCTAACTCCCTTTAACTCCCTAAAGGCTGAGAGAAATGAGGAAGCTGCAGAAGCAAAGTCTGAAGCCAGCAGAGGCTGGTCCATGAGGCTGAAGGAAAGGAGCCGTCTCCATAACAACGAAGTGCAAGGGGAAGCAGCACGTGCTGATGCAGAAGCTGCAGCAAGTTATCCAGAAGATCTGGCTGAGATAATTCATGAAGGTGAACAGATTTTCAAGGTAGACGAAACAGCCTTCTATTGGAAGAAGATGCCATCTAGGACTTTCATAGCTGGAGAGGAGAAGTCACTGCCAGGCTGTGAAGCTTCAAAGGGCAGGCTGACTCTCCCATTAGGAGCTAATGCAGCTGGCGACTTTAGGTGGAAGCCGATGCTCATCTACCGTTCCAAAAATCCTAGGGCCCTTAAGAATTATCCTCAGTCTGTGCTGCCTGTGCTCTCTAAATGGAACAGAAAGCCTGCATGACAGCACATCTGTTTACAACATGGTTTACTGAATGTTTTAAGCCATGTACTGCTCAGAAAACAAGGTTCCTTTCAAAATGTGACTGCTCGTTGACAATGCACCTGGTCACCCCAGAGCTTGGGTGGAGACGGACAACGAGATTCATGTTGTTTTCACGCCTGGTAATATAACGTCTATTCTGCCGCCCGCGGATCAAGGAGTCACTTTGACTTTCAAGTTTTATTCTTTAAGAAATACATTTTTTAAGGAGACAGCTGCCACAGACAGTGATTCCTCTGATGGATCTGAGCAAAGTCATTTGAAAACCGGGAAAGGATTCATCATTCTAGATGCCATTAAGAACATTCGTGATTCATGGGAAGAGGTCCAAACATCAACATTAACAGGAGTTTGGAAGAAGTTGATTCCAACCCTCATGGATGACTTGGAGGGGGGTTTAAGACTTCATGGAGGAAGGAACTGCAGATGTGGTGAAAACAGCATGAGAACTAAAATTAGAAGTGGAGCCTGAAGATGCATGGTGTTGGACAAAAGGTTCACTCAGTTTTTTCTGTAAGATGTCTCTAGTAGCACTTAGTTGTCTTTAACTTCATTCGAAACAATTTTGTTAGCTTGTATGTGACAGCTGTCATATCAGCGTGCTTTTAAAACAAAGACATCAAAGATGTCAAATTCTAAATTATGCTTTATTATTTCAAGAGAGGTAAAAATGTAAATGAAACACAATAAAAGATTTGTGCAGTGTATGGAGAAGGTGCTGTGACTGATCCAACGTGTCAAAACTGGTTTGCGAAGTTTCGTGCTGGAGATTTCTCGCTAGACGATGCTCCATGGTCGGGTAGACCAGTTGAAGTTGATAGCGATCAAATTGAGACATTAATTGAGAACAATCAACGTTATACCACGCGGGAGATAGCCGACATACTCAAAATATCCAAATCAAGCACTGAAAATCATCTGCACCAGCTTGGTAATGTTCATCACTTTGACGTTTGGGTTCCATGTAAGTTAAGTGAAAAAAACCTTCATGACTGTATTTCCGCATGCCATTCCCTACTGAAACGTAATGAAAATGTTCCGATTTTAAAACAAACTGTGACCGGAGATGAAAAGTGGACACTGCACGACGATGTGGAACGGAAGAGATCGTGGGGCAAGGGAAATGAACCACCACCAACCACATCAAAGGTCAGTCTTCATCCAAAGACGGTGATGCTGTGTATATGGTGGGATTGGAAAGGAGTCCTCTATTACGAGCTCCTTCCGGAAAACCAAACGATTAATTCCAACAAGTACTGCTCCCAATTAGACCAACTGAAAGCAGCACTCGACAAAAAGCACCCAGATTTAGTCAACAGAAAATGCACAGTTTTCTATCAGGATAATACAAGACCACATATTTCTTTGATGACCAGGCAAAAACTGTTACAGCTTGGCTGGGAAGTTCTGATTCCACCGCGGTAGTCACCAGACATTGCACCTTTGGATTTCCAGTTATTTCGGTCTTTACAAAATTCTCTTAATGGAAAAAATTTCAATTCCCTGGAAGACTGTAAAAGGCATCTGGAACAGTCCTTTGCTCAAAAAGATAAAAAGTTTTGGGAAGATGGAATTAGGAAGTTGCCTGAAAAATGACAGAAGGTAGTGGGAAAAAGAGGTGACTATACTGTTCAATAAAGTCTTGGTGAAAATGAAAAATGTGCCCTTTATTTTTACTTAAAAACCGAAGGCACTTTTTGGCCAACCCAATAACTAAACTGCTGCAGTCTCAGGATAAAACTCTCACAGATGAGGAGTTGCTTCTTACGGACAAGCAAAGAAAAGTGTTTCTTGGGATGGAATCTACTCCTGGTGAGGATGCTGTGAAGATTGCTGGATGACAACAAAGGATTTAGAATATGACATGAACTTAGTTGATAAAGCAGCACAAGGGTCTGAGAGGAACAACTCCAATTTTGAAAAAATTCTACCGTGGGTAAAATGCTATCGAACAGCATCATATGCAACAGAGAAACCGTTCCTGAAAGGAAGCGTCAATCCACATGGCAAACATCATCACTGCCTCACTTTAAGAAACTGCTGCAGCCGCCCCACCTTCGGCAGCCAGCACCCTGATCTGCCAGCAGCCACCAGCACAGAGGCAGGACCCTCCACCTGCAAAAAGACTACGGCCTGCTGAAGGCCCAGATGATGGTTAGCTTTCTTTCGGCAATACAGTATTTTTAAATTAAGGTATGGCTGAGTAATATTCCACTGAATATGTAGCCCACCTCTCTTATGCCAAGAAAATAAAACATTCATTCATTTGCTCATTTATTTCTCAAATCACTCCCACAAGATCATTTCCTCAACTACCTAAAGAACTCATAGCTCAGCTGTTACATGAGTTCATTTTTTGTTAGCTGTACAAATGCATAAATTTCTAAGAACATATATATATATCTCCCCTTACTTGTTTCTGGTCACTTACTGTCTCCTGCTCAGAATCAGCTTTTTAACTAATTAGCCTACCAATCATTATAGATATCAATTCTTTTTTTTGGGGGGGCAGTATGCGGGCCTCTCACTGTTGTGGCCTCTCCCATTGCGGAGCACAGGCTCCGGACATGCAGGCTCAGCGGCCATGGCTCACGGGCCCAGCCACTCTGCGGCATGTGGGATCTTCCCGGACCGGGGCACGAACCCCTGTCCCCTGCATCAGCAGGTGGACTCTCAACCACTGTGCCACTAGGGAAGCCCTAGATATCAATTCTCTAGTAACCTTCTCAAATACACAATTATCAGCCTGTAACTATATAATTCTCAGAAGTTTAACATAATTCATTTTGCATTCTCTTACCTCCAACAGAGGTAAGACTTACCTTGCTTTTTAGCAAAATAATTTCAAAGAAAGCACAGTTTGTAGTAACAAAGTAAGCAACCTTTTTAACTGAATACTTAAACTGCTAGACCTTCCTTCCTTCCTTTTTTTTTTTTTAAACTGGACAACCTATGTTACTCTAAACACTTAAATCTGGAAGAGAAATGGGGGATTAAATGGCCACGAGAGAGCGCACAAACTTAAAACCCTCCCGGGGCAGGCCTTCCCTGGTCACACTCCTTGCGGTACTCTGTATATTATATATGCAAGTGTCACATGTTTAGTTGGCACTTAAAAATCTAATCCCTGACTTGACTTAAAATCAGAAAGCCTTAAAGTTGAAAATAAACTTAGATCATATGGGCAAACTCATTCATTCCACATTATTAACTGAGGTCAGATATTATATGCCAAATGGGGACAGAGTAACTAAAATTTATTTTCTGTCCCTCAATTCAGATTGATTTCTTTGGTATAATATTTTAGTGAATCTTCTTCCATGCAAAGAAGCACAGAACAAACCTGTGACGGATTCCTTCCTACTCACTTTCTACAGTCTAAGAATCCAGAACCTCTTCAGGCTAAAATGATTTCTTTTAAAAATTCAAATTCTGGTTATGAGTTATCCTCCCACTCAATTAGAGAACTACCTTTGAAAACATTACTGAGTATGAACTTACCCGCCCCCCAACGTTTGGAAAGGGGAGAAAACGCCAAATCAAGTAACACGGAGGCCCGCTCATAAGCTGGGCTCCCACCCTCAGCACCGCTGCAAACAATCTGGAAAGTATCTTTCCTTCCAGACATCACACACCTACACGCATCCCAAGAGTTTCTCTTCTTCCTTGGATTTCGACTGCATCATAGTTTTAAACGGGTGTATGTCAACCATTTCCACAGGAAACTGCATAACAGAGAGCAGGTGTGTAGGTGAGCAGGGTAAAGAGAAACATGGAGGCGAGAATAAGGAAACATCCGACACAGAGTTCATCAAACCACAGATGCGGCCTGCCAGTGGGTTCTTGAAGCCCCTTTTAGGTATAACAAGAAGATTTTTTTTTTGGTATTAAAAAAATGAAATAGAACATAAAACAGAGCACACTGCACAAAGTAAAGGTAAGCACTCATGAACTGTTTTGCACATTTGTGCACATATGTGAGCGCATGGAAGCTGGACCATAATGTAAAACAAATTTCTTACCAGAGTCATGGGCTGAGAAACACTGTTCTAGAGATGGTCTGCTCCTTTGCTGCTACAGTGGGTCAGCTCACTTGAGTGAGCAACGTCTATGCCCTAAACCTTACCGACCACTCCAAATAGAGCTGCTCTACATGGATTTCAATAATTCAGACACGAGTGACCCTTACAGCTGGCATCTCATAGGCTGTCCCACAAATCAAAATGGTAAAATAGTTGATCACTTTAAAAACTGTTTTGTAACCCTTCAACCTCAAATGCTGCTGAGGCAGCATCGTGAACACATCGGTGTGTGGCGGAGATCATTTTAGAGATCGTTCTGTAACTGCACAGTAATCCAAGTACTGCCTTATATGCATTGGTGAGAACTACAAAGACTGAATTCAGATGATACTCTTCTTTGCCCGTCAATGTGAACATAAGAAAGTAACCTCATTGTTTGTATTTTAAAACATATTAAAAAATTGAAGGACATGTACCACGGCACTAAACTACATAGGTAAGACATCTTCCTGTTATTCTAGTCAGAATAATCCTTATAATAATACCTTTTAGAGTTAAATATCCATAAAAAGATTTTAATTTTCTATTTAATTTCTTTGAGTGACTTTCTAATAACTGAAATTTAATTCTCAGCCATATTTATAATTATTTTCATAGATCTTTGTGTAACATGACAGGAATAGCCTTCCTAGCCTTAGTTGAGTAATAATATCTAAAAATATAGAGCCAGGAAATTCAAAAAATCTGTGTTTATATATTACCATTATGGAGGTTCAAAAAAACTCAGAAATAAAATCCTCTAAATCCGCCTGTGACAGTCTTTAAACAGCCTGGATTTATCAAGAAAAGAGATGCGCCCTGAGTTCATCCTGGAAACCCTGTCTAATGGCCTCTCTGAAGTCTACTTAGTTTCTACAGCTAAACATAGTTGTCACTCCCTATCTTTATGTATGTAAGAATATACACATATGGAACCAGGTTAATGTCAGAGAAGAACTACAAGTAGATTCCCACAATGTATTCCAGTTAAACACATTGTGTAATAAACAAACAGGTGTGTAACAGGTTATGCCTTCCTGAGCAAGCTCTTTTGAAATGAACACACCTGATTTCTACCAGACTTGCTTGTAACACAAGCAGTCCTATTTATCACATATTTTCAGGATATAAAAACAGTAAACCTCAAACAAAAATATTAATACACAAACTATTAATTTGACCTTCTGCTCTATAGTGTACCAATTCCATTGTACTTTGCAAAGAATAAAGATAAAATTGAGATATTTGAAATACAGCTATCATATAAAGCCAAATTTTAGAAGACTTAAGAATGAAAATGCTATTGTCTTGTTAGGTTTTGGGGCAGACACAGAACACGGTGTCAGAACAGTAAGTCAAGACCTTGAGAGGCACATTTTCCCTCATGTAACTGTCACCCTTTTGATATTCAAGCAGTATGTACAGAATCATTCCACTTCAAATTCTCCTGCTACTGAAAACATCACATATGGAATTTGCCTTTTAATAAGTGAAGAATGCAGCCAGCTGTCAATGGGTAAAATTAGGCAATTTATAATTTATTAAACAAACTTTCCTAACAAGCAAGAACCCAGGTCTGCTTAGATAAAGCAATTTTATAAAGATGTAATTTCCTTAGATTCATACCGAGCAAATGTCTCATTCAAATTATTAAAACCTGTATTAGCAGAAACTTCACTGGCCAATCCTTTCGTAACTCATAAAACTACATCACAGAATGTAACTGAATCAAAAACACTTAGTTTCCAACTCCTACATTAACCAGCATTTCCTAAGCCTTTAAACAACAGAAATAACAGCTGAGCCTCTAGAATGTGATTCACTATTCTTCAGTTGACCAATTAACGTAAATAATAGTGTTAATATGTAAGACAACTTTTTAAAGTCTAGACGTAATTATTAGAATTTTTCTTTAAAAACTGACTACATCATAAATTATGCCTTAACTAGTTTGTCTATAATCAGTTTCCTTTAACATTCATAGACTCATACAACTAGATGAGACAAAACATATTGTTTAATTCTCTCATTTTAAAGTTAAGGATATTAAAGTGATACAAAGGCAGGGAGGTCTGCAGGGAAGACAGGAAGGAGTCTAAAAGGTAGGAGCTGGTAAAGGCACCCTGGGAAGAAAACCGAGTGTGGAAAAGACGGCGGACCCACCTGCCTAATCTGGAGGTCTAGTGTCAGGAATAAAAGGTAAAGCTGAAAAAGTAAGCTGAGCCACGTTACACAAGGACCCAAACGGCCCACCAGAGCTAGGAATTGGACGAATTTTCAAGGCAGGTCGCAAAAACAAAGCTACTCCTCGCGGGACAGTGCGCAGGAACAGCCCTGAGAAAGGAGATGACCACTGCCACTGCGGGGCAGCGTGTGCGGCCACGACACGAGCAGAGCAACGCCCAGGAAAATGAACACGAACCCGCCGCCCCATCACAGCCTGAAACCTGAAACATTCTCTAACAGCTACTCAACAACACACAGTTCCCAGAATACTACCTCGTCCGGGTGCCTTCTGAAATACTAATGGTGGGATTTCACCTTTACTACAGATTTTAGTAAAACTTTATGAATGACGAGTTACTCAAAGGTGTTGGGTTGTACATCATCATATATTCTACTCTAAAGTAGAAACAGAAGTCAGACTGTGTCATCCATGTTGTTCACCCATTGAAGCCGTTCAATGGCATATCAATAATTAATACAAATCACTGTCTTACGTTCCTAATATTTTTAAAAATTCCTTTACTGTAGATTTAAGAGGTTTGGGGAAAGAGCTGAGCTAAATGCAGGTGTTCAAGTTGCTATCTTTTTTTTTGGCAGCACCACACAGCACGCGGGATCTTAGCTCCCCGCCCAGTGATCGAACCCGCGGCCCCTGCAGTGGAAGCATGGACGGCCAGGGAAGTCCCACATTCCTACTATATTTTGATAGTTATAATTACCATGTTTGTATGCGTGTGCTTTCACAACCAAATTATATACAACCTGAGAATTAATCTTGCACGCAACTCTTGGTTATTCCCCAAATCTTCCTGTTTTACTTATTTAGAATCTTGTTAAAGTTTCCCTTTTTCTTTTTAACCATTCTTTATAATATACATATGGATCTTTTCTCCATTAAACCTCTCATTACACTGGTTTTGAATTTAATATTCTTTCTTAAGTCGTATTTTTAGAGTTCGATTCCGAACTGTAATCTACATTTGATTTCCCCAGCCACATGGACATCTTTCAGTAAATGGCTCTCATGGTCTAGGGACACTACAACCCCAAACAGTATGTCCCTGGGCTGGAGAAGCAGCAAAGATTTATATAAATTTGAGAACACAAAGGAGCCTCAGATGACATTTACTCAACTCATTACATGGCGCGTGAAGCACCACTGGGACATGTCACATACAGGGCCACTCTGGGTAAGAAAATCCCCCGGCGTTATGGAATCACTGGACATGATGACACAGCACACTGTATAGTCAGACAATCTGAAGATGAGAAAGTTTCCTCCTCAGGCAGCCTGTAACAGCTACCCGCTTACCTAGTCTCTGGACACCGCCATGCAGCAGAGAAATGAGGAGTGAACAGATGGGGCACCAACCCCCAGCAGCCACAGCAGACCACGCGCTCACACCAGGCCCTCCGCCATCTAAAAGTCCCTGACGTTTTCTTCTGTGCTATCATATTCAGGGCAGTTGAGGTGCCGGTGCCTTTACTTCAGAATCTTACTGTTACCCAATTTGTCAGTATTTTGTATCTAAGAGTTTCCGAGGGACTAAATTCTATCGTGCAATGGCTTAACTAACCTTTGTTGCCTGGTCATCTGAAAATGCAAACAATATGACAATGATACGCTGAGTGAATAAAAACGCAGAAGAGAGCGAAGTCCAGGATTGAGCCCTGCGGAACGCAGCAAGCTCCCTCGACACTGACTTCACTTCTGCTCCCTGCACTTCTCCGGGCACAGCTGTCCATCCGGCGTTCAGTCCACCCACAGCCTGCTCACCAGGCCCAGCTGCCTACCTCTGGACCAGAAGGAGATCTGGGAACCTAAGCTTAGTCTGACAGGAACTGTTCTTAGGGAACCCATGCAGGGACTAATGAATGTTGCTAACACTTTGAAAAAAAGACTAAGTCATTAGAAAGAAAATTCCATTTGAGTTCTGCATAGAATTCATGCCAAGACAATGATACAAGCATTCATGACCCACTTACATTTTCCTTCTGAAGATCTGGACATTTGCCTCTCTCTAAACTCCTGGGTCCTGACTTAGGGACAGCTTCTCAAAGAGTGGCCTACATGCTTCACACATCGGGCCTGCAAAGTTTCTCACCGCTCAGCACAAACATCGAGTGCCTACATGGGCAAGCTCCCTTAAAAGAATACTGTGCAGAATTTTTGTGAGGGTTAAAATAATATACAGAGTCCTTCTCACAGCGGCTGGCACATAACCGGTGCTTCCAAACCGGCAGCTGCTGGTGGTTGTGAGGGTGCCTTTCATAAATACGCGCCAGAAGTGTAAGCACTAGAGACACAAGGATGAGTTAGGACGTGGTTGCTAAGCTTAAGAGGCGTATATTCTGGTCAAGCAAACGGACACAAACATAATTCCAGTTCCCTGTGGAGCGGCGCAGTAATGGAGTAAAAGCTCAGAGGAGCAGCAGGCCGGGGCTCCGCACGCGTCTGAGAGGTGTCCTCTGAGACGCATGGCCCTAGGGTGGCAGGGCGGCCGGACGCCCCAGTCTGCTCGGGACAACCCCACTCAGTGCTTGTGATTCCAACTTCCGGTTTCACTCTTAGGAGGACCCAGTTGCGAATACCCACCCCAATTTCTTACCCTTGTCTACACAGTAGTCTGGAGGTTTGCAGAGAAGGAAAAAGAAGGCAGTTTTTTTATAATTCACCACTTACTTGTTAGCAAAAGTATGAAAGAAAGAAAACAATTAAATGGGGCACCGCTGAGAGGGGGCCACTGCCTGCCCGTCACACACGCACATTCCCAGGACCTGGTGCTAAAGCGTTCGGCCGGCCTGCTTCTGGGTCGGGCTCTCCCTCACTGCGACCTGCTGAATGTCAGCCCGAGGGAGAGAGGGAGGGAGGGAGAGAGGGAGGGAGGGTGGGAGGGAGAGAGGGAGGGAGGGAGGGAGGGAGGGAGGGAGAGAGGGAGAGAGGGAGAGAGGGAGAGAGGGAGGGAGAGAAGGAGGGAGGGAGGGAGGGCGGGAGAGAGGGAGGGAGAGAGGGAGGGAGGGAGGGAGGGAGGGAGAGAGGGAGAGAGGGAGGGAGAGAGGGAGAGAGGGAGAGAGGGAGGGAGAGAGGGAGAGAGGGAGGGAGGGACGGAGAGAGGGAGAGAGGGAGGGAGAGAGGGAGAGAGGGAGGGAGGGCGGGAGGGAGGGAGGAAAGGAAAAACAGCCCAATTTTAAACCCAGTCTGTATGGGAAGCTTCAACAGGTCACTTGACACCTCTGATAAGGATCACTTCACAGGCATAGGCTGCACAGCCCCCAGAGCCCACAGAGGTTTAATACTCTGCAATTACATCTGGAAATTCTTCATTTTATCTTTGAACTTGACCTTGTAAATGCAAAGGGCCAAGGGAAGGTAAGCTGACGCTCCAGAGAAGCTGCGTGTGTCCCCTCGGTTGGTGCCTCGCTGCCCGCTTCATCCAGTGGACCAGGGCCCACTATGCTCCGTGAGCACAGACCCCGGTGCGGGACGAGGGCAAGAGGTACACTGCGAGGTGGGGCTGACGCCCTAGCGGGCCACGCCTTCTCTTCCCAACACACAAGGCAGCAGGGGCATGATCCTAAGGCCCAGGAAAGACCCAGAACACCTTCCTCGCCTCGTACTCAGCAGACCATTTACAGGGAAGACATGACAGCACGGGACTAAAAATAACTGTGTGCATGTGCAGCTGGGGCAGTTACAACCAGTAAGATACAAAGAGGCCACAAAGCAACCGCCATTTCTGAGGAGCTGGGGGCAAGAGCAGGTCCTGCGCATGAGCCCTGCACACAGCGCCACTAGGGGTGGGCAGACCGCCTGAGCCCCCGCTCCTGCCCGACCCACTGACCCGCCCCTACCCTCGCCCCATTTAAGGGACCCGCTCGCCACCCCTCAGGGCACGAGCCAGGGCACCTGCTTCCTGGTTCTGCTCCCTGGGCTCCCAGTAAAGCCTTGCCTGAATCGCTCGTCTGGCTTCTTATCAATTTCTATTGATTAAAGAGTCCAAGGACCCACAATCCCTGGCCTAGGGAACCAGTGCCCACCGTTCCCGCCTAAGAGCAAAATTCATGGGCATGTACACGCTAAGAAACACAAATTGTGTGATTTAGATGATTCCACATCTATGTGCTCTTGTGTTTGCAATGAAGACTTTCACTGTAGAATATAAAAATGAGTAATAAAATTCATGTTAATGATATTAATTTTTCTACCATTAAAAGCAAATCGACTTTGAGAGACAAGTGGAGAGACTGCAGAAGAGCAAAAAGGCTTTATAGGGACTCCCTGGCGGTCCAGTGGTTAAGACTTCACCTTCCAATGCAGGGAATGCAGGTTCGATCCCTGGTCAGGGAGCTAAGATCCTACATGCCTCGTGGCCAAAAAACCAAAACATAAAACAGAGCAATATTGCAACAAATTCAATAAAGACTTTAAAAATGGTCCACATCAAAAAAAAAAAAGAGCTTTATATTTTAGTACCTTTAATGGTACTTTTTTCTTGTTTTTGAACAAGGGGCCTCTAATTTTCAGTTTGCAGTGGCCCTGCAAATTATGTAGCTGGCCTTGTCCCTGGGCCTCAATTTTTGGTTAGTAAAAAACGAATAATTGTCATATTGACCTTATGACTACTAAAACAATAACTAAGATAAATATACCCAGGCTAGTTTTTGGTCTAGCATGTGAGCAGCTGGAAAGTCATCACTCCATCCTAACAACAAGTAAAAAACTGAAAAATCAACTCTTCTTAGATCCATTAGAGAAGTAATGTCACGGGCAAACCACAGCCGCTCCCCAAGCCTTGCCCCAAACTGGAGAAGACAGGAGAATACAGAGAATTATAACTCACTAGAGCAGAAACCAACACCAGGGTAGTGCTGGGGCCCAGGACAGGCTACCCGAAAATATGCCTCAGTGACATATTGATTATTCTAAATCAAAGCTGCCTGAGGAAAAAAAAAAGATATTAATTGGGAAAAAAAATGATAGTTTCTTAAAAGATATTAAGAAAAAGCCCGAAACACTCTGACCCTCCTCTGTCCGCCTTAAGCGGGAAATAAATCTCCCACATGGAGGCATCCTCCCTACACCAGGAGGAAAGAAAGGACTGCTTTCACCATTTAGGCAATTCACGGCTAAGACAGCTGCATAAACAACTTTGTTACTTGGGGAAGGGAAATAGCCAACTTCAGCACACCGCCCCCGCCCACCCAGGCCATCCTGTCCCACCCATGGTGGGGACGGGCAGAGGCACTTGTAGAGCTCACAGCCCAGGGACAGTCTCAGCAAAAGACAAGACCTAATCACAGGACTCCCAAACACTGCCCCGCCCTCACACCCCACGGCCACGTTACTACAGGCTTATTTACTGGAGTTCCTTTGCCAGTACATTATGTTCAGCCTCAACAGAAAATTTCAAGGTGTACCAAAAGGCAGAAAACACAGTTTGAAGAGACAATGAGCATCAGAACCAGATTCCGATATAGCAGGGATGTGGGAATTATCAGACTGAATTGAAAAGAACTATGTTTAATATGCTAAGGGCTCTAATGGAAAAAGTAGACGGAATGCAAGAACAGACGGGTAACGTAAATAGACAAATGGAAATTTCAAGAAAGAATAAAACAATGGTACACATCAAAAACATGCAACAGAAATGAGGAATGCCTGTGATGGGCTCATCAGCAGACTGAACGTGGCTGAAGAACGGAAGAACATTAGAGGATGAATAAGTGAGGGTAATAAGGTAAGTATTACAACAGTGCTTTGTAAACTGTAAAAATAAAAAAATATAAACATTTGAGTTTTTTTTTTTCTTTGCGGTACGCGGGCCTCTCACTGTTGTGGCCTCTCCCGTTGCGGAGCACAGGCTCCAGACTCGCAGGCTCAGCGGCCATGGCTTACGGGCCCAGCCGCTCCGCGGCATGTGGGATCTTCCCGGACCGGGGCACGAACCCGTGTCCCCTGCATCGGCAGGCGGACTCTCAACCACTGCGCCACCAGGGAAGCCCAACATTTGAGATTTTAATGTTACTATTATAACCTGACTCTTCCTACTCTTTTTCTTTACTAATATCTCGGAAGCTGGTAGTTTTACGTTTCATCGCACCGTAAGGTACTAGGAGAGAACACAGTGTTACCAAACACACTTGAGTGGTACCACGTGAACGTCAGCCTGCTTTATCAGATACCTTACACTATTTCAAGATTTCCTTCATAGCCAGGTTGGGAACTCTCTAGAAATTACAGCAATTTATGACTAAATCACAAGAAACCTAGAGGTTTTCATCCTTTCATTGTCTGCCTTAAGATGATGCATTAAGTCTACAGCGGAAACTGAAATTGAGCGTCAGAAACCACTCACTCAATTCTCAAACACAGAGGGTGTCTGTCTATTTAAAGTTCTTGGTTTTGATAAAGTAAAATATCTGTTAATAAAGTGAAAACATTGTTAGCAAAGAACAGAACTGATACTTTATAGTTACTTTATTTCAGAATGTTATTTATATATTATTAGGAGATAACATTATTTGATACTTCGTATGTCTAACTCATGTTACAAGTATTCTAGTAATTGGGTAAGAAATCCATCCAAAGATATAATTTAATGTTAGCACAACCAACACAACCCCAATTAACAACTGCCATTTATGCAGTAAACCCATGTTCTAATTTTTTTACTTTTATTAGTTAATGGCAGAATCTAAGAATCACCTTGATGTGTAAGGGTTTGGAGACTGTGCTCATTCAGACAAGGCACAGTGAGCTGAAATGCTGTCTTGCCACTACAGTCACTAAAAGCACTCTCGCCTCTCTACTACAAACACCACTCCGACTGCCTCTCCCCTTCTGCTGCAACCCCCCGCCCATTACCGTCCAATCCAACCTGGCCTATTTTCCTTCTCTCCTGATATCCTCTATCCTTGGCGCTTGCCTGTGGCTGCTTCAGAATATATGATGCTGTCTTTCAACACTTCACTTCCAGCTTTATATCTTCTTAAACCAGGGCAAAGGTAGGTAACCAAAAGCTCCTGTCTCATGGTCTGCCGGAGAAATGTGGGCCCTCAGCTTAGGGAGGCTACGCGGGGAAGGATGTGAGAAAAAACTTTCATGGCTACCAAACAGAGTGTACAAGTTATCAGGTGTTTTACCAACAACCAATGAACAGACTACTGTGTATGAAAAACTACTGCTCCAGTTCCAAAGTCAGAGACAAAAACAAAAGCTGCAAAGTATTTCCTGCAGGTCTAGGTAATGGATAGAGAAGGCTGCCTGCAGCGCTGGATGTGCACACTCACTGTGAGTTCCAGGTGCACTGTTCCCGAATAAAGACAGCCGCTCCCAACACCTTACACCTGGCAGAGCTTCTGGTCGGGAGCCGTGGGGCTTCACCCCGGCACCACTTACAGATGGTCTCATCGCACTCAGCTCGCAGCTGCTTATGCCCTTACCAGCTCTAACACAAACAAATATCTCGTCTCTACAGAACTCCTGTGTGGGTGTGGGCACCGCTGGGCCTTCCCAAGGGCTAGTGCATACATTTCCATACAGCCTACCAGCTACTGCACCAGAATCTCCAGAGCAGCAAAACACCTTTTTAAATGACAACGCCCATATATCAGATATTCTAAGATGTATCATTAGAAGACATAAATTAGCTTAGCTATCAGCACCATATTAACCAATCCTCTTAGAACTGCAAAGACTTATTGATAATTCATTTGCTAGGAACTTTTTGCGATAACAGCTACAGATACTACTTTTTAAAAATACCTTCTACAGTTTGGCTAAGTACTTTCCAGTATTATAAAGGTGGTTTTATCTTTTTTCCCTATTTAAAAAAAAACTTCCCTACGGTGGGTTATTAAAAGTATCAGTTGGAGAGAAAAGTACCCTGAACACTAAGCTGTTTATATACCCCCTGCAGGCTCAGTGGTTGTGTTACGTGTTTAACCACATGTGTCGCCTCTGTTCGTTCAACACTCACCCTGTCTAGTAAAGTGACCTGACAGTGAGCCGTCTGCATTACAGGCAAAGTCAACAGCCAGGAACTAAACTCTTCTCTGGTCTGAAGTTGCAATGACCCTTCCCTCAGTTCTCTCTACTCCCCTAAACTGTGTCAGCTTCACGTGCAACCTTCCCACCAGCACATCATAAAGAGGATCATTTCTGCCACCATCACTTTCCACAAAGAACGCTGACTCCACTGAGAGTCATTTTCGATAATTAAGCCAACACATACATGCTTGGCAGTGTCCAAGGCACTGACATTCTACAGTTTGCATTTTGGGGATGGGGGGAGGAGGTGCAGAGGGGAGAAACAGACAATAAAACCAACGACCTCAAATAAAACAGCAGACAGTGTTAAGTGCCATAGGGTAAGGTAAAAAAGGGCATCATAATCAAGAATGACTCAGGACTACTTTGAATTAGGCGTTCAGGGTAGCCCTCTGACTAAGGTGTTGTTTAAAGTAAAATCTGAATGACAGGAAGGCAGTGCCCATGTAAAGATCAGAAAAGCAACTAAATACACTTGACTAGACTGTAAGCTCTAAAGGGCAGGGATTTTTGTCTGATTTGTTCACTGTCGCCCCCAAGACCGCACCCCCGTGTCCATCACAGTGCAGGCACCCCTTATGCATCTGCTGAATGATTTGGGTGCATCTCTGGAATTGGGCAGGTGAGTGGCCCATCCAAAAATATTTATCAACTGTGATTTCTAATTACCATTTTAAACTTAAATTTTAATCATAAACACTGAGGTCTTTCTGACTCTAAAGTCCATATTCTTTTCAGGTACCATACTGCCATTATTTAGCAGAGATGGAATGCTGAATCACTCCAGGAACACTCGCATTAGAAGCTGTGGGCCTCAGATAGAAACAGCTCGCTACTCCCTGATGGGTATTAACAGTTGTTTAAGTTAACCTACAGCAGACGTTCACAGGAAGACAGTAACTCCCTATCAGTGGCCTCCTTTTTAGAAAGACCTGCTCGACCACTGTGGGACCCTGGGTAAATCTCACTCTCTGAATCTTACGTTTCTCCTAGTGTGATGACTGCATGACGACTATGTCGGGTTTCTGTGAGAATTAATTAGCACACATAAGATGCTGCACGACGCAAAGCACTTAGTAGACGCTCAGTTAATCCCTTGACTACCCTCCTTTCTTTCTCCGCTTTTGGTTGTAACAGTAACACACTGAGGGGCAGTAGTTAAGAGCAAATACTCTGAAGGCAGGACGTTCAGACTCAAATCTCAGCCTGGCTACTCAGTAGCTGTGTGACCGTGAATAAATTACCAAAGCTGCCTCTCTCAGGTGCTCAGCAGTAAAGGAGGATAAGAATGGTGTCAAGCTCATGGAGCTGCTCTGAGGACTGTGAACTAACACACACTGAGGGCTCAGAACAAGGCTGGCAGAGTTAAGCCCTCAGGAAGCACGGACTCTTGATTGCCTGCAATGACCCATCAAACCTAACTGCTGACCCTTCCACCTTGGCTGCAACATTCTTAAGCACAGGCTTTAACTTAGTAAGTCTACCCTTCATCAGAGCACTTATTGAGGAAATATTTCTCTTATTTCCTATTTAAGGACACTTTTCATTTACTGTGAGGGACTGCAACGAATACATACTTACTGACCAGAGTTTTCCTTTCTTTCATTAAACAGGAAATGAACGCTTTGCACATAAATTGGATTTCTTCCCTTTTTATTGCCTCACTTGCAATAAAGCTTTAAATGATTGCAAAATCATTTGAGAAATTCCATGAAGCAAAGAAGATTGTTTCCAATCTACTCTAAGCCTGTAATAGAACCTGAAATATGATTTTCTGCCACCATCTATACACTCTTTATCATCCCAGTTACTTTAATAATGAGTAAGTATTAAAAAGCTACTACAACTTCGGCGGGTTCCTTTTTCCTTTAGGCTCAAGGGCATTTAACAAAATAAGGTTGCTGTCATCTTGCTATTGCTCCTGCCCCTCTGAAAGAAAGACAGACGGTTAGGAAGCCGGGAAGGACACAAGAGGACTGAGGGAAGTAGGTCTAAACAGACTCCACCTCAGCACCCTACCCCCACCGCCAAGACCAACCCCTGGATGCCAAGTCCTAAAAAGAATCCCTATTATAAAATTCCTCTATTGTTTTGTTTGCAAATACATTTGCACGTGGCAAAAGGGATAACATGAAAACCACAGCAATGGGCTTTCATTGTAAGCAAGATTTGCAGGTACCCTCCCCATTTTTAATGTACTAGCATATTTAAAAATAGGATTTAGCGACGGGGGTAGTGAAAACAAGTGAGAAATGGGACGCAGGGAAGCACCGGCTGCCGGGCTCTTGAGGAGCCAGGTCACAGTGCAGCCGGGTCACCGCTGGCCGTCCAGTTGAGGGAGACACATCTTTTCAACTAAGAGCACAGTAAACTCAAACCCACAATCTGTTCTTGATTGGCTACCACTATTAGCAACTTTTTTCTATAAAATGACAGGTGCAGGGAGTAAACAACTTAAATCTGAGAAACTATGTTATATCTGGAGTGACACTGAGCATCCTCAGGGCCTGTACTGTAATAAAACATCCTTTTCCATTCAAAGGCACCAGGGCTCCCTAGTAAAATGGACACAGGTCCGGGGCAGGCAACGTAGACGTTGAGCTTAAAACAATTACCATACCAAGTATCAAGGACACTGTCATACGACTACAGTTGTATCACAGATACAGGAGCCAATATGAAGAGGTTTTCCATCAAAGGATAATAACTGCAATGGATGGTTGCAAACATACTATACCTGTTTAAATCCGTGAATATACAGTGAGACCCCCCCAAACCCTAACTGGACCCAACAAGAGGATGCTAACGAATCAACTTATTATTTTGAAAACTGGTCGATTAGGGAAAGAATCAAGCTGCCTCTCCTATATGAACTACCATGTAACCCAAACTAGTAGAAATATTTCAACTACTAAAAAAGAAATAACAGAATTAGGAAATCACCATTTTGCAGGGCCTGACGACTTGCTAGAAACCGTACTGACAGAAAGAGAAAAACAAATACCATATGCTAACAATGCTAACACATACATATGGAATCTAAGAAACAAAAATGGCTCTGAAGCACCCAGGGGCAGGGCAGGAACACAGACGCAGACGCAGACGCAGAGAATGGACTTGAGGGCACGGGGAGGGGGAAGGGGACGCTGGGGCGAAGGGAGAGCGTGGCATGGACTTACATACACTGCCAAACGTAAAATAGATAGCTAGTGGGAAGCAGCCGCATAGCACAGGGAGATCAGCTCCCGGCTCTGTGACCACCTACAGGGGTGGGATAGGGAGGGTGGGAGGGAGGGAGACACAAGAGGGAGGAGATATGGGGATATATGTATAACTGATTCACTTTGTTACACAGCAGAAACTAACACACTACTGTAAAGCAATTATACTCCAATAAAGATGTTAAAAAAAAAAAAAACAGGTACTGAGGTGAATGGGCTAATAGAATAAGAAACACCAGACGTTATGTGCCTCTTGACGGAGAAATAATAACACCACAGTCTACGTAAAATGAAACAATAAATCAAATGGAAATCCGAAGGACAAAGGGACAACAGGGAGGCCGATCAACAAAACTCAGACTGTGGGAAGGAGAAGACCCCCTCCCTCAACAAGTGAGTTACAGGAAAACAGAGGTGAGGGAAGGACTGCTAGGCTAAGAGGCTTAAATGACAAGCCAACCCGATCTGTAGCTTGCCGCAAACTAACAAACTGGGGGAAAACTCATGATTCATGTAAGATAACCGGAAATATGAATCCTTTATAGGGTATTTGATGAGGAATAATGAATCGCTGTATTTTTTGTTTTAGTATACATGGATAATGGCCTTTTATTCTTTTTAAGAGACCCTGTCTTTTAGAGATATATAATGAAATATTTATGGATGAAATGACAATTTCTGGGACTTATTTCAAAATAGTAAGGGTAGAAATGAGGTACCACTTCACACTGGTCAGAATAGCCATCATTACAAAGTCTACAAACAATAAATGCTGGAGAGGGTGTGGAGAAAAGGGAACCCTCCTACACTGTTGGTGGGAAAGTAATCTGGTGCAGCCACTATGGAGAACAGTACGGAGGTTCCTCAAGAAACTAAAAATAGAGTTACAATATGATCCAGCAATCCCACTCCTGGGCATATATCCAGACAAAACTATAATTCAAAAAGATACATGCACCCCTATGTTCATAGTAGCACTATTCACAATAGCCAAGACATGGAAGCAACCTAAACGTCCATTGACAGATGAATGGATAAAGGAGATGTGGTACATATATACAATGGAATATGACTCAGCCATTAAAAAAATGAAATAATGCCATTATAGCAACAAGGATGGACTTAGGGATTATCATATTAAGTGAAGTAAGTCAGACAGAGAAAGACGAATATTATGTGATATCACTTACAGGTGGAATCTAAAATATGACACAAATAGAACAGACTCACAGACTAGAGAACAGACCTGTGGTTGCCAAGGGGAGGGGCGTGGGGGAGGGGTGGAGTGGGAGTTTGGGGTGAGCAGATGCAAACTATTACACACAGGATGGCTAAACAACAAGGTCCTACTGTACAGCACAGGGAACTACATTCAATACCCCGAGATAAACTATAATGGAAAAGAATATGAAAAAGAATGTATGTGTGTATATATATATATATGTGCAACTGAGTCACTTTGTTGTACAGCGGAAACTAACACAACAATGTGAATCAACTCTACTTCAATAAAAAAAAAAAATTCCCCAAAATAATAAGGGTAGAAAGAGTAAAGGTATAGCTGACACAAGATTAGGTAGGTATGATTTGATAACTGTTGAAGCTGAGTAACAGGTGTGTATACATTTGACATTTTCCAAGTAAAGTTTCATAAGATGAAACTTTAAATATCTGGAATAAATTTACACTTACAGATAATGTACACTTTGAGAAACAAATCCCAAAGATTTATGATCTTGTAATAAAGGCAATTTTATGCTTAAATGCCTATATAATTTATGCCTAAATTATAACAATTTACCCCGGCAATTTGTTTTTTCAGATTTTATAATGTAATTACAAACACTTTTGCTTCAAAGACAATTCTCAACATCCCTGGGTCTTCCAAAATGGGTTTCAAGGGAACACTTTACTCCCTTATGGATCTTATTGGCTTCTACTTGGTTTTCAGGGAACTCAAAGTAGCCAGGCAGCGAAAAATAAATATTCAATTCATTTTGTGACCTCTCTTTACAAATCAACAAAGAGATGGAGTCAAAGAGGTTTTAAACTTCGTGAACAGCTAATCAACTATACTCCAATATAAAATAAAAATTAAAAAAAAACACTTTGTGAACAACTTTGAGAAATTAGAAATACAACCGTTACAAAGGGAATAATAAAAAAGAACAAAGAAGAAACAACGAACGCTCTCAGTAAGTCAAGCACCTAGACTGTTTGTCATTTAAAAGGTCAGGAGCCACTGCAGTCACTGACCTTCAACCCCCTGAAAG
Organism: Stenella coeruleoalba; assembly: GCF_951394435.1. Lineage (NCBI taxonomy): Eukaryota > Metazoa > Chordata > Mammalia > Artiodactyla > Delphinidae > Stenella > Stenella coeruleoalba. The sequence continues at coordinate 9,212,620 of NC_137158.1, read as the reverse complement.
GAGTTCAAGGTGGAGATCAGGAGTGAGGCCCTCTGTGCTCTGGGAAAAACGGCAGAACAGACCTTCATATAGTTAGATATTTTCTGGAGAAGATTGTATGAGCCCGATTCCTGCATCTGCTGGTATCTAGAAAAGCACTACCATCATCACTGGTGACGTCTGCTCCTCAGGACCAACAGCCAGCCTCTGCCTCAGTGTGTGCTTGACTGCACGTGCCCCCTTCACTGACATCATATAGAATACCGCCCTTCCCCCCAGCTCCTGCGAGCGGTTCCTCAGAGCTACCCGAGAGGCTGTCTCCAGGGCTATAGTCCGCATTTTGCCCCAAATAATTCACAGCTCTCAGGTTGTGCGTTTTCTTCAGTCGACAATAACACCGTTAAGGACTAACATTGCTATTGTGGAGCTTGTCCTTAACATACAAACTCAGGCTGTTTCTCCAAGGCAAGATGCACTAACAGGCCCCCAAGCAAGCCATGGACCACCTGGCCAGAGAATCATAAACCAGACACCCTGACCCTCAAAACTGTGATTAAGCAAAATCACAAGATGACGGTCAATCCCAGCCTCTTTGTTCTTCCGCTTTAAAAACACCCCCAACTCAAAGCCCAAGCGGGAGCGGCCCTGAGGCTGGTCTCCCACGCCCTTGCCTGGCGCCTGCGTGGACCCTTACTTTGTTGTGAGTGTGGCTTTCTGCACCTCAGGCCCCTGCTGATGGCTCTAGGGATCAGAAGATGAGCAGAAACCAAGTAGATTTTTCCCCAGATGTTTTCAAATCAGTGATGAAGAAAGGAGTGCTTCCCCTTCTATCAGTTCCACACATTTAAAGTTTACAACGCCACAGAAACAAGAACCTACGGTGTAGTAAGAAAAACAGGGACCCTGGACTAGTCTCCTCCACTCAGCAGTCACAGAAGTTTGGCTTCGGCAGGATGGGCGGTTGAGAAGCAGAGTAAACGCTACCTACCGCCTCTTCCCGCTGCCTTTCACCTCCATTAGAATCTGTGTGTTAACACACAACATGCGGGGCCACCGGATCTGCTGAGTCACAATAACTTGGGGTGGAAGGAGTCTCACAGTGTTGGAACTACTGCTTCGGAGGTCCTGTCACTAACACCCAGTTATTGGCTGGGGGGAGAGATGGAATTGGGAGGATCTGTTATACTCAATGCAATGTCTGTAAATCACCAATGTATCTGAAAGAGACATCTGCTAAAACTCCTTGAAAAATAAGTAAATGCATATTCATCATTAAAATCAAATGACTAGATCATTAAAGTCTTTACCAATGCTGTAAGTTTAAAGTCTACCTTTCAGGAGATAAAAATAGAGCTGGCATCATAATGTCTTTTTAGGCATTTGGCTAACGTAAAGGTGGTGGTGGGAATTACCAAACAGCACACCAATATATTGTATTGGTAAAGAACCTTACATGCACGTGAAACGATTCTGTATACATTCTAATATGAAGGCAGGAATTCTGGTTTTGTTTATTACTGTATCCCTGGTACTGTGTATACAGTGATTGCTTAATAAATATTTGTTGAATGACTCTGAGACAACAACCCGTTAGAGTCTGACAAGGCTATTCATTAAAAAGCCGAGTAAAATGCATTACAGCTAAACAGTCTGTCAATCGTTCTTCCTCAGGAAGCAGATGGCGACAACCTCCAGCCAGCAGTCTACGTCAGGCCCTCGCTGGACTGCCTGGACTACAGGTTACGGCCTCTCCTCCCATCAATACATCTCCTGCAACCAGGCACCATCCTACTAAACCATCGTTCAAATCAATGTACTTCCCTACTCAAAACCAGCGATCTAGCGTTTATCAGGAAACTTACGGTTCTCTCAGTATCATCTCTGCTGTCTTATCCCCCAGCACTGTGCTCCACTCTAACGAAACTGAACTAGGCATTACTGCCAAACTACGCTTCCCAACGTCAGCCACCTGCTCACGCCATCCCTCTGCCTACTGTGCTGTGCTCCTTCCTGACAGTCTTTCAAAGCTCACGCCAAGTGTAAGCACCTTTCTTGAAGACTTTCTTAATAACCCCGCGTGTTCGCTTTCACTTCTCTGAGCCTCCACCCTCTGTACCTCCCCAGCTGCCCTGTAACAGCCTTTGCTAAAGTGATTTTTCCTGTCATCCCCTTTCAATCACTTGGTCTTTCCGAGTTTTAAGAGTCTTGAGGGTAAGCTCTGTCTTCGTTTTTAAGTTGCTTCCAACCCTTTAGCTGCCTTGTACACTGCAGGCACCCCAACAGTAGCTACAATCAATCCAAATATTTCCTCCCAGAGATCTTTCACCATACCTCTCCCCTGGATACAGAACGTCAGTAGCATTTAATCTACTGAAAGGCAACCAAGCTGTCAGATCAACTCCCTCTTATGGTTACTTGTATCAGCCTTGCACTCACACCACACAGAATCCCACAGGAGCCGGCACAGCAGCGCCCACTGGTCCTAGAGCACACTTCACACAGTCGAGAGAGGAGGGCTGAGTCTGGGTGGGGGTGAAGAGGTCAGTCGGGGACTCAGGGAACTGCATTCAGGTGAACCGTGGCCACAGATGTAAGATACAGGCACACGGGAGCTGTGCAGCCCGTGAAGCTCCAAGGAAAAGCATCCAGTGACGAAAGGCCTGGAGAGCCCTGGGCACAGAGGCTGCACCGTGGTCTCGCTAAGGCTCTTCATTCACTGCTTCCAGTGTCCGCACCAGACTCTAGGGATGTTCTCACCAGCTGGTCAGTGGTGAAACTTGTTCTCATGATCCACACATAAAAACAGTGCCTCAAGACTGCCTACCATGTCCACCAGAAAAGAGAGTGTCTGTCTATCTCTCCAGAGGCGCAGCTAAGAAGGTGAAACGCAGTGGTAATAACCCGGCCAGGCTGACTGCAGGAGGCCATGAGCCCAAACAAGAGAGGCCTGGGAGAGCCAGTGAGTGGCCCTCATCGGAAGGCAGCAAGGCAGAGAGAATCATAACCCCGGGGCCAGGGCTTCCTGTGCTCCGCACAGGTGGGTACTTTTTTTTTTTAATAAATAAATGTATTCATTTATTTATTCATTTTTGGCTGCACTCAGTCTTTGTTGCTGCACGCGGGCTTTCTCTAGTTGCGGCAAGCTGGGGCTACTCCTTGTTGCGGTACGCAGGCTTCTCATTGTGGCGTCTTCCCTTGATGCAGAGCACGGGCTATAGGTGCGCGGGTTCAGTAGTTGTGGCACACAGGCTCAGTAGTTGCGGCTCGTGGGCTCTAGAGCGCAGGCTCAGCAGTTGTGGTGCATGGGCTCAGTAGTTGTGGTTCGCGGGCTCTAGAGCACAGGCTCAGTAGTTGTGGCACACAGGCTTAGCTGCTCTATGGCATGTGGGATCTTCCTGGATCAGGTCTCGAACCTGTGTCCCCTGCATTGGCAGGCGGATTCTCAACCACTGCGCCCCCAGGGAAGTCTCAGGTGGGTACTTTTTAAAAACAGAGCGGGGATGCCTCCACGTGAATGAAGAAGCACCCCAGCCTCTCATCACTGTGCATTTTTTACTTTCTGGTCAGATATTATTGCTTTTAAGTCAAATGCCACCTGTCAAATTAAGGGACAAAGAACATAAAGAAAATATCTTCAAGTTCAATAGGAAACAGGTTTTGAAACTTTTCTTGAAGTTTTTGTATGTTTAGAAAAAAAAATTTAATTTTTTTAAAAAAACAAGTAATTACTAGGGAAAGCATGTGTTAATATAGCCAGAGCCCTGTAAGTTTAGGACAAGTATAAGTCCTTCCCCAACAGTTTTTTTTTGGCAGGGGCAGGAGGGGAAATAGGAAAATAAAAGGTAAAAAATGATACATCAGGTTTTTCTGTTTAGAGTTTTACGTAATGAAGAAAACATAACATTAAGCTTTAATCCTTCTGAGCAGTGTGTCACAGTGTGTAAATGGCTAGTGGCGAGAAGCAGCTCAGAGCACGAGATGCACTCATCTCATTAAATAGGTTACGCACAAATCTGTATAACGTAACCCTAGTTTATTTTCAGTTCATTATCGTTCTCACTGGTAAGGATGGCATAATAAACAGGAAGGTAAACTGCCCTTATCCACATCTGTTACATGGCAGGTGGTCACTGCTCGGGTGGACAGACAGACCCTTCCCTGGATCCTCTGGATGCCTGGACTCCTTCCCCACACCAACACAGGGAGCACACACAGCACCACACAGGGCCAATCAGTTATGCCTTGTTGTCAAAGTTTAAACATCATATTTTAAAAAAATTTTTGAAACACCATGGTTACAAAAGAAAAGGTTGTAACTCAGATAAACAGAATATTCCTCTGAAAGGTAGCCAAAATAAATGCCGTAATTCGTGAGTCTGAATATGTATTCAAAAGAAAAACACGATAACATAAATTTTTTTTTTGCGATACGCGGGCCTCTCACTGTTGTGGCCTCTCCCGTTGCGGAGCACAGGCTCCGGACGCACAGGCTCAGCGGCCATGGCTCACGGGCCCAGCCGCTCCGCGGCATGTGGGATCTTCCCGGACCAGGGCACAAACCCGCGTCCCCCGCATCGGCAGGAGGACTCTCAACCACCGCGCCACCAGGGAAGCCCAACATGAAATTTTTATACCATAAAATTCATTAAAATTGGATTATAAAGGAAAAGCTGTATATATTTACAAAGTACCTTTAAAGTTTTATTTACTAACTTTTAAATTGTGGTAACAGCCATTTCTAAGCACAGAGTTCAGGGGCATTAAACATTCACACTGCTGGGCAACCACCAAAGCCATCCATCTCCAGAACTCTTTCCATCTTGCACAACTGACACTCTGTACCCATGAAACAATTACTTTCCTTCCCCCCATCCCACCCGTACCCTGGCAACCGCCATTCTACCTTCTATCTCGATGAATCTGACTATTCTGGGTACCTGCATGAGGTACCTAGAAGTAGAATCACACAGTATTTGTCCTTTCGTCTTTATTTCACTTAGTATAATGTCCTCAAGGATCATCCATGTTGTCAACCTGTGTCAGAATTTCCTTCCTTTATAGGCTGAATAATATTCCATTGTACATACACACCACATTTTGTTTATCCATTTATCCACTAATGGACATTTAAGCTGTTTCTACATTTTGGCTATTATGAATAATGCTGCTATGAACACGGACATACAAATATCTGTTTGAGTCCTTGGTTTCAATTCTTTTGGGTATATACCCAGAAGTAGAACTGCTGGATCAAATGGTAACTCCATGTTTAGTTTTTTGAAGGATTACCAAACTGCTTTTCACAATGGCCACACTAGTTTACATTCCCACCAACAGGGCACAGGGTTCCAATTTCTGCACACCCTCACCGACACTTGTTATTTTCTGGGTTTTCTGACAGCAGTCATCCTAATGGGTGTAAGATATAAAGTACCCTTTTAAAATCCTATAAAAGTTTTCATTTCTACTTATATATAAGAATGCCATAAAGTAAGCTAGAAATTTAGAAGATACAAAATCTTATTAATGTAGTCCATACACTAAAATTCATGGTAATACAAATATTGGATAAGAAAACACTCATTATATAATATTAAGTGAGGGATGAGGGAAGAAAAATATTTTAAAAAATAGTCTACATAGAAAAAAAACTGAAAGTAAAATCTAAAAGGTTAAAGGTGATGAGACTCTGGATAGTAAGATGACAGGCTTTCGTTGACAGTTTTTTCTTGTATTTTCCATGGTTTGTATAATAAGGGGAAAATGGCTATAAAAAGAAATATGGCTGATATCATTACCACAATGATAAAGATTTAGGAGGAGCTAGACTTTGAAGGGCTCAGGTACTTTATTCTATAAGCAATTAGGGTCAGTTATCTGTTAATCTTTCCCAGTGTTCGGGCCCCCACCAAGTCCTGATGAAGCTGGAATTCTTTCTTTTCTGCACCCAGTTTTTCCGGCAAGGCAATGCTCTGAAATAAATGCAGTAATCCAGACAAATAACTGCAAGTACCACAAAAGTAATCTTCCAGAAGGGGAATAGCAACAAAGTTTATGGCTCCAGGGCTAAATGCTATCTATGGCCCAAGACCATGTATCTAATCCGATTTTTATCCTAACACGCTGTTCTGTTTTTACCTCCAAAATGCAGATGATTCTCTCCTTTTCTTTTAATTTAAAAAAAAATTTTATACAATTTTCAAGGCTACTTTCCATTTACAATAATTATTACAAAATATTGGCTATATTCCCCAAGTTGCACAATACACCCTTGAGCCTACCTTACCACCAATAGTTTCTGCGTCCACTTCCCACCCCTGTATTGCCCCGCCCACTAGTTTGTTCTCTATATCCAAAATGCAGATGATTCTAATAAGATGGGAATTGGATGAAACGATGTGTGATTTTAAAGGATAAACTTGACTCTGAGTAACTTCTAATTAAGAAAACGCCCATTTCAGTTTCAAACGCGCTTATATTTTACCTCCCACTTAATGGCATTGTTATAAACTTTTTTTCATACGTATAACTATATTATTTCCTTTCAGCATCTGAGTAAATCTGCTGAGAAAAAGATTTGTGTCGATATCCGAAAGAGCCTTGATCTCAACAACAGGCAGGCTTTCATTCTTCCACTGAGATCAGTTTCATGGACCTGGAATGTGAATCAGCGATTCTGAAGCCAGGAGCAATTTTGCCCTCAGGGGACACGCAGCAACGTCTGAAGACATTTTTGATTGCCAAGACTGGCAGGATGACGCTAAACATCCTGCGAGACACAGACATGCCCCTGCCACGCTATTCCTAGTATTTAAAGTAATGCTCGGCACGTGGTGGGTACAAAAATGCCCGTTGAATTAACAGTTTTACGTATGAGGAAACTGAGGTTCAGAGCAGTCAAGTATTTAGTAAACAGCAGAGAATGGAATTAAAGTCTTCTTACCAAGTCCAGGCTCTGCCAGCTTTATCGTCCAGTAGCTCGTTAGTATTTTTCAAAAGACTTTTTAAAAGTCCAGATCCTTTGACTCAGCGATTCCAGTTTTAAAAGCCCATCCTAATCAGTGATCACAGAGCTGTACACTGATTATTTGTACAGATTTTAAGAAGAATCTCTCTTTATTCAGAGGAAGATAAATTATGATACACCCATTCAGTGGAATGTTATTAAAGATAGAAAAGCATATGCATATTTATCAACAAGAAAGGATATTCAAGATATACTGTTATATGACAGAGGAGCAGAGTAGGTTACAAAATAATATGTGTAGGATGATCCCGTGTGGATACATATACTTCCACGGGAAACAATCTAGAAGGATGAACATCAAAACGTTAGCGAGGGCTTCCCTGGTGGCACAGTGGTTGAGAGTCCGCCTGCCAATGGAGGGGACACAGGTTCGAGCACTGGTCCCGGAGGATCCCACATGCCGTGGAACGACTGGACCCGTGCACCCCAACTGCTGAGCCTGTGCTCTGGAGCCCACGAGCCACAACTACTGAAGCCCGTGCGCCTACAGCCTGTGTTCCGCAACAGAGGGGCCATGCAGTGAGAAGCCCGTGCACCGCAAGGAGGAGTGGCCCCTGCTCACTGCAACTGGGGAAAGCCCGTGCGCAGCAACGAAGACCCAATGCAGCCAAAGATAAATAAATAAATTTATTTTTAAAAAAAAAGTTAGTGATAATTTTTCTAAGTCGTTAGATCTACGGTGATTTTTTTTCTTTCCTTATGCATGTTTTTTAACTTCTTAAAAGAGACATGGTTTGGGCGTTACGGGTTGTAGAAGCGAGATGCTACTAAAAAATCCACGAGGTCTCTATGTACTCAGTCTCCTGGTTAAAGAATGAAAAACTATAAATTTACTAGACAGGACATATGATTTCTTTTTACTTAGGAGCAGCACTGTGATCTTTTCTTTCTCAGAGAGAAAGGATTTACTTAAAAAAAGAAACCTAACAGCTAAAGAAAGAAAGCCGTCAACAGGAGCTAGCAAGCTATGCCCTAATAAAACGTGGACCACAGAGAAGCAGGACCAAAATGCTTGCTAAGCCTAAAGCACAGTAACGTTAACTATATTACTTTTAATCTACAAAGAGTATTACCAAACTAATCTCCAGTGTCAGGTTTTTAGCTAGAAATGAAATGATTTGTGGAAAATACAAAGAATCTGCCAAACCCACTTACAAAAATGCTCTGTAAGACATCTGACCTGCCTACTCACCTAGACCATGTGTTTCCATGATTTCTACAAAAGCATTAATTACTGGAAATATCTTATTGTCAAATGCATACACGCATCACATGAAATGTTTATTTAGCCTAAATTACACCGAGAGCTTGGTGGCTGTTAAACAACATAACCTACCAATTCAGCATCTGGCAATGAGCCACTTAATTTCACTTTAATGGTTTACTAAGAACAATTTATTTGATTTACAACTGGTTGCTTACTTTTACATGGCTATATTGAAATTTCAAATTCAAGAGATTTGCAATTGTACCTTTTGCTTATACTGGAAGGTAGACCATTTATATTTATCAAGTAAAAATGTACTTTTTAAAGTTTTATTAACATAAAGGTTTGTTCAGAAAAGCAACTCTGCTGGTTGTTTTTGGTTTTTTCCCAACTAGTTAAAAACAATCACTATTTATCTATATCATCTTCTTAAAGATTTGAATACTTGTCATATATTGAGATCACTTTTCGATAACAGTGAGTATGATCCAAAGTGGGGGAGGTCTCCTTCCCACAGCATCACTGCTCCGCCACTTTCCCTCATGGAATTTTATATTTTACACTGATACACGTCATGAATTGACTTGCTCTCATAAACTTCAAGAAGCTAGTGGCAAGTATCTACACAAAAAACACTTTAAAAATATTACATTAAAAAAAATTACAACACATAGTTAGGGAACCACATGCCATTCACAGAAATCTCTTTAAAGAATTCCACCAAGGCACATGTAAGAGACTGGTAAGAATACACACATGTGCACACAAGCATAGAAAGTTATACCACAAAAGGTTTAAGACAGTCATCCTTAGGTAGAGGGATTATGAAAAGTTACATATTTTTTTAATGTTTGGCCTGTTTGTATATTTTATTTTTTCCTACACAGAATATGTAATACTTAATAAATAAATAATAAAAGTTTCAATATTAGAAGAATTTTAACTCATAAAAATATTCCAAGACAGGTGTATAATTATGTCCTAATCTCTCATTATAATTATCTCAGAGAGATTTTAAGAAAGTCTATGAAAATATAAAATCATTACTTTGATAGAATAATCTAAATTATCCCGTTAATGCACCCATTACATATAAAACCAATGATGCAGTAACACCTGTACAGGTAGACACCTACACAGAAATACCTACTACCTTAAAGTAAGCCAGTTTTTCTGAATACACACACACACACATACATGTTCTACGTAAATACAGAAGTAGCTTGCCTTAGGAAGAACTGAATACTCTTTTCCTAAATTATACTTTGTGTTTTAATAGGAAAACTAGCTGATTAAAATATAATAGCAACTAAGGTGAGTGAAAAACCAGTTTGAAACAATAAAGAGAATTCGTTGAATAAAAACCAACTCTGTGGAGTTGTAAAAGCCATCTTTAAGGATACAGTCAGATGATTTTAGTTATCTGTCCCTATATTCAGTAGGTGTAATAAGTAACTCTAAATTTAAAACTATTTATTACCATAAGGATCTCTAGAGATCATCTAAGCAAAGCTTGTCATTTAATATATGAAGAAAAAGCAGATCTGGGCAGTTAACTGACTTTGCCAAGAAGACAGTGAACACAGACCAAGGCTTGAACCTGGCTATCCTCCTGACCCTCCTTCTTCCACTGCGACCAGTGGGGGACAGTCCTCAGCAAACTTGACCGCCTGTTTTTGCAAATAAAATTTCATTGGAACACACTCATTTACTGCTTTTGTGCTACAAAGAAAGAGCTGAGTAGTTGTGAAAGACACCCAACGGCCTAAAATATTTACTCTGGTTCTTTACAGAAAAATGTTTGCTGACCCCTACATTAAAGGTTTCTTAGCTATAATTCTGAAGTTTCAGAACTTAAAACATAATAATATTGTAACAAACCGTATTGTAATAAATAGCAATAAAACCAGAACCACTACTGCAGTTATTACCTTAAATTACCTTAAAAGGGTTTAACTTCCCCATCCCCAAAACTATTTGTCCATTTTCCATGTTTTGATATGCACATCTTTAAGAAAAGAAAAACTGTAAAACTCAGAACCTCCCAAAGGAGAAATTAAGATCTGCTCATATAAACTGAAAGAGAACTCATGTACATTCCTTTAGTAGAGTACTTCTCATCTACATAAACATATTTATAGATCACTGGCTACTTGGGAGATAGCCTAGTAGATAAATCTAAACTAAGTGAATTAGAAATGTCAAACGTGTGACAGAATATTTTAGAAAAAGTCAAATTTATACACAATTTTCCAGCAGAATATCTAAAGCACAGCAGAGAGACATCTATTTAAGTGTCAAAAGCATCTGCCCTATTAATCACTTGATTCATTAAATTTTTAGGTTTTACCTTTCTCCTCTCACAAAATAAAGTAAGCCTGGTTCCAGCTAACCCCACTGGCAACAGATGCTCACACAACACAAAACGTAAACCTTAGGGAGACCTAGGTACAAAATATAATTTAAGCAAAGTGGTAGACTGCTCAGGGAAAACAAGTGTATTTACAGAATGAAGAAGTCCCTACCGGACGCTTAACAAATCAGTAAAAATTATGAATTCATTAGTTAGGACAGTATGGGATGACGTTGTATATAAACACACTGCTCTTTTTTAGAGAGCTCTGGACTGTTCATTATAAAATGATGTAGAATGTACAAAAGGACTAAAAATTGCATCAAGAAAGGAAACTGAAGACATACATGTCAAATCAAAACACACATACACACAACGCGGGACTTAAATCAGAAGAAGACATGGGTTCAAACCCCCGAGTTGTCACCAACTGTTAGCACTGAGCAAGTCACTTTTCAGTGACTCAGAGTCCTTCTAGGGTTTAGTTAACTTTTTTATAAAATAAGAGAGGTAAGGTTCCTCCCAACCCCCCAATTAACATACTTGTAATCATTTATTCACTCACTGCTGTGTGTCAAGAACCATACTAATGGCTTTAATTGCAAGTGGACTCAGAACAAGTGTCCTGGGAAAAAATAACACCTATCAAGCATCATTCTTTTAAACACATAAAGAGACACGAGATGGAGTTTAGCCTTTAAAAAAGAAATAAAATCTATTTTTCCAAACCAGACTCCATAAATTCTCTAACTAAACAATAACTGTAGTTTTTGTAAGGAATGAAGATAACACATACAGCTTTCCCTCTGACGTCAGGAATAAGACAAGGATGCCCTCGATCACTGATTCACAAACCAGAAATAAAAAGAGCAATGAAATTAACCACAGAGATAAGATATTTGCAAACCCGTAACTGGAAAAGGACTAGTTTCCTGTATATATGCGTGTAAGTGTGTGTGTAGATTGTTACAAATCAGTAAGGGAAAGGTAAGCCATCCAATTTAACAACAGGCAAGAGATCTGAGTCAGAACTCCAAAAGGGGGATTCCAAATGGGCAATAAACGTATGACACGGGCACTGGGCCTCATTAGTAATATAAGAAATGGACATGTAAAATACAATGAGATATCCTTATATACCCATCAGACTGCAAATAATAATACCTCTGACAATACCAAATGCTGTAAAGAATGTAGTGTGACCAGAATACATTTGGTATACACATTGGAAAATAGTTTGACGTTATGTAGTAAAGTTCAAGATACAGATACTTTGTGACCCAACAAGTCCACTCCTAAGTACATCCTAAAGAAATACATACTTAGGTGCATGTACAAAAGTGTTCAAAGCAGCACTATTTATAACAGCTAAAGCCTGGATATAATCCAAGTGTTTATCAACGATGGGATGCATAAAGTAAGGAACATATAAATAATGGAATACTACACAACAATTAACTGAGTAAACTGTATCTATACAGAACATGATTAACCCTTACAAAAACAATGTTGACTGAAAAAAGCAAAACACAAAAGAATATTTGTGGCATCATTTCATTTGTATGTTCAAAAAACAGAGAAAAACAGTATTTTCTAAGTAATATTTCTATTATTTAGAAACACAGAGAAGGTAAATCTATTTCTAAAATACAAGGAAATGATTATCTCTGGGAGAAGAGAAGTGATTTAATTGGGAAGAGCTGGGGAGGGCAGCTTCTGGGCAGCAGCCATGTTCTGTTTCCTGACTAGGTGGTGAATACATGGCTGTCACTTCACATGTAAGTGTACATGCACAAGTGTGCATGCAAGCTGTACACCAGCCCAGCTCCTGGCAGATACCAGACAGCCAACTCTTACCTACTTACGAGAATGATATTCTGACTACTATTGCTAAGATTTTCACTGCTATTACTGCTAATTTCTCCTCTAGATTATACATGCCCCCTGAAAACATCAGGTCAGGGAGAACACAAAGAAAAACGCCTAATGTGAATGAAGTAAAGCTTGCTTGTTCTATTGTTCTTTCAGTCTCCCCACTGTTACGCTTGTAAATTTATCTTCCTCCTTACATAACCTACAATATCCTGACCACGAAATTCTGACAGGAACTAAAGCTTTTCCCTCTGGGTGGTTATTCCTTCCGCAAGGTTCCCACCATTGGCAACAGGAGTCCTGACCTCTGCAGGGCGAGCAAGAATAACAGATGAAGTGTGAACTGGGTTTATTTAAAGCCTAAGTACCGGACTTCCGTGGTGGCGCAGTGGATAAAGAATCCGCCTGCCAATGCAGGGAACATGAGTTCAATCCCTGGTCTAGGAAGATCCCACATGCAGCGGAGCAACTGAGTCCGTGTGCTGCAACTAAGGAGCCCACCTGCCACAACTAAGACCCGGTGCAACCAAATAAATTTATTTAAAACAAAACAAAACAAAACACACAAAACCTAAGTACCAAAGGGAAATGGTAACGGAAAAGTGCTGGATTCCTCGCTGTTCACACGCCCTGAACTGCTCTTCTCAAGCTCCCAATCCAGAGACTGTTCCCAGGTAACCCCGGCGGCCCCTCTCCACAGCAGGCAACAGAAAGCAAGTGTTTACATGCAAGACCATGAAACACACATGGTCACTACATCAAATGCTCACTATATTTGGATGGTAAATATTTTTTAAGAGAAAAAATAAATATATGATGTTTTAAAAGGGGTTAAATTTTACATCTTGCCAAGTACAACAATAAGGCATTATATAAACTCTGATACTTCCAACTTTTGGAAATAAAAGATAAAACCTACTAGTGATTTTTAAGTTCCTTTGTAATCCAATAGGAAATTGTAAGAGATTTCACTTACAGCTTCTTACTGATGCATGCTGAAGAGAAAGTTTCCAGAGCAGAATTAAAGCTATTTAAGTAATCAGGCTATAATTACCAACTTAATCACTCCTTTTAAAAAGTTTTATAATACTTAACATCTAAATTTAATTTGGTGAAAGGTAAGAATCTAATTCAGTAAACAATCGTTAAAACAATTAGTGATAGTCAAAAAAACTAACTTTAACTGAAAAGTACTTCAAAAAATATCTCAAAGAATTCCACTTAGCAAGTCTTCAGTATTTAACAAATTATTCAGAAATAAATTGCAGTTTATTGTTCTGCATGACCTTGGGATCAAAACATTAACAGGAATTATGAGATGGAAAACATCAACAAATCAATGTACATGTATTTATCCTAAACATCTGATACACACAAGAAACTGTCAGAAATACAAAGAAACCTAAGACTTATTAGTCCCCACCTGATTGATACCTAATCTCAGGAAACAGAACATAAACATGGATGCATCTGTGTTAGACAAAGAAATTTATCTAACAATACAATTAAACAATAATATGAGGCAGGAAGTAATAAAGTCAAATGTAGGACAATGTCACCAGAACTTTGAGGAAGGGAGAAAGCCTATGAGGTTGGGGTGTTAGAGGGGCTGGATGGACGAGGAGGAACGAGTAAGCCTAGATAAGAGGTGTGGAGAGCAAAGGACATCCTTGGCCAGGCAGCTCAGTGCCCAGAGGGATGGCGAGTGTGCTCAGGGGGCAAGACGCAAGTCTGCCCGGTATGAAGGACGGGGGGCCACTGCTAGGAGGGGGGTCAAGGGGCAGATGGTGGACGTGTTTGGTTGCTACATAAAGGACTAAGGAGCCTTGGGATACTCAGCACATCGTAAATGCAGAAGGCATGTTTATAACTCTCTGAAGGTAGAGACTGTTCTAATCAACATGATGGGAAAAGAACCAGTAAATACTGGCTCGCACACTTTAAATGGATGCACTTTGTAGTATGTAACTGATGCCTCCATAAAGTTGATTATTAAAATTTCAACAGCTAAAATCAAGGATGCTCCCTTTACTGACAAGTCCCTTACTGTGCTTCCATTCTTGTACGAGGAAATGCGTTCAAGCCAAGCCACCATGATTATTTAACCAAGCGCTTGACAGAAATCTAATGGTCTCTCTACCTCTAGTAGGCCTGATCACTTCTATCCTGCTTATCACTGCAAAATAATCTTCCAGTAGAACCCTTCTGAATTAAATGCTGCCCACAGCCTTTCCTTCAAAAAAGAATCAATCTGGACCTTAAGGTCCCCTACAATTTGAGCTCAATCTACCATTCTGGTCTTATTTTTCACTACTTTCCATACACAGACATAGATCTTTCTTCAAACTCCACTACTCATTTATTTTCCTAAAACATACTTTGTCTATTTCCAGTTTCCATGTCCTCAACGTTCTCTCCACAGGATACACTCCTACCTCACACTTTAATCCTTCCTACCTACACTTCAAAACCCAGCTCAAGTGCTACCTTCAGCATGGAGTCTTTTCTGAAGGTCCCTGCAGGTATGTCTCCGCATCCTCTCAACTTTCGCTGAAGTCTGATCGTGCACAAAGCTAAAACCACCACTTCTTTATGTCAGGAATAATACTTGCCCTTGAGGAACTCACATGAATCTATACCCACACATATGTAGCCGATTACAAATCATACAGGACAAGCCAGACGGACATGCTTAGCACACAGTATTCATGCCACAAATACTTGTTGAAAGAATGATTATTTGCATATCATGAATATCCCAAAAGTCATTCATATATAACTATACAAATAAGGTCATAATCTTTGTAGATTAAAAAAAAGAAGAAGAAATTTTACCTTTTCAGTTGTAAGAGGTTTTGCAGGCTTTTCTGGCTCCTTTTCTCTCTTTTTCTCTTCCTTTTTTTTTTCTTTTTCTTTCTAAAACATAGCCGAAAGTTTTGATAAGTTTACTTTTTAAAATATGTTAGCTCTTAACACATTTTTATTTTATTAGTTTGAGTCATCATTTGAAAAGGGTACAAATAAATATTCAATGATGACAACATCCAGTGATACTGAGATGTAAAAGTAAGCACAGCAAATTCATACTCTCATTGAGTATGTTGATAACACAATAAAGAATAACTTTTCTAAAAAAGAAATACAGAAGTGAGACAATTTAGAACTTCTTTGATATTTCAGAGTTTGTTTTAAAGAAATGAGACCTCTATTCAATAAATTCTCACTGCATCTTTACATAAGGTCAGGCTTTCTAACAGCAACCATAAAGCTGAAATTTGAATACAAAGAAAAAGCAAACTAACTGATGGAACAGAATTCTTTATCACACAGATGAAGACCAATTACAACATGTAAACATGAGGAGAAAAGGGTAAAAACACTTTAATTTTTTAAAATAACACAAAACATTTTCAGTCTGTTACCACAGCGTTGTGATTTTTAAAAGTGCAAATACAATAATTTTCTCATGAAAAGAATGTTGGAGATAGTGCTTGGGGACCAGAGCCAGCTAACTAGTTGGCATATTTAATCCAACCCAGTCTAGATAAACTATAATGGTATTATAATGTTCACAATTTCCAAGAAGGTTGAAATAGGATATAATAATAAAAACTTAAGGTCCATAAAGATGCCAAAAAAAGGAAAATGAAGTAAAGATTAAACAAAGAGCATTCATAAGGCATGTAGAGGGAAAAGATGCCTAGAAACCTAGAACTGGGTGATACTGCAGCTGAGTGCTGACCTAGTTTCCTGGCAGCAAACATGAAAGATAAACTGGTGAACCTAGAAAAGGCAGAATAATAAACACATGAAACTTAGTCAAAATGCCTAGAGGTCGCATTTGCACCTGTGCCTTTAAAAGGGCGTCTGACACCACCTCTCTCAAGAGTAGAATTTTTGCTATTTGTAAATCAAGAAAGCCAATACCGGCAATTCCTAGGCCATAATGTAAGAGATATTATTAAAGGTCCTATGGGCCAGGCACTGTGATAAGCACCTTATTGTCTAACTTAATTTTTACAGTGATGTCTGGGGAAAAAGTCATTATTGTCATTTTACAAATGGAGAAACAAAATCTCAGGAAAGTAACACACAGAGCTAATCGTAGTAGGGCCAAGGGGCTGTGGGGCCCAGACTGTCAAGCGTCGGTGCTCCCTGCCGCCCAGCGGAGGGCTGCCGTCTATGCAGTTTTTCTTCCCCATGGGGACAGCTAACGCTTACTGGGCCCTTCCCATGTGCCAGACACCATATGACTCATTTAAATCCTCACAACAACCGTATGAGGTAAGCAGTATCACTGCCACTGTGTAAGTGAAGAATAAACAAGATGTGCAAAAATCCTTCATATATTGCAAAATGCTTTCCAGATATTAGTCAAGTTTAGGGAAGAAGGCAATGTGGCGGATCATTCTCACTACTATGCTAGGGATGAACGGTTCTGTAACTGCTCAGAGCTCTCAGTCATTTCTCAAGGAAGTCACCGTCATGAGATGGGGGAGAAGCCAGTCTTTCTAATCGCTATGATTGGTGGGCACATCTGAAATCACCAACAATAAAATAAATTAGTTAGCTATGTTTAACAGAGGGAGATGCTCTTGAACACTGGAATTTCAGCTGTCAAAATATGGCTGTAATCTACTGATGCCAGCAGCGGTTTTAGAACACAGGCTTTGAAGTAACATTAAAAACATGGGCTCTAGGGCTTCCCTGGTGGCGCAGTGGTTGAGAGTCCGCCTGCCGATGCAAGGGACACAGGTTCGTGCCCCGGTCCAGGAAGATCCCACATGCCGCGGAGCGGCTGGGCCCGTGAGCCATGGCCGCTGAGCCTGCGCGTCCGGAGCCTGTGCTCTGCAACGGGAGAGGCCACAGTGGTGAGAGGCCCGTGTACCGCAAAAAAAAAAAAAAAAAAAAAAAAAGCTGCTGAAAGACCAAAGAGTACTGTGAGAAGCTAAGTTGCTTTAAACTATTTTCTCATCAAGAATAAAACACAGTGGTGTTTGGTACTGTAAAACAGTAGTTCCTGAAACTTGGTTACTATATATCCAAATGATATAGTGAAACAGGAGACCTCCTGCAAAAGAAAACTGGAATGAATGTTCACGTCCTACAAGACGGAGAGAAGTACATCTTGGGTTCATTATAATCAAACTACACTTGAGTGATTTAATTAAAGATACGGTCTCTAAAATTTTTTATGCACTCTTATCTTAAAAAGTTGGGAGCATATATACTCTACCACATGTACGTATGTATTTATAAAGCACATATAGCACTATATTATACATTACAAAACATACATAAAAATAGAAATTTTAAAAGGGTAAGAAAAAGAAAGCACGAAAAGACATTCTAGTGGACTCTCCTGTGGGGCTCCCCAGTGTCTAAATGCTATCAGGCACGATGATTAGTGCTCAGCT
Organism: Stenella coeruleoalba; assembly: GCF_951394435.1. Taxonomy (NCBI): domain Eukaryota; kingdom Metazoa; phylum Chordata; class Mammalia; order Artiodactyla; family Delphinidae; genus Stenella; species Stenella coeruleoalba. Next base: position 9,194,765 of record NC_137158.1, on the reverse strand, counting down.
GGATCAGACCCCTGCTTTCTAGGACCTGGCGGCAGGCACCACACAGCACAGACACGGAAACTGAGGGCTTCCACCCTCTGGACCAGGTGTCGCTGCCATCCTTCCACCTCCTCGTGGCCAGCTCCACCCTCCTGTGGTGCTTCTTCCCTGGGCCTGCCTGCTGACCTCTGACCCCTACAACACTCTGACCTCTAAAGCCTGTTCATCTCCAACCATGCCCTTCTTGCTCCAAACTGTCCCCCACTGTCCCGGGGACCTCCCCTTGCTCTGCTAACTCTTCAGTGCACCCAGCTTTCCACTCTCATGGCTCTCCCCGGGCTGCCGCCCCCTCCCCCCTTCTCCGACCCGGATCTCTCCTCTGGCCTATGGACCTGTGCATCCAAGCCCTGACCAGATACCCAGACGTCCCGCCGTCACCTCACACGCAACACACCCAGCGTTTAGTCCCGCCCTCCCTGCTCTCTCCTCATACCCGCTCAGCCCGGATCCCTTCTCACCGGGCAGCGCTGTCATCTATTGAGGTGCTCGGGCCCGAAGCCAGGAGCCATCCAGGCTCCCAAAGCGCCTCCCCAGCCCATTGATCACAAACCCCACAGGCTCGACCTTCTCGAGACCTCTGACAGCTGCGCTCGCCCTTTCACTCCCTCTGTCTCCACTTTAGCACCCCGCCCACCATTTATTCATGGACCAGCGCAACAGGTCCTCAAGCCTTTCCGCACCCATCCGCACGAAGTTGGCTCTCCGGAGACAGTGAAGCAGAGTGCTATGACCTGAAAATCCGATCTGGATACTCCTTCTGCCCCTGAAACTCATCAAAGTGCCAGGGCCTTCAGGACGAAGGCCAAACACGCCAGCAGGCTCACAGGAAGCCGCCTCTCCGCTTCTCTCCCCGGCCCACGCGTGTCCCAGCCATGCCCGTCTCCCCGCAAATCCCCAGTCATCCCGCCCTGCCCACGGGCTTTTCTCCACAAGATGCCTTCTCTGCTTGCACTGTGCCCTAGTCCTCACAGCTGATGTTTATGAAGAGTGTCAGACGCATGAGAAGGACGCCTGCTGCGCTCAGAGCAGCACCGTGAGCGCACGGCAACCGCAGCACACGTTCTGCCGCGCTAGAAACCTCTGTAAAGTTCTCCGTTTTCCTCTGTTAGATGGAAGCTACTCCAGGGCAGGGAGACACACCTTGTTTACCTTTGTATCCCCCGTGTCAAGCACACCATTTATCAAGGAGGAGACACAGAAACACTGTGAGATAAAAGGATGTCTCAAACTAATTCCCTAAGGTCAGGATGAGAACAACAAAAAGATACACAGTCAAAAAAATTAAAAACCTTCAAATATTGGAAGGCATGACTTTACAAATCCATAATAGTAGTACCGTGCACCCTAACCACCCCTATCCCACACACACTCCAACAATCATCACTGATGATTCTACACTCCTACGTTTCATCTATGTGATGGATACTATTGTTTAAAAAAAGAAACTTGACATTAACTTTCTTCAAGTGCTTATAATAACAGAAAGAAAACATTTTTAACCAAAAACCTTCCAAATAAATCAAAGAATTCAAGAGCAACTACAGAAAAGCTCCTTTGAGCATAAGGTGGTAATGGAAACAACAAAAAACTAATTACTTATTAAATGCTGAGATATATCTACGGTAACAATAAATTAGTCATTCTGAAATTAAATGCAGATTAAAACCCTGTGATCCTACCTGTGGCATAGAAAAGTATTCTTGTTGTATTTAACATTTTTAACACTGGCGACCGTTCAAGACATAAACAACTATTACAGCGTCCCAAACGATGGCACATTTACCACCGAGCGCTATGGAATGAGGCTATAGCTAGAACACTACTACCATACCTCCAATTTGTTCTTCTCAACAGCAGCTTGTAGAGAAGGAGAGGATACCAAAGGCTGAAGAGGAGCATCAGAGGAGGAAATCTGTGGAATGCAGATGGAAAGTCAGGAGAAAAAAACAAAAAGAAGACAATCAGAATTATAGGCACAGGAAAGAAACACACACTCGTGTATTTCAGAGATACAGAAGCACTCAGAGGTATGTTAAATGAAAATAATGCATCAAGAGAAAAGTCTTGCTTTCTAAATGCTTCCATGTGGAATTTCTATAAGTAAAAGTACTTACTACAGAAGAGTGTACGATTTAAAATGGATTTCACTATGACATAAATATAAAATGCACTCAGACAAGATCATCCCCCCGCAAAGTACGTGAAGAACAACTAAGCGTCACTGGCGGTTCCCTTTCCATCAGCGCTACTGCCAAGGTGCTCATGCTCTGAAGCGAAGACACACCGTTCCAAGTGGCCGGAGAGCACGAGCGAGTTCTCGTTCTTACCGTAACTGCTTCAAGAATGGAAAATAACACAGAGCTGAAACAGTAAAAGTCAACTCAAGTTTTAATCAACTGTTTAAGAAAACAGAAAGAAGGATGGGAGAAAAAAGAGTGGATTAATGGAGCATAACAGCTGAGCAGCAGACAAGACTTATCGTGAAGCCACTCCTACACTCCCTTAAGCTCCGTGCACACACACACCATCACCAGGGCTGCCCTGGCTGAATTACCCCAAAGCACTATGAGACAGTTACATATGCAGCAAAGGCAATTTATACATGGAGACAATTTCGTCTAAAAGCCTTTTCACACATCTGCCTACCCAATTCCTACATGCGTGGTTCATCGCTTTAAAGTAAGCGTTATCTTCCTGCCCTCTTCACTGCCAAAATATAACTGAAATACGTTTACAAAATACGTAGTAGATCTTTGGAGCCATAAAACTGACATCTCTATATTGCCCTACCATACCAACAGTGCCTACGAGGAATCTTTAAAAATAAAAGGTGCGATTATAGAAAGGTCATTATGATGTCAAAGTAACAGTGTGAGATGACAAGTCCTCATTCGGATCCGCTTGTTACTGAGTTAGTTACAGCTGCAATTCTTGACTCTCAACCCAAGCCCATAATCTTTAGGGGCGTTTTCCCCTGGCACACTGTTAGCTCTGCTAAAAGTATGCAAACTAGCCATTCAGTAACGACTGACTGAAATTACACGTAGAAGAAAATATTAAAAAAGACAAATTGTGCCTTAAAGCGCAGCTTCAAAGCTGGTTTATCCCACTGGACATTTACTTGCTAGAGCTATGTAGAAAACAAGAGATTAGAAAAAGCACATAAAATCACTTAAGATAATAACCTGTATCATAAAGACCATTTTTGCCCAAATTCATGTAAAAGCTGAACATAAAAATGTAAGAGAGGAATAGGGACACTTAATATGTCGAGTGTTACTGTAAAAGTGCTTGCTCTCCTTTCCAGAGGATGATAAACTGATTTGGCCACTTTTAAAATTCAGAAGGAGCAACACAAGACTATTCAATAAATATCAGTCATTTAACAAAGCATTTTAATGCAAAAATAAAAAAGCATTAATACTAAGTTCCAGCTAGGAAAAAACAGAGATGCTTGTTCAGTAGGGTACACATCTGAAAAGTCAATGGACAAATCCACAGGTGAATGTGAACAGACTGGTGTACCCATAAATCAAACTACTATCAGCCAATAAAAAAGGGATGGTCTAATAGTACACATGAAATCAGGGGTGAATTTCAGAAACATGCTGAAAGAACCCAGACATCAAAGAGTAAACAGGGTATGATACCATTCATATGAAGCTCCAGCAGAGACAGGTACAATCTACCGTGATAAAGAGCAGATCAGTGGCTACCTGGGCCAGGGGTGGGAGGCCAGGGGCACAAAGCGACCTTCTGGAGTGAAGGAAAGGGTCTACGTGCCAATCGACTGTGGTCGTGCTTACATAGAGTATTTATTTTCCGAAACTCATTGAACTATAACTTAAACTGTCTGCCTTGTATTGTATGTAAATTCTACCTCAGTAACATTGATTTTTTAAAAAGTCGATGAGCGGGGTAAGCCCCATCATGCGAGCAAGGAATGAAGAACTAGAGTCTACACGTCTTGCTTCAGCTGGAAGCAAGAGACACGACAGAACAGAGAGATGGGGGAGAAGCAAAAGGCAGGTGCGGGGAGGAAAGAAAAAAACGCAGAGGCAAGAAAAACCAGGCGCTCATGTGTTCCTTCCAAATCTCTACAAGTGCTGCCCACCACCCCTGCACTGACCACCAGCAGGGACCCGCCGGCCTCCAGCGCCTGGATGAGCACTCCTCACGGGTCGCCTTGCCCAGGTCTTGCTCTTCTACAAACTGTGACGATAGCAGGTGCAAAGGTGATCAGCACCTAGCCCTACTTAGGAGGCTTGAACAGTTCACACACATTATACAAGGCCAGAGTCTAAACCCCTTAACCAGACCACAGGTCCTCTGCCTGTCCCTGCCTTCCCTGACCTGCGACCAGGCATCTAGCCACACGCGACTCCTCTGGTGCCAGCGCTCCAGTCTCTGCCCCAGCCTCCAGGGGTCTCGGCTCCTGCTGCTTCCTCTGCTGGAAGCACCCATGCTCCCAGCGGGTCCCACCCGTCCTGACATGGCCTCCTCCAGGAAGTGTCCCTTCATCCTCCAGTCTCCTACAACGCTTCCCTCTGGCAGACATGATCATGTGATGTCCAGTACAGAGGCGATTCGTTATCGGTATTCTTCGTTCATCTGAAGTTCTCTGAGACAGACGTTGTTTCTCTTCTGTTCACCATCTCCAGCATGTGACATTCAACAGGTCTCAATAAATTTTTTTTAATTGACGAAAAGGAAACAGGAAGATGAGAGCATCTCAGAGGCACAAGCAAGAGGAGGCCCCACATCAGCAGTTCTCACTGTCCTCTGAAAGGGCACTGGCTTGCTCACGCACTTCTCTGAAATCTTATGCAAGTTATCTGTTGGGGTGGCCAAAAGATTCGTTCAGTTTTTTCTCCAAGATGGCTCTAGTAGCACTTAGTTGTCTTTAACTTCATTCAAAACAATTTTGTTAGATTGTACTGTGACAGCTGTCACATCAGTGTGCATTTAAAAAAACATCAAAATTGGTGAACTTTTGTGTAACCATTTTAATACTGAAGATGGAAGAAAAAAAGCATCCTTTCGGCACATTATGCTTTATTATTTCAAGAAAGGTGAAAATGCAACTGAAACACAAAAAAAGATTTGTGCAGTGTATGGAGAAGGTGCTGTGACTGACTGAACATGTCAAAAAAGTGGTTTGTGAAATTTCATGCTGGAGATTTCTCGCTGGACGATGCTCCACGGTTGGGTGGACCAGTTGAAGTTGACAGCAATCAAATCGAGACATTAATTGAGAACAACCAACATTACACCAAGCGGGAGACAGCCGACATACTCAAAATATCCAAATCAAGCGTCGAAAATCATCTGCACCAGCTTGGTTATGTTCATCGCTTTGATGCTTGGGTTCCACGTGTTAATGGAAGAAAACCTTCTTGACCATATTTCTGTGTGCCATTCCCTAATGAAACGTAATGAAAATGTTCCGTTTTTGAAACAAATTGTGATGGGCGATAAAAAGTGGATACTGTACAATAATGTGGAACGGAAGAGAGCGTGGGGCAAGGGAAATGAACCACCACCAACCACATCAAAGGCCGGTCTTCATCCAAAGAAGGTGATGTTGTGTATATGGTGGGATTGGAAGGGAGTCCTCTATTATGAGCTCCTTCCGGAAAATCAAAAGGTTAATTCCAACGGCTCCGAATGAGACCAACTGAAAGCAGCACTCAATGAAAAGCGTCCAGAATTAGTCAACAGAAAACGCATAATCTTCCACCAGGATAACACAAGACCACGTCTCTTTGATGACCAGGCAAAAACTGTTACAGCTTGGCTAGGAAGTTCTGATTCATCCACTGTATTCACCAGACATTGAACCTTCGGATTTCCATTTATTTCAGTCTTTACAAAATCCTCTTAATGGAAAAAATCAATTCCCTGGAAGACTGTAAAAGGCATCTGGAACAGTTCTTTGCTCAAAAAGATAAAAAGTTTTGGGAAGATGGAATTATGAAGTTGCCTGAAAAATGGCAGAAGGTAGTGGAAAAGAACGGTGAATACGTTGTTCAATAAAGTTCTTGGTGAAAATGAAAAATGTGTCTTTTACTTTTACTTAAAAACTGAAGGCACTTTTGGCCAACCCAATACACTCATTGTCAAATTCAGAATTTATTTTGTAACTAGATGATAATTCCATTTCACTGGATTCCAGTACTTTTATAGAGAGAGGGGACAAGACTTTGACCTTGAAAATGGCGCTGGCAAAGGCAATCGTCATGCTTTACTGTCCCTCTATTCCCCACCCTTCTCTCCCCCACCCCCAGCCATGAGAGAACACGAAGTGGGAACTCAGTAAAGATCTCCTTCGGGAATAGGAGCTAACGTCCTCCCTTCAATTATTCTTAAGACCAGAGGTTCTTCTCTAGGCCACCACCGAAGAAACTCCCAGAGTAATCCAAGTGTACAAACGCACCTACTGCAGAAGGAAAACTGACCTGGTAAAACAGGTTTCCAACTACCACGTTCCAGGATAAGGTGAAAAAGTATCAAGTATTCTAAAAATACCAGTACAATTAGTTGAAGGTGGTAAGGCAAAATGCTCATCTATCTTTTCAAGAAAAGATCACATTATTTTCTTGATGATTTTTTCTTCTTACTCTCTCACCCTTTTTGACAGAATAATGTTATATAATAAAAATCTGGTGCCTCAAAATGCTGAAAAATACCTTATGGATTAACTGTAAGCAATACATCACTTCAAACCCATTTTGGAAATTCTTGAATATATTTTCCAAGTGAAGATTTGATCACGGCAGTTCTCAAATGGGCTGTCTCATGACCTTTCAATACACTGTGAAGCTTTACTTTTTCAGGAGTTGAGAAATCATTTAAAAAATATAGTTTCCAAAGCAAATTACCTTCCATGGTATGTGTTAGGTACAAAAGCTGAAAATACATTTACTGAACTAAAGTCATACAAAAGAAACCATCGATTAAACGCATCAGTAGGAGAGTTAAAAGACTTTTGACAAGCTTAACTCAGTAACCATAGCCACCAGATATGTAGAAGAAGCCTGAATTTTAATACGCTAACTTTAAAATCATTGGATAAGTCACTAAGAAATGCAGAATTCTGGAGAAATTTCAAATAGAAGTCCTGTAAATGCCACATCAGTCGCCTGGCAGCCCACAATTTAAAAAGGGCTGACTGAAATGTGGCAGTATTAATCCGACAGAACTCAAGTCAGTGGTGCCAATGAGATACAGCCTCTGGGCAGCATGTGAGCCCGGCGGTTTCTAGCCCCACCCGCCCCTGCGCTTGGGCCCCTTTGCTCCTGCCCCCCTCCCTCCCCGCCAGGCGCTCCTCCCAGGAGCTCCTATGTGTTAAGCGCTCCTGTGCCAGGCACACAACAGAAATGCAGTGGGCCCTACCTTATTTAACTCCCATAAGAATACTGTCAAAAGTGGATGCCGTGATCATCCCTATTCCACAGAAGAGGAAACTAAAACTGTAACAAGAAGAAGTAACAACAACAACAAAAGCCCAACTTGAAACTGCTATTTCAGGGTAATCTTAAATCACCACCTGATCATTCATCATCTAAGTTTCTCATCCCTATCAGGAAGGACATCTTAAAATTTATTGCAATTCACACTGTCTTAAAATTATTGCTCATTTATATTAATGAATTATATAATCACCAGTTAACTGTAAACAGAGCTTAATGAAATTACTAGTGCTAGCTCTTTTATTATAATACAGTACAGAAACATTGTTTCCACAATTTCTAAGTTGAAATAACGGATTTAATTTTACTTTTGTTGTGCTAAATACTAGTCTTTATACATATATAGATACACACATAGAAAACAAAATAAGTGAAAGTTTTCCTGTTTTTAAACTTTTATATAATACTCAATTATATGGCAACTGATTGGAATAGTAATTTCATGTGAAATTCAGACTGGAGAATTAAAACCTTTGTGTGATGCAAACTCAAGCATGTACTCTAACTGCATTCAAGAGGCTACTTGTGAGGGATGAGAAGTGGCAAAGGAGGCAAGAAATGTGTAAGATAAACTGAAACAAGAACAAGTGAGTGCTCATTTTAAAGCTACCGACTCCCAGCAACTATTAGCTGTTTTTCCAAGACAAAACTGAGCCAGTCAGGGGTAAGGATTAAATAGTTAGAGTTACCTATACATTTTCCTGGTGCAACAGATTTTCTTTTTGATGATTATAATAGCAAATGAATCACGTGAGGATGGAAGTATGTGGAGGGGGAAGCGAGGGGGTGGTGGGGAGGGAAAGAAGAGGCGGGGGAGAGGGGAGAAGAGGAAGAGCGAGGGGGGAGAGGGGAACAGAGAAAAGTTGCTGCTGGAAAAGGGCAAACAACATGGCAGAGCTCAACCTCATCTGCTCGATACCTGCTAGATCTCCTAAGAACTCACCTGATCAGTGTTGCCAGCTATGCTGCACCACTACTTACGGGGAGTGAGGGGCGGACAGACAGGACAATTTCTGTACTCAGTTTTTCAAATGTCCCCTATCACTCATTCATTAAGGAATACCAAGGAGGGCAGACTCATTCTGCGTCCCCGTGGCGGGAGAATTCTAAGGTGGCCACCAAAATTCCCACCCCTGGTTTACACACCCTGTATTTTAAAATTTCTTAGAATTCCATATAAAAATATATTACTTATGATTTAAAGTTTGTCCTTTTTCCCCCACAATGCTGTAAGTAAACTTAATTTCATGGATGTGATAAGCATCACTCTCAATATTGTCAATTTTTACTGATTTTTCAAGAGATTTCCTCTCCTACACCCACTGTAAATGCAGCCTAAACTCTATCAAGGGTACCTTTGCTCCAAAATATACATTAATCATACTTTAAACATTGTTTTAGAAGATTTTTTTTAATGGTCAGAGACCATGTATTACAATATCCTTACTTTGTTAGTATTTGGTTGAATTTTTTAGTATACTGCTTCTCCATACGGACTGAAAAGGAAAACCAGCTTATATGCAAAATGAGAGGAAATTACTGTCTCTAAATTGCGTGACAGATGAATTAGCCACACAATTAACTGGCTTATAGCTTTACTATTAATCTAGGAATCAAAGACTTAAAAAATGACTACAGCCCTAAAGATAATTAGCCTTAAACAGCATTTAACTGGGATAGGAAAATTTAATCAGAAAGAAAAACTTAAAAAGGATCAGTGATATAACATATTTGGATCACTACAGTAAGGTCTCAACTATTACTTGATAATACTTGATAATAACCAATGAAAATGCCATGTTTTAATAAACTTATATCTGGACAGATCCACCAAAGCCCTTAAAAGAAGACAGATTTTCCTTTTTTGTTCATTTCCCGAATCTAGTAAAAACAATTCTCTCTCCTCCATTTTTCAATTAGTGACTTTATCTTTTTGCAAATTTCAAAAAAAAATTAATTAAATGCCATTTAAGCAGTTATCAGACTCTTACATATAATATGCTCCTTTCTGAATCAAGGGTCCTGCTTTGTGAAAGCTCATTAACATTATATGACAAAAACTTCCAATATTCAAATTTTTTAAGTATGTAACTAGCACATTTTCACAATAAATAAACAGAGCTGTATCGTATGTTAAAAGTTCCACATCTACTCAACAAGCATCAATTGGCAATAGAGATGAAGATTTTACTTACATTTGTAATAGCTATAGCATTTTTATCGTAGTATTTCTTCTTTTCATATTTATCTCTGATGAAAAATTCCACTGCTCTGAAAACAGATAACTTAAGGAAAAGCATGAGTTCAGTGACATGTACACTCCCCTTTATTCATTCGTCTCCACAAAGCCTGGACTTTAAATTCAATTTTCCTACTCTCCGGGCTGTATTTTACTCACACACTATTTCTGCAACTAAATTCTGCAACCTACTTTTCTTTCTGCCAAAGAGTCTATCTCTTTCAGGAAATTTTCCCCACTCAAGCCGATTCTAAAAAGAAAAGTAACCACATTTCTCAATTCCATCACGCTCCACAGCCCTCTACCCTGACTCAGCTCTAAATTCACTTCATGTTCATTTTGGATTCTCAGTGTAAGTAAAGAAACTAACGCCCATGCAGCAACCACAGCGCACCAGACACTGTGTGCTGTCCATAGTTTTTTTCTGTTATTTTTTTTTTTTTTTTTGGCTGTGTTGGGTCTTCGTTGCTGCATGCGGGCTTTCTCTAGTTGCAGCAAGTGGGGGTTTCTCTTCATTGTGGAGAACGGGCTCTAGGTGCGTGGGCTTCAGTAGCTGTGGCACACGGGCTTAACTGCTCCACAGCATGTGGGATCTTCCCGGACCAGGGCTCAAACCCGTGTCCCCTGCATTGGCAGGTGGATTCTTAACCACTGTGCCCAGGGAAGTCCCTGTCCATAGTTTTTTCCTTTAATCCTTCCTCAACACAGTAATGTGCATATTATAATTTCCACATCATAGATGAAGAATCAGCAACTTGGAAAGACTAAACAATTGTGATTTCAATACTTATGTCCCTTCCACCATACATGGCTGCCTCTGATTGTATCAGAGAAGATTCTCTGTATATTAGAAAAACGGTGGCTATTTTTTTTCCTGCAAAGGTTCTAGATACGGAGAAGTCAAGAAGCTAAAACCAAGGTGAGAACTATTCAATTTTCTGAAGTTGGGGGGACCAGCCCTACCTGTTGATAGATGAGTCATTTCTAGTGGGATCCAATAGCCCTGAGTTATCTTACAGAGATGACTTCTCTTAGCAGTCCAACAACCATGTCTTTACCATATTCTACTAAAATGGAACTTCTTCCATCAGGGATTTGTAACTTTTTAATTTTTTAGTACCATGAACCTCTTTGATAGTCCAGTAAAGCCTGTGGAGATAGTGCTTTTAAATGCATAAAATAGTATAAATTGGGCACTGACTTAATAAAAACAAATAAAAGCCTTAAAAAAAGGGACTTCCCTGGTGGCGCAGTGGTTAAGAATCCGCCTGCCAATGCAGGGGGACACGGGTTCAAGCCCTGCTCCGGGAAGATCCCACATGCCACGGAGCAACTATGCCCGTGTGCCACAACTACCGAGCCTGTGCTCTAGAGCCCCTGAGCCACAACTACTGAGCCCACGTGCCACAAATACTGAAGCCAGCACGCCTAGAGCCCATGCTCCGCAACAAGAGAAGCCACCGCAATGAGAAGCCCACACACCACAACGAAGAGTAGCCCCCGCTCGCCACAACTAGAGAAAGCTCACGTATAGCAACGAAGACCCAACGCAGCCAAAATATAAATTAATTTTTTTAAAAAGAATGCACTTAAAAAAAAAAACCTTAAAAAAATGCATAAAATAAAATACATAGAATTACAAAGGAAATGAATTACACTGAAATACAATCTCTCTGTGGATCCCCAGGTTAAGACATCCTGTTCAAAGAGAAGTTACCTGAAGCAGTAAAACAATATATTTTCAGTCAAAAGCTCCTTATTAGAAATTAATAAAAGCTCTTTAACTTGACAGTTGAGGCCACAGGTAATAGAAAGAGTTGACAGACAACTATACAGTGGGTATTAAAAGAAAGCACTCCAAGGGGGCCAGGGAGGGCAAGTAAGACAGAAAATCTAAACGTTCAATTTATTAAGTAAGCTGAATAATTGAAAGCCATTTTTAAAGATGGATTTTTATAAACTGAGTATGTGAAAGGTACTTTATCTCCTTTTGTCCTCGTAAACTATGAGGTAGGTGCCATTTTACAACTAAAACCAGGCACAGAAAGTTTAAGAAGTTCTCTGGGATTCTACAGTACAAGGAAGGGAGAGTTGTGATGATTCGAAACCAGAATGTCTGACTTCCACTTTTTTCAGAATGTTACTGGTCATCACAAGTTCATTTGTGAATCAGTCATTTATTTCTGCTAATGATAACAAATGCTTTCAAATCTAGAGAAGAAGGTCAAATGTGGAGAGTGCCTTTTATTTTCAAGGTAGCCTTGGAGACCCTTTCAAGTGAAAGGCCCCAGAGCTGTCAGAGGCTGATTATTTATTTAGATATATGAACATTTTGGCAGCCAGTACCAAAAAATTACCAAAACACCCCAAGATTTTCATAAAATGCAAGAATGTTATTTATTCCAACTATTTCACATGTAAATAAGCTAAATGTTAAGTTCGCACATGACTGTAAATCCATGTTCAATATTACATTATTCTAGTTTTCTAACAGGAAAAAACGAAACAATCAAAAAGAGAGGCCCTTTGGATGAGGTGTGTGAATGTGGTGTATTGAGCAACTTTCACTGCAGAGACAACTATTTACCACCACAACAGGGAAGAGAAAATAGAATTTACTTAGACTGATGTCATTTCCACTCTAGATGATAGGAAATATGTTTACTGTTTTTAAAAACTGTATACTATTTTAAAAACAGTAATTATATTTATTTCTAGATATAAATACTACATATAATATGCATATAGTTATTTCTTAACTAAGAAAATTTTGGAAATCTAAATTCTTTATTTTTTTAAATTTATTTATTTATATATTTTTGGCTGTGTTGGGTCTTCATTTCGGTACAAGGGCTTCCTCTAGTTGTGGCAAGTGAGGGCCACTCTTCATCACGGTGTGCAGGCCTCTCACTATCGCGGCCTCTCTTGTTGCGGAGCACAGGCTCCAGATGCGCAGGCTCAGTAGTTGTGGCTCACGGGCCTAGTTGCTCCGCAGCATGTGGGATCTTCCCGGACCAGGGCTCAAACCCGTGTCCCCTGCATTGGCAGGTGGATTCTCAACCACTGTGCCAGCAGGGAAGCCCCTAAATTCTTAAAGTATAGTTTTTATGTTTAAATATCTGGGAGGTGAACAACACTGATATTTTTCCTCCTTAAAGATAGAAACAACAGTCTATTTTGGATATTGTTTAAAGTGTACTACATATTTTTTTAATATTTATTCATTTATTTTGGCTGCACTGGGTCTTAGTTGCAGCATGCAGGATCTTAGTTGTGGCATGTGGACTCTTAGTTGCGGCATGCACGTGGGATCCAGTTCCCGGACCAGAGATCGAACCCGGGTCCCCTGCATTGGGAGCACGGAGTCTTAGCCACTGGACCACCAGGGAAGTCCCTCAAGTGTAGTACATATTAAAGCCTGGAAAGATTTTAATACTCTCATTTATGAAATGTTTATGACAAAGGAAAGATTGTTGTTTATGACCAAAATTTAGTTTTAGGAAACTAATCATTAAGATTAAAAATAAAGTATATAAAATAATTTAACCACTGTAAAACTAAAATATTGAAAACTATGATGGTTTTATAAATATCGATTTGAAAAAGGCAAACATTTTAAGTATACAATCTTTTGTAGTGAAAAACAATACTAACATCTGATGAAATGATATGTTGTGTGAATTTTCAGAAATGACAGATATCCGTGAAATCTTAATTTATACTTGGTGTATTTTAAATAAATAATTCAAATATAGCTGAGTCTGGTTACTGTTTATGATATTAAAAAAGAAACCCTATCAGAAATTATCTAAGCAGTAAGTAATTTTAAAAACTTAATGTGAGATGAAAGCTGATCTGTTTTTCAAGGACATAAAAAAATTAAAGCATCAAGATAGGACGATGTACTAGGATATTCCTCATTATTAACATAAAACATTGCTTTTTAAAAAACAAAGCACACCACAAAGTGAACTTTTAAAACTCAGTGGAGTCACCTGAGAAGAACTGTGATTCAGGGCACATGCCACATCCTTGGATGCTCTCAGGCCCTACATGGCCTCTTAGGCCAAGAATGTATCACATGGTCCTCATGTATTTTTGTAAAACTTCCCCAAAGCAAGCCAATTCTTCACTGTTAATTCACCTAAAGAAACGCTGATTTATTCCCGGGGTCAGCAAACTTTTTCTTAAAGGGCCATATAGTAAATATTTTAGGTTCTGTGGGTCAGTTGGTCTATGCTGCAACTACTCACTTCTGCATTTGTAGCTCCAAAGTAGCCACAGAAAACTGATAAATGGATGGGTATGGATATGTTCTAATAAAACTTTATTTACAAAAACAGGAGTTGGCTCATGGGCCTGTAGTCGCTGATGCTTGAATTCTATTCCAACTCTAGTGGGCCAAGAACAGCCCAGTTGGATTTATAGAGGATCTCTGTGTCTGCAAACTGCCACTGTAGACAATATAAGGGATTTTCAAGGGAAATTTGACAATAATTTTGCATTATATGCTGACTATAGCACTAATTCTCAAGGAAGATGGTCTCCAATGCATACCCTCATTTCTGGTACCAGTAGTGAAAATGACAATAATACTCCATATCTTACCAAGTTGTTGACGGTTTTGTGGATAATATAGATAAAGCCCTCAGCATAGTACCTAACAAACAGTAAGCATAAATGAAGTTAGCTTTTATTTTTGTATAACTTGGTGTCAGTTTCCTCACCTTTAAAATGGCGATAACACCAAGACTCACCTCGCAGGATTAAACACGCTAGTGTGTGGAAAGACCTAAGAGCAGTGGGGGACAGAGTGACTACTGTTTAACCCTCAGCTCTTATTATCAATCACCATGCTCTGACAGGCAGCTCTTTTAAACACAGGGCCCACAGCAGAGGGGGAAACAGAAAACTGCTGAGCCAAGGCTAAGATGGCGTGCCTATCATCAACTTTAAACAGATGAGCAAGTGAGAAGCAGCAACAAAAGAACCAATAAATTTGAAGACCAGGGAATACTTATCTTCATTTTCCAGCATCCAGCTGCCATTTGAGACAAAAGGTCTTATTACTGACAGAGATCAATAATACAACTCCTCCCCCACAAAAAGAAATAGAACAGTAATATTTTCAGCAAATCAAGGTAAGGAATATACCAACGACAACACAAGTTTAGGTGGCTGATTTGGGACTTAGTACACAAACAACGAAATACCCCAGAATACCCGCCACGCCTTTGGTCACAAAACACTCAGCACGGCATCCTTCACTGTCCCAATCCTCAAAACTAACAGACAGCAAGCACTACAGAAGTCCAGAAAAATGTTCTCATCACTATGTGTTTTATCTTTTCACATGTATTTATTTGTATTTTAAGATTTTTTCCTTTCTTTAAAGATGTCACTTAAAATACAAATTAATATCTATTCCCAAGAACAAAATGTTCCAGTTCCAGACACACAACACGGATAGCAGTAAAATTTTCAAAAGCTCCACGGAGAATCACCGCTGATGAGCTCTGGTGCACACCAGAACTCATGGAACTGAGGTAATTAAAGTTATCAGATAAGACGAAAGATCCTAATGAAAATCTTTAATGTAAAGCTTTATCGCCTGTCATGCACTCGTACATGCCGCGTAGAATTAACCACAGGCCACATGAGAAATTACACTTTCACAGCAGCTTCTGCCTAACTTTTGTAAATTGCAAAGCTTTTAAAAAGTAACAAATCTTGTTAAGAATGCAGTGAGGTCCCATATTATGTGAGTTTTACTTGCCTCTAAGGATGAGACAACTATATTTAAATCAGTAAAAGTGCAGAGATGTTAGGCTTCTCAAAGAGCACTGAGCTTTAGAATGATTGATGAAATAAAGAAAAAAAGGGGACTGGTTTTACTAGTCTCCCTAATAATAGCTCCAAATCACAGTGTTTCATAATTAAAAGAAGGGATAAAAGTGACGTAGCTGTAATAACTAAGGTAAAAAACATTTTTAACACCTTTGTTGGAGTATAATTGCTTTACAATGTTGTGTTAAGTTTCTGTTGTATAACAAAGTGAATCAGCTATACGTATACATATATCCCCATATCTCCTCCCTCTTGCATCTCCCTCCCACCCTCCCTATCCCACCCCTCTAGGTGGTCACAAAGCACTGAGCTGATCTCCCTGTGTTATGCGGCTGCTTCCCACTAGCTATCTGTTTTACATTTGGTAGTATATGTAAGTCCATGCCACTCTCTCACTTCGTCCCAGCTTACCATTCCCCCTCCCTGTGTCCTCAAGTCCATTCTCCACGTCTGCATCTTTATTCCTGTCCTGCCCCTAGGTTCTTCAGAACCATTTGTTTTTTTGGTAAAAAACATTTTTGAAGACTATAGTATTACATTAGATATAGAAGCTGGTCTCATGGTCCAAGAGATGTCATCTTATACTCTTATCATTAGTAGTCATCTATCTCAAATGTCTTTAGACAAAATCCCTCTTTAGTTTCTGACAACCTTAGATTATCTTTCTGTAAACAGCAAGAGGTCAACACCTCATATGAACATGACCATAATTTGCAAATGCTTTACAAGTAACATTTAGTTTGAAAAATCAAACACACATGCTTGAACTAACAGTAGCAAAGACACACATTATCTAAGAGCCTGACCTGAATCATACCAGGTACTCAAAAACTGACATTTTCACCTAGACCTTATGGTCTTAGCTGCAAAGAGTCCCAAACTATAAGCCTATCTATTTTTAAAAGCCACCCACCAGGACTCAAATGTGACAACACTGATTTTACTCAGACTATCATCATTAAGTATAATAATATCCAAGTGTCCTTACACACAAGGGAAAGTCTGAAGGCTTTGGGAAGTTTCTTAACAGCTCTTTGAGAACCCTACCCCCTTGCCTGCCAAGGATAAAAATATTATGCTCTATCTGAGTTGCTCTGAAAATTTAGAAAGCTAATGTACATAAAGTGCCAAACTCAGGGCTTGGCACACAGTGAACCCTCGCTGAGCAGGAAAGCTACTGCAGTTGTTTCCAATGCCACACCCTCACTTTGTCAAAGGTCAAGGACTTACTGATGCCAGACACCAATCAATTCACTACAAAAATCTCATCTCTCCTGAAATGTTTAGATAAGGACCACACATTTAAGGACATAGCAAAAAACACCAGAAAAAAGAACTCACCATCTCACTAATCCTTTACTTCTATTAGGTTCACCATAAAACGGATAGTAATTACTTAACAGAATTCCTACGAATGTGTACCAAATGGTACACAGAAGAGGGCAGTGTAAGGGGACACAGAGGTCCTGTCCTCCCCTGAATACCTTCAGGGCTTTGTCAAAGCAACACGGCATCATGGGGATGAACTAAGTAACTTGGAAGCCACATTCATCCACCAGATACCACATAAAGGACACTACCCCAAATCTCAAGAACCTCAAGTAATTTACCCTCTTAACGTTCAAGAGAAGCCCAAAAACCCAATTCAAACCAAACCAACCCCCAACACACACACACACACAACACACAAACTTCCAGACAAGGGAGATTCTTCAATTTGAGGGATTTTATACATTAACTCAGGCTTGGGGGTGAGAAGCAGAGAAAGGAATAACCTAATACAACCTGCAAGCAGTGGTAACAACCACCTGGAACACAGTTTATTTGCTCTGTGGTATCTCCTTCCACCATGCTCTCTTCCTCAGGATTCTGCCCTATGCCCTCACTTTCCAGAGGAGAAGGAAAACAGCATTCCCAAGAGTCTCAATAAAACCGCAAAAAAGAATACAGGACCAGGGACTTCTCTGGTGGTGCAGTGGTTAAGAATTTGCCTGCCAATGCAGGGGACACTGGTTCGAGCCCGAGTCCTGGAAGATCCCACATGCCACAGAGCAACTCAGCCCGTGCGCCACAACTACTGAGCCTGTGCTCCAGAGCCCGCAAGCCCCAACTCCTGAGCCCGCGTGCCACAACTACTGAAGCCCGCACGCCTAGAGCCCGTGCTCCGCAACGAGAAGCCCCCGCAATGAGAAAAGTGCCCACGCACTGAAGCGGAAAGTAGCCCCCTCTCTCCGCAATGAGAAAGCCCGCGTGCAGCAACGAAGACCCGAGGCCAAAAATAAATAAATAAATATATTTATTTAAAAAAGAATACAGGACCACTGCCCTAGGTAAACACAACTTTAGCAAGCATTTTTCTATCACCTACGTGCTAAGTGACTCTCCTGTCTACACTGCATTTCCTGCTTTCTTTTAGGGTCCAGACTCCTGTTTCCAGCTTCTAGATGGGCATCTCCATGCATGTGTCCCACAGACACCTTATCCTGCCCAAAGTGATGGCTCACTGTCTTCAATTTGTAACCCTTACACCTTCATCTGGTACTGAATTCCTTCCCCGATGAAGAAGTTTACCTCACTCACAGAACCTTAGCCAAGCTAGGAAACTTGGGGTCCTTGCAGTGTCTTCCCTGGAAACAAAGGCAATCTTTTTCTTTTTTAAAATTTTTTTTTGCGGTACGCGGGCCTCTCACTGCTGTGGCCTCTCCCGTTGCGGAGCACAGGCTCTGGACGCGCAGGCTCAGCGGCCATGGCTCACGGGCCCAGCCACTCCGTGGCATGTGGGATCTTCCCAGACTGGGGCACGAACCCGCGTCCCCTGCATCGGCAGGCGGACTCTCAACCACTGCACCACCAGGGAAGCCCAGGCAATCTTAACCTAATCCAACTGCCCCTGCCTTCCCAGTTCCCTTCCAGTCTCCCCAATTCCCTCCTGCCTGTTCTCAAGTCTCCCACGTAATTCATCTCTTCATCACTGCTCCCCTCAGGGCTGTACTAGTATTCTACATGCCCTCTGTGACTCCACGACCTCCTCCAACTCATCTTCCTTGTGGGAGAAGCTAATATTTCTAATGTTTCTCCTGCCTCAAAATTCTTCATGGCTTTTCAAATCCTTCAATCCTTTGGGCCAATGAAATGAGGTACTGCTCTATATGCTACCTATATGCTCCTCTATATGGTACTGAAAACCCTTCACAATCTGGAAAAATGAGCTTCTTCTGCCACTGGCCCACGAAACTTAAATCTTGTCATATCAAAACTTTAAAATGTCAAGTGTCCTCACACCTTCATACTTCTGCTCACACAATTTTTTATGCCTGAAATGTACCACCCACTCCTACCCCAGGATCTTGCTATAATAAAAATAGCCTGGGATATCAGACTGCTAAATGTGTGGGAAGGAGGTGGAGGAAGCAGAAACAGAACAGGACAAATACTAACTTCTTGAGTATAACCCAAAAGGTTTCTATACAAATATGAAAACATATATATATAATGGCCTGTATCTCTGAGAAAAGATCAATTTTTTTCATTGTTTGGTCACACAAACTGTTTTAGTATACACATGGGTAGTACCTGTTCTTTTTTTGTTTTTTTTAAGCTACACATAATTTTTTTTTAAATATTTATTTACTTGACTGCGTCAGGTCTTAGTTGAGGCATGTGGGATCTTTCGTTGTGGTGCATGGGCTCTGCTCTTCCTTGCAGCATGGGGGTTTCTATCAAGTTGTGGCACACGGGCTCAGTAGTTGTGGTGTGCGGGCTCTCTAGTTGTGGCGTGAGAGCTGCAAAGTGCGTGGGCTCTCTAGTTGTGGCACACGGGCTCGGTACTTGTGGCGCAAGGCTCTCTAGTTGTGGCGCACAGGCTCTCTAGTTGTGGAGCGCGGGCTTGGTAGTTGTGGTGCACAGGCTCTCTAGTTGTGGCGCGTGGGCTCGGTAGTTGTGGCGCAAGGCTCTCTAGTTGTGGTGCGCGGGCTTGGTAGTTGCGGCACGCGGGCCTAGTTGCCCCCCCACCCCGGCACGTGGTATCCTGGTTCTCCGACCAGGGATCGAACCCGTGTCCCCTGCATTGGAAGGCAGATTCTTAACCACTGGATCACCAGGAGAGTCCAGTATACAACTGATCTTTAAGAAACTACATTATATTGCCAAAATCACAAAAATCACCTTTGGATAAAATCACATATACCTACAGTCAATTAGATAATCTTATTCTGATGAGCTTTTTCTCAAACTTCAATATGAGTTCGAGGAACTCTATAAAATCAAACGATTTCTCTTTAACATGTGAAAAAAAAAATCCTCACTAAAATGCCTGTGAGAAAATATTCCCCTCATTCATTAGGTCAGATGTGAAAGCAGAGAGAGCCATGCAGCCTGTGACCCACGGAAGGTCAGCAGTGACAATGACCCCACATCCCTGCCACCATCCACGTCCACCAAGTATGGGATTTGTCTGTCAACTGCTTCACATAAACATAATTACCACATAAAGGTGATCAAAGGAAATTCCTCCAGGGACTTCCTCCAGGGTCGGGGAACTAAGATCCCACATGCTATGGGGCAACTAAGCCCATGCGCCACAACTAGAGAGCCCATGCGCTGCAACTACTGAGCCTGTGCACTCTAGAGCTCACATGCCAAAACTAGAGAGAAGCCCAAGTGCTGCAACGAAGACCCGATGCAGCCAAGACCTGATGCAGCCAAATAAATAAATAAATATTCAAAGGAAACTTCTCTGGAAATGATTTTTCAAAAAGTACTCAAGATGCTCGCAAATCAAACCTCTAATAATAGTCTGAAGTAATAAACAACCTATATGCTCCAATCAAGAGTTGGAGATCAATCAAGAGGAATCAGTTTGGGGCTTCCCTGGTGGCACAGTGGTTGAGAGTCCGCCTGCCGATGCAGGGGACGCGGGTTCGTGCCCTGGTCCGGGAAGATCCCACATGCCGTGGAGCGGCTGGGCCCGTGAGCCATGGCCGCTGAGCCTGCACGTCCGGAGCCTGTGCTCCGCAACAGGAGAGGCCACAACAGTGAGAGGCCCACATACCGCAAAAAAAAAAAAAAAAAAAGAGGAATCAGTTATAATATTTTATACTTAATAATAATTACATAAAAATACTATATAGATCATGTATTACCAGATTCCTATTAAAAACTTACTATATACAAAGCATAGCTCAGGGCAAATCAATTTCTATTTTTCATGACCAACAGTATGATAAAGGTCATATCTTCCTAAATATTCAATACAAAGTTAAAATATGAACTGTAAAAATGAGCTGATTCTTTTAAACCCCACAATAAAGAAATGTTAAAGGATACTGATCTGTCTGTGGTCTTCGAAAGTTCTCTGGAAGATTGGCTTCATATAGTAGTCTTGCTTTAGTATTTCCCATATCTTGCATGCACTATAATAAAAAAATCACATATTTTCATTACTCATATAAACATTAAAAAGTAATTCCTATACACACATACATACAAACACCAGACATTTATCATTTCCAATACATATTCTTTAGAAAAATAATTTAAATCACAACTATGAAATTAATTACTCAAGTTCAAAACAGAAGCATAGTTTTAATCCTTCACACGTCTTCAACATACGTGGATCTGCAGTTTTTGAATGTCTTTTTCCGTGACTACAATACCACCTTCATTTACACTCACTACTTCCTAAAAGTGGATTCCCTGGCAGTTCGTGGTATTACTATTGTTTTAAATGTACCACTTGAACAACACTGCCATTTCTAAGGCCAATAAGTCAAGATCAAATTTTCTTTGTTTTAGGCTTCAAAATACTCTGAGGTTTTCATGATTTACAACCAAGGCCACAATGGAGAGCAGTGAGGCAGAAATAGGGCCGCCCTAGAACACAACAGAAGTGGATTCACTTCTTTGGGGTTATTAATCTCTTTAAGATTCTGCCAAAAGCTATGGATCCTCCTCTCGCTACCAAAAAACTGTGCCTAATGGCCAAATTTTACATACAAGTTCAGGAGTTCACAGGACTCTCCCTAAAATCTATCAACCCCAAGAGTAAGAAACATTGCTAAGGAGGCATAAGATAATTAAACTGGTTGAAATGATTATTAACTTAAGTTTCTGGATCACCTATGAGTAAGGACTAACCAAAGAGTACTTCCAGGATGTTCTATTACATTAGAAACTGAACTAACATTTACAAACAAAACATTACTCTATCACTATTTTACATCATTTTCAGGGAGCTTAAGTTCCCTAAAATGTTTTAACTGGTTGAAAGATCTGCTTTTAAAATTCCTTTTTCCCCTGATTTCCTAAACACACCCCCCCCACCCCGTGTCCCTAAGAAGACAATCCAGGCTTAACAGATCACTAGATGTCATCCTTGGGTTGTAGCCCTCAAGGGGATACAGAACCACCTTCCTTCAGATAAAAAAATACAGTGACTTTTCTCCCAACTGAGAGTTCTAAGTCATGCAAGCTACTAATGTAAACCCATTTCTGGATACCTACACCACCCAACCTCAACATAAGAATTCTTTCAGGGTAAACGAGATTTCTAAGTCATTCCTCTAGAGATGATGAGAAAGTGAAGTAATAAAGGGCTGGGAAACATTAAGGGATAGTAAGCTGAAAAACAAGAAAATGTTTTGCTATTTAGCTCTGGAGAGAAGAGAGTAGGCCAAGGGCTCCCCCGTGTCATGAGGCACAGTAGCATGGAGTCAGTCAGTGTGAGGAGGGCTAGGGAACAATCCTCTGAGTGGGGAGAAGAGCGGAGAGAGCGGAGACTTTCAGGACTGCTAACCCTTCCTGTTTTCCATCGCAAGCATTCAATGACGCCGCCTCTTTGTGCGGGGGCACATGGGAATTCAGTAGTAGAGACGACCAACTCACGTCATCATAAAGGCATCAAATATTTGGAAAGAACGAGACCAAGAGAAAGTGTGCATAATATATGCAATGAAGCAAAAAGTAACTTAGATACAGCTCACAGAAACTACAAAAATAAGAAAACCTGAAGTTTCTAACACACAAACAAGAGTACATAAAAATTTTAACAGAAAATTTAGTAAGACTAAAAACAGTATCTGCTATACCTGCCATATCTCATTGATCCAAAGTTACATTTTTCTTCATATTATAACATTCATGAAGTAGAAATGCATCTTACAACTGATCGTGTCTTGTAAGTGATCATTTTTTTCTAATTAGTCCATAAAATGTAGTTGTTTCTTACAATCAGTGATATTATCTTATTTCAATAAATATGACTCTATACATTTTATATAAATATTCTCTTTAATATAGGTCATTAATATTTTATTTTGGCAAAATAAAAAATTAAGAACAAGGCATACATGTACATTGTACCAAATTATTTAATTTTGTTCTACGGATGCTATCCATCACAGTTAGACAGGAGGAAAAAAAGGTATAAAATCTGAAAGGGAGAAGTGATGTGAAATTATGAGCCATTTCTACAGCAGACCACTGCCAAAAAGTGACCTGACGCAGGTGCTCATGTGTGTGTGTGTCTCTGTTAGCTGGGACTGGGGGAAACAAGGATTCAATAACATCACGGATGTAGAGAGATCATTTTGTAAGGAGAAGGAAGATACTAGTAAGCTCAAATAATTTCTAAGTTTCTAAAAAGTAGAACAGAGTAGGGTGGAAGGAAAGTCTGCAATGAAAGGATTAGTGGAGATGAAACTGGTTCAGCCACTGGAGATGGTTAGAGTGAAGAGAAAAAAACAACAGGAGCTGGCATTCCTGGGAGGTGATAGGAGTGTGGTACAAACTACCTGTCCTCAGAGTGTCAAGACACTACAGGCAAGGGCCCTACAGAACACGTGAAAATTTTTTCTATTGGACTTAAGAGCAAATTCTGGTAATTGGCAGAAGAAAATAATGAAACAGCCTAACAGCTACAATAACAAGCATTAGCCTCAATATCTTATTAATATATATAAATAATATAGTATTATAAATTAGATGTATTATATATAATATATAAATTGCATATATATTATAATACATAAATTGCTTATATATATGCCATTTCAAAGTTTTTAAAATCCTGATTTAGGTATTATTACCCTAATTTGACAGGAAAGGAAACTGAAGCTGCAAGATGTTAAGTAACAGGCCCAGGAGTCTCCATTAGAATTAAACTCGACAGAACCAACATCGGCCACTGGCAGTCTAGACACCTCAGGCTGCAGCCAATGCAACTAGGGACCATGTCACGCAGGGCTCATGAACACCAGGCTCTTTGCTTTAGCGGCTCAGTTTTCATTTTACAGATGAGGAAACAAGCACAAAGAGGTTCCCTGCTGGGTAATTCAAGGAATCAGTTACAGAGTTTTAAAAATATTTTAAAAGAGATATTTATTTACATAGTAAACTATACTTCATCTCAAAACTGATTTTTTAAAAACAAGGCAAGCATCCAGTGAGCAGAAATGTATTGATATTCTTGACAAACCATTGTAAGAACAGATGAAATACAAAGTCAACATTCATTTTTACTTTAAGAAAAAATATATTAATATATTGAAGAATAAGTGAAATGTGTACTCCGCAGTTATGATAAATGCCATTTAGGCAGGACATATTTAAAAATTGTTATTTACTATGCCTATTAAATTCAATCTGTCCTCCTTTTATACTTTATATGGTCCTAGAAAGATGAATTTTATATTGTATATAAATGAACGATCTTCATCCAAAACCACCACCATTATAACCGCAAAGCAAGGCTTCACCTGGAAATGGTATAATAGGACACACTTAAGAATCCCAAAGCCCACTATTAAAAGCACTTGTCCTCATAATCTGAGTGCTTTCAGTTTCTCCCCCACAATCCAGTACACAGAACAACAGTTGCCCAAAGCCTCACACATCACTTGAGATTCAATTTTTAAAAATACTGTTTGAATCAAAATGCTGAAAAGCCTCTATGGGCTAAACACATTGTCATCACAATCTAATGAAGATGAAGCATTTCTATTTCTGAAACTTTCTAAGTAGACAACATATCACCCAGTCTCAGTTTTTGCACTAAAAAACAATAAAACTGGGCTTCCCTGGTAGTGCAGCGGTTGAGAGTCCGCCTACCAATGCAGGGGACACGGGTTCGTGACCCGGTCTGGGAAGATCCCACATGCCGCGGAGCGGCTGGGCCCGTGAGCCATGGCCGCTGAGCCTGCGCGTCCGGAGCCTGTGCTCCGCAACGGGAGAGGCCACAACAGTGAGAGGCCCGCATACCACAAAAAAAAAAAAAAAAACAAAGAAAACAATAAATCTTATATTTTAAAAGAGTTCTAAACTTTTTAACGTTTTACAGAGACTAAAGAGAACTGAGGTTGTCAATTTAAAGTTTTAATTGGCATTTAGTTATTGGATTGTGTAATTTAATAAACATACCCAAAAACTAAAAAAAAAAAAAAAGTGGGAATAGATTTTTAAAAGGCATAATCAATAAGCAAACAAATGTAATAGGAAATTTTATTTTTATGTAACACTACTGTGTATGTTTAAAAAAAAAAGGCATTGTTTTATGTCAATGGGGCATCTCCAGTGGAAAAACATGGTAATTAAGCAGCACACAAAAACAGTTTTACTGCAAAAAGGGCCATGAAATGAATGCAAAGATAAAAGGCAACGGGAACATACAGAAACAAAGTGTGCCCAAGTTTGTCACTGTCAATATCAGGAAATAATAAAAGACAAGATAAGTAACAGGCCACCAGAAGTTCCAACTCAATGATTCATTCTCCTGAGAATAAAATCTGTCACATTTTTTCTTTTCTTTAACCTTCCAAACTCCTGGGGTGTGGAATGTAACTACGTGAAGCCACTACTCCAGGGCAGGCTGCTCCTATTTGCCCTAGCCCGCACACCCAGCGCAGTCCAGCCCAGGGCCTGGGTCTGTGTTTAGGAGCCAGGCGCCTGGGCCTCCCCTCTCCTTCACCTTGTGCGCCCTCCCCTTTGCTCAGCACCTACCCCAAGTGTCCCTGGAGCGTCTCCTGTACTTTCTCTCTCTCAGCAACAACCATTTATGAGCAAACTGAAACCCACATTAATGGACTGTTTCAGGAAGCTATCTGCATAGTTTTCATAAATTTTTATGTGTATACTGACTTGCCCTTTGGGGTTTACTGGCTATTTTTAAAAATGGAATAAGTGGAAAAAAAGAATAACAGCTACAAAACAAAGGACTGAGATTACTAATTGCTTTGTTGCAAATGACTAGGTTAAATGTGGCAATCAGATCTTCTAAATTCCCAATGGCAAAAATGCAAAACATCAAAATAATCAATAGAATCTTACACATTAGCATGTCATGGAAATACGCTACAGGTCTATGCTAAATCTGGAGGAAAAAAAGGTAAAAAACTGTGTAAATTAAAACACTTCTACCCATTTTCTGAGAAATAGACGGGGGTGGGAGAGAGAAGACTCTTACTCCCAGGTCAAAAGACTGTTGTGTAAGGATATGAAAATAGCTAAAAATGTGTATCACCTGTATGTCTGTATATATGCATAAAACATCTCAGGAAGAATATACAAGAAACTGAAAAACAGGCTTGTTCCTACAGAGGGACACTGGATGACTGAGGGACAAAAATGGGAGGGAGACCACCCATTTTACACCTTCTGTACCCTTTGATGTTTGTACCGTGTCCATATGTTTCCCACTCCCCAACACAATAAAAGAGTTAGAGGGGGGCTTCATTAATCCTACACTGTTCCTAAATAAAATACATCCAGAGGGAGCTTAGCCAGGGATCCAAGCAGCATGTGACTCAGAGCAAGGAGACCTCCTCTCACTAGGGCCCTCCACCTCCACTAAGAGAACAGGGTCTCCTGACAATCCGAGACGTTATGATCGAATAAAATTAATACATTTAACAAATCCCATCCAAGAATATCTCACAGTCAGAATACATTCAAAATATAAATATGGCATTTACATGCCAGGTGTTTTCCCAGTATCATTACCTTCATTACTGTTGCTGAAGATGACATCATTAAACTTTCAACTATTAGTTTTTGCTTCTTAAGATTTCCATGTATGTGGTTTTGTGCGGGAGAGGGAGCACCACTTGCTCTATTTTCTATTCATTAAAATTTGTAGAACACAAAGACTAACATTTCAAACTGCCTTAGCTGAACGTGCGTGCGTGTGTGTGTGTGTGTGTGTGTGTGTGTATGTATATATTTTAAAACCTCATAATTAAACAGAGAAATTGTAGTCCCTGGCAATTCTTCACGTCAGTGACTCACCTCTACTACCACTTGAAATTTCCCAGAATAGTTCTCTATCTTCCTCTCAAAAGCCACCAGGATTTCTTGCATAGGAGCAAGCTTTTCAGGACTGGTTTCAAGATCTTTTGGGTTCCAGCTGCTGGAAAAGAAGGGCCACTGTTTTTGGTCTCAGGAGCTCTTTGGAAATATTTAATACAGAGTCCATTCCTTCAGTTTTCATGAAATTGCGTTTTAGGGGAGTTGATCTCTTTCTGTTTTAATTGTTTTTAAGAACAAAGTAAGTAAACCACACGTATTTAAACATTAAAATTGTTAAATGATGATGTGGAATCAGAGGTACCAGTTTTCCTATTTTTCACAGTTTCTAGATATTCTCAGATCTTGATTCATAAGTTGCAGCATTGGCTAAGTTGCTACAAATTCAGAGAATGAATTTTTTTTTAAGCAATAAAATTAAACATTGTTATGACAAAACTGGAAAAGTTTCACATTACAGTCTTCTGTCATCTCTACTTACTATGAAATCATACGATTTGAAGTCCAGGGATAAACCACTACTTTCGTCCTAGGTGCTTAAGGCCCAGCTCAGGAGTCATCTGGACTCTTGCCCCTTCTGTCAGAAGTCTTTGTGATTCTAACTTTAATATTTTTGTAGATTTATCCCGTTAATCAACCTCATTGCCACTACTTCAGCTGAAGATCTAGTCACCCACTGCCTAGGCCACTGCAGGAACAAGCCCCTCGGATTTATGTTCTTAAAAGGAACATAACGTTAGGTGTCGCTCTTCAACTGAGAACACGTTAAGAGCTCGTAGGCTGTCCCTCTCCCCATCCCCCATCCCTCACAGGATCAAGGCCAAACCAGCCCCTGCCTACAACTTCCACCTTCACCCCCTATGCACATACAACAACTGCACCCGATAACTACCTTACTTTCTCAAATATGACACATTTTCTATCTTTCTGCCTAGAAGGCCCTCTGCACACTGCTGCATGCTTTTAGAAATTAATACATAAAGGTCACTGTCAAAAAGGTAATGAGACATTTAAAAGATATGTTTAGAACTTATGATATCACTAGACACTGAGGGTATTTTTTTTTTTAAGGGAAAAAAAGGAGCCACTACTAAGTAACTTGCTGAAGATGGCCCGTCATTTAGCCAACAAAGCCTAACCCCAAGCCCAGGTCTACAGAGTCCCAGGCCAGCGCCCTGACCACACCTGCTATTCTCGATCATCTTACATTCACACAAAGCAGGAGGAGAAGCAACCTCGCCTCTAAAATACTGTGTGCAATGAAATTAACAATAATTGTTCCCACATGATCCACTCACACAGGTATTCTACATTCACTGCCACTCAACAACTTCCTACCCAGTAGAGCACTGCCTATGGGATAGAAGCCCTTATCTTCAAGTAGCTTGTGATTTCTTTGGTTACACTCAGTCCCACCTAGATAGTACGGAATTAATAGGGTTAATGAGTGACTTGAGCCAAGAACTATAGCCAGTCACTAGGAAAAGGGAACTCTAAAAAGCATTACTGATATTTTTAAAAGTTTAACCTCAAAAACAATAAAATCAAGAGAAAAATCACTATCGTGCACATTCAGATTCAAAATAAATGTGACCTTTCCCCCAGTGGATTGTTTAAAATGCAAACATCCTATTAAACTTCACAGATTAAATTTTGCTATAGACAGTATCACATTTCTTTCTTCACCTCACTCTGCACATCAGGTAATAGATAAACCCAGCACTGTGCTGCCACCTTACTCTGCTTCTTTGAGGACACATTTAACGATCCTGGCAAGGAGGTGGCATAAGTTGAATCTCAGTCAAATGGTCTGCAGGGCAGAAACTGAGACACAGATGTAGAGAACAAACGTACGGACACTAAGCGGGGAAAGCGGCAGGGTGGTGGTGTGCTGAACTGGGCGACTGTGATTGACATGTATACACTGATGTGTATACAACTGATGACTCATAAGAACCTGCTGTATAAATAAATAAATAAATAAAATTAAAAAATACAATGAGAATATGGGCCATTGCAGAAAATCTGTAAAATGGATACACAATTAAAAAAAAAAAGTTAAATGTGTACATGATGCCACAATTTGAGAAATTTCATCAGTTTGATGGAATTATAATGAGTCCTCCCACAAAATAAGAAAAAAGTTGTTTGACCAGGGGTCTCCTGAATAAGTGTATACCAAGAATTGTGAACTGAAAGTTTATTATGTGTCTGTTTATATAAAGCCCTATGGAAATTTATCTAAGGGTCAAAACCTTGAGAGGTTAAACAATGTTCTAACATATACAGGTCAAATGTGGTTAAATCATGGAGAGCTTCAAATTAGCTTTTTTAATGACAATTTTATTCTATTAAATATTATTTGTCATGGGAATGACAAACAATATTTATTATTTGTCATTATTATTATTACACTTCTGTAACAGCAGTGACAGTTTTATTATTACACTTCTGTAACAGCAGTGACAGTTTCTGAAGCTCTTACAAAAAAAAGAAAAAGAAGTACTAGATTAAAAACACCAAAACCCATGCACAATATTCACACTGAAATTTGGTGATGGAGGATCCCCATAAATCCCGAGATGCCATCAGGTAAGGACGAGGCATAATGACCACTAGACCTGCCTGCAGCTAATGAGGTGTCAGATGGATCTGAGAACAGAACACTAAGACAGTGGAGAAATACAAACTGGAAACTGCTGTGAACCAACGTGAAGAAAGCAGATGAAGCTGAAAGGGATTTTACCCACCCGAAGAGCAAGGAAGTGCAAGAAGCTGGGAATGGGGAGGCGCTCCCATGAGGAACCATCAGATCTCCCTTCCAGGACAGGGCCCTACACTGAGTAATTCAAAACGGAGCAGGACAGAAATAATGGAGATAAAGGACGAGAAGGTCCAGATAAAAGTGGGAGAAGGGAACAGAGCGATCATCTCAGAAAACAAGTGGTTTTACTTTTTAAACATCATGTGAAAACAACAGAGGAGAGAGGTCTGTGAGGTTAGAAAAGCTATCTTGAATATGAGTTCCTTTTAAAGGTAATGAAAAACCCATGTCATATAAAGATGATCAACGGAAAACAAATCAAGGTCAAGTCTCATTAAAGTTATCAGAAAAGAAGAATAAGACGTGGAACAATGTCTCTGACAGTGAAGCCACACGAGAACAAATACACCCAGGAAACAGATCAAAACGGTAGCCTACTAATTCTAAGCTAAAGCTAAAAGACATAAATACAAAATACGAAAGAATATG
Source organism: Stenella coeruleoalba (assembly GCF_951394435.1). Classification (NCBI taxonomy): domain Eukaryota; kingdom Metazoa; phylum Chordata; class Mammalia; order Artiodactyla; family Delphinidae; genus Stenella; species Stenella coeruleoalba. The sequence continues at coordinate 9,164,617 of NC_137158.1, read as the reverse complement.
TAAAATGAGTTTAAGGACGTGGTGTTATGAAAGAACAACTAAATCAGAAATTAGAAACATGCAGAATTAAAACGAGAACTCAGGAAAAGAATTAGAAATAAAAGAAAAAAATATTTCAGAAATGAATATGAAATCAAACAGATGACCAGAACAAATAAACACAGCAAACAACGGTCTAAGAAAACTGGAGAAGCAAAAGAAGAAAAAAATTTTAATAAAAAAAAAAAAAGTAATGAAAAGGATCGAAGAGAAAGTGACAAATAATAGAGTCAGGCAATGAAGACCCAACAGGCAGGTAAGAGTCACTGAAAAAGGAAATTCAAACAAGGAAACACGATACTAAAAAACTAGTTTTTAAAAAGTCACCGAAACAAAAAATTTGAAACTACATATTGGAAGAGCATACCACATACAGGCATTTCCTGTCTAAAAGAAACCTCTTATATTTCAAGACTGAGACAGGTCAAACATAAAAGCACGAAAGAAGACAGATCATGCAAACATCAAGCAAAAGAGGGCTGCAGTGGCTCCAGACGGCGCCGCGACACATCTACACCACCGCTGGGAAACAGAAAGATAATGAGCCAGTTACAGTGTTTTACATGTGCTAGTAGCCTCATTTAAAAACACAGGTAAGATTACTGTTAATAATATGTTTTATTTAATGCATCTTTCTCCTCTGCAGAACTCCCAGGAAAACATAATACCTTATCTCACCTGCACCTGAAGACTTAAGACGGTGCCATAATGCCATTTTTTGCAAGGAACTGACAATTTAATTACTCACCAAGAGCTAACACCAGGCCCGGAGAAAGGATCAATGTGATACATCCTTGGATCCTGCTCCAAGTAAAACAAACCTGCACAACCGCATGATTCGAGGAAAATTTCAGTTCTGATCGCCTAACAACACTCTAGTTCCCAGTTTCCATTTTTTTAAAGACGGCAGAGGGAGCTCACAGGAGGCTGAACTTAACATCAACTACAAGTCGTTTCATTTCACAAAATTAATACGCTTCTAGAGAATAAAATTTATCATAACTCCATCCAAAACGTACTATGTCAGAAAGTGAAAGAGGAGAAAACTTCAGTGTATTCAGGCACTTTCATCCCCAACTCTTAAATCTTTTACACCCAAATTTTACCACTGAGGATGCACACAACATGACCACAACATAAAAAGTACCTGTCATTTTAGTTGCTTTTCTACCTACAGAGTAAAGTAACTATCAAGTCCCTTTTGCCTATCCTCCCTGATTTGGCCTGATCAGGAATTCAAGCTGAGGTGACAGAATACAGCAAAGCTTACTGAGGAAGATTAGCCAGAAATCCATGATGTTAGTAGCTTCCTTAGGAAAAACCCTTTTCTAAGAAAAATCAAAAGTTTAAATTAAGACAAGCAGGTCAACGCTATGACACATCTATTGCCAAATTAAACTAAAGGCTACACCAAGTTACCTTACAGTAGGTTTTTCCGGGAATGACAAGGTTATCATAGAAATCTATACCTATTTATTTAGCTAGTGATTTTCTCTTTATGAAAGAAAATACGAAGGGCAAAAAAGTTCGTCCAAAACATTTTTAGAACCCGTCTTTCAGACTTAACCCAATAATCTTGTCACATTCTTTTGAATTACCGAAGAGTTCAGAACATTTTTATCCTCTGGGGTGGAATTTGACTTTTGGAAAAAGTTGAATCACATCTCTAACTGTGATTCACCGTCTTTATTCTAACACAGATAATGAAAATGTATTTTGAACTGCTGTGGTAACCAAAGAGGACCGGGCATACAATCAAAGAATCTCAAGCATGGAAGAGACTTCAGTCGTCCAAACTTCTCCCCACCTGCCACCCAATGCCTGAAGCCCAGCTACACACCTCCAGGTGCTCGTCCAGCCTTGGCACAAACCACCCGGTGATGGTAAACTGACTACTCTCCAAGGCAATCAATTTCAGTTTGGGGCGGCTTGAAATGCTGAAAAGCACTGCCTTCTAGTACCTGCATATGTTACCTTGGAACTTCCACACACTAGCTTAAGTTAGACTCCCTATGGCTGCCGTATTTTTGGAATTTTACAAGTATATTAGAACATGCGGAGAAAAGGGGGGAAAATGGAAAGCAACAGAAACAACGAAAAAATTAAGAACTGATGGAATACAAAGGCACAGAAAAGAAAGCCAGTCTGGATAACCAGATGATTATTTAAATTTTCGATGTACCAAGCTACAGGTAAATAGACATCTACCAATCTTAACATTTACAAACATACACATTAATTACTATGACTGTGGGCAAGATTTTCCATAATGAAACACTGAAACAATTTCATAAATCCTTTTTTCCTGTTTCCATATGAAACAGCTAGAGGTTCTGTTTATATTGTTAAAGAGCAGCTGTTAATTCTGATATTCTGTTCTTTATTCTACTCAAATGCATCATGTTATCTAGCAAAAAAAAAAAAAAAAAATCCATGCTGGGTAACATCTATTCCTTTCTCTTAACTTCTATCATTGCATTAGCAGTCGGCTTTCTATGTTTTATGCAAAACATTTTTCACACAGCAACAAGGTTTTTAATTACTTCACAAGAGTTCTTCAATATACAAATATGAGTAGATAATGTAAAACCATGTTGAAATTCCAGTGCCTTGGAATCAACCTAACGGGCTAACTCCAGCCTTACCAAACACACTTGGGAAAATTACCAATTACTTCATGCCAAGGATATCCAAGGTTTCTTAAGGCATGATGAATCCATGAATACCAAAGTGTCGAACAGACAATCTAAAAGAAGAACTGAAACTCTATAGAAGTCACTACTGGAAAGAGAGGGAAAAATCATCTACACTGAAAAATACCGGCTGAACCCATGAGAGTAACTGAGTTTTCCACATGGAGAAAGACAGAAGAGCAAAAAGGCTAAAGACAAAACTGTATCAAGTCTCCAGCAGGAGGGAAAAGCAGAAAAAGAAACAGGAAAAAAAAATACAGCGCCTAAATAATAAAACAAAACAAAAGATGAGGATAGTAACTTTAAAGAAAAAGCTTCAAGGAGGCAGCGATGAGTGTCAGGGAAGCAGGGAGTCCAAGGCGGAGGTGGGCGGAGAGCTGGGCGTGGCCACAGGAGTGACTGTGCTCTTTGTGAGCGCAAACTCATCAGAGTGACGGGAATAAAAATGAGCTAGCAGAGGCAAAAGTCAGGTAAAGAAATGAAATAGCAGGTAAAGACCTTACTCAAGAAATTCAGCTGCTAAAGGAAGGTAAGAGCTAGTACCTGGTAAACGCTAACTGGTGAACAAGCAAACCAGCGAGTAAAGGAGCACAACAGAGTTGAGGGTTGTTTGTGGGGGTCAGAGGGTACAAGGCGAAACTTTTATGAAAGGCGGGAGTGAGGCAGCATGTTTCAAAGAGGAGGAAAGAGTTTAAACATGTCTCCAGGGGCTTCCCTGGTGGCGCAGTGGTTGAGAGTCCGCCTGCCGATGCAGGGGACACGGGTTCGTGCCCCGGTCCGGGAAGATCCCACATGCCGCAGAGCGGCTGGGCCCGTGAGCCATGGCCGCTGATCCTGCGCGTCCGGAGCCTGTGCTCCGCAACGGGAGAGGCCACAACAGTGAGAGGCCCACGTACTGCAAAAAAAAAAAAAAAAAAAAGATGTCCCCAAATGAACATAATTTTTTTAATTAGGTGGAAAAGCAGGAAGGAAGGCTGAGAATGAAAATAAAGGCAGGGAAACCAGCACCCACCACCTTCCTCCACCCTGCCCCTAGAACAAGAGAACAAATAGCTGGAAGTCAGATCGGAAACATTCAGAGGATGGGTGGACAGAAAATGAGAGGAGAGCTTCTGTTCTTCTGTTGTAACAGTAAACGATGATGTGAGGTGAGCTGGGTTCAAAGACCCCTCCCTCTAGTCCAAAGTGTAGTCCAGAGCTAAAGCACAAATGGTAAAGCTATAAAGACACGGAAGGGAAAATGCCTACAAAATGTTGAAGGCAAGTCCACTATGCCTAGGGAGACTGGATATATTTTATACATGAATACATTTTAGTTGTGTTATCTTGGTGTTTCCAAACAAATACCAAGTACCATATCAATAAATGACACTAGTAAGTAGTAAAACAAAGAGCATGTGAAAGACAATTACTAAAAGATTTATAGATACATAAAATATTAAAAGTGGTCCAAAAGTTATCAATTTAAACACCAAATATACGTAGTATACTTTCCACTATGGACAAAGTCTCACTAAGGTGTTTTATTGGACAACACAATTTACACGACTACCTACAAAGTGAGCTAAGAAACTTTACTCTTCATTGTTTTTAATCCCCATTTTTTTTTAATTTACCTTTTTTATTGAAGTACAGCTGATTTACACTGTTGTGTCACTCAGCACAGCAAAGTGAGTGACTCAGTTATACATATATATATATGTAATTTTTTTCATGTTCTTTTCCACTATGGTCTCTTGCAGGATATTGAATATAGTTCCCTGTGCTATGCAGTATGACCTTGTTGTTTACTGTATTCTTTATTTTAACTCATTCAATACAGACACTGGAAAATGAATAATAAAGAATTTTTAAATAATGGGGAAAAATGGTAATCAAGACGTGGAGTTGATGAACCAGTACAAAATTTAAAAGAAAAGCTATAGTATTTATAAAAGTATTGAAACATTGATCCTTTCCAAAAATTTGAGAAGTACCCAACAATAAACCCAAGATCAAAGACATTTAATCTATGAACCACTATTAAAAAACCTGTTTTATTAAAATTTAAGGTGAATAACTCTATTTCCATTCTACCAAAATACAAATAAGTTTTGGTAGATAAATTATTTTCTTTTAAAAGTAAGCATACAGCAATACTAACACAGCTATAACATGACAGATGCCCTAAACACTGACTGCCGCACAAACATATAAATAACTGACATAAATATGATGTATGTATATATAGTATCAGTTGATAAGAAGTCCTGAGGCAAAACTTAGTATGTTAACAAAAACCACTTTTATTCAACAGGGTGACGGGGCTCAGAGATTAGATGTTTCCACATTTACTTATAAAATACAGAAAATAAATAAATAAAACCAAAACGGAGTATCATCTCTGAAAATGAGAGACACGATCCCCATGACATGTCCAGGTGGGGAAGACCCAGAGCAGAACTGACGACACGCAGTGAAAGCATTTCTCTTACTCTGTGAGCAAGTATCGCCCAAGCAGTTTCTATGCTAAATAAATTCTTACACCGTAAGGATATGGAACACTAAATCACACTGCGATCTTCACTTTCCCCAATCTGAACCTAGACTCAGAGTTAATAACAGACTCCAAAAGACAAAAGTTCCAATGCACAGCAACCTAAGGGAACAGAAATCAGTGCAGCGGCTGCCCCTGGGGGGTCCTGACTAGATACGGACACAAGGAACCTCTCCCTAGTGATGGACGTGCTCAGAGTATCTGTACCGGGATTCTGCTGACGCACACAGTCAGCTCTGCCCATGCACGGCCCCGTGTCCAGGAACTCCATTTCAGGTAAAGGACTTGAGCGTCCACGGATTTCAGTGTCCGTGGGGGTCCTGGCACCAACCTCCCGAGGATACAGGTGGACGACTATAAAGACATCTGCCAAGATACGTAAAACTCACTTTTATCTGGATTCTCTCTGTAATTATACCTCTTTTTTTTTCTTACGTAAATAAATAAATAATGCCAAGAGTGGATAGAATTGGATTGTAAGGAACACACCTACCACCACAGGAAATAGGATCTGCTTAAAGCTGAATAAGGAGTGACCTCGACAGACAATGGATGCCACTACCTCACCACTCATCTCTGAATGCCTTACCATCCAATACCACTAAACGTGAATTACTTCTCACAAATATTCTCAAAAAGTAATTCTTCTATACTCAGTAATACCACACAATGGGTCCATTTGTTTGTTTACTCAGTAGTACGTTTAGCAACCAGTTCATCACAGCGGATTCACTAGGGAAGCTTAAGATCAGAAAGATACTCAGAGCAGCAACAGCGAGGGTCTGCACAGTGAACAGATGGCCTAATCCTACTGGTAACTGACAAGTCAGCGTTACTGAGTGTTCAAGACGTGCCCGTCTAAAAAGAGCACAACACTGTAAATCAACTATACCTCAATAAAAAGCGTGCCAGGCACCGTTGTAAATGCTTTACCCGCGCTAACTTAGCTGGTCCTCACGGCCCCTGCAGGGGGACAGTTGCCACCCCACCTCGCAGACAAGGGCGCTCAGGCACCTGCGCTCGGGCGTCCTGTCAGCACCGCCCAGGCCTACCTGGCCATCTGGCTCCAGAGACAACTTTCTCAATCACTTTGCTCTGCGGCCTCTCTAGAACCAGCGGCCTTAAAACAACCCCTGTGCTCCGCAGTGTGGAGCCTGGGGTCTTGGCCAACCACTTCTTCCTCTTCACCGCACAGCAGTCCAGGGCCAGTTTCCGAAGAACAACTCTGGCTTTGCCTGCAAGCGCCGACAAGGCCCCCACAAGATCTGTCCGTGTGGTTAGGCTTCCCTGCTCTTCTTTAAAGTGAAACTTCATTGTCTCCTCAATTTGATTTTGCAGGAGTGCACCTACCTTTACCCTCCTCACCTGCAGGAGCAGCCCCACGGCTTACGGAGCCCACAGAGCATCCTCTGTGAGAAGTACTCATCAAAAATCTTGCATTCGAAAACAGTAATTCTTATCTGAAGAAGCTGACAGTTGGAACCATGCAAATGTGTTCAAATACCATTTCAAAGACTGTATGTTACTTAATAATTGCTTTCAAAATCCTTACACATTTAATAATATAGGATCTTACTTTGTACCTATAACCAATCCCACAGAAAACCAGTGAACTACAGCCCTCTGTTTGGGAAGTTATGCTCTAAACTATTAAAAAAGAACAGCTGCCTACTTCAAATAACCTGCTACTCAACTCCTTTCAGCAGCCTAATTGAGAAAAATAATATTTCTGGAGAATTTAATTGTCCAGGGATTTCACATTTTCTCCTTAGTCTGAAATGAACCATTAAAAAGGCAATACACTGGGTCTTGAATGTTTTGTACCTCTATAATCCATTACAAACACCAAGCTACATTTTCAAGCTACATGTTTTCTTAAAAACAACTTAAACAATGTCATGAAATCTGTCACCACAGTTACTACAGAGATGTTACTAAGAACACTGCTTCATATAAAATGTTCAAAAAGCTCTGCTTCCTTGATTAACAAGTAAAATTTCTCCTCAAGGATCTCGAAAACACACAAGGTTTCATATTTCCTTTTATGCTCTAGCCAGCAAAATGTTCAAAAACTAGTCTAAGACTAAACTAAGTAAATTATGCTTGACTTTATGGCCTGAAAAATCTCTGTTCTATTTTTTTTTCCTTTGAGTATTTTTGAGGTTTAATTTTTTTTAATATTTAAATGTTTGCTACATCTGGAACTTACTTTGGCATAAATATGTCTTCAATATAGAAATTTTACTTCCTTTAACCAAGTCTATGTATCGTTTTTTAATGACCACACCGTCCCAGCATTCTATTCTATTCTTTCCACCCCCACCCCACCCCACCCAACCCATGCCAATTTTTGTGTTACTTTTGTTCTTTTATGATTGTGAGGTTTGTGTGTGTATCACTGAAGTTCAACTACATATATCTGTATATTTAGGCTTCATGCTGACTAAAAGTAATTTGAAAAGGTCGTAAGAAAAAGTTGTGTAATTTCACTGTGAACTATAAAATAAAACCAGTAGAAATAATCATTTTTACATTAGCAATTAACCTTAAGAACTAGCAAGTATGATTCTGAGGATTCAATACTGTCACACTGGAAAAAGGGCAAGCCCTTAAAATTACAAATTTCTCTCTAAAAAGCTAAACCGCTCGAAACAAGCCCAAATCAGTCACGAGAACATTTGCTAACTGAGCTGTCTTCCAACCCCTCGGCCCTATCTGCCTATGGAGAACACCCACCCCTGCACAGAAGGGAAGGCCTTCCAGTTAGCGCTCAGGAAGAGGTGGTCTGTTCTTTGTCTTTACCCAGGCGCCCTCTACTGACAGCAAAGCAAAACAGACTATGGAATTATACCTGCAAATTTCATCAGCACAAGGAAAATAAATTTATTTTTTAAATACTTCAAAATCAACATTTTAGGTAAAAATAGATTAAAAACTGACTTTACTATAGAACCAAGAAAAAATACACATCTGTGAACTGACAATTCAGATAACACTCGAATTTTGTATGTGGCATATCCATATTTCAATATACTACTTTTCAATGTTAATCCTTAGGTACAAGAAGGATTAAAGATTATAAATCCATTTTAAATATTTTCAATAATTTCTCGGTAGGGAAATGTTTACCTGGATCTGTTCCGGTGTCCATTGGTCTAGGTTGACTGACTTGACCCTGGATATATGAACCCCAAGATTCCTATGGATGCCAGCACATCTGATGCAAATAAACACACCAATATTCCAGGAAGCCCATCGAGGACCTAATTACAGAGAAGAAACAGAGAAAAGCTAGTATTAAAAAATAAAATAGGGCTTCCCTGGTGGCGCAGTGGTTGGAAGTCCGGCTGCCGATGCAGGGGACGCGGGTTCGTGCCCCAGTCCGGGAAGATCCCACATGCCACGGAGCGGCTGGGCCCGTGAGCCATGGCCTCTGAGCCTGCGTGTCCGGAGCCTGTGCTCCGCAACGGGAGAGGCCACAACAGTGAGAGGCCTGCATACTGCAATAAATAAATAAATAAATAAATAAATAAATAAAATAAAATAAAATATAACAGCATATAAGCAGCATTCTGGTTCTTTATACAATCGTAATTAATGGAGGGTTACAGAATTCACATGTTCAAATTTTCAAATGGCACAGCAGCAGCTTGCTAAGAAGATGTGTGTCTTGGCTGTGCTGAAAGGTTATAAATCAACCTTCAAGAACCTTAATGAGTTTACTAATTTTCTTTTCCTAGCAGCTTCCCCCCCAATCTGTCTAAGAATTTAAAACTACTTTATGTGGACAGTTTACTCACTCACCATATTTGAACCAGGAGTAGTAATATCCCACAGTAAAAAGTCCTTTATTAAATGTGTAGGGTATTGCTTAAAAGATTACCAACAAGTAAAAATCAAAGAGGTTTTAAAAAATGAAACAGAAATTAGTAGGAAACAGACAACCAACCTAAACAGAAAAATGGACAAAAAGATACAAATGAGTAATTCAGAAGAAATGTACAGCCAATAAACACATAAAAACCCTCACTGGTAACTAGGAGGAAATGCCCTTGAAAACTACAACAACTTCCATTTTGCAATCAACACACTGGGGGGGGGATTTTTTAATCCATTAATACTAATTGTAGGATGAGAAACAGCAAGGACTGCCTCAAGAAGCCTTGTATCAACATGAATAAATCTCAGATAGAACCCTGAGATTAAGAAAACTTATAGATGAACTAAGGTGTGTTATAAAATGTTAGCTCTTTGGATCATGGTCAAAAAACTCTGAAAAACACCGTAGGGAAACTCACCCAAGTATACAAGAATACAAGCCTCAGCTGTACTATTATTCTTCATATCTTTGAATGTATTATTTCTTGATAATTTTAAATGCTCTTATGATTATCTTCACATATTGCTTGTACAATTAAAGTAAAATGGAAAATAAAAGTACTATCTGGAAATTATATCAAATATTCAGAAGCTTATATATAACAGATTTCTATAAATCACTTGATTATGAAAAAAAATACAGTAAGAGGTATCAATAAAAACCAAGCTTTTTGGGGGCTTCCCTGGTGGCGCAGTGGTTCAGAATCTGCCTGCCAATGCAGGGGACACGTGTTCGAGCCCTGGTCTGGGAAGATCCCACATGCCACGGAGCAACTGGGCCTGTGAGCCACAATTACTGAGCCTGCGCGTCTGAAGCCTGTGCTCTGCAACAGAGGCCGCGATATCGAGAGGCCTGCGCACCGCGATGAAGAGTGGCCCCCGCTTGCTACAACTAGAGAAAGCCCATGCACAGAAACGAAGACCCAACACAGCCATAAATAAATAAATACATTCAAAAACAAAAAAAAACAAGCTTCTTTAAAAATTCAGGTTTCTGTTTAAGTACATACTTTTTATCTAAAGGTGAGAGTGAATCTACAAAATATCACTGAGTCCAATAATTTCAACCCAGTAAAACTAAACACATTCCCCCAAAATTCCTTAGGAGGGAGGTTACGCATATACAATTTATGCCACAATATCCTGCTTTTAAATTTGAGAAGTGACACCTATAAGCTGACAAACATCTGGGACACGCTCTATTTAAATATGTTTGACTGTCGAGAGTGTCAAAATGAGTTAGTGGTCAACAGACCAGCACGGCCCATGTACTCGGCCACCTCTGAGCTGCATAACTTACCCTGGACTAGTAACAAACTGAGCTACCAGGTTCCCATCTGTTAGATGGAGTTAGAATGGCTGCCCTCAGTACTTAGGTGAGACACGTATGGAAAACATTTTTGAAGTTTTAAAGCACTACTTAAGTGCAAGTTACTGTCATGTTAAGAAATTTCGATAATCAAAATACAATACCTTTCTTTCTCTAGAGAAGTTCCTACATTGGTCTGTAAAACAACTGTATCTCAACTTTCCCTCTCAGGCAGTGGGTCCAGAGCATGAGGAGAAAACAAAGATTTTCAACACACTCCAAGTGGGGCTTCATTGTTACTAAAATAGAATGATTCCCCTCAGAATAATCTGCTACAACCTCAGCCAAATACAAATGGAGACGTTTCTATACAGCACGATTTTGCTGATGTGAAGGCTATGGCTGAATAAACTCGCATAATGGAACATGACTGTCCATGCAGGTAAAAAGCTGTAGCACCCAATACAGTGGTGCATTTTTATAACAACGAAAGAAAGGGACTTTAATGTAAAAAAACCTGGCACAAGAATAACGCTAGCAAAAATTTTTAAATGGCTATATTACTATTGAGCAAAAGCTAGATATCATGAAATGTTAGATGATGTTTAGGTCTTACGAATTTAAGGCTATGAAAACCATTTTATTGATTCCTGCAAGGGAAAAAAAAAAACTTGTTATCACTTATGGGAAACTTTAGCCCCAATCACTTTTTAGCAATTGAAATAATAATGTAATTTTGTCAATGTATCTTTCTTTGGAACATAACTATCATAACTGAACAATATAGTCAAGAACCCCTAAAAATAGACTTTTAAAAGCCTAACCGAAATTACAAATGGGTTATCCACTCTATAAAATTAGCCTTGTGAGCTTAACTAAAAAGCTGGCTTGATAAAATAGTAGTTGCTTAACATGGTAGTCATGCAGTTACAGGTATGAAATCCTCATTTTCTTTCACCAAACTACTCAATGAGTACTTACCAATTCTGTGCCAAGTAAATGCTTTAAAAGACCATGGACACATGATAAAAAGCTAAGTTCCCAGACTCGGGAGGCCACACCAATATAAACAGGTATAACCATTTAAAAAACAATTTGGTGAAATGTAATCAAGTTCTAGATGAATAAACCCTTCCACCAGACGATCTGTTCTCTCTCTCTCTCACATACACACACACACGTGCTGACACACATATATGTTTATCAATTTATAGTCATGATATGACACACCTATGTACACATATACATTCACACATACACAACACACCCTACAGCAGTATTTTAAACAGCAGGTCATAATTCATTTATTTAATCTCAACAAGTATTCACTTTTAAAAGGAAAAAAGATATGAGTGCATCACACAAAGGGTAAATATAACTTTGTTAAACTTTTTTAAAAAAATCAGTTGACATACATATATATATATATATACAGAAATCAGGTCACGTTATAAAGTGTTGTTTCTCTGGATCACAGTCAAATAAGACTGAAAACACTACAAACAAACTCATACATATATTCGGGATCTCCCTGGTGGCACAGCAGTTAAGAATCCGCCTGCCAATGCAGGGAACACGGGTTTCAGCCCTGGTCCGGGAAGATCCCACATGCCACGGAGCAACTAAGTCCATGCGCCACAACTCTAGAGCCCGCGAGCCACACTACTGAGCCTGCGAGCCACAACTACTGAGTCTGTGCGCCACAACTACTGAGCCCACGCGCCGCAACTACTGAAGCCCTCATGCTCTGAGGCCCGCGTGCTGCTACTGAGCCCGCGTGCTGCAACTATTGAAACTCACGCACCTAGAGCCTGTGCTCTGCAACAAGGGAAGCCACCACAATGAGAAGCCCACGCACCACATTGAAGAGTAGCCCCCGCTCGCCACAACTACAGAAAGCCCGTGCGCAGCAACAAAGACCCAACACAGCCAAAAATAAATAAAGTTATAAAAAAAAACTCATATATATATACTCAAGAAGCCATGTAACCAGAATATTTTTAGCAGCATGATTTCTAAAAAGATTGACAATACCTTAAAAACGTTCAACACTATGATTATCTCCATACATGGAGTATTACACAACAGTGAAAATGAATAGGCTGCACACATCAACATGGTTGAACGTTACGTTTGTAATCAATTTTAGCACAATGTAAGATATACGTAAGGGGCAAGGAGGACCCGAGCTACGGAGACAAGTCTGCTGGAAGGCGTGCAGGTCTCACAGAGAGCTTGAAATGAAGTTTAAAGGCTGTCTAGGAGGCCCCTGGCACAGAATATACCAAAACACATCTTGGCAAAGGCTAAACAAGGTGAGGATGGTAGGGGAGTCTGGGAGAGCTGAAGGGCAGGGCATTAGAGTAACAGGAAACTTTCAGGAGCTGACAGCGGAGGCAGCACAGCGGAACACCTCACACAGCAACAAAGGGACAGGCCCAGACCCCGTGGCAAGGCCCGCTGTCCTCTTGCAAGTTCACCACAGCACTCCCACTCACACATGCCCTTTCCTGCCTTCCTGCCTCTGCACGTGTTGCCCCTCCGCTCTGAATGTTCTCTCCAGGCCGCGGCAGGCCGGGCTCACTCGGCCACACACTGCCTCCTCCAGGTGACTTCGGTGACCCTGCAGCTCCAGCTGCCTCCCCCAGCTACCTCTCCCAGCTACTCTCCATCGTTCACAAGACTTACAACAACTCCTCTGAAGTTCACCTAAAAGTCTAAGGTGAACAAAAAGACAAATACAGAAAAACACAAATAGATAAACAGCTGGAGGGTTTAACTATTTTAGCAGCTAAGTCTCCCACTAAGAAAAAGAAAAGAACTGCACGGTCAGTTCTAGATCGGTGTCTCCCAGCACATGCACATCCCTGGGGATGTGATGAAAATGCGGATTCTAATCTGGTAGCCCTGGACGGTGCCTGAGACTCTGCAATCCTGACAAGCAACCCAAGATGCCCATGCTGCCATCACAGACCACATTTAGAATAGCAAGATTCCAGATTACTTTTTGTATAAAATGTCTCATAGATAAAATAGTCCATTTTCTGCTGACAGCATCTATCTTCATTTGCCTGTGTGGTTTCTGTCCTTTTCCTCTTCCCATTTTATGTTGTTTGTTACCTCAAATTATCCCTTTTTGTGTTATGATTTTGTTACCAAATTGAAGTAGCTAGTTATTTTCACTGCTTTCTTTTCCTTTAGCCTTTATGCTGTAATTAAATGTTTAACAACCTATTCTGATACAGTCACAATTTTCTGATTCTATTTACCACCTTACTCAAAGTTTGTGTACTTTTGCCTTTTCATTTCAGGTAGAACATGTCTTGTAAGGCAGGTCTGGTGGTGATGAACTCCCTCAGCTTCTATTTGTCTGGCAGAGCCTTTATTTCCCCTTCATATCTGAAGGGGAACTTTACTTGGCAGAGTATTCTCAGCTGACAGTTCTTCTCTTTCGGTGTTCTCAAAATATCTCTCCCCTCTCTTGGCCTGTAGAGTTTCTGCTGAGAAATCTGCTGGTAGCCTAATGGGGGTTCCTTTACAGGTGACCATCCTTTTTTCCTGGCTGCTTTAAAATTCTTTCTTTGTCATTGACTTTTGATAGTTTTAATATAATGTGTCTTGGAAAAGGTCTTTTTGCATTGAGACAATTAGGGTTCTGTTAGCTTTCCGAGCTTGTATATCCAGTTCCCTCCCCAGGTTTGGGACGTTCTCGGCTATTATTTCTTTAAAAAATATATATTTATTTATTTATTTGGCTGCGCCAGTTGCAGCACATGGGATTTTCGTTGCAGCATGCAGGATCTTTTAGTTGCGGCATACGAACTCTTAGTTGCAGCACGTGGGCTCTTAGTTGTGGCGTGTGGGATCTAGTTCCCTGACCAGGGATCGAACCTGGGTCCCCTGCACTGGGAGCGCGGAGTCTTAGCCACCAGACCACCAGGGAAGCCCCACAGCTATTATTTCTTTAAATAAGCTCTCTGCTCCCCTCACCCGCTCCTCTCCCTCTGGGACACCCATCACCCTAACATTGCCCTTCCTGAATGACTTGGACAGTACTCTCAGAATTTCTTCATTTTGTTTAGATCTTATTTCTCTGTCCTCTTCCACCTGTATCATTTCTATCTCTCTGTCTTCGAGTTTGCTAATTCTCTCTTCCATCTGCTCTGCTCTGTTTCCAGTGCCTTCTAATGTGTTCTTCATCTCCTTTATTGAGCTCTTCAGCTCCAGAATTTCTGTTTGGTTCTTTTTTTAGCGTTTCACTCTCTGCGGTAAAGTAATCCTTCTGTTCATTAATTTTATTCCTGAGCTCACTGAACTGCCTTTCTGACTTTTCTTATAGCTTGTTGAGTTTCTTCATGACAGCTATTCTGAATTCTCTATCAGTCAGACTGCAATATTCCACGACTTTAAGTTTGGTTTCTGAAGATCCGTCGTTTTCTTTTTGTGATGCCGTGTTACCATGGTTTTTCATGTCACCTGATGAGGTGTTCCTCTGCCAGTGCATCTGAAGTAGTGAACACCTCTCTTCTTTAAGTAAAGCTTTTCTCCAACTTGATTCTAATGATTCAACTGGTTGGTAATTAAAGGCCTTTCTTTTGTTTTCCAGAAGGTGGCGCTACGGCCCCAGTGTTTGGTTTCTCTTACCTGCACTGCCTCTGATCACATAGGAGGCTCTGCACTTTCCACCCTCCACCACGCCCGTCAGAGGTGTCCCTGGTGCCCTCCGTGACGCTGCTCATGACTCCAGGGTCGCTGGTGCCCTCATGCTCCCGGTGCTGCTGTACTGGGCTGCCACCTACGGCACTGGGATGGCGGCATCCCCACCTTGTCCAGAGTCTCCTGGCTTGCAAGCTCTGCTGCCACAGGGGAGGGTTTAGGGGGCAGCCAGGGCCATGGGGTTGTCAGGTATGCACAGGCCGCCAAGTCAGGGGCGCCACCATGACTGGAGGACCAGGGCCGCAATCCCCCTCCACTGCTGCCCGGCTCCCTGTGACCATGGGCGCTGCTGCAGCCGAGTGGCCAGGCGTGTGCACGGCCTTCTCTGCTTCTACTGGGTTCTCTGGGGCTGCAGGCTCAGCTGCCACGGCTACGGGTCCGGGCTCGCAAGCACTGCCTCGGCTGTTCCCCAGTTCAGCCTCCTCTGTGTGTTCCAGTCCACTCGCCTTTACATGGACAGATGTGTGGAACCCCCCGCATCTGGGGTGCTAGGCGGTGGACCTATGTTGAGTTATAGGCGTTTTACTGGTTGTAGACGGAGCGGGGAAGACAAAGGGGGTGTCTCATGCTGCCACGATGCGGACCTCACCCTCCGACTCTAGATTATGCTTGACAAAGTCTTAATCTCAAGCACTCTGCATACTTCCTGATCTGCTTTCATTATTCTTATTGAGTGTGTGACTTAAGCTGTGAAAATTTATTTTAACAAACTAAGAATCAAATCTGCTGAGGAAAAGAAGTCAAAAGTTTATTGAGAATTCAAATATTGGGTAATATTAAATTATCCATATCACCATCTCACTAAACACAACACAAATAAGCTAGCACCAACTCAACTCATATGAGTCAGCTGATAATCTCAACCACACGAAAGCAAAGCTCCAGTAACAGAACAGAAGGTACTATCTGGCCTCACTGATGTTATGGCACCTTGATTCATATTCATCATCAGTGAATCCTCAAGGACCACTCACAATCCAAACACACCCTGTTCAAAGACTGATAAACGTGGCAACAGTAAGAATGGAAATGAACGAATGTGAGAATCACCAGGAAGAACTGGCAAGACTTAGTGACACAGTGACAGGCAGAGGGCACAGACCCAGATGCCTGCAAGTTCTGCTTTAAAGCATAAAGGGATCTAAAGCATACAGGTCCTTGCAGAGTCACAAAGCTTTGCAGGAAATCTGTTGAATGCTTTAAATAACAGTGACGCATCGAGATGAAAATGTCCAGCAAGCAATCAGGAACAGAAGACTAAAGCTCAAACTGGAGGTGTAAAAGCACTGCCTTCAAGAGGACACCTGCAGTCTCAAGAACAAAAAGAGCAAAAAAAGAAGAACGCTAAGTCTTATGGAGAAAATGAAGAGCAGTGCAAAACCAGAGAAGGCCCGAGTTAAAATTTAAAAAAAAGATGGTCAAAGTGTCAAAAATTTCAGAGAAGTCCAGAAGAATGGGGCTAGGACAGAACGTGTGGGTCTTCGTTTCTGTACGAGGGCTTTCTCTAGTTGTGGCAAGTGGGGGCCACTCTTCATCGCGGTGTGCGGGCCTCTCACTATGGGGGCCTCTCTTGTTGCGGAGCACAGGCTCCAGACGCGCAGGCTCAGCAGTGTGGCTCACGGGCCTAGTTGCTCCGCAGCATGTGGGATCCTCCCAGACCAGGGCTCGAACCGTGTCCTCCTGCATTGGCAGGCAGATTCTCAACCACTGTGCCACCAGGGAAGCCCGGACAGAATGTGTGGATGTGTTAACTGAGAAGGCATACGTGACCTCATGGAGAGTAGGCAGGGAAAGAGGGACTGAATTCATTCATTCTGAATTCCATTACCAGGTGGAGGGGGGCAGGAATTTACCTAATCTGAATCCCATTACCCAATTAAACTCTTTCTCCATTTCAGTGTCCAACTCCAAACCTCTACCACATCTATAATCTTGATCCTTCATAAATCAACTTTATTTTGCACTACTCCAAATTACACACTCGGGGAGCCAACTGGTTAGTCAGAAATCAGAAGACTCATTGCTTTCCCTAGAATACAACTCAGTTATCCAGTCTTAAAACTTTCCTGCACACCATTTCCCTTGCCTAGGATGTTCTGCTTGTGACCACACAAATCCTACCTCATCTTCAAGGCCTAACCAGAGTCCCATATTCTCCAAAAAGCCTTTCCGTATGACTCCATACCTCCATTCCGCCTTCCTATAAATGTCTATAGCCCATGACAGCTTCTCTCACACAATACACAGCAAGTACCTGCTGTTTCTTCACTTGTACTTAGTCATGTCTACTAGAGTAAATGGTAAAGTTCTCACCAGGAAGGCTCTCCATGGCCTGCATCACCTAGCGTAAGGTCCAGATAAAGCAGCAGGCAGCGCAGTAAAAACTCTGCCAAGTCTGATGACTTGGTCAAATACACAAGTTCTTTAATACCTGAAGCAATCCATCTGTTTATTTAAAAATGGAAGCACAGGCAAAACCTATGAGGCACAAACTGTTCTTTTTAATATCCTTTTGCCATTCTTCCTTTTAATTAAAAAAAAAGCCCCCAAGTTTTAACTACAGACATGGCTGCCCAGACAGAGACTCCATTTCTCAGCTCCCCCTGCAGCAAAGTGTGGTCCCATGACCAAGTCCTGGCCAGTGGAATGTGAGCTGAAATGATGTGTGCTGACATTATCCATACTGGGCCTGTTCCCCTTGCCTCTTCCCCTTCCCCATGTGCTGAGAAGATGGGAAGAAGTGAACAACCTGCTACCTTGGATCCAGATATGCAAGCCTCATGGTGAAGAGGACAGAACTACTAGCTCATCTCCAGACTAATGTGAAGAAACAAACTTCTATCCTGTTGAAGCCACAGTATTTGGGGGTCTTTTTGTTACAACAGCTAAGCCTGTAATCTACCTAATTCAATGTGCAGTATATTTGCATGTTGGCAGCAGTCATAAGAACGTACCAGAGATTTATTCCTTACTTCAGAGCCAAAATTGTAAGAAGAGGTGTTTACGAATAATAAAGCACATTTTCATCAAACCTTAGTTTTCTAGACTCAATTTAAATCACCAAATATGTACTAAGTGTCTAGTTTCACCAAAGTATTAAATGAAGGAAACAAAACACAGTTCCTGCCTTCAGGGAGCTTGCACTCTAATAAGTCATTCAGTGGTTACAGTGTAAGTGCAAAGGATGTGGAAACACAAGAGAGGAAAAGATGAATGTAGGGCGGGGATATTAGTACAGCCTTTGCAGAGACAGTGGCAATTCAGGTGGTCACTAAAACGTAAGTCCAGTTACAGCAGGTAAGGTCTGGACAAGGTATAAGGACAAGGTACATTCTACGTAAAATGCACAGTGGCCCTTCCACCTTGAAGAGCTTCAGCTGTGCTGTAATGCTGCAGCCAAAAAATACAATACCACAGCACCTGATTTCTGCTAAGTTTCTTTATTTAAATACTGATTTGATTTTTTCTTAGGTTGTGATATATATATGCACCTAAAATTTGTATAGTACAAGTGACTACTAGCTTTCAGATAGAGATTAAAGACAGTTTTAAAGCACAGAAAGTAGAAAGACTGAGGTTTCCTGAATGAGAAACCATTATATATCTAAATAATGTAAAAACATACTATATATCTAAAAAAAAAAGAACAGGCATTTTACTGAGAATTCATTATACTTTCCTTATAGATCTCATACCATTTGAGAAATAAGATGAAATCGTATGCTCTTCTGAGAAGAAACTTCTCAAGTTTCTGATTACCATGACAGACCAGCAAACAGAAAAGCTTCTTTGAATTTTTTATGAGGAACAAAGAACATATCACTAACTGCTAACGTAACTTCCTGTCAAGACTTAATCCTTCCATAAAGCCTTCTCCAATTCCCCTAAAACTTTTTACATAACATTTATCACAGTGATTTACAGTTAACTGTTTTAGCTGTCTTTTCTGTGACACAGTGATCTCTTTGAGCACAGAGACTTCATTTTATTGATCTTTGCATGCTCTGTACCCAGCACAACGTCTGGTACAAAACCGTAGGCAGTCTCTAGCTTACAAATGATACTTAAGACCTTGTACCACCGGAGTTACTGCTGCCAAAACATGCAGGAAAGTATTTTTAGAGGAAACTAACATCTTACTGAACATGCAAGACATTATTCATTGTATTTCTAGGAACCCTGCCTGATTTAATCCTAATAAACCTATGAGGTAGATAATATTACCACACCATTTTTAGGACTGAGAAGTTTTGGGCCAAAACAAAGGAAAAATGCTAGAAAGCGGGACAGAGAGCTAGGAGTATGCCATGGGCAGATGCCAAACTGCACTTGTGAATACGCTGCATCTCCTACGATGATAATTCCATCCTTCCAAACAAAATTCCCTTCCACTGGATGACTGGTTTGAAATGCCAAGTCACTTATTGTTGAAGCTAGTAATACAGATTTAAAGATGCAAATAATCTCTTTATCTCTGTAGAAGTATCAATTCTTCCCACATTATTATAAGTTCATTTAATTCTTTCCTCATAATACCCAAGATTAGAGGCAGTAAGAACTGTATTTGGTCTGGTTTTATTTGTTGGAGAAGGAAATTGCCAAGGATAGAGAATTTTGACCAAGGGGAACAGAGGGGAGGAGGGCAAAATCACCTGGGACGGGAAAGGTAATCCACACGGCAGCACCCTATGAGTGGTGGCTGGGTTTCTAGGGAAAGGGAGACACACCAAGCAGTAGAGGGGTCCTGAAGAGGAGCCACCTACACCAAAACGCGGCCAGGGCCAAGGCTGAGCCGAGGACGACGGCCTTTTTGTTTTGCTGCCACGAGGCGCTTCATTCCTCACCCAGGAGCACTGACTGCCTTTCAGGGCTCACAGTCGGCTAAGTTTCAGGCCAGGTCTGCTTAAGGACGACCAAGAGAGCCAGCAACAGCCCATAAGACATGTTTTCCACATGTAAACAGCTAAACCACTAACCTGCAAAAGAACCAGTGTGGAGGTAGGGGTGGGGGGGCGCGAGCCTGCGGGTAAGCATGAGGGATCTTTCTGGAACGACAGGAATGTGCTAATGTGCTAGCGGTGCCAGTTACAAAACTCTGCTAATACATGAAGAATCACTGAAGTGTACACTTAAAAGAAGTGAATTTTAAAGCATGTAAATTATCATCTCAGTAAGGCTGCTTAAAAAAAAACAACTTTATACGTGTCTTTAAATGTGGGAATGAAATATCATACATTCCTTTTACTACTTTTTCTTTAATTTACCAAAAAAGGAAGAATGGCAGCCAGTAGGGGAACCAGTAGGCTGAAGTTGAGAAGACGTTACAGGGTGATCTCAGGACGTAAGGTCTGGCAGATACACAGAAGCGTCGGCCAGGAAGACACGGACACAGATCGTGTTAAAACGGTTTCATAATTAAACCCATAAGTTTAAACAGTAGTTCCATTAACACTATTTCAACAGCAGTTATTTTAAAGTGCCAAACAGCTTCTTCCAGCAAACATACTCAACAGAATGTGTAGTTCACTTTTTAAAAAAATTATTTCTATACAATTTTTAAAGGTTGCACTCCATTTACAGTTATTACAAAATATTGGCTATAATCCCCATGTTGTACACTACATCCTTGTAGCCCATCTTACACCCAATAGTTTGTACCTCCCCCTCCCCCTATCTTGCCCCTCCCCCCTTTCCCTCTCCCCACTGGTAAACACCAATTTGTTCTCTATATCTGTGAGTCTTCATTCTTTTTTGTTTTATTCACTACTTTGTTGTATTTCTTAGATTCCACATATAAGTATTTGTCTTTGTCTGACTTACTTCACTAAGCGTAATACCCTCCAAGTCCATCCATGTTGCTGCAAATGGCACTATTTCATTCTTTTTATGGCTGAGTAATATTCCATTGTATATATGTACCACACCTTCTTTATCCATTCATCTGTCAATGGACACTCAGGTTGCTTCCACATCTTGGCAAAGGTAAATAATGCTGCTATGAACACTGGGGTGCATGTATCCTTTCGAATTAGTGTTTTTGGTTTTTTTAGATACATACCCAAGGGTGGAACTGCTGGGTCATATGGTAGTTCTATTTTTAGTTTTTTGAGAAGCCTCCATACTGTTTTCCACTATGGCTGCACCAACTTACTGGGCTGGCCGAAAGTTTTGTTCATTTTTTTCCATAAGATGGCTCTAGTAGCACTTAGTTGTCTTTAACGTCATTCGAAACAATTCTGTTAGATTGTATGAGACAGCTTTCATATCAGCGTGCATTTAAAAAGACTTATCAAAATTGGTGAATTATTGTGGAACCATTTTAATATTGAAGATGGAAGAAAAAAAGCAACATTTTCAGCATATTATGCTTTATTATTTCAAGAAAGGTAAAAACGCAACCAAAACACACAAAAAAATTTGTGCAGTGTATGGAAAAGGTGCTATGATGACTGAACGTGTCAAAAGTGGCCTGCGGGGGCTTCCCTGGTGGCGCAGTGGTTGAGAGTCCACCTGCCGACGCAGGGGACACGGGTTCGTGCCCCGGTCCAGGAGGATCCCACATGCCACGGAGCAGCTAGGCCTGTGAGCCATGGCCGCTGAGCCTGCGCATCCGGAGCCTGTGCTCCGTAGCGGGAGAGGCCACGACAGTGAGAGGCCCGCGTACCGCAAAAAAAAAAAAAATGTGGCCTGCAAAGTTTTATGCTGGAGATTTCTCGCTGGACGATGCTTCACGGTCGGGTAGACCAGTTGAAGTTGACAGCAATCAAATGGAGACATTAACTGAGAACAAGGAACGTTATACCACGCGGGAGATAGCTGACATACTCAAAATATCCAAATCAAGCACTGAAAATCATTTGCACCAGCTTGGGTATATTAATCGCTTTGATGTTTGGGTTCCACGTAAGTTAAGCGTAAAAAACCTTCACGACCGTATTTCTGTGTCCAATTCTCTACTTAAACGTAATGAAAACGTTCCATTTTTAAAACAAACTGTGACAGGTGATGAAAAGTGGATACTGTACAACAATGTGGAACGGAAGAGATCATGGGGCAAGGGAAATGAACCACCAACAACCACATCAAAGGCCAGTCTTCATCCAAAGAAGGTGATGTTGTGTATATGGTGGAACTGGAAGGGAGTCCCCTATTATGAACTCCTTTCAGAAAACCAAATGATTAATTCCAACAAGTACTGATCCCAATTAGACCAACTGAAAGCAGCACTCGACAAAAAGCATCCAGAATTACTCAACAGAAAACGCATAATCTTCCATCAGGATAATGCAAGACTCCAAGTTTCTTTGATAACCAGGCAAAAACTGTTACAGCTTGGCTGGGAAGTTCTGATTCATCTGCCATAGTCACCGGACATTGCACCTTTGGACTTCCATTTATTTCAGTCTTTACAAAATTCTCTTAATGGAAAATTTTCAATTCCCTAGAAGACTGTAAAAGGCACCTGGAACAGTTCTTTGCTCAAAAATTTAAAAAGTTTTGGGAAGATGGAATTACGAAGTTGTCTGAAAACTGACAGAAGGTAGTGGAAAATGGGTGAATATGTTGTTCAATACAATTCTTGGTGAAAATGAGAAATGTGTCTTTTATTTTTACTTAAAAACCGAAGGCACTTTTTGGCCAACCCAATACATTCCTGCCAACAGTGCACAAGGGTTCCCTTTTCTCCACATCCTCACCAACATTTGTGATTTGTGTTCTTTTTGATGATGGCCATTCTGACAGGTGTGAGGTGATACTTCATTGTGGTTTTGATTTGCACTTCTCTGCTGATTAGCGATGTTGAGCATCTTTTCATGTGTCTGCTGGCCATCTGCATTTCTTTTTTTTTTATTATTAATCTACTTATTTAATTTTGGCTGTTTTGGGTCTTCGTTACTGCGCGCAGGCTTTCTCTAGTTGCAGCGAGCAGGGGCTACTCTTCATTGCAGTGCACGGGCTTCTCATTGCGGTGGCTTCTCTTGTGGAGCACAGGCTCTAGGCATGCAGGCTTCAGTAGTTGTGGCACATGGGCTCTAGGGTGCGCGGGCTTCAGCAGTTGTGGCTCGCGGGCTCTAGAGCGCAGGCTCAGCAGTTGTAGCGCAAGGGCTTAGTTTCTCTACGGCATGTGGGATCTTCCCGGACCAAGGATCGAACCCATGTCCCCTTTGTTGGCAGGCAGATTCTTAACCACTGCACCAGGGAAGTCCCATCTGCATTTCCTCTTTAGAAGAATGTCTGTTCAGTTCTTCTGCCCATTTTCTAATTGGGTTGTTTGTTTTTCTAATGTGGAATTGTACGAATTGTTTACATATGTTGGATATTAACCCCTTATCAGTCATATCATTTGCAAATATCTTCTCCCTTTCAATAGATTGTCTTTTCTTTTTGTAGATGGTTTCCTTTGCTATGCAAAAGCTTTTAACTCTAATTAGGTCCCAATTGTTTATTTTTGCTTTTATTCCCTTTACTTTTTTAGGAGACAGATCTAAAACATATACTGCCATGATCTATGTCAAAGAGTGTTCTGCCTATGTTTTCCTTTTTAGTTTATTTTTTAAAACACTAAATATTTTAACATACAATATTTTACTAGGAAGGAAATAAAATGTTCTTTAAAATATCCTTTTTTGGGCTTCCCTGGTGGCGCAGTGGTTGAGAGTCCGCCTGCCGATGCAGGGGACACGGGTTTGTACCCCGGTCCGGGAAGATCCCACATGCCGCGGAGCGGCTGGGCCCGTGAGCCATGGCCGCTGAGCCTGTGCATCTGGAGCCTGTGCTCCGCAACGGGAGAGGCCACAACGGTGAGAGGCCCGCGTAGCGCAAAAAAAAAAAAATTAAATTAAAAACTAACTAAATAAAATATCCTTTTTTAAAAAATCTGAAAGTAACATTTTGGTATGACCTACTTGTCTACGGTTGATCTACCTCATATTCACATTTTTCTGTAAAGTGGCATCAGTAATGCAACAACATGACAAGTAGGGATAACATCTGACAGTTTGTGCACAACTTTTCAAGATTCAAAAAGAGTCACTACAATGCTGATTACAAGACAGGTTCCACGTGCTATTTTAATCAATCATTTTCTGGAGGCTAGAATATGAAGCATTAATATAGGCCAAGTGAGTGTGAACACTCAAAAATGAGCTCACAGCAACTTTCTACCTTAGGTAGTTAATTTCTTCTCCTAAAATTTGTCTGAAACAGGACTGACATTAAATAGTTTAAAAGGGGGGGGGGGGATTTTTGTTTTATTTTTTTCAGAAAAAAGAAATGACCTGGGCTTCCCTGGTGGAGCAATGGTTAAGAATCCGCCTACCAATGCAGGGGACACGGGTTCGAGCCCTGGTCCGGGAAGATCCCACATGCTGCTGAATAACTAAGCCTGTGTGCCGCAACTACTGAGCCTGCACTCTAGAGCCTGCGAGTCACAACTACTGAGCCCAAGTGCCACAACTACTGAAGCCCACACTCCTATAGCCCGTGCTCCGTGACAAGAGAAGCCAGCGCAATGAGAAGCCCGCGCACTGCAACAAAGAACAGCCCCCACTCGACACAACTAGAGAAAGCCCGTGCGCAGCAACGAAGACCCAACACAGCCAAAAATAAAATAACTTATAAATAAATAAATAGTTTAACATGGTCTGCCTGGTCCACGTGAAACCGTGAGGAAAGGCAAGTTCAAAACGTGCTATCAGTAAACATGATCTTCACTAAAAACAAGGAATTAGCTCACTAGTTTTAACTTAAAATAAAAATCCACTTGGGAAAAATACTTTTTTTTAGTACTACAAGACTTAATTTTTTTGTTTCTGCTGCCAGAATACATGTTGGTAATTATAAGGAAGAGGGTGCAGGCATGAAAGAACAAAGTAAAGAAGACAAAAGTGAGTTACTATTTTATAAAGTCAGGGAGTATACACAGCATAGTTGTGAAGAACAGATTTTTCAGACTGCAGGTAACAGCCCATCATGTGTTATATCTATTCTGGGTTAAACATAACAATACAGAACAGAACAGAGTGTGCGACATTACAGTAAGAGTCACTATCCACGAAACAGTTCTTTCAGTCATACGTACGTATGTACTGACTCACCATGTGAAATGTTTTTTTCTCAATGTGTCTCCAAGACAAAATTTGAGCCACTGCTGACTCCACCATTTTATTGTGTGAGTTTGGACCCCTCCCTAAGCTTTGGTTTCCCTATCTGTGAAATGGTGCTGAAAATAGAAAGCTGACAATAATGGTTGTGGAAAACATCAAATGAGATAATCTTCATGAAACACAGTATCTGACACAAAGTAAGCTCTTGAAAAGTATTAATTTTTCATTAATATATAACCCAATTAAGCATGCTAGATATTACCCCTCTGAAGATTGGCTTGTTAAGATTTTTCATTTTAATTTTTAAGTAAGATCACTTGGATCATATAAAGATAAAAACCAAAGCAATAAACCCCAACAGTAAATGTTTTCTTAAAGAAATCAAAATAAGATCCACCAACTTTGCCGTCAAAATCTTGATCTATCACCAGGCCAAGATTTGAACAGAATGGTAAGGTTTGGCGCCTCTGTTTCCCTTTGGGTGTTTCTAATTACACCATTATCCAAAACTTTTTAATTTTTTTCTCTCCCTAACCAAGCGTCACCACTCTTCCCCATTCAGGCCTTCATTCCTTGGTAAACATGCCAAACTGCCACACTTCACACAATCGTAGTGGACCTTAGGTTCATGAAGTAGTTACTCAATGAAGGCAGCATAACAGCTCTTCTACAGAGAAAGACCCGCGTCTGAACAGCCAAGACACTTAAACGGCTATGAACTACAGACAAATTATGTGACCCCTCTAAACGTCAGTTTCCAAAACTATCAAACAGGGCGACTTCATCTACACCTTTTAGGGTCCCTTGAAATTACAGCACCTAGCACAGAGGGAACTATACATGTCAAGTCTAGTCCCCTTTACTGACAAGGCCATCCTGTCACTCCTTAAACATTTCAAGTAATAGAGTGTTACCATCTTGCAGCCTACACGAACCACACTCAATTACATCTATCAGAAAATTCTCTCTTATACTAATATGAAAATGCCACGAGTTCAAAGGAGGAACAGATCAGGATAAGCTGAAGCAGCAGGACGCAGTTTCATTCAAAGGCAGCTTCTGGAATGCAGTGGGACCTGAAGTGGGCCAGGGGAGACGGATGAGGGTCAGATGAGCAGAGAAAACTTAGAAGGTTAATCGTTCATTCACTCATTCATTGACTCGCCGTCATCAAAAATGTGCTGAATGCTTATTATGTGCCAAGAACTTTCTAGATGGTGGGGATCCAGAAGGGAAATAGAACACATGAAAGTCCCTGCCCTCATGAGCTACGTGTTCCAGTGGAGCAAGAGAGAGACACAAACAAGCTATAAAATGTTTAGGATCTCAGATTGTGATAAGGGTTATGGAGAAAAGAAAATTAAGTGGGTACGGAGAATAGCAAGTGCTTAGAAAAAAAGCTGGGATGCAATTTTAAATACAACGGTCAGGGAACACAACACTGATGAAGTGGCATTTGAGCAGAGCCCCAAAGCAAGGAAACAGGCAGATATCTGGGGAAAGGGTTCCAGACGGAGAGAATAACAAGCACATAGACCCTGAGGTAATTCCAGTAGGATTAAAAACCACACACACACACACACACACACGTAGAGTGAAGGCACATAGCACCTCTGGTCAATAGCTTCTAACAAAACATGAAGGATAAGAGCATAAGTGAAAATACAGGCGGAAGACACTGCAAAGAGTCTGGACTCCCAAATTTGATTTTATGCTATTAGGAACAAGGACTCACTGAACAGTTATGAACAGGCCAGTGAAATGAATGAAACCACAGCTTAAGAAAAAGCGTAATGAATGCTCGATTATTCAGAGTTTACAATTATCTGTTAACTACACAGTAACAAAAAGTAACTTGCTTTTTCTTCATCTTCTTCAGATGCTGGCTCAATTAACACAAACTTTCAACATTAAGTGAAAAAATGAATTTAAATAATTAGCGTCTTTATATTTTTGACATATACATTTTATATATTAAAACTATGGCTTTAAAAAAAAACCTTGATATGGGGAAAGCAGAAACTGTGGCTAACATGATATTCTGAATTAGCTACAAAGTTCAACTACTTTTTTGTCTTTCACGTTCACGAATAATGGATAATAATTAAGCCCACTTCATGTCTTCGGCATCAGTAATAAATCAATGAAACACTGATAAATCACGACTTCAACAAACATCACTGTGGAACATACCAGTCTTGTTTGCATTTTTAGCGTGAGGACTCAGTGCAAAGACTAAGCCAAATTCTGTACCTGTTTGAGAACAGCAAGCTATAATTACATAAACAGATGTTTTCAATAGTACAAAAAAGAATGCGATGATCTCTGAAACATGAAATATGTAATAATATGCTGCAGACCATAATCAAATGTTTTGACTTGAAAAAACTCTGTGACATCAGTCAGCAAAGTAACATCAAATTTATATCTGAAGAGCTTATCATAAGAGACTTCCTCTACAAACAAAGTCAGCCTGTAGAGGACGGGGAGGACGGACTTGGTGGCTGGCCCCTGCTGCATCCAGCAAGTCGGCAGAGGCAGGCCTGGAACTGAAATGGGGCGGCAGGGCAGCAGCAGCATCAGTAGTCCTGCCACGTCCTCCTGTGTTGTGCCAGTGGCTCTAAGCATTACATGAAAACAAATGTTCTGAGAAAATTCAATGTAACTATTCTCTCCAGGGAGCCTAGGGAAAGTTAAGGTTTCAGTAAAAAGAAACAGAAGTTTTAAAATTAATTTTCTTTTTGTGCCCCTTTTCTACTCAAATATTATACTGAGTTCCAGGTTTCTAGCCAACATGAAGGAACAGACACTGAGTTTACCCTATTGACTTAAAAAACCTTAAAAACCAAACAAACTATATAAGACAATATTCCTGAAGAGACTGGGAACGAAGAGACGGAAGACGAAGCACTTCCTGCCTGGGGGAAGTCCTCGCCATGCACCGGGAAGATAAATCGAGGAGCAGCCCGGTGGTCTCCCTACAATGGAGCCAGGACCACAGAGATCAAATGGCTAGATTCCCTAAGGCAGAGTACAGGAGAGGAGGGAGGCACACAGAGAACGCCTGTTCTGTGAAAGATCACCTTCAGGTACACAACCAAGTACTACTAATCTGCAAGTATGAGGAACCCACAGAAGACAGGGAAACTACCATCCAAAGCTCAAAACAGTCAAGGATCATGTCTGTGCCCATCAGCCAGACCAGAGAACCTCATCACTCATGGAGCATCAGATGGGGAATTCAGAAGAATCTTGCCTATTAGCAGGGAAAACTAACTCTAGAGTAAATGCTGCTCTAGTTTCACCTAACAAAGCTTACAAGCAAGATCTGAAAGGGTCAGACTATTTCCAAATAACTGCATCAAAAGAAAAAAAACCCTCAAGCATATTTATAGAAACACAAAAAAATCCAGAACCAACAAGCAAAATTCACAATATCTAGCATCCAATAAAACATTACCAGGCATGCTAGAAGCGGGAAAATACTATCTATAGAGAGGAGAAAAGTCAATCAATTGAAACTGGCCCCAAAATAACATAAATGATAAGATTAGGAGACAAAGACATTATTATCACCTGTGACTTCCATATGTCCAAAAAGTTACAGAAAAGACTGAACAAGGGCTTCCCTGGTGGCACGGTGGTTGAGAATCTGCCTGCTAACGCAGGGGACACGGGTTCAAGCCGTGGTCTGGGAGGATCCCACATGCCGCAGAGCAACTAGGCCCGTGAGCCACAACTACTGAACCTGCGCGTCTGGAGCCTGTGCTCCGCAACAAGAGAGGCCCCCATAGTCAGAGGCCCACGCACCGCGATGAAGAGTGGCCCCCGCCTGCCGCAACTAGAGAAAGCCCTCGCACAGAAACGAAGACGCAACACAGCAAAAATAAATAAAAAAAGAAAGAAAGAAAAGACTGAACAAGTAGAGGCATGGAATGGGATGGGGGGGAATGTATATATATGTATATATATGTGTGTGTGTATATATATATGTGTGTATACGTATGTATTTGTGACTACTACAGATGCAAACTACAATGCCTGAGATAAAAAACACACTGGGGAGAATTAAGAGGAGATTAGACAACACATAAAAATATATTAAAGAGGACTTCCCTGGTGGTGCAGTGGTTAAGAATCCGCCTGCCAATGCAGGGGACACAGGTTCGAGCCCTGGTCCAGGAAGATCCCACATGCCGCAGAGCAACTAAGCCTGTGAGCCACGACTACTGAGCCCGCGCACCTAGAGCCCGTGCTCTGCAACAAGAGAAGCCACCGCAATGAGAAGCCCTTGCACCACAACAAAGCAACTACACTACTGGGCACTCACCAAATAAACGGAAACTTACACAAATGTACAGCATTATTTCTAACAGTCAAAAACTAGAAACAGCCCAGAGTTCCTTCAACGAGTGAATGATTATACAAACTGTAGGACATACATACCATAAGATTCCACTCCTTTTTTAAAAATTTTATTTATTTGTTTATTTTTGGCTGCGTTGGGTCTTCGTTGCTGTGCTCAGGCTTTCTCTAGTTGCAGCAAGCGGGGGCTACTCTTCGTTGCGGTGTGTGGGCTTCTCATTGCGGTGGCTTCTCTTGTTGCAGAGCACGGGTTCTAGGCACGCGGGCTCAGGAGTTGTGGCTTGTGGACTCTAGAGCGCAGGCTCGGTAATTGTGGCACACGGGCTTAGTTACTCCGTGGCATGTGGGATCTTCCCGGACCAGGGCTCAAACCTGTGTCCCCTGCATTGGCAGGCGGACTCTTAACCACTGAGCCACCAAGGAAGTCCCAATTCTACTCCTTAATAAAACAGAAAACTATTAATACATGTAACAACCTGGGTGAATCTCCCAAGAATTACACTGAGCAAATAAAGCCAATCCCAAAGTATCAGACATTCCCATTCATATAACATTTTTTAAATGACAAAATTTTACAAGTGGAACCAAATGTAAAATAGACAGCTAGTGGGAAGCAGCCACATAACACAGGGAGATCAGCTCAGTGCTTTGTGACCACCTAGAGGGGTGGGATAGGGAGGGTGGGAGGGAGGGAGACGCAAGAGGGAGGAGATATGGTGATATATGTATATGTATAGCTGATTCACTTTGTTATAAAGCAGAAACTAACACACCATTGTAAAGCAATTATACTCCAAAAAAGATGTTTAAAAAAAAGGTACCTTCCTTTGTCAAAAAAAAATTAAAGCCATTTTTATAATCATTAAAGATTCATAACAGTTGAAATTAAAAAAAGAAAATTTTACAAATGGAAAACAGATTCGTGGTTGCCAGAAGCAGGGATGGGAGGGGGCACGGGGGATGGGAGGAAGGCGTGTGTGGCTATAAAAGAGCAACACGAGAGATCCTGGTGGTGCTGGAACTGTACAGAAAACATGCCCTCACGCACACACGAATGCAAGTAAAACTGCAGAAATCACTGTAAAATTGGAAATTGTATCAATGTCAATATCCTAGTTGTGATACTGTAGTTTTGCAAAATGTTGCCATTAGAGAAATCTGGGTAAAATGTATTCTTTTTAAACAATCAACATATATTAAGTATGATTCACAATGTCACAAAGTCTTAGTTTCTCTACATATGCTCTGATTTATATCTTTCATTCCATCCCAAACACACACCAAAAGGAGAAAGCAGCTATCACCTCAATTAAATGGCACAGAGAAAGATGGCCAATATTTTTAACTTTAACTTTAATCTTCAAAACAGAGAAAGAAAACACTAGAAATGTTCAATGCTCTACATTGAGAAAACTGTACCGTAATCATTTGGCAATAAAAGCAGTAAATTACAGGGCTTCCCTGGTGGCGCAGTGGTTGAGAGTCCGCCTGCGGATGCAGGGGACGCGGGTTCGTGCCCCAGTCCAGGAAGATCCCGCATGCCCCGGAGGGCTGGTCCCATGAGCCATGGCCACTGAGCCTGCGCGTCCGGAGCCTGTGCTCCGCAACGGGAGAGGCCACAACAGTGAGAGGCCCGCGTACCGTAAAAAAAAAAAAAAAAAAATTGCAGTAAATTACATGGTACAAAAAAATCTTAATAAACTAAAATCCTACTAAACATATTCCCTCAGTTAAAACTGTTTTCATACGAAAAGGGTACATGCCAAAGAAAGAAATTCGTTGTAAATGTAAAAACAATGATTACTTCATGACAATGATAATCCTTGTTATTTAAAACTCAGAACAGCACTGTCAACTGAACTTTCTGAGATATGAAAACATTCTTTAATCTGCACTGTCCAACACAGTAGCTATTAGCCATTTGTGTGGCTTTCAGGCCTTGATATGTGGCTAGTGGGAGTAAGGAAGTGAATATTTAAGTTCGCTTAAACAGCATATGGCTAGTGGCCAACCACACTGGACAGAGCAGATCTAGAACTTACAGAAAAGTTCAGAAAAGAATACGAACACACACAATATAAAAATGATCATCAGTGTGGTAGAGACAGTCATATTTCTCACCCACAGCACTATCGGCCTCTGGGGAAGAACAATTCATCGTGCAGGATTTCCCTAAGAAGAATACAGTCCTTTCAAACAATAAAGGTTTTTTTCCCGCAAATTTGTTTTTTTGGCCACTCTTGATGTAGGGTATTATTTCATTCAAACGAATGACTGAAGCTACAGAGTTAAGAGCAATAGTACATTTTGACCAGCAGAGGGCAGAGAGACGTCACAAACACCACACTTTATATGCCAATTTCAGATGTCTGAGAAGTCCAAATGTATTGAATCCAAAGACACTACTATATTCACTTACACAAAAGGGACTGTACCTACTGAAGTAAAAGAGGAAATGTGCTAAAAGAAACGTATATTTTTCAAAAATAAACTAGCAGGTCTCCCCAGAAAAGTTTTGTCAATTTTATCAGTTTATTTAAGAGTTAACTGTAATTCCTTAAACAAAACAAAATAACCCTGGCAAATAAAATGTCAACCAAGCCTTAATTTCAAGGTCATTTACTTACATATTAACACTTTTCCATGGGTTGCAAAATAAATTCTAAACAATTTTCCTCACAGTGTAAAAGCTGTCAGAATCCGTAGGAAAATAAAGCATTCCATTCAAAAATAAACTAAACGCGGAAAACAAAACAAACAATGGCATCTGGCAAAGGTGCTAAGAAGCGGCCCAGGTGTGCATGAGGACCACCAGAGAGACGCCGGCACGCTGAGACCCACCCTGTCACTGCCGACTCCAGGGCGGCTGGGCTTCGCTCCATCACACTCCCGCAGAGAGCCGGAGAGGCTTCCCGTCCACCGGCCCAGGGCCCCTCGCAGCCCCGCCCTCCCCTCCGCACCACCCGAGGCCCGCCCCTCTCCCAAGGCTTCTCCCAGCAGCCCGAGCAGCCCCCAGCTCCCGGCGACTCCACCTCCCTCCCGCCTCCTCCCTGCGGCCCCGCCCCCGACCCCGCCCCCGCTTCTGCCATGCAAGGCCCTCGGCCGGGAACACCAGGGCAGGCCTCCGGGGCCAACGACCCCCGAGCCCCTCCCTAGCCTTCCGCCTGGCGCCTGGAACGGGAAAGGCCGGTGCACTCGGTGGACGCCCGAGCCGCTCCCAGCCCCTCCTCCCCAGAGTGACGGCCGCTCTCCTCCTCCAAGCCTGCTCCCCCCTTCTTTCCCCAGCTCCCCCTGCAAGGCTGGCCCTACTCGCTGTGCTTTCGGCCTGCCTGTCCTCTTAGAGCGAAGGCTCCTGCGGGGCAAGGCGGGGCAAGGCAGGGCAAGGAGGGCTTCTGTCCTATGCCTCTAGCTCCTGTCTGCTCTAAGGGACCAGCAGATAAAGGGGGGAAAAAAAGAGAGAGAGAGAGAGGTAGCTGCCTTCTTTTCCTGAGCCTTCCATAAAGTACTCTAGAGTGGGAGCAATCTCAGGATTTGCTCAATTTCATTGTTTACCAGACAAAACATAATTCACAAATGCTTCCTTCAAAGTAGTAAAATAACTATGAGTGCTAAAAAACCAAAACCAAAACAAAGACCTGACTAAATTATCAAACCCTTACTTTGTGCCAGGGCACCACTTCACAGCTCAGTTAACCCTCACAATCCTGTG
Source organism: Stenella coeruleoalba (assembly GCF_951394435.1). Lineage (NCBI taxonomy): Eukaryota > Metazoa > Chordata > Mammalia > Artiodactyla > Delphinidae > Stenella > Stenella coeruleoalba. Next base: position 9,131,265 of record NC_137158.1, on the reverse strand, counting down.
ACACAGGGATCACCGTTTTACATGTAGTGACACTGAGGCTTAAAAGTTTAAATACCACACTCCCACCACAAGGAAGGAAGGAGGAAGGGGAGGGGAAGAGGCGAGGAAGGGAGAGAGGGAGGGAGGGAGGAAAAGGGAAGGGGAGAGGAGGGGAGAAAAAAGAAAAGGAGCTCCAGAGGCAACAATGGGAGAGCTGATTTCAACACAGAGCTTCCGCCTTCAAAGCCCAAGCTTTGAGCTACTGAACTAGGATGCCTCTCAAGGGTAACAGCAGAGCAAAAGTTACGAAATATATAACTACATCATTTTTTATTATATTTACCTCCTTAAACTTGGGAAGAAAGAATAAATATGTAAATAAATTCAAAACATCTATAAAGACTCTATAAAACTAAGAAGATTCTTTAGAGAACTAACAAAATCTACAAATACAGCATTCCTGTGCCATTTTCCAAATGTTGATTTACTTTGGCAAAGAAGTTAAACTGTGGTAATCATTTAAGAGTCCGCTGGTCATCAGGGTGATATAAGATAAAAGGAGAAAATAAAATGAAGCTTAATTTTAAGAATCAATGATCTTTGTTTCACCTGACTGTCCTGAAGTTTAAGCCTTGTCAAACCTATTTCTCACTTTGTTCAGGTGATTATCATTCAGAAATTCAGCTTAAAAGTTCAGAAGTTTGAGAAAGCATATTACAGTTTTCCTTTATTTTGTTTACTTTAATAAATATTCTAGTACTTTTTCTTTGCAAAATTTCTCTCTCAAGCAGAAAGGTATTCAGTATTTACAACTATCTCTTTTTTAAACTATTCTTGACACTATTTCATGAGATGACATGTGCTTTCGGTGAACACAGCAGACACCAACAAACAGCATTCCAAGTTTTAAAGCATGTTTGTATCACAGCTATTGCCAAATCTATGTTTAAATAAACGGGTAAGTAAATACTTAACATGTAATCATTCCTCATTCAATTTTTTTCTTAATATTCTGCCATTACACAGATACAGTTTGGTTAAGCACAAAAACCCAGAATTTACCTCCCTTCTCATTTTGTACAATGGCTGAATTTAAGGAGAATTTAAAAATTGAAAAGCTGAGCGATACCTTCTGTGAAGGTCAAGGGTAGTAACACATTCCAGTTGTCTGGAAGACCATCTGCTGCTTTGGCCTCACAAAGCAGAAAATGTGGTTCACTGCCACATCCTCTCACTGTCACAGCTTGGAGCAAGGCATTTAACCTATTAATTAGTTAATTAATCTCTAATAGGAGATCAGACCAGGTACCTGACAGGTCTCTTCTTCTAACAATTTCATAGTTACAAAAAGAGTAGACTTTTCAGCGACTGAAAATCCGTGCAAAGTGCTCGACTGTCACTTATTCACAGGCTGAGAGCATCTAGGGCAGGGGTCCCCAACCCCTGGGCCGCAGGCCATACCGGTCCGCAGCCTGTTAAGGAACCGGGCTGCAGAGCAGGAGGTGAGCGGCAGGCAGGCAAATGAAGCTTCACCTGCTGCTCCCCGGCGCTTCCCCCCCGCCGGCGCTCCCCCCGGCGCTCCCCACGTCGCTCGCAGTACGGCCTGAACCATCCCTCCCCTCTGCCCCCGGCCACCGGCAGTGGAAAAGTTGTCTTCCACGAAACCGGTCCCTGGTACCGAAAAGGTTGGGGACCGCTGATCTAGGGGTAAATGGTGTGGCTGGCACCAAACTCAGAGGAATGAATGTTCCTGGAATGACCCAACAACTGGTCATGAGAAAAATGTGAAAATGACAGCCATCCCCACCTCCAAATGAAGGAGCAAATCATAAAAGACTAGAAATGACCAATAGCGTATTAAAAATGTTCGATTTAAGAGTGTCAAAAAATGCAATATAAAAGTGTGACACCGCCTGCATCAACCCCATTTACTGAAACTTCTCAAGAACACGAATGCCCAGGGACAGGCTGGGGGCCCGCTGGCGGGCAGGCTTCCCCTGCAGCGCTCCCAGGGGCGCCTTCCACAGCCGAGATCTCTCTGGCAGCAGGGCTGTCTGCAGCCACAGGAGTTAGAAAGTAAGTACCAGTCCCTGAGGGAACAGATCAGTTTAAACTACTTTTGAATTATCGATACTCTTAAGACACTTACTATTAGCAAGTATTCTGTGCGGAGGACACCCTCAAACCTCCTTCAGCACCCCCCGCCGTCACTCTCGGCGAGACTTCACCTAGCTGACCCCTCACCCTGCAGACCCCCTCACTCTCGCTCCTCCCCAACCCTTCCACATCCGTCCCGACCTTCTTCTCCCGTCCAGAGCTAACCACGTCCCGTCGGCAACTAGTTTGTGTTCACGTGTTAACTATATACGCCACGCTTCCTTCTTGGAGAGCTTGCCCGCTCTTGGCCTTGGAGAAGGAACACCACCTGCTGTTCCTGCAGCCCCCCTTATGACCCAAAGAAAGAGACAACCGCCTGCAGGAAGCCAAAGGGCAGGTCAGACAGACTCAGGAGCTGCTGAGGCGCAGGCAAACAAACGAGCAAGGCAGGCAAGTGGAGCCACGCCCCAGGGGCCCAGAGGTGCAGAGCCACAAAACTGGCTGCCCGGAGACCTTCTAGCTTCCCAGGTCAGGCTGTGGATGTTCTTCTGCTCACTCTGAAACCAGCTAAGACAGGGCCATGGGGACAATATTGATCTGTTCACACAACCGCCCAACCCCTTCCGATTTCTGGGGTGCCAGAGGACGGAAAGCTCAAAAAGCTCTACTTCTCAGATTCCTTTGTAGTTAGACTTCCAAACGAGAATTAGTTTCTACCAACTGGATGCAGTCATGCAGTACTTGAAAGCAAAAGTGAGGTAGAGACTATCTTCCTGCCTTTCTGGCTGTCTTTCTGCCTTTCAAGAAAACCAGAAGGTAGAATGTCTAGTCTCCAGCTGAGTCTTGGGTGAGAAGCAGCGGTTCTGACGGATGACGGGAACACCCCCCATTCCACTAACGGCTTGTAGGGGTACCAGGGCAGCTGCAGCTTTCTAGTCCCAGGGTCACAGCTAACTTGGGGCTTTCTCACACTGAGCAGTCCAGGGACAGCCTTTGGGCTGGCGGCTCCCTGGCAAGTCAGCCCTTCTGTGATCTGGGACTGGCTCTTCCACCCCTCCTAGGCCTTTCACAAGCACCTAATTTCCTATAGTAAAGCATTTCTGCCAACACACCCGGAGTGTTCTGTTTTCAGAGCTGAAGCCCTACTAAACAACCTCAACTTGTTTACATACGAAAAGAATATATGATTCTAGTATTCAAAACCAGTGGCTTGGGCTTCCCTGGTGGCGCAGTGGTTGAGAGTCCGCCTGCCGATGCAGGGGACACGGGTTCGTGCCCCGGTCCGGGAAGATCCCACATGCCGCGGAGTGGCTGGGCCCGTGAGCCATGGCGGCTGAGCCTGCGCGTCCGGAGCCTGTGCTCCGCAACGGGAGAGGCCACAACAGTGAGAGGCCTGCATACCACAAAAAAAAAAAAAAAAAAAACAGTGGCTTTTATAAATCTGACTACACAAAGTTTTACATCAGCTAAAAAAGAAAGTTAGAAAAAGAAAAATATTGAGTGAGGTCTTATTTTCCAGAAAGAGAATCACCAAAGTCACAGAGACCCTCATCAAACACTTAATATACTGCATGAAATACTTCCAAGAACCACTGAGATAAATCAGCTTTTCAGATACTGCTTGTATCGTGGTTATTCAGTTTTCATAAATAACGTCTTAAACTGGCAGCACACATCGTTCTCCTGCCGAACATGCTTCTCCCCCTCATCGGACATTTATTCATTCAACAAATATTTACCAAGCACGACAAAAAAACCTGACTTCCTACACCCTAGAAAGGGAGACAAATATTAAACAAAATTAAGTACACAATGAGTGAGGACCTAACCTAACCTAGAAGCGGAGGCCAGGCCATATGCACATCTGGAAGCACACTCCAGGCAGAGAGAACATCAAGTGTGAAGGCGCTGCGACAGAAGCCTGGTTAGTAAGTTCAGGGGCAGGGAGGGCGGTGTGGACTGCTCTAAGGGCTTTGGCTTTTCACTCTGACAGACAAAAATAATGGAGGGTTTCCGGTACAGCAATGACATGATCTGACTACCTAACCTGACTTTTTAAAGATCATTCTGGCAGCTGGGTTAGAACCGGCCACAGAGGCAAGAATAAAGCTGGGAGACCAACTGGGAGACTACTGCAGTTCACATGGGGAAAATTCCAAAGTTTGGGGGCTGAGCAAAAGGGCACAGTAAGATGGGGAAGACTGTCCAAGGAGCAGGCCTGGAGGAGGAAGATGAAGAATTAAGTTAAGCCATGTTAATTTCGAGCCGCTGGATGAACAACGCAGCAGTTGGATATATGAGTATGGAGTTCTCGGATGACATCAAGTTTTTAGTCTGAAGATATGTATCAGGAAGTCATCCACTCACAGTCAATAATTAAAAGCAAGAGACTGTATGAGACCGGCAAGGAAGAGAATACAAACGGAAGCAAAGAGATTCAAGAACTGAGTCCTGTGGGGGGGGCAAGCCTCCCTCTTCTTCTGATCAAACAAACAACAACGCTCAATGCTGATTTACTTAGGTTAACTCTAGTTCCTTTTCTATCCCCTACGATGGAAAGTCTTAAATACAGACAGCTCTGGGGTCAGGATTCATTAGCGCCTTATACAACGTCAATTTGTATGGCAATGAGCAGCCATGCCTTACGCACAAGAGGTGCTCAGAAAATACATGTGAAATGAATACTTTTTTTAATACATCTCTATTGGAGTATAATCGCGTCACAATACTGTGTTAGTTTCTGTTGTGCAACAAAGAGAACCAGCCATATGCATACATATATCCCCATATCCCCTCCCTCTTGCGTCTCCCTCCCACCCTCCCTATCCCACCCCTCTAGGTGGTCACAAAGCACTGAGTTGATCTCCCTGTGCTATGCGGCTGCTTCCCAATACTTCTTTAAGTAACCCCTGGATAAAATATAAGTTAGGGATCAGCATTAGAGGTTCTGGTGTATTTCCATGGTTTGTTGCCATTCATTGTGTTCTTAAAAAACAGGATAAGGAAGAAGAGAAATTAGTACCACACTCATCACTACATTTTCAAACACTTTCTTAACAGCTAGTCAGTACACAAACAGCTCCATGATAATCCTTTTTCTGATCCAGCATCCTTAAATGAGTAGGGCCTACCATAAAGAGCCAACAGCTAATTTATTTACTCCCTAATCACTGTCTTTGTAATAATAGTTTATTTGAAGGGTTTTTTTTAACTTCTTTTGTTCTCTTGGTATGTTTACACAGACTCCCAGCATGTTCAGAATAGCTGATAGGATGTTGAAAAACAGTCATTCGGTATGAGATTACATAAATGTCCAGACACATACTGTCAGTCAAGACTAGATGACTAATGTAGTCTTCTAACTGAAGAGAAAAAAAATTGCACAGCAAGGTGAACTGAACATTTTTTAAGTCCAGAAGGGTCCTCCTTATTTGCTGACGGCTTGTTTGAGTTTATTCCTTAGGCACAAAAACTAGAAATTTTTCCTAACTTTTATTATCAAAATTTTTCAAATACAGAAATACATAAAGAATAGTATAGTGAACATCCACATACCCACTGCCCAGATTCAATAATTGTTAATATTTTGCCATCTTCATCTTTTGTGTGTGTTGAAGCTTCTTAAAGTAATTTCAGGCAAAAGACATCACCCCCCTAAATACTTCAGTATGAAGCTTTAAAAAATATGTTTTTTCCCCATAACCACAATTACCACACCTACCAAATTAACAGTAAGTTCTCAATGTCCTCTAATACTCAGTATATATTCTACTTCCCAAAAATATGCCTCCAAAAAATTTTTTTTGTAAAGGACTTTTTCAAAAAGTATAGTGCCTTTTAACTTTGAAGAGCCCCACTCCCAGCTTTTTCCTTACCACTGACTTGGTAAAGAGATGTTAAACCCAGGCTTAACATAAATAATAATTACAACCTCTACTTTAAGTATTTTCAGGGGACACATACATATATGAAATGTCTTCTGATCAGCATAATGCTCCTTACTTTGTGTGAATTCTAAAAGTAACTTGAAAATAAATATTCAAGGTGTACCATAAAGATTAAAGCTCAGCTGAGTGGTACTGGTCTAAAGATCTGTTACTCAGCTGTGGCGGATCAGTAAGTATTGTTTGGGACTGATACTCTCCCTCTATAAAAACTTTTAGACTAAAGGAATTTAGTATAGATCTGATGTGAATAAATAAGCTTATTCAATCTGAACATATAGTAACTTTAGCCGTTACATACTAAGTAATATATACATGTGTTTTATACATTCGTTTAAACATATGAAAATATTTTTCCAGGTTTTTCCAATTACATTTATATCTCACGAGGTGTGGGCTGCAGACTATCACCATACTTCGAATACCTGATAACAGTTTCACTATGAAATTTAAGAACCTCAACGATTTTTTTGCCTTCTAGTATGCCTTGTAGCTTTTACCTGACGGCCGGACATGCCCTCCCGGGTAAAAGAAACTGCTGTAAATAGGCCTCAGCAATGTGGTGGTGAGGGGCTGGCGAGTGGAGCGTGCTATATAGCCCTGTGACTAGGTTTCAGTTTGCCAGTGAGTCTCTGCCTCTGTACTGGGAACGTCACAAACCTTCTCCGTTTCTTCCCCCACCCCCACCCCCGCCCCGCCCCCTTCCTTCGGGTGGACAGGACGGCTAGATTAGGCAGGAGTTGGGATTTCCCTTCTATCACTCGAAAGGCTAGAGCTGCCTGGAGTTAGGTACTTCCTTCCCGGGGTCAGTTAAGCTCTATTTAAATAGTTTCTCCCGAGGGCCTACCTTGCTAAAAAGAACAGAATGCTGTGGTGAATTTCAAAATGGTTCCTTCTCCCCTCCTCCTGCCAGAAGCACTAGGAGCTTTTCTCCGGCATGCACTGCGCTGAGCCCCTTGAGGTTGAGCTCACAGACATATTTGGCCCTCCTGAGTACCCCCAGGGGGAGCCTCCAGCAATTCATCTATTGCAGTTTGCGTTTTCCCAGCTCAGTACTGGTTCCCAGAGTTGTGATGGAAGTTGTGATTCTCTGTATTCACCTGTCTCTGCAATCTGGGGGACAGCAGCTTGCCCTACGACCTCATTTTTCTGATAGACCTAAGAAGAGCTGTTGATTGTTCAGCCTGCTCAGCTTTTCCTTGTTGTTAGGACGGAGCGACACCTGAACCTCCTTCCAGTCTCGAAGCCACATCCAAATCCGGAAGTCCCCGCCACTATTTTTTGAAAACTAGAAAAACATTTTAGGTAAAAATCACTCACTGTTTCCTGTTGTTTACAGGCATACTTTAACAAATAAGTTAAAAACAATCAGAAGTGTAACTGCCTAAATGTGGGACAAGAGATAAAAGCCCAATAAAGAAGGCAACCACCTGATAGCCTTGTCTTATCTACGGAAGTGAAACCGCTGTCTCCACTAAAAAATTCCAAATAACTAATTTTCAGTCAATAATGAGAGGGAAAACTGCTTCTGTACAATAGTTGAGCACAATTTCCACAGGGAAAAATTATTTATTTGAATGTGACAATACGGGGGAAGTAATAGCAGCAACAGACTTGTGACCTTTACATAAAAAATAATTTAATGGAAACAGAAGAGGAAACCACGTTACAAAGAAGAGAAAGTATCTGTATCAAATATTTCAATAGAATTTATCTTTTTCTTTTACTTCCTATAATAACCACATCAAAAAGTTAACCCTTCTGAAATAATCAATTACATCTATAAACATGTTAAATACAATTCAGAAAATTTTCACAACAATAAAACTTAGCCAAAATCAGGAGGAAGAAGCAATTTTCTTACATCTGAAACCTTGGACAATTCTCTTAAAAAGTAATTGGGAGGAAAAAGAAAGCAAAAAGTATTTTTTGCTTTATTTTTATAATTCAGCTATAAAGGGCACTTTAAAACTGTGCGTCTATGACAATCTCTTCAGCATTTATATCAATATGTTAACAAGATTGCCATGTCTTTAAATGTGTGTTGCAAAATGTCTCCCTCTGGCACCCAAGCTTTCATTCCCACATCTGAATTACTCTGAAATCCTTCCAGGTGGGAACAGAGAGCATCAGTACAGTTTTCTTACTGAATTATGAAATAAAATACGATGAAATGAGATACAATAAAACAAAATATGAAATAAAACAAATACAGATTGTCAACTTTCCTACCACTAGATTACAATCCCCCCCCAACACTCCTTCCCCTGGAAACCAGGAGCCCTTTAAGCCTCGCCTCAGGGGGCTCCAAGGAAGCTTAGCCCACCTTCCTTCCTCCTGCAGGTCCTAGGAAGGATCCAGCAGGTGGGCACAAGAAGTCGGCAGGAAGCAGACATGGAGATGCCGTGCTCCAGCAGGGCATCTGAAGTGGTTAAAGCAGTTTCTTAAAGTCCCTCATGGTCTACTCCAGCACACCAAGACAAACACCTCACATGAGAAGCAGCACAATGGCCTGGAGGGTATCGTCGGAGTTCAGTCAGAATCCTGGCACCAAAGCACCTCTGACCAAGTTAAAGTCTCAGGGTTCCCATCTCTAATGTGGGAATTCTTATGCCCTTGGGATTGCTGTGGAATCTCACAAAGTACTTATATGAAAGCAGGAAAAGACTCTGTTCATGGGAGAGAGAACTGACATGGCTAAGTGCTCTGGTCAAGCAGAGTAACAGCACAATTTTGCACCTCGAGAGAAGGTACCGTGTTTGATTCCTCTTTAAGTACCTAGTAAAATGGATGTGGTTGAAGTGTTCAGTGAAGTTGTACACAGGACTGCACCTGCTTTCTCTTTATCTTCAAAACTCACTCTGGCAGACAACACATCTCTTAATCTCTTAAGAATTAAGAGATTTCAGGAACCTGACTTTAATTACACACATTTCAGTTTATCTCCAATCACACTCCTTTCTCTGCTGTTCAAAAAGCAAGGTTGTTTGTGGATTCACATCCAACATTTACTGACTACTTATATATATCAGACTCTGTATAAATGCTTCATATGCATTATATCATGCAAAAACCATCATGGATAATCCTATCAACTTATCAACATGTTTATTAAGATTATACAAGCTTAATATGAAAATGGTATACAGGAAACATCACCATCAAGGAGAAACAATTGAGGAATATCCACCTATGCCCCACTCACCATTAGGAACGTGATATTTAACTTTAAGTAGAACAGTTTAAAATGCAGAAATTTTCCCTCTTCTTTCCTTTAATGAAAGTCTAACTCTTCTAACATACTGAGATTTTAGTTTTCATAAGAATAACTATGCAGGGTTACAGACATAAAATCATACGCTCTGTTCTTTGAGGGGGTGTAAAGCACAGTTAAAGCTGATTTTGGAGTCTAACCACCTATGTAAGACGTGACTTCTTCACACTCTTAAGACTGGCAGGTACAGCTCCCTATTATCAAGGTCATGCCCCATGGTCTGCCATCAAATGTAATGCACAATTCTGTTCGGAGATATCTATTCAAATTTATGTCTTACTATCATGAGCCCCGATACTGGAGTGGAGTACGCTATCTCCACTGAGCCAAAAAATAGAATTTTACTCAACAGCAGCAAAGAATTATTAAGAAAAGCCATAAACTTAAGGAAAACCCCTCTGTGATTACAAACTCTAGATGCTGAAAGGGCATATTAATAGAGCAATAACTTATCTTTGCAGAGGACAACAGAAAGCCATTAAAATCAGGGAATCTATGACAGGGGAATTCCTTATATGTACAACCACATAACAAGTAAATTTTAATTTTTTCAACAAATTTCAAGAAACTGCAGCAGACACACAACTAATAAAGACACAATCCAACTTAACTACCTTCTGGAGAAGGAAAAGATACGTAGGCATAGACCTGCCTTCAAGTGCTTTACTAAGCTGGGAGGGAACCTAAGCAACTGAAGACTTCCAAGGGTCCCAGGTTGCTTATTATGATTTGAATTTCCTTCAAATAATGATTTCCAAGTCTTAGGAAGCGGGCCACTGGTCTCACAACAGATAAATTCCAACATCACAGAATGAAAACACCGTAGAGCTCCTCAGAGTTCACAGTACTAAGTGGCATTCTTTTGGTGAATATTATGGCGATCTTATCTATACACTGTATTTGCATTACATCCCTACAGATCATCATAGTGCCTAATAGAAAATCCTGCACCCTAGGGGCACCAAAAAACTGACATTCTAAAGGCGCCATAAGGAACTTCAGAGCCTTGTATGAATAACACGACTTCCCAAGAAAAAAAAGGTTAAACCAATAATTTCCAAACTATTTTTAAGTACTCATTAGTATTCTGATAGACTTGAAAATGGGGGGGAGGGGGAGGGGAGGGGAAGGGGAGGGGGAGGGACACCAATCAAGGATCCTTTACCCTTTAAGCCAGGATCAAGAAGACTACTACTGGGCTTCCCTGGTGGCGCAGTGGTTGAGAGTCCGCGGTCCGGGAAGATCCCACATGCCGTGAGCCAAGGCCACGGAGCCTGTGCTCCGCAATGGGAGAAGCCACAACAGTGAGAGGCCCACATACAGCAAAAAAAAGAAAGAGTACTACTTTTGCAAAATCTTTACTCAGACCATGGAAGAGGAAAATTACTTCAAGAGTGTATATGTTGTACAGACTTTTAAAGTAATTTAGAATCTGCTATATAATCTACAGCAATTGTTATACCGCCAAATGAATAAAACAACATACTGGTACAGCATTTTACTTTTGAAAAGTAAAATGAGCTACCCTCCCTCACCCCCAATCCCTGGCAAGCCCTGATCTATTTTCTATAAGTTTTACCTTTCTAGAAGTCCATATAATTGGAATCATATATCATGGAGTCTTTTGTGTATGGATTCCTCACTAAGCATAGCGTTTTTAAGATCAATCCACATTACTGACTGTATCACTAGTTTGTTTCTTTATATTGCAAAGTATTATTTCATTGTATGGAGGTACCATAGTATGTTTATGCATTTATCAACTGATGGACATTTGGATTGTTTCCAGTGTTTGGCTATTATGAATTAAAGCTGCTATTAACATTCTAGTACAAATTTTTTCTTATTCTAAATAAGAGTCCTTATCAGATATAATATTTTCTGCAGTTCATGATTTTCTCTTTCATTTTAAAAATGTCCTTTTTTTTTAAGGGAATTCCTTTATTTTTATTATTTATTTATTTATTTATTTATTTTGGGCTGTGTTGGGTCTTCGTTTCTGTGCGAGGGCTTTCTGCAGTTGCAGCAAGCAGGGGCCACTCTTCATCGTGGTACGCAGGCCTCTCACTATCGCAGCCTCTCTTGTTGCGGAGCACAGGCTCCAGATGCGCAGGCTCAGCAGTTGTGGCTCACGGGCCTAGTCGCTCGGCGGCATGTGGGATCCTCCCAGACCAGGGCTCGAACCCGTGTCCCCTGCATTGGCAGGCAGATTCTCAACCACTGCGCCACCAGGGAAGCCCCTAACAGTGTCTTTGAAAAGCAAAAGTTTTTAATTTTTATGAAGTTCATTTTCTCAATTCTATCTTTATGGATTGTGCTTTTGTATCCTATCCAAGAGATCTTTGCTTAACCCAAGATCTCAGCAACTTTTATTACTCCTTTCAAGTTAATTTTCAAGCACAGTATGAGTTAAAGGTCGAGGAGTATTCTGTCGTTGTATAAAAGATTATCCTCTCCCTACTGAATTTACCTTGGCAATTCTGTTAAAAATCAGCTGACCTTATATGTGACTCTATTTCTTGACTATTGTGTTCCATTGATCTATGTCTCTCCTTAGACCAATACCACTGTCTTGATTACAGTAGTTTTATATATATATTTTTAAATTTTATTTATTTATTTTTGGCTGTGTTGGGTCTTTGTTGCTGCGTGCGGGCTTTCCCTAGTTGCGGCGAGCGGGGGCAACTCTTCGTTGAGGTGTGCCGGCTTCTCACTGCAGTGGCTTCTCTTGTTGCGGAGCACGGGCTCTAGGTGCGCAGGCTTCAGTAGTTGTGGCGTGTGAGTTCAGTAGTTGTGGCTCACGGGCTCTAGAGCGCAGGCTCAGTAGTTGTGGCGCATGTGCTTAGTTGCTCCGTGGCATGTGGGATCTTCCCAGACCAGGGCTCGAACCCGTGGCCCCTGCATTGGCAGGCAGATTCTTACCAACTGTGCCACCACGGAAGCCCAGTAGCTTTATATTAATTGTTGAAGACAGGTTGTGTAAGAAACCCAATGTTCTTTCGCTTTTTCAAAATTGTTCAGATTTGGGGGTCTCCTTTGCATTTCATTATAAATTTTAGAATCAACTTATCAATTTCTACCAAAAAGGCCGTCTAAGATTTTTACTGGGATCATACTGAATCTACAGATTAATGTGGAGAGAACTAAAATCTTAAAAAGATTGTGTCTTCTAATCCATAAACATGGTACATCTCTCCATTTCTTTAGGTATTCTTTAATTTCTCTCAGCAATCTGTGGTAGTTTTCAGCATACAAGTCTTGCATATATTTTGTTAACTTTATCACTAAGTTTTCATATTTTTTTACAATTGCAAATGGTAAGTTTTATTTCAACTTACCAACTGTTTGTTGCTGGTATATAGAAATAGTTAATTTTTCTATAATCACCTTGATTCCTGCAACGTTGAAAACTCAAGTACTGGTTCTAATACCTTTTTTATAAATTTCTAAGGATTTTCTACATAAATGGTCATGTTGCAAAGAGTTCGTTAAATGACTCTTGTGTGCATATGAGAGTTTAAGAATAATTTCTGTGAGAATGGCTAATTTAAACTGTACTCACTTCACCACCCTATGCCCTCTTAAGTACATCCAGAGCAGTACCTATTACAAAAATCTAGGTTCAATATACAAGTTTATCACAAATTCACTTGTGGTAAGCAGAATAATGGCCCCAAAGATGTCCAATACCTGGATCTGTAAATATGTCACCTTCCACGGCAAAAGAAACTTTGCAGGAATAATTAAGGACACTGGTGTTCTCCTAAATTATCCAGGTAAAGTCATGCGATAGTGTTCTCCTGAATTATCTAGGTAAAGTCAATGTAATCACAGCAATGACAGAAGCAGAGAGGCAGAGAGAAAGGATCTGAAGATGACACGCTGAAGATGGAGGAAAGGCGTGAGGAGGCAAACATCTCAGGTGGCCTCTAGAAGCTGGAAAAGATAGGAAAACAGATTCTCCCCTACAAACTCCAGAAGAAACAGCTTTAATTTTAGCTCAGTAAGACTCATTCTGGACTCTAACCTCCAGAACTATAAGATGATAAATTTGTGTTGCTTTAAGTCACTAAGTTTGTGATAATTTCTAATATCAGCAACAGGAAATTAATATACCAGGAATGATCATTTCACTTCAATAAACACACTTCTGCTAGTTTTTTGGCACCGTGCACCATCACCACCCTACACTAAAAGCAACTTTCAAGAGTAGAAATGCATGAACTAAAAAAAAATCTAGACCGTATTACTCAGCCAAAAAAAGAATGAAATATTGCCACTTGCAGCAACGTGGATGGACCTAGAGATTACACTTAGTGAAGTGAGTCAGACAAGGACAAATATATAACATCACTTGTATGGGGAATCTGAAAAATAAAAAACACAAATTGGGAATTTCCTGGTGGTCCAGTGGTTAGGACTCGCGCTTTCAGTGCCGAGGACACAGTTTCAATCCCTGGTTGGGGAACTAAGATCCAACAAGCTGTGCGGTGCGGCCAAAAAATAAAATAATAACTAAAAAATAAAAAGTAGCACAAATGAATCTATATCACAAACAGACTCAGAAACACAGAAAACAAGCATATGGTCACTGAAGAGTGGGGGAGGGACAAGTTAGAATTATGGGATTAACAGATACAAACCACTTTATATAAAATGGATAAAAAACAAGGATTTACTGTATAGCACAAGAATTAAATTCAACACCTTGTAATAACCTATAATGGAAAATAATCTGAAAAAATATACATATGTATAACTGAATCACTCTGCTGTACACCTGAAACTGACACAATACTGTAAACCAACTATACTTCAATTTTTTAAGAAAAAGTCCAGACTAAACCACAATTTTTTAATAGATTTTCTTATATTGGAAGATAAAGCTATCCTAAATACGATCTGCTACACAATTTAAAAAATTCCTTTTATTTTCTTTTTAAATTTGAGTTCAAGATGATCATTGGTCCTTGAAATGCACTCTTTACAAAAGATCAACGGCAGACATCTGACAGTCTGTCATCAATCACTCTTAGAAGCAATCACTTGGATCTCTTATAAAACGAAGACCAAAAGCTGTTGGGGAGAGGAGGATGTCGAAGAGAATAGAAGATTACTAGAAAGCTTATAATTCTCTCCCCTCTGGACCCTCAGAGTCCTCACGTTTACCACTCAAAATACATGTGAACAAGAAATAGCACGTATTTCCAACAGCACCTCATCTAAAGCTCTGTTTTAAGTAAAATATTTTCAAAAAAATCATTTCTATATGATACTATAGCTAAATGCCATTCAGAGTTAACAAAACTCCACCTAACACCTTAGGCAAAAAATACTGACATTGATAAATGTACACAAGTAATTGAAAATGTAATACACCTATAGGTTTTTTCTTTAAAATGATGAATGAAAGCATGTCTTGGCTTTAGTAAATGACTGGAAGAGGGGGTATTTCTTTGATTTTACTCTACTCCAAGAAAGCATTAAAATGAAAACGTTCCACACAACAGGACCTCTCAACCAGTGAGGAATATTCCTGTTAGTTACATGATATGCCTTGAAATAATTAAAACTAATAACCAAGTAAATTTGCTCAGCAAGACCTAAGTCATCGGTGAAAAGTTTTTAAACAGTATAAAGGTTTGCTCATGATCCAAAGTTCAATAAGACCCCAAACTATTTTATGCCCTCAATAATAATTATACACCCTCAATAATATAATTTTTTTAAATTAACAATAATAGTAAATACTGACATAGAAGTGACCACAGGTAGGGAATTCAGGAAATAACACAGACCATGAGGGAGATGAAATAAATCTTTGCAGTAAGGCTTAACAAGGACAGGTTCACCAAGCAAGTTAGAGGCAAAGCTTGTTAAGACTCACACCTGGCTTTACTAAACATTGTCCACATTTGCATACATTTGGCAATAATCTCTCTGAGAAATACCTTAAGTCAGCTTGAAGGTGGTAATCTCTTCCCCAAAATAACCTCTTCTATCAAGAATTTCAACTGCAAAAGCATATGTTTTCTTTCAAGCAGGGAACATGCAGTTAACAACATACACTCTGGAGCTAGATCTCCTGGGTTCAAAATCTTGACTCTACAGTCCAGATTCCCACCTCTATCTCATCCCAGTAAAGTCGGAATTTCCCCTGACGCTCACACCTGCTCCTCTGGGCTGCACCCCCAGGCTGGGCTCTAGACCAAACTGAGATAAGCTGAGACGCCGACATGGTCTCTTAACATACTGGAGGAAAATACACACTATCAACTATGTTGGGAGGTTCCCAAGACCACCCTCAGGTTTGGTAATTCACTAAGAGGACTCACAAGACTCTACGTACAGTTGTATTCATGGCTGTGATTTATGACAGCAGAAGGCCACCAAGCGTGCTGGCAAAAGGAAAAGGTACAAGGAGCGAAGTCGCGGAGAAATCGGGCACAGACGTGCAGGTGTCCCCTTCCAGTGGAGCTGCACTGAATATGCTTCTCAGCAATGAGTTCTCACAACAGGTGTGAAGTGTCACCAACCAGGGAAGCTCACTAGAGACTCCATGCCGAGGGATTTTGCCCAGGGGCTTGCCTACCACACATGCCATTTCCAGACTCCCAAAAGGAAGGCAGGTGTTCAGCATAAACCACACTATTTGTATGAAGAGTTTAGCCACAGTGACTGGCTTATCACTTAGGGTGGTGAAACCCTTCCCAAATCCAACGCCCCCCACCCCCCGGCCCGATGCCAGCCTTGCAATCAGTCCTGCTTCCAACAGACCAACAGATCCTTTAAAATGGACCTCACCTACCTGCTCTTTGATTCATTCCCAGCTCCTAGAAAAGTGCTTGAAATACATGGTAGCCACCAAAAAAATTTTAATGAAAAAATTCCTGGGACTTCCCTGGCAGTCCAGTGATTAGGACTCCACGCTTCCACTGCAGGGGGCACGGGTTTGATCCTTGTTCGGGGAACTAAGACCCCACATGCTACACGGTGCAGCCAAAAAAAAAAAAAAACTTCCTGGCTCTACCACTTCCGAGCTGTATGACCTTGGGAAAGTTACTTAAGTTCTGTGTGCCTCAGTTTCCTCACTTGTAAGACAGAATAATATTACCTACCTCAAAAGATTGTTTTGAGGATTTATTATACATGTTAATTAATACGTGTAAGATATATGATCACACCAGTACCTGGCAAGAAGGAAGCACTATATAATTTATTTGTATATATGTAATATTATTTGTTTTTATTTGAACTTCCAACCTTACAGTTTTACCTTCTCCAAGTCACAGTGAGTTCTCCCCATATTAAATTTTTAATGAACCTATAATCTACAAATAGATTCGTATTTAACTGATCATTGTTTCATATCTATTGAGATCCCTAGCTACTTTGTGTGCCACATGCAAAACCTTTTAGCATGCGTGACAGAACCTGACATGATGCTTAATCTTTGCAGTGACCAGAAAATACTGACTTACCAACAAAATTTAAGTCTGTTAAATCAACTCTGTAAAGTGGTCAGAATGTAAGGCAGGCAACACTTTCGATAATAACTACAAATTAAACAAAATGGCCTCCAAGTTTCTTTGATCTTCTCCTATTGAGAAATGGAGAGAAAAATGAGTTGATCCTATCCAGGGAAAACACTAGCAGTAGCAGCAGGAGGAAAAGGCTTGAGTTTATAATGTGTCAATGTATAATTACAATATCAAATATCTGACTTTGCCTTATAGAAAGCATGGGTTCAAGTCTGTACAGGTCAGTAAGGGCAATATACGTATCTTGTACAGCAAGAATTAAGGAGATGTAAATTTACTTAATTACTGAAATCAAGTAGTGAAAGAACATTTTAATCTTTAAAAAAGACAAAGAAGTAGTATTGGGAGGAGAAAAGCAGGGGACCACATGCAGCCAAAGTTATAAACTGATGAGTCAGAGAGACCCGTGGTTTCCATCGCAGCTCCAACACCAGAACTCTGCACATCATCAAGGAAAACCTCGGGATCCACAAAATTAAACGAACAGACCCGTAAGGCTGAAGTTTAGCATTCTGGGGGAACTTTTAGATTGGCAGGTCTCTTTAGATGAATTATAATCACAGACTTCTGTTTACATGAATTTATCCTACAAGCATCAACATCATCATAAACACCTCAAGGTGAACTTTACTTTTTAATAAGAATTACTTTTTTTTTTTTTTTTTTGCGGTACGCGGGCCTCTCACTGTCGTGGCCTCTCCCGTTGCGGAGCACAGCCTCCGGACGCACAGGCTCAGCGGCCATGGCTCACGGGCCCAGCCGCTCCGCGGCATGTGGGATCTTCCCGGACCGGGGCACGAACCCGTGTCCCCTGCATCGGCAGGCAGACTCTCAACCACTGCGCCACCAGGGAAGCCCGAGAATTGCTTTAAAATAGGTTTATATAAGAACTCTTAAGTATCAAACACTTAATGAAAAATGTTCCCCGTCCTCAGCTACCCACAGTGGACTCTAGGACTGGGCCTCACAATCTCCATTTCACGTTTCTAATTTGTGAAGAGGCTAGAAAGCTAAAAGGCTCCCTTGAAGGCAAGGGACTGGATATCAATGAGGTCGGCCAGTGGTCTGCACGTGGAAGGCACAGCGCAGCAGAGGCCATCTTTCTACAGTCAGGGCAACCGACAAAAACATCTAACAGATACTGGCTGCAGCAGCCTCAGTCCCGGTTCTCCGATCAGTTCGGGGGGAGAAGCAGCACGGCAGTGGTGGCAGGGGCAACAGCGTGTGCCCTTGAAACCAGAAGTCCAGTAGTGGCTCCCTGACTTTTGTTCCTCCAGCCCTTTCAACGATGCCGTGAGCGGCCTCTTAATAGAAATTATATGACAGCTACGGTGGTTCTGTTTCCTGCCCTATGGTCTGACTTACGGTACATTCACATTAAGAGAGTTCAGGTCCTCTTACACTCTTGCCGGGACCACTGTTACAACCAGGTGACTTGCCAGCCAACTCTCACCACTCCAGCTCTTCCTCTGACCTGCCACCACCAAAGCTGAGCATACTTAAAAACACTTTACCTAAAAAAGGGTTGTACGGAAAACTCTCATGTGGTTTTATATACCTGACTGTGCCCTTTAATTCCTTCTCCACCTGGTAGATGAAGTCCCACCCACGTTCAGAGCCAGATCAAAGGAGACTGCTTCTGGGAGTCTTTCCCAATGGGTTGGTCTTCATGCCCAAATGTGCGCTCACGTCCGCACACCTGCCGCCTGCCCTCAGCTCCGTGCTCATTCACATCCACTCTTTCAAATGATATTTGCTGAGTCGCATGAACTACTATATGTCACCCACTGTGCCAAGGGCTGGGCCTACAAGGCAAAACAAGCCAGACGAGGTCTCTTCCCTCTTAAGCTACAACCCAACCCCTCATTTCCCAATAACTACCCAAATAATGTTTGATTACAATTGTGGTAAGTGTAATAAAGGACTCAGGGTGCGTCTCACATGTATAAGCGGAAGGCTCGCCTAACCTGGGAAGATCAAGGAGAATCCTTTCCCTTAAAGAGACACTTAAGCAGAAACTGGAAGATAGGTAAACTGACCAGGTAAAAACTTGTTAGAGAGCTTCCTAGGCAGAAGAAACATCATGTGCAAAGGCCCTGACACAGCATTCTAGGAGTTGTGAAGACAACCAAGGCACAAAAGTCAGGGTGCAAGGAGAAGAGCAGCCCAAAGTGGCAAGGGCGGCACTCCTCACAACCACTATTCTAACACTGGGCACACTGGTTTGGAATTATTCATGCGCAAAAATGCAGCCCCTACTAAACAAGCTCCTTCAGGTCTTAGGAACATGTTCAGTCCTCTAATCCAATACAGCGCGCAGCAGTGTGTCCTCAAGTCAAGATGTCTGGAGTGAAGAAATGAGTGGGTGATCTGGGCCAAGAGCTTAACCTCTCCACACCAGGCAGTCTCTAGGGTTCAAACACCTTCTGCTTCTGACCCCCCAAAACTTAGACACATTTTCATGCCAACTCGTAAGTGCTCAGAATCAAAGCTAGCATTAACCACAAACGAAACTTTAAACGCTGAAAAGTAAACTTTTAAGTCGGCAAGGGTCTGGCTCCAAATCCTCACGGCTCCGTGAAGCGCCACCAACCGGCAAGCAACAGAACTGCTTTCAAACTCCCACAGAGCCCCAAAGGAGGCCAGGGAGAGGAAGGGCAGTACCATCTACCTGTCCTATTCTCCAGTCTCTCAACAGATTTTCTAAGAGTAGGACCAAGAGCAGGAAACTGGCACCTATGCCATCCTTTTCTCCTTCCTTACCTCCCAAATACTATCAAAGCACACACTGGTGACTCAGTAAGAAAATTCCACAACCCAAATGACAGACTTCTGCTGGTTAGTAAAAGGCAACAGAATAGGGCGATCTCTAGCCCTAAACTTTAGCTCTGGTACAAAGAACTGCGGAGGAAGCATTCTTTTTAAGAAAGAAAATTGAATTAACTGGGAAGTGGCTTCAAAGTATATGAAAAGCTTGATATAGTTTATTAGGCAGTGAGGAGAACATCAATTCATATATACAATATGGAACTGCTTTACAATAACTGAGCTGTAAAATAAGACCTTTAGCATGTCTTTTAAAAGTACATATATGGGCTTCCCTCGTGGCACAGTGGTTGTGAGTCCGCCTGCCAATGCAGGGGACGTGGGTTCGGGCCCCGGTCCGGGAAGATCCCACATGCCGCAGAGCAGCTGGGCCCATGAGCCGTGGCCGCTGAGCCTGCGCGTCCAGAGCCTGTGCTCCACAGTGGGAGAGGCCACAACGGTGAGAGGCCCGCGTACCGCAAAAAAAAAAAAAAACAACAATAGTACATATAATCAGAATTCCACTATCTACATGTACTGTGTCACCTGGCATACATAGTAATGGATCCAAAATCATGTAATAAGCCAAGAATTCCACTAAGAGAGCTCCCTAATGGAGCTGGATCACACCAAAGACTCAAAAACTTTACAAAATACATTTACTCATAGCAACTGCCCAATCATGTCATTTTTTTCAATTATGACAACTATGAAATCAAGTCTCATTCAACCAACAAGTAGTTTGAACCGTAATGTTTTCCCCTGAAGGATCAAGATAAAACAGTGAAATAATTTAGATCATTTTAAAACTATTCTAGATTTATCAGCAACAGGAAAAAGTGGTAACCTTTCTAAATCATGACTGTGGTGGTCACGCCTTTCACAGCACATCCTTGAGCACTTGGTACTACTCTCTTCTCTCCCACCTTCTCCACTTCTCAAACACAAACAAACCCACAAACAGAAGACCAAACAAAACTAAATAAAAAAGACATCTATTCAATACATATCTGCTGACCTCAGTGGCAATCCAACTAGTGAGCAAAACTAACGCTCCCTATGCCTCCGGTCAGAAGAAGTAACGTTTTGGTCCTAATTTGAGAAGTACCTGATTCTCCTTCTCCCATCCCAAAAAGAATAAATGGAAATGTCAACATGTGGTAAATAATGGCTTTTTTTAAACCTATAAATTATTTTAGGAAGCATTAGTTAAAATCTGATTTTACAAAATACCTTTTGGCGGAAAGAAACTCGAACAAAAATTATTTTTGAATGATTTCTATACATAAAGGAAAGTAACTGCTGAAACTTATTCAACTTTTAATGAAGAGATGTAATGCTTACTAGCATCTCTATCTAACTATCCTACTTATTACTCAAAATGCATACTATAAAACCTCAGCTCCTTCCTTTTTCGGGCCTTTCGAAGGCCCATTTTCCAGGGTTTTACTAGTGTAGTGGTAAGTGAGCAACTGAGCCTCAGTACCGAACAGTATTCCCCGAAAACCACACACATAATCAATATCAGGTAAACAAATATTAGTGCAATAGTCAGGCGTTTCCAACTCATCACCTGAAAGGTAAATATAAGGTTGGTCCAATCGACCTACTAGGATATTGAAAAGTGCTCATCAAATGGTCCAGTTGCAGTCTGGCCACGGGACCTCCCAGTAGCCCAGGAGCTGTAGTAGAGGAACCTGCCGATGCTGTGTGGCTGTCTCATCAAACATTACCTGCCCACTGAGACGTGACTTGTTTGTACACTATCGAGGAAGAACAGGAAAGCTTCAGGAAAGGTCTAGGCCAAACAGTACAGAAATCTTCAATGACGTTCCCAAAGGCTGACTGCTGCTCTGGAGAACCCCCGATCTATCACCAAACCAACCAAACCTACATATAAGCAAGATTTTACTGCCAAGCCGTAGGACAGGTTTGTTTTTAAAAAACTCTGAAACATTTTTCCCGTGAGATTACTTATAAGACATTAAATATACATCACATCTCCAAAGCCAAAACATACAGGCTAAAAATAGCGCCTCTATTTCAAAGGCTGAGGCAAAAGCCCTCCAACTGAACAAACTAAAATTAGGTTCTTCTCGTCTCTGCATCTTGAAACTGCACCTTTAACGTTTAAGGGGCATACAAACCAGTGTCCACATATATACTCCCCCCAGCTAGGTGGTCGGAGAGAATCGAATTAAAGGCTTCAGGAACAGAAGCCCAGCGTCCAAGAGACTCACATAATGAAATTCCTCCTGGTTCCGGCTAAAAGCCAGACTAGAACACACTACGGATGAATTCCGACCCTCATCGCCCGCCCAGGCTGCCGTACTCGGTGCGCTCCGACCACCGCACCGTCAGCCCTGCCCCGGGCGCCCAGCGCCGCAGCCCGAGCGCAGGACGCGGCCCGCCCGGCGGCCCCACCCGCGGAGGCACCTGCCCGGCCGCCCGCTCCGGCCGTGCCCGGGTCGCCGGGGCGTCGCTGAGGGGCCCCGACCCCGCCCCGAAGGCCACGCCGCGCTACCTTTAGCCTCGCAGTCGGCGCAGTACTTGTTGTCTTCCTCCCTCAGCAGCTTGGACAGGATGAGCTGGTGCTGCTCGTTCAGCTTCTGCGCCTTCTCCCGGCACGAGCGAGTCGCCATCGCGGCGGCGGGGCGGACGCGGGTGCGGGCCGCGCAGCTGGACACGCCGGGCGCCGCCGAGGCCGCGAGAACTCGGCCGTGAAGCGGCGGCGGCGGCTGGAACAGGAGGAGGGGCGGCAGCAGCGGCGACAGCGCCGACGTTAACCCGCCTCCTCACCCGGCCGGCTCCGCACCCACAGCCGAGCCGGCGAGGGGGAGGAGTCGGGGCCGAGGCTTCCGGGCGGCGCCGCCGGAAGGAAAGAACGGGCGCCGGCGCTCTGCGCATGCGCCGGGCCTCCCGGGAAACGGGCCAGACGGGTGCTTTGGTTCCGGGCCTGCGCCCACGTTGTTCCGGGAACACGCGGCGCGCTGCCCGCGATGGGCTTCCCCGCTTTGCAGATACGGTTATCGCTGGGGGCCTCGGGTCCGACCCGCTAAAGGAAGACCTTTCCATGTGCTTCCTTGCCTCTGCTCTTGCGGCACGACATTGGAAAGGCAGAAATAATAAGTGATCGGGTGGATTCTTTCATGCATTCAACGTTTCTTCACGGGCACTTTGGAAACAGGCACCGGCCTAGAAGCTAGAGACCCGCATGGAATCAAATAGACAAAACCGCCTCTTACATTGTAGGGGATGTGACGTGTATTGAGGGCCAGCGTTGATTGATGATCATTCTGTGCCAATGTTAGACCTTCGCGGTCTCCTAGGAGTTCCAACTCGCCCAGGAAACAACAAGAGTCGGAAGCCGATGCAAAACGCAAGAGGTTTATTGAAGGCCGGTGCACCGAGGTTCCTTGGTCCTCACGCAGGAGGCCGAAGAAGGAACCCCCCTAGGGCGTGAACATGCATTTTTATAGGTCTCAATTTCCTGTTATGCAAAGTGTGGATTCAATTGTGATTTTTAATGATAGGTTCTTAGCTTCTGTTCGGACCAGAGAGGGAACCTGTCCCAGGCTTCCTGATTGGTTCTTTGACAGATACCTTTTTTACATTTTGTTTATTTCCCTCCTTCTCGGAAGGGGGCCGGACATCCTGGAAATTTACCCATTGTCTAAGAAGCCCCTATTGTCTGGAGAGTTGTTAACCATTAGCCGGAACAATGTCCCTCGAGTCCCACATTTCCCCCTTTTTCTTGTGACTATTGATTCCAATCATGGAATTTCAATCTTCTGTTCGTAAACTTTGGTACTGTTGTCTTAGCATTAGAACTTGTACAGTACTGATACGTTCTCTAATAAATGCTATCAAGCGATTTAGAATGCATGGTCCAAAAGTTAAAATCAACAATAAAACAATAAGAGGTCCCAACAGAGTAGAGATTAAGGTGGTAAACCAGGGGGATTTATCAAACCATGATTGAAACCATCCTTTTTCGTTTTCTCTCTCCCTTTGCCTTTTATCTAAGCGTTCCCTTAGTTTATCCATGGTTTTGGTAATGGTTCCTGAATGATCAATATAAAAGCAACATTCTTCTTTTAGAGCGGCGCATAATACCCCTTCCTTAAGAAACAGCAAATTTAGGCCTCTTCTATTCTGCAACACCATTTCTGAAAGTGAGGTGAGTGATTCTTTTAGTTGAGTTATGGAACTTTCTAATGCTCGAAGGTCAATATCTACAGCCTGTCTTAAACTTGCATAATATTGGGGTTGTTGTATGAGGGCTGTGGTTCCCGTTCCTATCCCAGCAGTTATTCCTAGTCCTAGGAGGACGGCCAACGTGAGGGTTATAGGTTCTCTCTTCCTTCTTGTTTTTCCCTCGTATTCATCTAAGAAGGACGAATCTGAATGATAGATAAGTCTAGGAACTAATTGCACTAGCACACAAAAATCAGCTGAATTGTTGAGAACCTCTAGAGAGACACAAGGGGTTAGCCCCGTGTTACATGCCCATCATCCATCTTGGGGAGGTACAAGATATCCCGAGCCTGAAGGGAGGCTGAAATCATGACAAAGGTGTCGATGGGACTGGGGAGGTGTTCCTATACAAGTACCATTTCCAGAAACCGAAGACAGAGTTAATTTACTGTTCCCTTCCTGTTTCCATCGACAATGGTCCGGGGAGCTGACATTAGTATAATTAGAACTATATCCTATAGCATCATAATAAGGGGGAGGGGCAGCATAACAGAGCCAACATGATTTTGTAGCCTCCGGGTTTGTAGCATTAAGGACCGTAAAAGCTGCCTGCACCAAAGAAAGCATTCTATCCTGGGGGGTTCCGGGCTTAATCGTTGTCTCTTTCAGCCCAGAGGTCCCGTTATTTTTAGGGGCTGGGGGTAACGGGGGGGGGGGGCCAAGTACAGGGTTTGGGCCTATCGACACAGGAGCGGGAGTCTCAATTTTTAGCTTAAGGGTCATCAATATTCCCAAATCATATCCATTCTTGTAAAATCTAATGCCCCATGAATGGCCATTTACCCATTCTTTATCTCTTTTTCCAGGATTACTAAAGGAAATTTTGAGGGGGTGGCACCATCCTGAACATTCGGGGGCGACGGGTTGGGGACCCCTATAAGAAGTATGAGTGTAGTTGGCTGTTACTGTAATAAAATCCCAAGTTGAGGTGGGTCTCCAATAAGTATCTCCTGTGGTTTCACATCCCCAGTTTTGGCAATAAAAATTTTCAGTTCCCCCACATTTATAATTCAGGGATCGGGGGCGATGGAACCCGGGGCATACATAGAAGGAGAGGGTTTTGAGCCAACTTCTTCGGACCTGGTTTTTACAACCCTCTCCGGAGTAATCAGCTTTAGTTAGAAGTTGGGACGGAGCATTATGCTGATCATAATAACTCTCTAGATCCCAATAGGGAGCTCCTATGGCCAGTTTACAGACATCAGGAAAAAGGTCTGGCCACCAGGTCCAGGGAGGGGCAGTATGGCTAATGGACCAGGTTATATCTCCAGTTTGAGAAATTACCTGCCAAGTTAGACGTTGGGGCAGGTGAGGGCTAAAATCACTTACAGTCAGTAAAGACAGTAAAACCAAAATTATAAGTCTTAGGTTCGTAGAAGCTTGAGTTTGAGCGGGTTGTCGGTTCTTTGGGCCTGCCATCCTGATGATGCCGCCGCTGGTGCAGCTTTCACGTGTGACGCATGGATCCAGGCAGCGATGCCGTCCACTTTTATGGCCGTTGGGGTGGTTAGGAGGACGGTGTATGGTCCTTTCCATCGAGGTTCCAACGTCTGGGTTCGATGCCGACGGACGTATACGGAGTCTCCGACTTGGAAAGAATGAGTTTCTTCCGGTGTTCCCGGTTGGTAGGCCTCGGCGAGTTGGGACCATATCTCCTTTTGGACCAGTTGGAGTCCCAATAGCCTAGTATACAAGTCAGTGTTATTTTGACAGTCTGGTTTTATTTCTTCTCGTAAGGTGAGAAGGGGAGGTGGGGCCCCGTATAGCACCTCAAAAGGAGTAAGATGGTACCGGGAAGGTGTATTCCTAACCCGGAACAGGGCTAAAGGAAGGAGCACCGTCCAATCTGTACCGCCAGTCTCCAAGGACAATTTGGTTAGGGTCTCTTTTAGAGTTCTATTCATTTTTTCTACCTGACCTGAACTCTGGGGTCTATATGCACAATGTAATTTCCAATCAGTCCCCAAATATCTGGCCACATCCTGACTTACCTGGGCGACGAAGGCTGGACCGTTGTCGGACCCTATTACCTTTGGCGCCCCAAATCGAGGAAAAATTTCTTCTAGGATCTTCTTGGCTACCACAGCAGCTGTTTCTTTCTTCGTTGGGAAGGCTTCTATCCATCCTGAAAAAGTATCTATAAAAACTAGGAGGTATTTATTACCGTACCTTCCAGGACGTACTTTGGTAAAGTCCACCTCCCAGTAAGTTCCGGGGCGGTCTCCCCTGAGCCTTTTTCCAGTTTCAAGTTTTCCCTTGTGAGTATTTACCTGTTGACATGGAACACATTCCTGTACAATTTGTTCAGCTAATTTTGTCAATCCAGGGGTTCCGTACCTGGTTTTATGTAACAGGGATATCATTTGTTTAGTCCCCAGATGTGTCCATCTATGAATCTGTTGTAACATGGATTCTGCTTGCTGAGGGGACAAAGTTCCTTTGGTTGTGGTCGGGATGATTTCTTTGTCGCTGTCTGGTTTTTCAGGAACTTTATCTGACAGTCCTAAAATGACTTTTCCCGATGCCATTTCTCGGGCCACCTTGTCAGCCATGTTATTACCCCTAGTTATTGGGGTATTGTCTTTCTGGTGTCCAGGGCAGTGAATGATGCTAACTTTAGTGGGAAGCATAAGTGGGGGAAGCATAAGTGGGGGATGCTAACTTTAGTGGGAAGCATAAGTGCAACCAATAGAGCCACAATTTCGTCTTTGTTTTTAATTTCTCTGCCACTTGAGGTTAGCAACCCTCTCTGTTGGTAGATGGCACCGTGGATATGAGCGGTAGCAAATGCATATCTACTGTGTAGATGTTTACCTTTTTATTCTCTGCCATCTCCAATGCCCTTGTCATGGCAATTAATTCAGCTCGTTGGGCTGAGGTCCCTTGTGGTAGCGCAGCTGCCCAAATGACTTGTTTTCCGTCTACCACGGCTGCCCCAGCCCGACGCTTACCTCCTTCCAGGAAACTGCTCCCATCAGTAAACCAAGTAAAATCAGCATCAGGAAGGGGTAGGTCCGTTAGATCTGGTCTACTACCGTATGCTGCAGCCAACACTTCCTGACAATCATGGATGATGGTGGAGCCTTCTAAATCGGGATCAGGTAGCAAGGTAGCTGGATTGAGTCCTGTGGCTGGAGCAAACTTGATGCGATCTGAGTTTAGCAACAGGGCTTGGTAATGGGTCATCCTGGCATTAGTTAGCCACCTATCCGGTGGTTGACGGATTACATTCTCCAGGGCATGAGGAGCTGTTATCGTTAGATTTTGTCCTAAAGTTAGTCAGCATCTTTGACCAGAACGGCTACTGCAGCGATTATCTTTAAACAGGTGGGCCATCCTGATGCCACAGGGTCCAATTTTTTTGACAAATAAGCAACTGGGCGATTCCAGGGACCCAATTTCTGAGTCAATACTCCTTTTGCTATGCCCTTATTTTCGGCCACATATAAATGAAAAGGTTTGGTTACATCTGGCAGTCCTAGGGCTGGAGCTGAAAGTAAAGCTCGTTTGATTTGGTCAAAAGCCCGTTGTTTCTTATCGCCCCAAACGAAAGGAGTGCTGTTTTTGGTTAGGGGGTACAATGGGGCTGCCAGCTCGGCAAACCCTGGAATCCATAGTCTACAGAATCCGGCCGTCCCCAAAAATTCTCTAACCTGCCTGGCGTTTTTGGGAGCCGGAATTTGGGTTACCGTATCCTTTCTGCTCTCCGTAAGCCATCTTTGCCCCCCTTTTAACAGGTACCCCAGGTAACTGACCTGTTGTTGGCATATTTGTGCTTTCTTGGCTGAAGCTCTATATCCCAGGGTTCCGAGCTCTGTTAACTGTTTTTCAGTTCCCTTGATACAATCTTCCTGGGTTTCAGCAGCTAATAAGATGTCATCAACATATTGAAGTAGCGTTACCTGTGGATTTGATTCTCTATATAACGCTAAGTCCTGATGAAGAGCTTCATCGAAGATGGTAGGGGAGTTCTTAAATCCCTGAGGTAAACGAGTCCATGTCAGTTGGCCAGATATTCCTGATGCTGGGTCCTTCCATTCGAAGGCAAAGTAGGGCTGGCTGAGGGGAGAAAGTCTTAGACAGAAAAAAGCATCTTTAAGGTCCAAAACAGTACACCATGTATGTTGGGGTGGAAGAGTGCTTAAGAGATTATAAGGATTTGGTACTGTGGGGTGGAGGTCCGCCACTCGTTTATTTACCTCACGCAGGTCTTGCACTGGTCGGTAATCATTAGTTCCCGGTTTCTTAACTGGCAAAAGAGGGGTATTCCACGCGGATTGACATCTTACCAGAATGCCCAATTCCAGCAACCTCTGTATGTGAGGACGGATGCCGTCTTTGGCTTCCTTACTTATGGGGTATTGACGAACCGTTATTGGGGTGGCAGTTGCCTTGAGTTCCACTAGTACTGGGGGCCGATTTTTAGCCATCCCCATACCAGCGGTTTCTGTCCAGGCTTGCGGGAACCGAGTTACCCAATCTGTGACATTAACCCGTAG
The DNA here is from genome assembly GCF_951394435.1 of Stenella coeruleoalba. NCBI lineage: Eukaryota > Metazoa > Chordata > Mammalia > Artiodactyla > Delphinidae > Stenella > Stenella coeruleoalba. The sequence goes on along the minus strand of NC_137158.1, from coordinate 9,102,869 downwards.
AGATGAAGGTTTTTCATATAATTTATATTTATCTTCCAATCTCATAGTCAATATTTGGAGTAATCTTCCCTTACTGTCAGTTATGGTGGGACCTTCTGGTTGGAAGTGAATTTGAGCCCCCACTTTGGAGAGCAAGTCTCTTCCCAGCAAAGGATAGGGGCATTCCGGAATAATCAAAAATGAATGGGTTACTCGTCCAATCCCAAGATCTACTGTCCTTCGTGTGGTCCATGAATATTGTTTATTCCCAGTGGCTCCTTGTACCCATGACCTTTTAGCTGAGATAGGACCTTTTGAGTGGAGAAAGACGGAGTGCTGGGCTCCGGTATCTACCAAAAATTGAACAGGTTCCCCCTCCACTTTAAGAGTTACCCGGGGCTCGGGGAGAGGGTTCGAGCCCTGACTTTCCTAGTCTTCTTCTTCCAATGTTAAGATCTTGTTTCTGGTTGGCCTTCCTCCACTCTTTTTCTTAGGGCATTCTCTCGCCCAATGTCCTTTTTCTTTACAGTAGGCACATTGGTCCTTGTCTAATGGCCGCCTTCTGTCTGCCGTTCGCCCTTCCTGCCTATTTCTATCCCCTATATTTCCTCCTCTGACTACAGTGGCCAGTATCTTAAATTCCTCTCTTGTCTCTTATCTCGTCTTCTTTCACGGGCTTCCTGCTCTTTCTGCTTTCTTTCTTCCTTCTCTTTCTGTTTCTCTTTTGTTATATACTTTATCTGCCTCTTTTACTAACTCCTGAAGCGAAAATCCCTGCAAGCCATCTAGCCTCTGTAATTTCTTCCTAATATCAGGGGCCGCTTGATCAATGAAAGCCATTGCTACCGTAGCCCTATGTTCCTCCGAAGTTGGATCATAAGGGGTAAAGCGTCTAAAGGCTTCCATTAAACGTTCCAGGAACACAGTTGGCGATTCCTGGGGCCCCTGAGTTACTTCCCTTACCTTAGCCAAATTAGTGGGCCGTCTGGCCGCTCCATGGAGACCCGCCACCAGAGCCTGGCGATACATTTTCAGGCGCTCCCTACCTTCCGGGGCATTGAAATCCCAGTTTGGCCTGACGAGTGGGAAACCAGAATCAATCTCGTTAGGCAGCTGGGTAGGTTGCCCACTGGCGCCTAATACATTTTTTCTGGCTTCCAAAAGAACCCGTTGTCTCTCCTCAGTCGTTAGGAGAGTCTGAAGCAGCTGCTGACAATCATCCCACGTGGGCTGGTGGGAGAAAACAAGAGATTCTATTAAAGCGGTAAGGGCCTGTGGATTTTCGGAAAAAGTTGGGTTATGCATTTTCCAATTATAAAGATCTGCAGAGGAAAAGGGCCAATATTGGAGAGGTCTATTCCCTTGGCCATCGGGGGGGCCATATTTTCTAAGAGGTAGGGCAGTGGAGTCCGGGGAGACAGCCCTCCGGCTCCTAGTGCCCGCTGAGGGACCCCTTTCTTCTTTCATCATGAATGGTCCCCTTGGTGCCGAGGGCAGTGGAGCTGGGGGTCCTCTAGGTGGTAGGGGATTTGGGGCCGGAGGATAAGGGGGTGGGGAATCCAAAAGAAGCAAATCGGACTGCAGGTCAGGATAAATCGCCTTCGGTGGATCCGGGGCGTCGGGTAGCTTCTCCGTGTTGGGGTTTTTCTTTAGGGCTAATATCTCCGACGCTGCTGATGTGTGCGCGGACGTACCTGTTGAGGAAACAAAGGGCTGGACCCACGGAGGTGGGGAGAGAATTAAATCTTCCCAGACCAAGACATATGGTACTTGGTCTGGATGTCCGTGGGGTCCTATATTGAATATCTTAGACTTCAGCAGCCTAATCTTGTCTAATAAAAAGGATCCTTCAGGGGGCCATCCTATCTGAAATGTTGGCCATTCAGAGGCACACAAAGTCTGCCACTTTCCTTTCTTTACCTCTACCGAAAAATTATGGGCTCTGGCCCGAACTTCGGTCCAATGGCTTAGGGTAAGGGAAAGAGGAGTCGTCATAGTTTGTCCCATTGTCGTCCGTCAAAGAAGAAGAATAGACCACAATACAGAAACAGTTAAAACTCCAAGAAACACATATACATATGGGCCGCCGCGAGCTCGCTTCAAAAACCGAAACTTCTTCAGATGGCAGTTATCACAAAGGGAACTGCCGAAACCGAGTGAAGGGGAGACAGAGTTTGCCTCTCCTTCCAGATGAGCCACCAGGGCGTCCCCTAGGGCTCATGGACGCCGCCTATTAGCACGTCTGCCTGGCCAGAGGTCCGATACAGATTCCATAATAAGCCGATTCTTACGGCTTTCCTCCGATAATGGCCCACAAAGAACAGGGGACAAACAGACAATCAAGCTCGAGCTTACCTGGTACCTCCAACTCCCGATGTTCTCGTGGTCCGGGGCGAGTGGAATCCCGGACGAGCCCCCAAATGTTAGACCTTCGCGGTCTCCTAGGAGTTTCGACTGGCCCAGGAAACAACAAGAGTCGGAAGCCGATGCAAAACGCAAGAGGTTTATTGAAGGCCGGTGCACCGGGGTTCCTTGGTCCTCACGCAGGAGGCCGAAGAAGGAACCCCCCTAGGGCGTGAACATGCATTTTTATAGGTCTCAATTTCCTGTTATGCAAAGTGTGGATTCAATTGTGATTTTTAATGATAGGTTCTTAGCTTCTGTTCGGACCAGAGAGGGAACCTGTCCCAGGCTTCCTGATTGGTTCTTTGACAGATACCTTTTTTACATTTTGTTTATTTCCCTCCTTCTCGGAAGGGGGCCGGACATCCTGGAAATTTACCCATTGTCTAAGAAGCCCCTATTGTCTGGAGAGTTCTTAACCATTAGCTGGAACAATGTCCCTCGAGTCCCACACCGCGAACTGTTACGTCCTCTAATCCTTTTAACAGCCCTCTTGATAGTGTTTTCCTCGTGGTGCAGAGGAGGACCGTGAGGCTCGGAGGAGTGAGGGCACGTGGCCAGGTTACGAGCTGCTGCTTGCAGGAGCTGAGGTTCAGACCCAAAGCAGTAAGGCCTTCCTCCCACAAGGAGGGGAGGGAGCGTGGCCGTGGAACCAAGGGCCCTGGGCCGTGTCGCTTTAAGGAGAAGCTGGATCAACAGTGACCTTTAGTGCAAGAAGAAGAACACTAGGGAAAGAAGACACTCTTGATTGGAGCCCATAGCTGCCCAGTTCAGGCCCGTGGGATATGAACCCTGGGTGAGGGAGGGTGAATGTTTTGGCGTGTTGTGGCTTATTAGCAATTTCTAACATGGGGCTTATGGAATCAGAATAAACATGGGTCTTGCCTGTGGTGGGGCAGACGCTAAGAAAGGCCCTGGGCTGGAATCTGTGCATTATAGGGCCAATTCCTAGCCCAGGCCCTGCAGAAAGGTGACACCACCTCCCCCCACCCCGCCCCAGTGCTCACCTAGCCCCATTTCTGGCACAGAAAAATGTTTGTGGAATTACATTGAATGGTGATGGCAGTGCGGATGCCGAGTAAATGAACAAATTACAGCTTAAACTGCATGGCTCTAACAAATAGTAACTAGGAGGACATCAGGGGGAGTGCCAATAAACAGAAAAACACTCATGTGGGAGGTGGAAGTTAGCAGCCATGTCTTGAAGGCTGGCTTGATTTAGAAGGGGGCCAGGGAGGGAGATTCTGTGCAAGACCAGCAGACGCAGAAACACGAAGACTTCAAGTAGCTTGGAAAACAGATGCGAGGACAGGGTGCTACTTAGGATAAGTGAGAGATGAGGCCGGCTAAGTCAAGTGCAGCAGGATTGAAGGAGGCTTACCACACCAGACAAAGCAATCTGGCCTCACAATAGAAAACCTATAGATTCTTCAACTAGGAGAGTAGCATGGAGGAAAAGGGGGGAGGGTGTTTTGGGAAAGTGAGTCCAGCAGTAACCAGTTAACAAACATTATTTTTTAGTGTCTTTTCCCCCAGAAAATTCCCCCACTGCAAGGATTCAGAAAAGAAAGAAGAAAAAAAAGACAGGCTTACCACCAAGAAATGATCTACATGATGGATTGAAGGGGTACAGAAATGTCTAATAGAAATATGATGCATGCCACATATGTACTTTCAAATATTCTAGTAGCCACTTTAAAGATAGAGGAACAGGTGACATTAACTTTAATAGTACATTTTATTTATTCCAGTGTATCCAAAATACTATCATTTCAACATGTGAGTAATTTAAAAAATTATTAGTGAGATATTTTTACATTCTCTTTTTCATATTGTCTTCAAAATCCAGTGTGTATTCTACACTTACAGCTCCTTTCAACTTGGACTAGCTGTACTTCAGGGGTTCAGTGGCCACATGTGGCTGGTGGCTATATGATTGAACAGCCCTGCTCTAGCCGGTGAGCCCAGAGGCATGAAAAATCTAACTTCAGGTTGATTGCCTTTTACAGATGTAGTAAGAAGAACAGAAAAGAAAAGAAGAGACTGGTACCAAAAACAACTTTGCGTTCACATATCAACATTTATTAAACAACTTTTATGCAGTTCTCTGACCATCAGATGCTTACAGTCTATCTAGGGTGAGAGACAAACATGTGAATAGAAGAATGAAGAGGCACATTGTAGTCTGCAGCAAATCTAAAGTGCCCTGGGAGCCAAAGGAGCAGAACAGCAGTGGAGGAATTGGAAGAATTGGGGAAGGCTTCGCCAAGTACGTGATGCTTAAACTTGGTTTTAACAGTTATAGGAAGTTTTCAAGTGAATAGGCGTAGAGAGGAGGAAAGGGGACAGTTCGAAACAAAATATATATGGAAAGTGCACCGTCTGTGCTGGAAGCAGTGGGCCTGGGAGGGACAGGAACCTAGCATGTGAATGCAGGAAACGAATCAAGGTGAAGATGGGCCAGGAGGTTAAGAGCTTTGTAGCCAAACAACATAGTTGGAATTTTTCCCTCTGGGCTTACAGAGCCTCCAGAAGCATTTACACTGAGACCTGACTAGCTTTGTTTTCTGTAACGACAGTGGCAAGCTAGAGAACGTGGATGGGAGAAAATGTTATCAGGACAACAGATTACAGACCGGGTTGCAAAAACAGTCCAAAGAAGATATGCTGAGCCTATTTTAAGTAGCATAGAGTTTGGGAGAGACAGAATAAAATGTTGCTTCAAAATTAGAAGCATCAAGATGTTTGTAGGGGTCGAGAGGAAGCAGATGAGAAAAACACTGAGGTTTCTAAGTCGGGAGACAGGTACACGGTAGTGCCGTTAAGGCAGCTCAAAATAGAAGGGACGGCACAGATTTGGGGTCGGAGGAGAAAAGTTATTTGCTTGAGGCTGTGTTCAGTTTAAGGTGTCCCTAGGTCTAATGGGACTCCGCATAGCTACTTCTAGAGCTCTGTCTAAAGAGAAGCTGGCGCTGGTCATTGGGTGTCATCTGTACTTAAATGGTAGTAGGAGCCGTAGGGTAGATGAGATTCCTTGGGAGAAAGAGTGTAGACAAAAGAGTCCCGGGACTTCCCTTGTGGCGCAGTGTTTAAGAATCTACCTGCCAGGGCTTCCCTGGTGGCGCAGTGGTTGAGAGTCCGCCTGCCAATGCAGGGGACGTGGGTTCGAGCCCTGGCCCAGGAGGATCCCACATGCCGCGGAGCAACTAAGCACATGTGCCACAACTGCTGAGCCTGCGCTCTGGAGCCCGTGAGCCACAACTACTGAGCCCGTGTGCCACAACTACTGAAGCCCGCACGCCTAGAGCCCGTGCTCCTCAACAGGGGAAGCCACTGCAATGAGAAGCCTGTGCACCACAACGAAGAGTGGCTCCCGCTCGCCGCAACTAGAGAAAGCCCGCGCGCAGCAACGAAGACCCAATGCAGCCAAAAATAAATAAATAAATAAAATTTATAAAAAAAAAGAAAAAAGAATCTACCTGCCAATGCAGGGGACACAGGTTCGATCCCTACTCCAGGAAGATCCCACATGCCGCGGAGTAAGTAAGCCTGTGCGCCACAACTACTGAGCCTGCCCTCTGGAGCCCGTGAGCCACAACTACTGAGCCCACGTGCCACAACTACTGAAGCCCGCACGCCTAGAGCCCGTGCTCTGCAACAAGAGAAGCCACCGCAATGAGAAGCCTGCGCACTGCAACAAAGAGTAGCCCCCGCTCGCTGCAACTGGAGAAAGCCCGTGTGCAGCAACGAAGACCCAACACAGCCAAAAATAAATTTAAAAATAATAATAATTTTATTTTTTAAAAAAAGAGTCCCAAGGACAAAACGCTGGGGATGGCCAGCTAAATGAGTGGACAGAGAACGGTGAACCGTTGAAGAGAGAGGTGAAGTGCGGCCAGGAGAAGAACCAGAGGCCATGGGAGGAGGAGTTTCTGAGAAGTAAGGGTGCACACGAATGCCAGCTGCTCCGAAAAAGTCACTTATTTCAGTTTCAGGCAACACACACAGCATGGAGTCGCAGGTCTGTACCGTTCACTGTTTTCCTGCATAACTGGCCGTTAGCCAGGAACAAGAGAAGACAAGTGGTCTGCTGAGGCTCCCCAGGGGGCTGTGACTGCCTGGTGTTTCCACAAACTGTTGAGGTAGGGATGGAGATGGTTAGAAGGGAAAAGAAAGGAGAAGAAGATGTAGGTTCATGGGTAGGAAGCAGTGCTAGCATGAACCGTGGAGGGTGCAGGAAGTGAGGTGTCCGAGCTGAATGTGGGGGCAGCCGAGTGACCACAGGCTCCTTGGGGCCGGAGGTGATCAGGCGTCCTTAGGAGATGGACGCTGACAGCCGGAGGAGACAGTGTCTATGACAGCTCTCAGGGAGGAACAGAACTGGTACTGATGGCGTCTAGGACGTCACGGTGTCTGTGGATGCTTGGTGGCTGGGGAGTGAGGTGAAGGTTTGTTTCTGCAGATACTTAGAGGGAGGTCCCTTTCAGCTCTAAAATTCTGTTTCCAGTTGGAGGAAAAAAATGCGGAACAATCTAGAGAGTCTGAACACCACGGAGCCAGTGTTCCACAGTAAAAGAGGGAAAGTGGCAGGGTGGGGAAGTGAATCTGGCTGGAGCACCATGGGCGAGAGGGAGCCGCGTGTGAGGTGCGGGTGGAGGGTCTGCTATGAGCCGTGAGGACGGGATGAGAGTAGTAAGAGCCACTGGGCACTGATAATCCCCACACCAACCGTGGCGGTAAATCCTACCATCTCACTATGCGTACTGGGAAGCATCAGCCAGGATGGGCGAATTCACGCCGAGCAATAAATAACCCCCAAATCCTAATGACTGCAAACAACATGGTGATGCCACGTGTGACTCGGGTTGGCGGGAACTGTGCTCCTCACTCAGGGACCAGACGACTCTGTCATCTTTCAGGGAAAAGGCAAGACGGCGACTGTCTTACAGGCTTCTCCCCAGGAATGACATGTCTGCTCCCACTCTCAACTCACTGGCCAGTGCAAGCGCGTGACCCCTCCTAATCCCAGGGGGACCAACAGGGCAAGCCTACCATGCACCTAGAAGGAAGAATGGAATTCTCACCGACCAGCCCAGAAAATGGGGCTCAGAGATGTTGAGTACTTTGTTGAAAGTCGCCTAGCTATTAAGTAGCATAACTGGCATGTGTGTTCCAGTCCTTTCTGGCATTAAGGCCCTGCTCTCTTCATAAGCTGTGCAACACACTCCCCTACCCACCCCCAGGATGGAAACCAGTGGAACAAAGTTAGATCCAGCAACGATGAGAGTTAAAGAGAGGCCAAGTGTACTGAGGCCAGAGGAACACACGCACACACGCACATGCACACGCACACACACGGCAACACATAAACACAACATAGACACCCACAAAGAGAGGAAAGACCACTTGGTGTATGGCAGAGAAAAGATACATGTATATAGGTATACAAAATGAATATAGGGCAATAGAAATCAGAACCATAGTGGTCTGGGGAGGGAGCAGGGGTGGGGTGCACAGGTGGGGGTCTCTGGGGTGATGTAAATGTTTTGTATCTTAATCAGGGTGGTGGTGTAGGTAGTTATATACACAGGTGTTGTCAACGCTCATTCAACTATATCCCTAAGAGCTCTACATTTTATTATACATAAATTATATCTCAATAGAAAGACTATTGAAAAAAGGGTATTGGGGGACTTTATACCATACGGAGCATAATTTGGTTTCATTTGTGCCCATTATTCTTGATTCTGTGCTGAGAATTTCCCCCTCTCCTTCCTTGAAACTGCTCTCAGCACTTCTACTCTGAGGAACTAGCACAAGGTCCTACCCTGGCTCGTGGCCAGAGCTACAGACCTTGAAAGCCACTCCTGAGGGGCTCAGAGAATTTTCCAGGGTCTCTTTTCCATCACCCTCTTCACACCTTCCATCTCCTCTGGAGCCCTAGCTTCCAGCCAATCAGCTCCCACCCAGAATTTACATCTCGGCCTGGCCACTTTGCACTGGGAGCTCCTCTGACTGTTTGCTCGGCTCGTTAGACGCCCAAACAACCTTTCTTTCTCTCCATGGTGCTGCCTCTCGGGCGTCTCCCTGTTCGCCGCCACCCCAGGTGCAGGTGTGGGCGAGCTGCCCTACCCCCTCGCCCAACCCAGACCCCCCAGACTCTGCAACCCAGCGGCCCTGGCTGGCTTCTCGGAAGAGGGGACCCTCCGTGGGCTTCAGGCCTCTCCCACCAGCCGCATTCTACATCTCCAAGTGCCCACTGAGCACGTCCCCTGCGAGAGCCTGGCTGCGTGCAGAAATCCGTGTCTTCAAATTCGGGCCCTGCCTTCCGCCTCCCTGCCTCAGAACTGGCGTCTCCATGAGCCCAGTCACCCGACTTCAGACCTCAGAGTCACCTTTGATCCATTCCAGGGAAAGGAAATGTCCAATGAATGACCTATGCACTTCATTTCTTTTTAAAAATGTCTCCCGTGATTCGGTTCATCAGCCCCTCGCACTCACATGGGCCTCTTTGTTTCCATTCTTTCCCTGACCCTAATTCACCCAAGGCCATTTTCTTAGACTCTGTAGACGTCACATCAAAGAGCAGGGTCATCAACTTTTCATCAGCTCCAGGCAGATAAAGTAGCCTGAAAGACCAAAAGTGCCCAAGGTACCAGCAGGTATATTGAGCATCCTTTCTTCCACCCATCCATTCATTATTCACTCATTCCACAGAACTATTTTGAGCATCAACTATACGCTAGCCACTAGAGACATATCCCCGAGTAGAAAAGATACGCTTTCTCTTCTTAAGTACCTCACAGTCTAGTGGAGAGGACAGACAATAATCAAATAATGACACAAATAATGCTATGAAGGAAAGGAGCATAGTGCCGTGAGGGCATGAAAAAGGGAGATTTGGCCCCCGTCGTGGAAATCTCCAAGCAAAGAGAGAACTGAGCTGACAACTAAAAGGTTAACAGGCACACATTCGCAGCAACATGGGTGGACCCAGAGGTGATCATACTCAGCGAAGGAAGTCAGACAGAGAGAGACAGACACCATGCGGTGTCCCTTACACATGGAATCTAAAACAGGACACAAGTGAACTTATCTATGAAGCAGAAAACAGACTCACAGACTAGAGAACAGACTTGCGGTTGCCAAGGGGGAGGGGGTGGGGGAGGGAGGGCCTGGGAGTTTGGGGGGAGCGGATGTAAGCTAGTATCCACAGGATGCACAAACAGCAAGGTCCTGCTGTAGAGCACAGGGAGCTCTATTCAACGCCCTGTGATAAACCACAATGGAAAGGAATATTTGAGAACAGAATGTATGCATGTATACATTTGCTGTGTCACTTTGCTGTGCAGCAGAAATCGGCGGATCATTGTAAATCCACTCTACTTGAATAAAATAAATTTTTAGAAAAGATTAATAGGCATAGACGGGTGTCTGTGTTGGGGAGGGGTTGGAAACACGTAACAGCCATTGTTCCGGGAAGTGACAAAAGACATGTGGAGAGTATGAGACCATACGTGGCAGCATGGTGCCAAGCAAGGCTGGGGAACCAGCCAGGGAGCCTTGGGGGTGGTCGTGAAAGTGCAGGACTCAGGGCTTCGGCCACGGGGGAGCAGAGCTGACTCACAAAGTGAGCCGTCGCTGTTCCCGACCCACCGCTGTGGTCTCCGAGGCCAGGCTTCCCCCGGGCTGCTGCCCTGGACAGAGGAGGGGAGGGCGCCACTGTGAGCGCCCTCACCCCACTCTGTCGGGGGGGTTAGCCGCGCACCCCATCTTCCCTATCACCCTCCCCTTTACTCTTTTTTTTTTTTTTTTTTTTTGCGGTACGCGGGCCTCTCACTGCTGTGGCCTCTCCCGTTGCGGAGCACAGGCTCCGGACGCGCAGGCTCAGCGGCCATGGCTCACGGGCCCAGCCGCTCCGCGGCATGAACCCGTGTCCCCTGCATTGGCAGGCGGACTCTCAACCACTGCGCCACCAGGGAAGCCCCGTCCCCTTTACTCTTCACAGGCATTCTCCCCAGTAAACGTCTTTCACGTCTAATCCCATTTTAGCAGCTGCTTCTTGGAGAGCTCAGATTGACACAGCCTTTCTGGCCGCGACTGTCATTTCAGTCTTCATCCCAAGAGCTATAGGAAGTTATCGGAGTGTTTCAAACCCAGGACTGACGTGATCGGATTCATGTCTGAGAAGCAACCATTCCTGGCAGCAGGGGAGGGAGTAGACTGGAGGCACGGGGGCAGCAGTCCGCATCCTTGGCAGAGGTGTGGATGGGGTGGTGATGACTGGTGGTTACGCAGATGGTCAGCGGTGGGTGGACTGGAGAAGCATTGAGAAGGTGAAATCAATGAGACCTAGCGACGCACAACAGGGGCAGGAAGGGAGAAGGAGGGATCAGGAACGACCCTGAAGTGAGTACGTTCTGGAGATGTAACATGCAACAACGAGATTCTAGCCAAGGATACTGTGTTGTCTGTTTGAAATTTGCTAAGCGGGTAGAACTTAAATGCGATCAGCACAGAAACGAAAGAGAGGAAGAGAGAAATTGGGAACTCCGTGAGGCGATGGGTTAATGAGATTATGGTGCGGATTTCACGATGTATACATATAGCAAATCATCTAGTTGGACCCGTAAATATATACAGTTTTAAATTGTTAATTATATCTCAAAGCTGGGCAGAGGGGGAGAATGACTGAGATTTCTGCCTTGAGCAGCTAGATTCACGGTATTATCCTGAGGAACCTAGAACGATGCCGTCTTTCCCACCAAGGCCAGTCTAAAGGAGTTCTCACCCGGGATACGACTTGGGCTTCACTCTTGCCACGACCTCTGCCGGAGACTCCTCCCAGCCTTCTCTGTCTGGCTGATTTCACCCGTCTTTCAGGCTCTTTCCAGCTGTCACGTGTTCGTTCGTTTTGGTCTCTCGGCCTGTAACACCCCCCTCCCCCTCCTGCAGCCCTACAGCGACATCTAATCCTCACCTGGGTTTCCCCGTGAAGCCTCCTTAGGTGGCTCCTGGCTTCATGGTGGTCAACCCTCAAAGGAAAGGCCTGCAAATGCATTTTAGTCCTAGCCTCTAACTTGAAACATTAAGGAAGGCACATCTGTGAAAACAAGAGGCCAGGGTTTCCGTGCTCTCTTGCCTCAGCCTGTAAAACCGTGTCCGATCATGTAGCGGAGTGACACTGACGGCGATGGGCCCGATTTCCAGCAGCGATAAAGACTCGTGTCCCCACGCAGCAGCCACAAGGGAACGCCATGGCTGGGGAAAGTCGTTTGACGAGCCAGCCGCCAAACAAGTGCTTCTTGATAGGTGATTTTTTAAATAAGAATAGATACGCTCCCAATCAACTTACAGTACCAATTAGTCCCTTGTCAAATCTCATAAATGGCTAGTCGACCTCAGTTTCGAAAAGGCCGGCTCTTCTGTGGGAAACTCATGGCAAGAAAAAGACAAAAACAAGTTTACTCCACCAAGCTATTTTCACGCGGGCTCCTGGTGAGACAGCAGGCATTTCAGGGATGCACGCAACATAGAATTTTCTTCAGACCGATCTGAAGCTCTAATCAGAGCTTCAGCTCTGATGAACCTGTTGTTAAGCTGTTAACCTGTTAACAGCTCTAATCTAACCTGTTGTACAGTAAACGAATCCCAAATACGAGCAGGGCGTTTGCAAAGAGCTTTAACTCTTTCAAGTCTGCTGACCACAAAATAAATTTCCTGGAACAGCCAGCATGGTTAGACTGAGCTGAATAGAGAGAGAGAGAGAGAGAGACACAGAGAGAGACAGAGAGAGACAGAGACATTCCTAGTTAGAGTGGTCATTTGGGAAACTCTAAATGTGCTTCCAAATAACCTACTTACATTTAAATAGTTTGGAGGTGACAGAAACAGCTTATTAATTAATGATTAATTAATTCATCTATCATGCAATACCTGAATCTTTGCCTTTCTTCCCTGCTAAGAAATTCTCAGGCATTTCAATTGAGAGGCCGTATAACAGAAAATAAGTTCATAAAGGTAATTTCCTGTGAGGTTAGCCTTAGTGTTTTTTCACCTTCCGAGAATCATTTTTTTTTTACGCACAATGGTCTTAGTAACTAAGATTCAAATAGGTCAGTGGGTCACATTTTTCTGTGCTTGTTAAAAAGGGGGGAAAAGGAGCGACAGGCGGAGAAATGGAATATGATTAAATTTAGTTTAATTTTAGAAATATTTTAATTGCAATGAAATTTAATGAGGGATCTTCAGGTAGTTATATAAAATTACAAAACAAAGTTGAAAACAACCCAAATGGCCCACAGTAGGTGAATGGATCAATCATGTGTGACAGAGCAACACAAGGGGCAGTCATATAAATATTAAAATGATTTTTATGAAGAATTCATATAACACGTAAATGTATGATCACAATTGCATTCTAATTCATTTGCTAGGAAATATCTGTAAGAAAACATATCAAAATGATAAGAGTAGTAAGCTTTGAAAGAAGGACCTCTGAGTAATCTTTTTCTCTATGTGACAAAATTTTCAAATTTTCAACAAAGAGCATATGCCGATTTTATAATTTGGAAAATTCTACTTTTACAAACAAAACTACATTTTTAAAATTCACATTTTATAGATCATTTACTAAAACTAAATGTAATGAGTATAGTACCTAAAAGGCTTTACAGATTACAGCACACTTTTACACTGATTCTCTGTCATCTACAGCAGATGAGATCCCAGCATACCACGGATTTCATAACGAGTCAAGCTAATTGTATTCCACTTTTTACAACATGATATGAAACCCAGCAAATGTTTTGGCAGAAATAGGATAATTCCCAAATGTAATTTTCTTTATGACTGGCCGTAAAATGAATAGTATAGCTGTAGTAAAAAAAAAAAAAAAAAAAAAACACCTTACAGAAATTATCATATTGAAAGTATTTTAAAGCCCTTGGACTTACTGATTCCCCACCTGACATTTTAAACCTTTAAAACTCTCCCTGGCGCCAACACTCAGAATCTACCCTGCTTCTATTCCCCCACGACCCCCATTTTCTTGCCTCTAACTTTTCAGAAGGAAAAAAAGAAACCAAGTATATGAGGCCTGGACCCCCTCATCATCCCATCCTTATACCCAGGTTCAGCAACATGATTTGTAAGATTCAATACAAAATGAAAATGCAGGGCCCCTAATTTTAGAAAGCAAGGAAAGAAGTGCAGTTACAGGCACTAAAATATAAAGCTTTTTCCTTTAAAAATATTTTATGAATGACAATATATATTAGGAGTAATAGTGACAGGTGAATAAAAACATAAACTTAAATTGCAAAAAATAATATCTTTGGTATCATAATTGTATATAATACATGACAATATTTTATTAATGTGACGTTCTAATCACAAGATTATTCCGGCTCACTTTTCTACAAGTGCATTTATTAGGCTGGCACAATTTTTACTTTCAGCAGCTTCATTTTCTTTTTTTGAATTTTCTTCTATTTATTTTTTATACAGCAGGTTCTTATTAGTCATCAATTTTATACACATCAGTGTATACATGTCAATCCCACTCACCCAATTCATCCCACCACCACCACCACCACCACCACCAACCCGCTGCCTTCCCCCCTTGGTGTCCATACGTTTCTTCTCTAGTTTGTGTCTCTGTTTCTGCCCTCAGCAGCTTCATTTCCAATTCATATAATTGAAAGAACATCAGTTGCTCTTTTCAAATGCAAGATGGCAAATAATTTTTGCTAATTCTTCATTTTGAGAAGGATCCTTCTGCTGATGCAACTATTAGCTCTTAAGAGCATTTTAACAGATGGTCAATAGGCACATGAAAAGATGCTCAACATCACTAATTATTAGAGAAATGCAAAGCAAAACTACAATGAGGCACCACCTCATACCAGTCAGAATGGCCATCATTAAAAAGTCTACAAATAACAAATGCTGGAGAGGGTGTGGAGAAAAGGGAACCCTCTTGCACTGTTGGTGGGAAGGTAAGTTGATACAGTCACTATGGAGAACAGTATGGAGATTCCTCAGAAAACTAAAAACAGAATTACCATACGATCCAACAATCCCACTCCTGGGCATATAACCAGACAAAACTATAATTCAAAAAGATACGTGCACCCCTATGTTCATAGCAGCACTATTCACAATAGCCAAGACATGGAAACAAGAAGATGTGGTACATATATACAACAGAATACTACTCAGCCTCAAAAAAGAATGAAATAATGCCATTTGCATCAACATGGATGGACCTAGAGATTATCATACTAAGTGAAGTAAGTCAGAAAGAGGAAGACAAATACCATATGATATCACTTATATGTGGAATCTAAAATATGACACAAATAAACTTATCTACAAAACAGTAACAGACTCATGGACGTAGAGAACAGACTTGTGGTTGGCAAGGGGGAGGGCGTTGGGGGACGGATGGATTGGGAGGCTGTGGTGAGCAGATGTAAGCTTTTATATATAGAATGGATAGAAAACAAGGTCCTACTGTACAGCACAGGGAACGCTATTCAATACCCTGTGATAAACCGTAATGGAAAAGAATATAAAAAAAGAATGTGTGTATATATATATGACTGAATCACTTTGCTGTACAGCAGTAATTAACAGAACATTGTAAATCAACTATACCTCAATTTAAAAAAGTATTTTATAAGCTATGACAACATTGAGATACATTTCTGACAAATTATTTTGAAATGTAAATTTTAGTACATCTAGAGCTGGTGATTCTTGTGGGACAATTTTTCTAAAAAGTTTTAACCCTGCATACAAATCAGTTCTGTGTTAAGTCTGAATTGAATCGTAAATGTAAATGTATACCATGGAAGTGTGCTTGGCAGTGCTGCAGTAGTTTCCAAACCCAGAAATTCTGAACTCTTAGAAATATTCTAATAACTCCCCAATATGCTTTAATGCAAATCAGTGGATTGCTGCTACCTGCCATGTCTGTGGGCTTGAACTTGAGTGTGTGCACACGGCCGCCAGGCATACCTTCTCTGTTCACGTGCGTGCTTCACGGTCCTGCTGGACTCCACGCACGAGACGCAAGTTCAAAGAGAACATTATTAAGAATTTGACTAATGAGAACCTACGGTACAGCACGGGGAACTCTACTCAGTGCTCTGTGGTGACCTAAATGGGAAGGAAATCCGAAAAAAGAGGGGATACATATATACGTATGGCTGATTCACTTTGTTGTACAGCAGAAACTAACACAACATTGTAAAGCAACCATACTCCAGTAAAAATTAATCATAAAAATAAATAAATCCATCAACGATGTGGTTTAATCTTCTGACTTTGGAAAAGCAAAAACTCTTCTCTATTCTCACTACAAATGGCTTTGAACTCAAAATTAAAAATCTGAATATTAATGATTCTTCCAAACATAAAAAAAGAAAAAAAATAAGAATGTGAAAGTGGACAAGCCTAGGGCTCCTGGTGAGAGTGAGGCTGGCCACTGCAAGGTCGCAGGCCCCTGAAGCTGGCCGTGCTCACACCTCCATGTCTACTGTCTGTCCAGCCTTCCTTCCTCTCTAATCCCAGCAGAAGCAACCTGTTTTCTGTCCAGCTCTTCTTCCTCTCTCCTGTTACTGAAAGACCTTCTCCATTAGGCATCTCCTTTCTCTCCAACACTTTAAAATTTAATATTTAAATTAAATTTAAATAAATTTAAATATTTAAATTTAAATACTGTTCTTTGCTGAGACCTCCTAGATGCCTGCGAGCATGCTCAAATCTCCCCATCTCCAGACAGCTCTGTGGAGAAATACATGCCCATATTTCTCCTTCTCTGCAGGCACCGGAACACTGGACCGAGATGGGTGTCTTGGTCCTCTGACCTTTGCCTTGATCTGCCATCAGATTTCTACACTCACAACTTCACCAAAGTTTGTTGCGACCAAGGCCACCAAATGCTTCTTGACTGCCATAAAAAAACCCTTTAATCTTTCTGATGGGCTGAATGTTGTCTCCCACAAATTCTTATGTTTGAGCTGCACCCCCCAATGGGATGGTGTTCAGAGGTGAGGCCTTTGGGAGGTGATTGGGTTTCGATGATGGGGTTAGAGTTCTCCTAAGAAGCAGAAGAGAAACCAGAGCTCGCTTGCACTCTGTCTCTGTCTGTCTCTGCCATGTGAGGACAAATGGAGAAGGCAGCTGTTTGCAGGCCAGTAGGAGGTCTCTCATCAGGAACCAAGTCCGCCAGCACCTTGATCTTGGCCTTCCCAGCCTCCAGAACTGAGAGGACTAGATGTCTGTTGACAAAGCCCCCAGTCCGTGGTGTTAGTTACAGCAGCCTGAGCTGACTGAGACAACCCTCGCCTTATTGATGATCACTCCCCTTCTGGAAGGTCCTCCCCTAATTTCCGAGACACCACCCCGCCCAGGTTCTCATCTTGCCTCCAGCCCTCTGACCCCCCAGGGGTTCCTTCCCTCCACATGTCCCTAATATCACCTGGGAGGGTTTTTCTTCTCCCTTAGACACTACTGCTGAGCAATTCCAGCACTCAGGCCGGAACAAAGGGGTGTGTGTTCAAATAACTCCTAAGCTCACACCTCAGCCCAAGCCTCTCTCCAGCCCTCCTGACCCATAAAATGCACAACTTCCTGGCCGTCTTCAGCGGGGTGTCCCTGGACCTGGAACAGTCTGCCCGGCAGAAACTCATCGTCCCTGCCCTACGCTTCCCATTCCTGCCCCATCCGCCATCCAAACCCGCCCACAGCAGGAAACTGACTCGCCCGGACTCCCCTTTCCCCAGGCTCAACGCTGCACCTAATTGATGCTGCACTTCTCCAGTTTCTTGGCTTTATCTCCTCTTTCTCTCTCTCGCAGGGCCTGCCTTACTCCGGGCCCTGGTCCTCCTTTCGCCCGACCCCTGTTCCAGGTGTGTGTCCTGACTTCCTTACCTTACACTTTGCTGTCAGAGTGATTTTTCCAACACACATCTGCTTACGTCTCCCTTACTGACGACCTTTCAAGGATGCCTCATTGCCTGCAAAACTCAGGTCACACTCCCTCGCTAATAACAGGAGGCCTTCCGTGGTCTGGCCGCTGTGCGTTGCTCCAGCCTCGTCCTGTACATTCTGTGCTCTGGCTGTGTTGAACTCCTAGCGGTCCTCCAAATAGGTCTCTTTATTCTTTCCCACTTTTATCTTCTTTTGCTTAGAAAGCTTCTCTTACACCCTTACACCCTTATTTTCCTCCACACCTTCAGGGCTTATCCAATAGTGTATCACAGACCAACAAGGCACGAGATATGAAGCCACGCACTTTGGGGCAGTCAGGGAAGACCGGGGGGTGGCCCAGGATGGTAGAGATGGGCAGGTTTTCTGACACATCGGATGTGAGACATGAGACCTAGAGCACTCAAGGATGACTTGAGGCTTCTGGCCTGAACAGCTGGGAAGGTGCAGCTGCCTTCAACCCTGGCTGAGGAAGCCTGGATGGTCTGGGATAGGCCGCATCTGAGATGCAATCAGACACTCCAGCGGGGCGTGGGGCAGGAAGTTAGAGGTAAGCTCGGAATTCAGAAGGCAGAGCTGGGGGTCAAAGACAAAACCTGGCAGTCAGAAGCATTTAAGGCCACAAGGCTGAATCAGATCACCGAGGGAATGAGTGGAGATTAAAAAGGAGAAGTTCAAGGCCTGAGCTCTCTGATGTCCAGAGGAACGGCCAGTGAGATAGAAGAAAATCAGAAAGCTCGAACGTCCTGGAAGTCGAGTGGAGACAAGGATGAGATAAGATGAAACCCCGATAGATGGAGTGAAATGGGGACTGAGAATAAATCATTAGACGGTGCAGGATGGAATTATAGCGGGTGGTAAGGGAAGACTGAGTAGAGAGCGTTCCAGAGAAAATGCGAGCAAAGGACTTGGCCGCAGTGAATGCAGGGCAACCCTTTTAAGATTTTTTTTTTTTTCCTACACAGGGAAAGAGAGGAAGCACAGCAGTGGAGGCAGCTGGATAAAAAATGGTGTTCACTAAGATGGGAGGAAGTACAGCATGTATTGTATAATGGAAGAAAAGAAGGGAAGGAGAATGAAAGGCGGGGGCTGACACAGGAGCGGAGTGAGGGCCAGTGAAGGGGTGGCAGGGGCCGAGTGAAGGCCGGCCGGGACTCGGGCACGAGCGGAGATGAGCTGAAGCTGGAAGGCGGAGGCTGGAAAGTGGAGGGCTTGAAATGGAAGTCCCGGCGGCGCGGCAGCTTGATGTAAATGTTACCACGTACATGACGACCCGGGGTATGTAGGGTCTGGGGTGTCAGGGGGTAAAGCGGAGGAAAAGACCGCTGGACCGGAGGAGAGCAACGACCGGGAGGCCAGAGCCTCGGAAGGGTGCTGGGGTCTCTGCCTTTCGTGGAAGGACTCGTTGGGGACAGCGTGACAGTGTCCCTCAGAACATCTCTCTCCCACTCTCCAAGGGAGAGGACTGTTTCTCGGGCTGTCAGCTCCCGTGTTAGCTCAGCAGATGGCTCGCTTCTCGCTGCCCCGCGCCCCTGCCCGGCGCCGCGCCCTCCGCCCGCCCTGGCGCTGGCAGGAAGGACAGCACGCTGCTCCCCAACGCAGCCTTCGCACGGGGCGCCGGACCCACCCTCCGCTCCCGGCCTCCTGGCCGCCCTCCGGCCGCCGCGAACTCCTCCGCCCAGAACTCCATGATGTCCTGGCCCCACCGCGCGCCCCTACTCACCGCCACCCTCTCTGCACTCGCCCACGCCCGGACTCGCCCCCCAAAGAACTGGCGGTGGTCTCCTCCACGTGTTCGAAGCCAGCCCGCCTCGTACTGAGTCTCCCCGCGGCGTGTGATAGAGCGCATCGCGTCCACTGTCTTCAAACACCTTCTTGGCTCCCGTGGACTTTTCCCCACGGATCCTCTAGACGCAGCCCTTAGACGGCTCCTTGCCGCCATCATCCTCATTTCTGTGGTGACCTCACCTGGCGCCTGACTTAAGTAGCATCTCTAGGCCTACGACTTGCAAACTTGTACCCCATCTGCATCCTCCCCTTGGACTGCCTGCTACACATCTCCACTGGGGGTTCTAGTAGACGCCTCAAACTCAGTTATGTCCACCGTGGAACCCTGATTTCCTGCCCCCCAAACCTGCTCGTGCTCCAACACCCCCTCGATGGGTAAGTGGCACCTCCATTCACCTGGCTGCTCAGGGTCAGACGTTGGACTCATCCTGAATTCCCTTCTTTCTCTCACACCCAGTTTATCAGCAAACAAGGCCAACGTTACCCTGGGAATACATCACGTATCTGACCTTTCCTCAGCACCTTCACCCCATCACTCCAGACCAGTGCTCTCCAGTGGAAAGATAATGCGAGCCTCAGGTACATTTCTGCATTTCCCAGCAGTCATATAAAGAAGCTAAAAAAGCAGCAAGTGATCACAAATGTGGAAAACAAACTTATGGTTACCAGGGGGGGAAGGGGAAAGGGATAAATTGGGAGACTGGGATTGACGTACACACACTGCTATACATAAAACAGATAACTAATAAGGACCTACTGTATAGCACAGCGAACTCTACTCAATACTCTGTAATGGCCTGTACGGAAAAGAATCTGAAACAGGTGGATATATGTATATGTATGGCTGAGTCCCTTTGCTGTACAGCAGAAACTAACAACATTATAAATCAACTATATGACGACAAAAATTTAAAAGATAAAAAAATAAAAAATGAAAAAGTAGAAAACTCATTTTTGCAATACATATCAACACGATAAAAAAAGAAGCGAGTGAAATCAATTTTATTTATATATTTTATTTAACCATACATATACAAATTTTTATCATTTCAACGCGTAATAAACATAAACATTATAAAAGAGATGCTTTACATCATTTCTCAGCTGTCTTCCAGATCGCGCATGTGTGTTATGCTTAAAGCACATCTCACTTCGGACCAACCACAGTTCAGGCGCTCAGTCACTACATGTAACGCGCGCGGCTGCCCTATTGACCGGTGCGTCGTCTCCCATCAGGACGCGCTGGTTGTATTTTAATTGGTCTCCCAGCTTACATCACACCTCTCCTCCGCTGCCCTCCCACAGGTATTCTCCCCTTATCAGCAACGAGAACGATCCTTTAAAAATGTAAGCAAGGTCACATCCGTGGCCTGCCCGGAACCCTCCAGTGAGTTCCATCGCACTTAGAATAATGTCCAAACGCATCATCATTGCTTTAAAGCCCCGCATGTTCGGACCTCCTTCCCGGCCCCTCCTTGGGACCTTCTCTCCTACCACAGACCCCTCGTCACTCTTTGCCACCCCGCTGGCCCCCTGGCTGTTCTTCAGACATAAACACCCATACTCTCCCCACCAGGGACTTTCAATTGATGCTCTTCTGCTTGGAATTCTTTTCCCTCAGACCTTTCAGGGTTTACTCCCTCCTTTCATTCAGATCTCTGCTCAGATCAGCCCCAAAGTGGGGCTTCCCCAAAACAGAACCTCTACCACTGGGTCTTCCTCCCTTGCTTTAGGTTTCTTCCTGGCATTTGACCCTGAAGGTCAGCACGACCTGACCTTGGTTTATGTATTTATTTGTTTGCTTAGTTAAGTCCCCACATTAGAATATAATCCCCAGGAGAACACGGACCAGGCTCTATTCTCTACATTCTGACTCATTTATCTGAGTTAGAAGTAAATACTCAATCAATATCTATTGAATGAAGAGTGGAATTGAGAAAGAAAGACACAAATCAGCACCCTGACATTCAGAGCTCGCCTGACAGGGTTGGCCTGTGTTATACTCCAATCAGACAAAAAGCATCTCAGAGAACACCAGCCTCAGGCAAGCTTACTCTGACATCACGACGAAATGGGACAAGTAAGGCCACTTCATAGTTGTGTCTAAGGACAGACAGAAGCAAGATCAATGGACTGCCCCAAATGCCCCTCTCTTGGACAAAGTGAGTGACTGCTTCTTTACAAATTACAGCTTTATCCTCCTTCTAGCCTGCCCTCCTTATAGATAAAGACTTGAGATACCCAATCGCAGAACTGTCTTGCTTTCCGACAGGAACCAGTCTAGAGCGAAACCCCTTCTCCCCGTCCTTAGACTGTCCCCTGCATCACTCAACCAAGGCGCTATACATTCTCTCTAACACTCTTACTGAGAAACCCCGTGATTCTCCATGGCGTATGGCCCCGCTCACTGCCATGAGTCATAAGCTCAACTTATTTCAACGTCAGCTGTGTTCCTGGTGGTCTTTGGTGGTGGGTGTTGACAGAAGGAAGGAATGATTGAACCTTTGCATTTGGAAATTATAGATGATCATTATTCTCTTACTTTTCTATTTTTTCCCCTGTATTTTCCAATGTTTCTGTAAAAAAACAGGTAGTCTTTTGGAATCAGGAAAATTTGAACACATTCAATTTTAAAATAACAGCTAGTATATCAGAGGCGTACCTTCTTAACAGATAGGAGATCTGCTTTTAAAGCCAATTCTGACACTTCCTAGCTGAATAAACTTGGGAAATTTATTTAGCCGTTTTGGATCTCACTGCTAAAAGACAAGAACTATCTTTGAGATCCCTCGTGGCTCTAAGAGTTTTAATTAAAATTCTTCCAAAGTAACTGTATTTAACTTGACACGGCGATATTCAGGAAGGAGGCAGTGAGATGAGCGCGAAACTACGATCATGTGCCAATGTCTTCTACTTACTTTTCTTTGCATGATATTGGACATATTATTTGATCAATATTTTTTGAAGTAGAGTTGATTTACAAGGTTGTGTTAATTTCTGCTGTACTGCAAAGTGATTCAGCTATACATATATATATACATTTTTTAAAATATTCTATTCCATTATGGGTTGTCATAGGACATTGAATGTAGTTCCCTGTGCTGTACAGTAGGACCTTGTTGCCTTCTATACATAAAAGCTCACATCTGCTGACCCCAGCCTCCTGCTTCATCCCTCCGCCACCCCCTCCCCCTTGGCAACCACCAGTTTGTTCTCTCTTGGACAAATTATTTTACTAATCGACTTCTTTATCCTTACCTGTAATTGATAAGTTGTAACATCCCCCCATATATGGAGATTTCTGGGTGTCATTTTGTAAATACGTGTGTTTGGTGGAGTGTCAGGCATGTTCACGCACAGTCTCTGCTCAGCAGCATAGCTATGGGAGCCCAAGATGCTGCAGACACGAAGCTGCCCTTCCCTTAGGAGTCTCAAGCTAGGGGGTGAGCGGGAGATGTCAACGGATGGTTGGAACATTGCATGATGCCCTCACTAAGAGATACACTTCCCAGACACAGGAGACGTTAGGTGTTGGGGGGAGGGGGAAAGGTCTTCCAGAAGAAGAGTCACTGAGAATGTGAGGAAGGATGAGGAAAAGCAGACCTCGCTGGAGGAGGGCGTTCCACGCAGACAAAACCTTCACCAACATGAAATAGCACGGCGGGTTCAAGGAGACACAAGCCAGTTCGTGTTAGTGGAGTGGGCTGAGGGAAGCATTAGGAGGTCAGATTGGAACCCTTAGGGTGGTTTAGTCCACACTCCAGCTCAACGCAGGGATTTCTTCTAGACTCTCCGGCTGCACTTTCCAATGTTGTCCCCTCTACCCTCATAGGATTGTTACATTACAGTTACTTACAACAAAATAATTCAGTCCCTCAGTCCCACCAGTCTGTTTCTAGGGCTCTTGCCCTGTGGTAGGGGCTCGGGTCTCGGCAGGATGGACCAGGACGTTTCCAGCCTGCACGAGTCTCCTCGTGCGCCTGACAGACGTCCTTCATCTTTTTTTTTTTTTTAATTTATTTATTTTTGGCTGCGTTGGGTCTTTGTTGCTGTGCGCGGGCTTTCTCTAGTTGTGGCGAGCGGGGGCTACTCTTCGTTGCGGTGCATGGGCTTCTCGCTGTGGTGGCTTCTCTTGTTGCGGAGCATGGCCTCTAGGCACGCGGGCTCAGTAGTTGTGGCTCGCGGGCTCTAGAGCGCAGGCTCAGTAGTTGTGGCGCATGGGCTTAGTTGCTCCGTGGCATGTGGGATCTTCCCGGACCAGGGCTCAAACCCGGGTCCCCTGCATTAGCAGGCGGATTCTTAACCACTGTGCCACCAGGGAAGCCCCAGATGTCCCTTCATCTTGCACCTCAGTGTTGGGAACCATCTACTCTCCAAGACAGCACGTTCCATTTTCAGAGAGATCTACTTGCGAGAACATAATTTTAGGTAATTTACCCCATTAACGTGCCTCCCTCTGATTTCTGCATAGGGACCCTAGTTCTGTGGATGAACAGAACCCAAGTTTACACTTTCTTCCACTTGGTGGCTCCCTGTCTAAGTTCAGACTATTGTCCTGTGTCCCTCTCTTGTTCTCTTCTCAGGCTAATCCTCCCAGTGCCTTCTGTGTTCCCTCCCGTGGCTGTTGCCAGATTCTCCCTGTTCTGGAGGCCCTCCTCCGTATCACTCCTAGATGGTGTTCCCCCAAATTGAGCTCTTTATCTCGGTTGTGGTTTGATCAGCAGAAAACAGAACTGCTACTTTCCTGTGCTCTGAGCGCTTTGTTTCCATAAATGGAACCTAAGTTTATTTTGCCTTTTTTTTTTTAAGCATCTATCATTCTGTGGTGAGTACTAAGCTCATCAGCCACTAATATCCAGTCCCCACTTTCTTTTTAACACAAGTTCCTTTTCTAGTAAGTCTTCCTGAGCCTGCATCACACAGAAACATCTCTTTTAAAACCTCTGTTTAATTTCTTCTTGCTGATGAAATTCTGTTATAGGAACAGCAGAGAAGTGAGAAAACTCAGAAAGGTCAAAAATAATTAAGACATGGGCTTCCCTGGGGGTGCAGTGGTTGAGAGTCCGCCTGCTGATGCAGGGGACGCGGGTTCGTGCCCCGGTCCGGGAAGATCCCACATGCCGAGGAGCGGCTGGGCCCGTGAGCCATGGCCGCTGAGCCTGCGCGTCCGGAGCCTGTGCTCCGCAATGATAGAGGCCACAGCAGTAAGAGGCCCGCGTACCGCAAAAATAATAATACTAAAGACATATCTTATGATTTATTATTCAAGTTGTCTCATAAAAATATTAAATCGGATATAAAAGAAAATATAAAAAAGACAAATGATAACCTTCGGCATAAAATGGCAATAAAATGACCGTTTGAAACTGGGCTTGTTCTTTCCAATAAGTGACTTTTAGACCGTTCTAAATGCATGTGCTGACTTATTAAGCAATACCTTTTGCCATACTAATACCTCGGTAATTGGGTCCTTTTTGGAGACACGGGTGTGTGTGTGAGTGCCCACCTGCCAACTGCACAGGAAGGCACACGTGTGTCCCCCTTCCTGCCTCTGAGCGGGGCCCTCGGGAACTGGGCCGGGCCGACTCTGATCCACCCGCAGTCCTTACCTGATGGAGGAAAACTTCCCTTCATTCCTCTCCTTTGGGCTCACGTGTGGAAAGGGCCCTCCCGACCGTTAATCTGGGTTCTGAGTTATTAACATTGCCTTTTGATCCCCACTCGTCTTTACCGGCCTTTGAAATGGCAATTTCCCCAAAGCAAGATGGCATGGGAGGTTTGCCACGACAGCTGTGAGTCTCTGAGGTCACCGTCCTTTCTGTTCCTCCGATCTTAGCCTGAGTGTTTCTGCCCGGTGGCCCTGAAGTCGCCTCGCACGTGTCAGGACAGTTTCAACGTGCACACGTCAGTGAGCAGCTGTCCCCACGTGTTCTGAGCCAGCCGGTCCACGGTGGCTGTCTTCTTGACTCCAGAAAGCTGACAGCTGGGTATCGGGCTATTCCTTTTGGGGGTGTTTCCAATGTGACCTCCAGGTGCTGAGTAGTGACATGATAAATAACCCCTTAGATGTGATCAGTCTCCTTATCCATCCCTCATTGGTTCCCTGCAACCCCCCAGGAGACCAGTGGGGCAGAAGTAGCCGCCCCCCATTCCGTAGGAGGAATCTTAGATTGCAGGAGACAAGGTGAATTGCTCAAGAACACACGGAAAGGAAGCAGTTAGCCAGGATTCAAACAGCCTGAAACAAACAGCAAGGGACTTTCTACTCCATCTCGATGCCTTCCCTGCGTGGAGGAAGGGGGCGTTCCTCTAAAACTTTCCCACGGGCTTCAAGATGCTGGCCTTGGCAGACAATCCACTTCATCTTGGAAAGAAATAACCAGACTTACCCTGTGGTACATTCTGACATCCAAACCTCTGGCGACAAAATTAAACACGTGGTTTACAAAATACGCAGCAGTACCTAAGTCTCAAATCACATGAACAACCGTTTTCTAATGGTCACACCTCAATTCACAGTGGATTCCTGAAGATTCTTTACTGAACAGTGTAATGTATAATGATGATATAATAGAATTTTGGGTCTGGAAGGGATTTTCACCTTTTAAGCCTTTTAAAATGGGCTATTTTTAATTGAAAAGGCAATACATGCATATACGGTAAGAATTCAAATATGGTAAGAAGGTATATATGCCTTCTTATTTATGGGTATACCTGTACACTTTCTTAGCCCATTTGCATTTTCTTACCCTATTTCAATATTTGAAAAAAAACCCCATTTTTAATACCTCCTCCCCTCGAGCTCCGTTCCCCACTCCTCCTCTGCAGAGAAATGACAGACACCCCGCAGCCCAGGCCGAGGCTGTCCAGGCACAGACCATGACCGCAGACAGGAGCGAGCGAGCTGCACACACTGTCCTGTGTCCTGCGTTTTTCACTTAACAGCATATCCTGGAGGCTGTCACTTAGCAGGGCATCATCTTCCAGGGCTACACAGTATTCCACACTACAATTCATTCAACCAGTCCTAATGACAAAATTTGGGGGTAGCGGACTATATTCAGCCTTTTGCTATTATAACAATAACACAGTCATAACCTTACATACATCTTAAATAAAGGCGGAATTGCTGGGCCAATGTGCATGCATTTTCAGGGGACCCTTTTATCATTGTAATGTCACCTTCTTTGTCTAGTTTAAAGTTTTTTTCTATAGATTCGATCTTGTCTGATAATAGTATTGGGGTCTCTATTTTCTTTTTGTGTGAATTTGTTTGATATATCTTTGACCATTCTTTTACTTTCAAATTGAGTCACTTTTTTAATGTGTGTGTCCTACTCGGTGCTTAGTTTTAGGTTTTGCTTTGTAATCTAAATTGATTTTTTAAAAATTTAATTTATTTACTTATTAATTTTGGCTGCCTTGGGTCTTCGTTGTGGTGCGCGGGCTTCTCGTTGCGGTGGCTTCTCTTGTTGTGGAGCACCAGCTCTAGGCGTGCAGGTTTCCGTAGTTGTGGCTCACGGGCTCTAGAGTGCAAGCTCAGTAGTTGTGGCGCATGGGCCTAGTTTCCCTGCTGCACGTGGGATCTCCCCGGACCAGGGCTTGAACCCATGTTCCTGCATTGGCAGGTGATTCTTAACCACTGTGCCACCAGGGAAGTTCGAAATTGATATTATTATCCTTTAATAAGTGAGTCTATCCATTTTACCTTAGTTCTATCATCCAATTTTATTATGTTTTCAGTTTTTACTGCTTCGTGTTTTACTTCGTTGCTTCTCAAAAATCTTCTCCCAAAAAGAAACTTAGGAAAGATAACAAGAAACTAATGACATTGATCATAATGATACATGGAACTTGGGTGGGAACAAAGTTGAAAGAATAAGAGAGGGAGCAACACTTTTCTGGGTATAACATGTACAGTTTTTATTCTGGAAACACAGAAGTTTTAAATATTCAAAACTAAAATTACATCAGTAAGGATGCAGATACAACTCTAAAATTGAATATAAACAGAAACAAATTAACCTTGTTGTATTTCAAATAAACATAACTTCAGAGAAAAAAATAAATGAATCCAGGTAATTTTGAACACAGTCTTTTACCCTCAGTGTAAAAATAAAAAAGAAATGCCAACAGATCTTAAACTCTGTAATTGGTTGGACGTTTCAGTGTTAAAATTTTTTTTTCACTTTAATAAACACATATTTTTTTTTTTTTTTTTTTTTTTGGCGGTATGCGGGCCTCTCACTGCTGTGGCCTCTCCCGTTGCGGAGCACAGGCTCCGGACGCGCAGGCTCAGCGGCCATGGCTCACGGGCCCAGCCGCTCCGCGGCATGTGGGATCTTCCCAGACCGGGGCACGAACCCGTGTCCCCTGCGTCGGCAGGCGGACTTTCAACCACTGCGCCACCAGGGAAGCCCAATAAACACATATTTTTAAAAAACCCACGACCATATAATTTACCCGTTAACGTAAACAATTAAATGGTGTTCAGTATAGTCACAGAGTTGTACCACCATCATCAGAATCAACTTAGAACCTTTCAATCGCCCCAAGAAGAGACCCAAGAGCACATACCCCTCATCCTCCCCACCACCCCAATCTCCCTTCTAGCCTTCAACGCTGATGTTTGTCTCTGTAGATTTTATTCTGGACATTTCATATAAATGGAACTCTACAACGTGACCTTCTGTTACTGGCTTCTTTCTTGTACGATAGTGTTTTCAGGACTCATCCATGCTGTAGCAGGTATCAGTATTTCTGTATATGCCACAGTATATCTATCCATTCATCAAATCGGACATTTGGGTTGCTCCCACTTTGGGGGGCAGTTGTGCCCACTATTTAAATTGTTAAATAGAAGTGGTGAGAGCAGATATCCTCATTTGTTCATGATTTTTCACCATTAACTCTGGGCCAAGTACTGAAGTGGATCCCTGAATCTCAGACCTCCCCACCCATCATGTCAAACGCAGCTCATTTTTTTAGTAAGATCTGCTTCACATACAGATCAATAAGAAAAAGACACCTCAACAGAAATGAAATGAAAGCCTGGGCAAAAGACATGGAGAAAACAAAACAAAACAAATAAAAGTGATAAACACAGAAATGCTCTACCTGCTTAGAAATCAGTTAAGAGTACACCAAAGTGATAAACACAGAAATGCTCTACCTGCTTAGAAATCAGTTAAGAGTACACCAAAGTGCCACGCTTGCTAGCCTAGTTAGCAGAGATCTAAAATACAACAATTATGTCATGAAGAACGCTGCTATGGCTATTTATTTAGAGTTTTTGTGTGACATGCTTTCATTTCAGTTGCTGGGTCATACGGTAATTATGCTAAACTGTTTACTATTTTGAGGAACATTTTTTCAAAGCAGCTCCACCATTTTACGTTCCTACAGCAGTGTATGAGGTTTGCAATTTCTCCACATCCTCTCCAACACTTGCTATTGTCTACTTTTTACTATAGCCATCACAGTATATGTGAAGTGGCGTCTCACTGTGGTTTTGATTTGCGTTTCCGTAATGGTCAATGATGTTGAGCATCTCTCCACATCCTCATCGGTCATTTGTATATGTTCTTTGGAGAAACGTGCATTAAGATCCTTTGCCTATTTGTATTTTTATTATTATTGTAAATTTTTTTAATGGTGAGTTTTTTTAAATTAATTAATTGATTTATTTATTATTTTTGGCTGCGTCGGGTCTTCATTGTTGCATGTGGGCTTTC
Organism: Stenella coeruleoalba; assembly: GCF_951394435.1. NCBI lineage: Eukaryota > Metazoa > Chordata > Mammalia > Artiodactyla > Delphinidae > Stenella > Stenella coeruleoalba. The sequence continues at coordinate 9,073,968 of NC_137158.1, read as the reverse complement.
TCTAGTTGCGTCGAGCGGGGGCTACTCTTTGTTGCGGCACGCGGGCTTCTCACTGTGGTGGCTTCTCTCGTTGCGGAGCATGGGCTCTCGTTGCGGAGCACGTGCGGGTTTCAGTAGTTGTGGCACGTGGGCTCAGTAGTTGTGACTCACGGGCTCTAGAGCGCAGGCTCAGTAGTTGCGGCACACGGGCTGAGTTGCTCCGCAGCATGTGCGATCTTCCCGGACCAGGGCTCCCTGTATTTTTATTATTGAGTTAAGTTGTTTTTTATATATTTTGGACATAAGTCCTTTGCCAGATATATGCATTCCGAATATTTTTTCCCATTCTGTGGGGTGTCATTTACTTTCACGATGTTTTCCTTTGAAACACAAAAGTTTTAAATTTTGATGAAGTCCAGCTTTTCTTTTGGTGTCATATCTAAGAAACCATTCATTGCCTAACCCAAGGTCGTGAAGATGCACTCCTAGGCTTTCTTCTAAGAGCTTAATGGTTTTAGCTCTTACATTTAGGTCTGTGATCAATTTTGAGTTAATTTTTTGTATACGTTATAAGGAACAGGTACAACTTTATTCTTTCGCGTGTGGATATCCAGTTGTTCCAGCACCACTTCTTGAAAAGATGATTCTTTCTCCACTGAATTGTCTTGCTATCATTGTCAGAAATCAGTTGACCATGTGAGGATTATTTCTGAACTCTCAATTCTATCCCTTTGATCTATATGTCTATCCTTATGCCAGTACCACAGTCTTGATTACTGCAGCTTTTAGTAAGTTTTGAAATCAGGAAGCATGGATCCTCCGACTTTGTTTTGTCTTATTTTTAGTTGCTTTGGCTTGTCTGGGTCTCTTGCATTTCCACTGGGATTTTGCAATCAGCTTGTCAACTTATTAAAAAAAGACCGATGATATTTTAAGAGAGTTTGTATTGAACCTATAGATCAATTTGGGGGGTATTGCCACATTGAAAGCATTAAGTCTTCCAGTGCACGAATGGGGATGTCTTTCCATTTGTTGACGTCTTTCTTAGTTTCTATCAACAATGTTTTGCAGTTCTCAGAGCAGTTTTCACTTCCTTTCGAAAATTTATTCATAAGTACTCTCTTCTCTTTGATGCTATTGTAAATAAAAGTGTTTCCTTGATGTCACTTTGGTTTGTTCATTGCTAACATAAAAATACAATTGTTTTTTGTATTTTGATCCTGTAGCCTTCAACCTTGCTGGACTTGTTCATTAGTTCTCATCGTTTTTTAGTAGATTCCTTTAGATTTTCCATGTACATGATCATATCATCAGCAAACAGAGATAACTGTCTTACTTTCCAAGTTGGATGACTTTTATCTCTTTTTCTTGCTTAGTTGCCCTGTCTAGAACTTCCGGGGCGATGCAGAATAGAAGGGGCAGAGCTGACATGCTGGTCTTACTCCTGATCTTAGGGGGAAAGCACTCAGCCTTTGACCATGAGTATGATGTTAGCTGTGGGTTTTCATAGATTAATGCTAAAGTATTAGGGATAACAGGCATCATATCTGCAATTTACTCTCTCAAAGGGTACAGAAAGTGCAATAGTGATACGTGTGTGTGCATGCACTTATGGGGAAAGAGAGAGATAGCAGAGAGTGAATATGATAAGGTCGCTGTGGTACGATGTTAACACTGGGGAGTTCTAGAGAGCCACTCTCTTCAGTCTGTTTTTCTTGAGCCCTTCTTTCCAAATGAAAGAAATTACTGGGTGCCATTTTATCCGTCTAGAGATGTAAACCATGGGTTTGACAGCCATATCCTTGGTCTAATCCTTGCTGCAAACTTAGTACTTCTCTTATTTTCATCTTTTATTATTTGCAGTTGAGTAGCAGCTGCCTCTCTCAATGCTACAAGTTCTGAATTTCTGGATTGTCTATTCCCTTTTCTTCCTGCTTATGAAGCAGCCAGTCGTCTCTGAACCCATCCATTTTGTGGTAATTTGTGAAATGCGGCAAATATTAACCAATCCCTTCCCCTAAAGTCGCAAGTCCAGAGACACAGCATCTGCCTTCCGAGTTCTCCGAGGCAACAGTGTATTTTGCCACAGCATAACACGGATCACCATTTATCCTCAAAATGTTTCCATCTGGCCAGCGGGAGACCTTTGTTTCGAAGCTGGCGCCTGTGTTCTTCTCTTTATTAGTCTTTGGACACAGCCTTACTTTCTGACAAAAGTAGATTTTCCAGGCTCGTCTTGTTCTTTCCCTGCCCCAGCCTATTCTCTAAGAATAACTCCCTGCTCAGGTTTAGGAAAATAACATGTAACACACACACACATATATATGAATATATACAACGTTTTAAAATCTATCCAAGCTGGCTTGAGAGCGTTACATATGCATACATATGTATATTGCTAGTAGAGAGAATTATCCTATGGATTCCTTTTCGTAATTTTAAGAAAATGTGTACAAACCAAGTAAAAGTGACAGTCTATTTTGATTTTTATAATTTTAGCGTATCCTGTTTTCAAGCTAATGTTACCACTCTCACAAACTGAGATTTAATTCTGCTTGGAGTTAATGAATGTGCTGGTTTGGACTGGTAATTTGCTGTTCAAATTTGAGATCCTTCAAAACATCTTAACGAACGCTAGTGAAAGCATAGTTTCCAAACCGTGTGCAGAAACAGCAAGGCGTTCTTCGTATCAGTTCTGCAGATAAATAAATATGTCAATCTTTCATTTGGAAAGGGCTATTTCACAATCACAGGAAAAAATCCGTAAACTAGAACCCAGGCCAAATGTCTGAAAGCCCCCCTGGGATGTGGACAGGCCAGCAGCTTCCTGGTGGACAAGTCTTCCCCGCCTGGTAGAGGTCAGCCCTCTGACCCGGCCATGGACCCCTGAGGAAGGACGGCTGAGTGGAGGGAGGTTGCTTTGGTGGGTTGTGTCCCTTTATCCTCTCGCTGGAGGGTGGGAGACTGCCGAGATCCTGTGCCTCCCACGCTCACCCTCTCTGAGCCAGGTGCCAAGCTCTACGATCCTTCTACATGAGGTTACTTATTTCCTTAAGACAGACGGTCCACCTCGATCAGAAATCTCATCTCCCAGGGATGTGATGAGCCTGGGCTCCTGGCTGCAGGAACCGGAGGGAGGACTCACGTGTCGCGCCTGTTCGCCTTTAGTCACAGCTGCTTTGCAAGCGCCTCTGAGGCAGAGAGCTTCCGGAACATCATCAGTATGAATATAAACGATTTAATCTGCTAACGGTCCTTGTGGGCTTTGGCTGTCTCGGGTGTATCATGCACGGGCAGGGTCCTGTTCTGACTTCCGATGAGAGCTGGGGTGCCCCTGGGGAAGGAGGGCAGGCAGCCGCGGGCCGGGCCACAGGGCGAGCTCCCCACCGTCCGGCACCCGTGCCGCCCCCTCCAGCCTGCGCCCGGGACAGCGCGTGGCACCTGCGACGCGGACGAGGTGGAGGTTCCCGCGGACGTTGAGCACGAGGGCCGAGGGCCTCCGTGCGCGCGCGCCACGGAGAGTCTGTCCACCCTCACGGTCACCACCTCGGGACGGGCGGCCGTCGTGGGGAAGCTCGAACGTGCTGTCCCCACCGCAGCGTCTCAGGCCACCCCGCGACCCTCATCTGTCCCGGTCCTTCCTCCCTTGGGATGGCCGCCCAGAGGCCGAAGGGAGGAGTGGAAAGGTTTGCAACTGCTCAGTCACCGTCAAAATCACCAGGGTGAATGAGGGCTCGTCCTCCACTCTCACCAGCTACCTGTTCTCAGGAATGCGAACCACACGTGGCTTGGCAGCGATGACATTTTCTAAAATTTTTATTGGAGAACGGTTGCTTTACAATGGTGTGTTAGCTTCTGCTGTATAACAAAGTGGACCGGCTCTACGTATCCATACGTCCCCTCTATTTTGGATTTCCTTCCCATTTAGGTCACCACAGAGCACTGAGTAAAGTTCCCTGTGCTGTACAGTAGGTTCTCATTAGTTGTCTATTTTATATATAGTAGTGTATATGTGTCAGTCCCAATCTCCCAGTGCATCCTACCCCCCGCCCCCCCCACCTTGCTTGCTATCTGTAAGTTTGTTCTCTACATCTGTGTCTCTGTTTCTGCTTTGCAAATAAGTTCATCTGTACCATTTTTCTAGATTCCACATAAAAGCAATGACATTTTTTAGAGTGGCTTCGTGTGATTTTCACTGAATATTCTGTATACTGACTCTTCACCCTGTTAACAACTTGGTTTGACCTAACAAAATGTAACGAGTACTGCGTTTTTTGTTTTTGTTTTGCTTAGTAGTAATGACAGTTAAATAAATAAAGGAAAATGGATGGTTTCATAAAAAACAATTACCAAAATGTAATTTAGTTTGTATCCATACTTTTAAAACCAAGAAGTAACTGATAAACTAGATGGAAATGACATGTAACTAGGCCACTAGAGTGTCGATGCCTGTGCTCCCTGGTGTTAGAGTGACACACACTCCCAGCTTTTCTGAGGGTGATGGGTGTGCGGGGGGTGAATTCAGGCTGACAGCCACCGCTGCTGCTGCAAAGGGCAGCGGAAGTGCTGACAGTGTCACCCAGATGCTGAAGGCCAGGACAGCAGACTCAGGCAGGTAGGCAGAGAACACTGTGCTTGAGGGCCTCTCTTTAAAGTCCTCTAAGCAGTTAAGAAAGCAAGTAGGTTTCCTGAGAATTTTGGAATGGAGGTTAGCAACTCATTTCTAAAGTTAAGAAGGTATCTGCTTGACTGTCAGTTTCAGCTATGCCATGTGTTAATCTTTGAAATGGCTAAACGTGGACGAAAGTATTACATTAACGATCTACCGTAGACTCCTCCAATAAAACAAATTCAAACCGGAAACCTGCTCTTCTAAGTTAGTGACATTTGAAAGTTAGTTTCAAGAGCAGCAATGGGGTCGGGGTGGGAGGAGGTTCTGAGCACTGACTGGGGGGTGAGGACACCTCAGTCCTGGCCCTGGAGCTTCTGAGCAGCAGGGCGACCTCAGCCCGTGCTCTCACTAGGCTCTGCACCTCTGCTGACAAGGCTGCACCTGAGACCAGCTCTGAGCACTTTCGAGATCGACAGCCTGTGGTCAGGATCTAACAGCCGTGATTCCAAGATAAGCATCTTACTTTCACCCACACCCTCCCTCAGACCCAAGTCCCATTCCCAAGAGATGCCATCTGCGCCTTGCTGGTCCACCTGCGACAGCAGACTCAAGGCACTGCTCCCAGTTCAACAGAATCTGTCCTCTGGTTCCCAGCGGCCTCGTTTACATTTTAATAGGCTATGGCTGATAAAGCTTTAGAGGAATGAGTCGGTGAATCAGTCATTTTCCCTGGGCTGCTGCAGGTGAAATTCAGGCAATGGATCACAAACACGCACAGCCCTGAAGACAAATTTTACCTATGTGAAATTTTATAACTATAAAATAGACTTCCTCTTTGTAAAATGATCCTGCATTCAGATGGTTAAAACCGCCTTAATGATTTCTACTAAGGGAAGGTGCAGGGCAATTTCCTACAGCCATACCTTCCCATTGTTTTAAAGGAGAACTTTTTTAAAGTATTCAATAAATCAAGTGGTTTTGCAATTTTATTGCTAAATTAGTTCTATTATCAAATATAACCAAAATGCTTTTACATAATATTTTTATGATTTCATAGTTTGCCCGATGTACCTTATTTCTTGGATTTTTTTCCCCTCTGTGCCACTGGGGTGAAGATGCTTTGATTAGAGAACAGTGTACAGAGGTTTCCAGTTTGTCTCTGAGTGGGAGGTTGCTATTTATGCGATTTAAAAAACTGCAGACAGATATTAGTTTTTCAACTAAGGAAAAGTCAGAGCGGTGATATCTCATTTCTGTGATTTTTTGTAACTGGAAGAAAAAACATCCAACCTCCCATATTCTCAACCCCCAGGGGCTGACTGAGGAGTGTTTTTCTACCCCTCCCCTGCTGCTTATAGCGTCTGGCAGGGGAGCGGGCTCTTTCCTACACATTTTATATAGGGTGTATTAAAGAAAAACCGTCACTGCAACATGTTTTATCACTAAGCCTGCCGACCAGGAAGAGGTGGCACCTTTGACCAGGAAGAGACCCTGTTTTTTTTGTCTATGTGTACACAACCCATAAAAGTTTCGAACGGCAAAATCAAAGGAGAGTAGCAGCAACCGTGGACAGCGAGTGAGACAATGAGGCACCTGGAGAGAAGCAGGCGGTGGCAGGAAGTGGCGGGAGGTGGGGACGGCCCGGGGAGCGCTGAGAACGCGCACGTCCAGTGCGAGAGTCCGGACCGCCCCCCGCTCCCCGGCGCTCGAGGGTGCTCCACGTCCCCCCCTCCCCGGAAACGCTAGCACAGTCCTCTACCGTGGGAGGTGTGCAGTGGGGTTGTGCAAGTGTCCTGAGCTGTGTGAGTGTCTCTAGACGCGCACAGCCTAGGCAGTCGGGCAGAGCCTCCGGTCCTCAGCCGGCTGATACCGAGGCTAGTCCGCGTGCCGCCGGCTTGCCGGGCCTAGTCCAAGGCCGCTGGCACCTCCTTCGCACCAGGTCGGTACCGGCACCTTGTGCTCTTCTTACGGGTGAAATGTGTTTCCCCTAAAATGACATGGTGACGTCCTAACCCCTGATACCTCAGAATGTGCGCTTATTTGGAAAAAAGGTGTCATTTGTCCAGATGAGGTCGTACCGGAGGAGGGTGGGCCCCTAATCCAACATGACTGGTGTCCTTACAAGAAGATGGCCTTGTGAAACCAGAGACACACGAGGAGAGCGCTAGGTGACCACGAAGGCAGAGGCTGCCGGCGTGCCAGCAGCAGTTGGGAAGAGGCAAGGGAGGGTGCGCGCCTGCGTCTCAGAGGGAGGGTGGCTCTGCTGACACCTGGACTTCAGGCTTCCAGCCCGCAGAACTGGAGAGCATAAATCCTACTGTGTTCCCAGCGTACCCTCCCCCTCCCCCCCAACCCCCCCCCCCCCCCGTCAAAAAAAAAATCCAATTGTTTTAAGCCAGTCTGTGCTGCTTGTTATGGCCGCCCGAGGAAACAAACGCAGCTTTCCAGACGGTGGGCTCGGCATTTCGTCCGGTATCCTCCCTGCATCCCCCCGGGGGGTTTCCTCCGGGCCGCAGCTTGGAGCTGGGCACCGGAATGTACTAACTGAAGACAAAGCCTGCGCGCTCCTCCCCTCTCCTTCAGAGGTGGTCGGGTTGAGTCCCCCTCAAAGAGCAGAAAAAGACCCTAAGAACACAATCCTGGCCTCGCCTTACTGGACTGCCGAGGCCACCACAATGAAGGGGAAATAGTAACCTGAGAACAAAGCCCAGTGGATTTTTTCCTGAGCAACTGATGTCGTCAGCGTGCCGCTGCTCCCCGTCCTGGGCCATCCCGACCACAGCCTCAGTCACCCGCGCCCTCGGGAGAGGCCGGCTCGAGCCAAGGAGGGCTAAGGACGCCGAGGTGCAGGAGGAGGTCGGCGCTCCCCGGCCGCGCCCTCACTAACCCCCAGGGGGCGGCGGGCGCCGGAGGCGCGGACGGGCTGTGAGCCACAGCAGGGAGGACGCCTCTGCACCGAGGGCTGAGCCACACAGGGCGCTGGACACACCCCCTCTGCCGGACACGCCCGCGCGAGAGGGACGCATTCGCCGGGTTACATTCACATTCAAAGGCAGACGGGGGACTATCCTGAACGACGCGTGCTGAGGATTTGGAAACAGAGCCTCCCGTAAGTAACACAACAGCCCCAAAGACTTTAACTGCCACTTTCCCAAAGGAAAAGAGATGGAAATATACTATATAATCAAAGAGAACTGAACCCATAATAATGATTTTCCTGAATGTAAGCGATGATGAAACTTTTTAATGTATTTTCTAAAATTTTCGAAATCATGTCATGGTCTTTAAGAGCAGGCTATAAAACAGAGAGCCAATGGGCTACCATCGTGCTTACAACAGGATGTTTAAACCCAGTGTAACTGTAAGTATGTTACGTCTAAAATAAATATCTTGAAGTGAATATAAGCACAATCTTCCTATACTGTAGGTGAAACAAAACCTTAAAAGAACAAGACCGTTTTTTTGGTTTGCAGTCAAGATCAATTGTTTCTTTCTCAGAAAAGATATATTTTAAAACATCCATCGATTTTTTGCTACCCTAGCCCTGGGCTCATGCCTCCTTCACGTTGATATACCCGTGTCACCCCCCAGCTAGACTGGCTGCTCAGCCAGGGACCCATTCTCTGAAATCCTCTGAAACCTGCTTAACTCCTCTATATAAAAACTACACATTCAGTCTGAAGTTGTCTGCCATAAAATATCTCAGAGGGGAGAAAAAGTGTAAGGGGATAATGAAACAAAATTAATAGCTGCTGATAAATATCAATAACTGTTAAACTTGAGCGATGGGTACATGGGGGGACACACTGTATTATTCTTTCTACTTTTGTGTATTTTGAAAACTTCCAAATAAGAGCTTAAGCAACAATAACAAAGATGACATGTCTGGTCACTTTCCACAGGGGACTGCTTAATACCCAGTAGCAATGAATGCATGAAAAGTAAGTAACACCGAGACTTCCCTGGTGGTGCAGTGGTTAAAAATCCACCTGCCAATGAAAGGACCATGGGTTCGAGCCCTGGTCCGGGAAGATCCCACATGCCGTAGAGCCACTAAGCCCATGCTCCACAGCTACTAAGCCTGCGCTCTAGAGCCCACGCGCCACAACTACTGCAGCCCCTGTGCCTAGAGCCCGTGCTCCACAAGAGAAGCCACCACAATGAGAAGCCCGCGCGCAGCAACAAAGACCCAACACAGCCCCAAAATAAATAAATTTTTAAAAATAATTAACACCTTCTAATGAGCTACACATGCTAACTCGCCCATTAATACCTTCAACTGTGACCAGTAAGGACCGTGGGGGCCTTCGGGAGTGACTCGAATGTGAGGAGTATCGGAGAGTGTAGTGGGGAAAGACCGGGGAAAAGCAAATTTCAGGAGAGGGCTTAAATTAAACCATGATATGTAGGTGTTGAACTGGTTCTGAGTGTGCCCTGAAAGATTTATCTAGTATGTCCACTGTGAAGAAAAGCGGGAACTATCTCGCATTTCAATGACTGAAACAGCTATGACATTTCACGCCGAAGCATCTTTTCGGTGACCCGACCCGAGTGGAGACAAGGCCTGCCTGCGGGCCTGCAGCGGAGGGGCCTGGCAGGTGGGGCGGGGGGGCCTGGCAGGCCGTCCTCAACAGCTCACCCCTCACTGCTGATCATGCAAGCCAGCCTGCTCGGTGCCAGGTGAGGAGCTTCGCTTCGGCTGCGCGTCTGAAAATGTCAACGTTATTCTTGTCTGAAACTCTTCTTGCCTTTTACGTTTTAATTACTCGTATAAATTTTGCAAAGTATCTGAACGTGGTAAAGAGTTTTGTTCTGTTATTTTGGCACTTGCTGAAGCCGATCCCCATTTCTAGTAATTCTCTTTAGATTTCCTCAATAAAGATTAAATGTAAATAATGTGGGCAGTTTAAGTGAATTTAATGGTTCTAAAAAGTACGTGGTGTCAGCCTTACATAGCCTGAAGTTCTTGGTTCATGTGCAGGACATGAGGGCCATGCCTGTGGCTCAGCTTACATCCTTATAAAAATTACGCTAAAACCAGGACCGGTCTCAGACGTTTTGTGACCAAGCTTGTTTCTGGGTTAAAGCCTCCCAGCCCTCCTGTCTCCCCTTGGGCTGCACCCTGGCTAGACCTGCCCCACTTCGTCTTCCTTAACCGCTGCCTATCTTTTCTAATCCCATGCCCCTGCAACCCAAGGGGAACTTTTTGTTACTTGTCTCTTATCAACATTAGAAACCGGGCTTCCCTGGTGGCGCAGTGGTTGAGAGTCCGCCTGCCGATGCAAGGGACACGGGTTCGTACCCTGGTCCAGGAAGATCCCACATGCCGCGGAGCGGCTGGGCCCGTGAGCCATGGCCGCTGAACCTGCGCGTCTGGAGCCTGTGCTCCGTAACGGGAGAGGCCACAACAGTGAGAGGCCCGCGCGCGTACCGAAAAAACAAACAAACAACCCACCCCACCCCCAAAAAAACATTAGAAACCTCAGAAGATTCCAAATCTTTTAGTATTTTGGGTGGTTTAAAGAAAAATGCATTACTCTTTTATAAATAAATTCCTAAAAGAATTTGGGGCATTCTTATAGCAGTTTAAGGTTGATTTAGGATTATTTTATCTCGCCTGAGGGACCCAGCTGGCCCAATTCTAGAATACCGGGCCAGGAAACTTATTACAGGGGACATTGTGAGAAGGAAACAATACTAGCTTCTGGGCACTGAATGAGACCAGGCTGCAGGTGTTGAAGGAAGGTCAGTCCAGCAGGCTTGACACTGCACACAAAAATGTCACAGTAAATAGGTGTAGTTCACACACATGCGGTCCCACAGGGAAAGAGACTCGCCATAGAGTAGCAGGAGTGGTATCATGTGCAGACAGAACATGGCAAGAGGGAACCTGCGAGCAGGAACTCAACTTAGTTGTTGATCACTAGGGAGGTGGCACTGGGAAGAATGCCTGCAAGGTAGTAGGGCTTCGTGTCTCCTAAGAAAGACAGGGCAACGGTTTGGCAAAGCAGGTCTGAGAGGAATTTTGTGTACAAATAATGAAGACAAGGATCCAGTTCATCAAACTGCAGGTCTTAAACCAGCCTAGTCACTGCTCCTGAGATTCAAGGCCAATGCCCTAGTAATAGCAGCTCGAATACTGTAACAGGTTCCTGTTGCTGCACAAGACATTACTGCAAACCCAGTGGCTTAAAGCAACAAACATTGTTCACAGCTTCCTTGGGTCCGGAGTCTGGGTACTGGGTAGCTGGGTCCTCTGTTCAGGGTCTCACCAGGCTGAAATCAAGGTGTCAGCTGGAGCTGGCATCTCATCTGAGGCTCAGAATCCGCTTCCAATCCCATTCCTGTGGTTTGCAGACTTCAGAGCCTGTGGCTGCAAGAAGACCGAGGCTCTTGTTTTCTTGCTGGCTGTCAGCAGGGGAGCTTCCAGCCCCTGAAAGCTGCCCTCAGGAGCTGGTCCATGGCACTTCCACAACAGAGCATCTTACTTCTTCCAATCCAGCAGGAGAACCTTCCTCCCGTTGGCTACAGTGGATTCTTACACAGGTAACTTGAGCCCCAGAATGACTATTCCATCATCGTTGCCATATAATGTAACTTAATCAAGGGAATGACTATCTCATCATATTCACATGCACACCAGGGAGAGGGAATCTCGGGGGCCATTGTGGAGTTCTGCTGGATGATTCAAAACGGAGCCTACGTTTGCTGAGTGTTTATTAAATGCTCAGCACCATGCTGCAACTGGGGGTACAAAACCGAATGAAATAAATCAGGAATATAAGACAGATAGGGAAGCCCACGGACTGATGGAGGATGCAGAATTGAAAATTAATTCTAAAACAAGTTAGTATGTCTGTAATAGTTGAATGTGGAAATGACACACAAAAGATAGTCAAGGAAGTGAGGTATAGCTTGATAGGTGTTTTCTAGGCAGACAGGAAAGAAGAGGGCATTTCAGGCAGAAGGCATGTTTATCTACCCACACGTCTAAGAGGCTGTGAGTAGTGGGGCTTGACTGGGAAGGAGGGGCCTGAACAGATGTAAAGGGTCAGAACAGGAAGGACACAGAACTTAAGACTTCATCATGGACAGGAACCACCAAGGAACTTGTGAAGGGATATTAGTACATTAAGGTCACAGAGACCAAGTTACACAAAGAAAAAAAAAATGACGCCACAAAAATAAGAAAAATTTCAACATAAATAAGCACAAGTGAAAAGCAAAAGTCTCATACAAATTGATAACAAAAGACCAACATCCAACAGAAAATGAGCAAAAGATAAGAAAAAGCAATTAACAGAAGACACAAAAGGCTGATAAACATAGAGAAGAGTGTTTAACATCACTTGTGATTAAGAAAGTGAAGATTCAAATAGTGAAACATCATTTTCACTATGAAATTGTTAGGATAACAGATATACAAAACATGTATACTTACTTAGATTATTGAAGGACAATACGTCAAAGGGTAAGCAGGTGTAGAGGTTTTATAGACAATTCTTGTTTTCTTCTTTATACTGTTTTCTAAATTTCCCCAATGAACTTGTATAAATTCTTAAAATAGTACCTAACATATTCATTTATTTTAAGAGAGAAAAAGCGTCTAATGAGAAACCGCAGTCCCTGTCCACCCAACTCGCCTCCAGCGGCAACTGCTTTCAGCTCTTCTAGTGTGCACTGCTCCAGGTGGTTTACATGTATTCACTCATTTAATCTTCTCAACTGTCCTATGAGGTGGAACTAGGATTATCTCCAATTTACACATAAGGATACTGAAGCACAGAGAAGTTAAATAACTTACCCAAGGTCACATAAGCTAGTAAGTAGTGGAGCTGGGATCTGAACCCAAGTGATCTGGCTCCAGAGTTAAAGATTTTCTGCTGTTACTGTGGCCTTACCGAACTATAATGCATTACTTAACTCACATTTATAAAGTCACTATTACCTAGCACATGGCAATGAAATCATTTAAAAAAAACATTGTCTTTCTTACATTTGTATCTTATAAGCAACTGATTAACTTAAACTGAAACATGATGAAATAAAAGTTTGCAGCTCTAATCATCACTTAAATATCCTAATACATTTAAATTAAAATTAATGTGCTAATATTTCCTCTTTCCTGATTTATAACAGCATATTTTCTTCCAGAGCTATCATATATATTTTTAAACACATTATAGAAATTAGATGACTTAAAGGATATACAGAAAGAAAATAATCAAAAATAAGTTAATTCAGATGTACACAATCAGAAAAAGATACTGAAGTTAACGAATATGTGGCTTAAAAATCAATACAGCGTCCTTTTCGTTCCCAATCTCCGTATCGGGTAGGTTCTGGGCCCCTGGGTCCACCTCTTTCTTTGGTAACAGGATTAACATCATCTGGAAATTCTGAAGAAAGACAGAGATGTAAAAAAAAGCAGTCAATGGAGATGGGAAAAGCATTATGGTCAATTCTGCAGACGAGGCTGCAGAGCTGACAGTTAACAGGCTGCATGCTACTGATGAGGCTACTACTATGCAGTCCTTAAACAAACTCTCCCCAGAGAGTGGTTCCTCTCCCCAGTTTGAGAAATCACTTTAGCATCCAATCTTCATATCCAATCTACTTTATTTCCTGCATTAGTGACTTAGAATTCTCAGAGGACTCTCAGGCCCTCATCTGAGGAGTGGCTGGGTTAGAACAGAAGGAAAGGGGTGCAGAGAATACAGAGTACAAATCCACAGGGTTTGGAAGGTTTTGAAACAAGATTACTTTGATTCAATGCCTTATTTTTCTTAACAGTGAAGTGGGTACAACCATCATACCTGCCTTACTATCTTGAGAAATAAAAAAAGAAATGCATGTAAAAGGTCTAGCACAGTGCCAGCTCCATAAGAATGCTCAAATAATTTTAGCTATGAGTATTAATTTTCCTCATCATACGGTTTTGGCTTCAGCAACTGGTTCCCGGAAACTGCCATTTATGGGCATAACAGCTGTTATTATTGTTAACAGTGTATGTTCACAATAGGATTTTCCGTTTTGAGTCAGGCCCAATTCTGAGGACTTTATACATATTAATTCGTTTAGCCCTCATAATAATCCTTTGGGACAGGAACAATTATTGTTTCCATTTTATAGATGAGGAAGACGAGACTAAGTGATGAAACTGAGTTTGAATTCACACATTCTGGCTGCAGTCTTGCTCTTAGTACATACACTGTACTGATCTGTACACAGGAAGATCAGGAGAGGAACCAGCTATTTGAAAGAATCCCAATTCTTAAACAACGTCTAATCACTCATTCATTTTCTTTGACGTATAGGTGATTTACAATATTGTATTAGTTTCAGGTGTACAGCACAGTGATTCAGTTATTTTTACAGATTATACTCCAGGAAAAGGTATTACAAGATAAAGGCAATAATTCCCTGTGCTATATATCATTGTTGCTTATCCAATTTATACACAGTAGTTTGTACCTCTTAATCCCATACCCCTATCTTGGCCCCCCCCTTCCCTCTCCCCACTGGGAACCACTAGTTAGTTTTCTATACTGTGAGTCTGTTACTGTTTTGCTATATACACTGTTTATTTTTTAGGTTCCACATGTAAGTGATAGAGTATTTGTCTTTCTCTGATTTTTTCACTAAGCATAATATTCTCGAGGTCCATCCACACTGTTGCAAATTTCATTCTTTTTAATGGCTGAGTAATATTCCATTGTGTGTGTGTGTGTTTGTGTGTATCTTCTTTATCCATTCATCTGTTGGTCGCTTAAGTTGCTTCCATATCTTGGCTATTGTAAATAATGCTGCTATGAACACTGGGGTGCACGTATCTCTTCAAATTAGTGTTTTCATTTTCTTTGGATATGTACATAGTAGTGGAATTGCTGGGTCATATGGTAGTTCTATTTTCAGTTTTCTGAGGAACCTTCATAATGTTTTCCATATTGGATGCACCAATTTACATTCTCACCAACAGTGTAAGGAGGGTTCCCTTTTCTCCACACCCTCTCTAGCATTTATTATTTGTTGACTTTTTGATGATGGCCATTCTGACCAGTGTGAGGTGGTACCCCACTGTAGTTCTGATTTGAAATTCTCTAATAATTAGTGATGTTGAGCATTTTTTCATGTGCCTGTTGGCCATGTGTATGTCTTCTTTGGAAAAATGTCTATTCAGGTCTTCTGCCCATTTTTGGATTGGACTGTTTTTTTATATTGAGTTGTATGAGCTGTTTATATATTTTGGATATTAACCCTGTGTTGGTCATATCGTTTGCAAATATTTTCTCTCATTCACAGGTTGTCTTTTCGTTTTGTCCACGGTTCCTTAGCTGTGCAAAAGTTTTTAAGTTTAATTAGGTCCCATCTGTTTACTTCTTTTGCCTTAGGAGACAGATCCAAAAAAATATTGCTACAATTTATGTCAAAGAGTGTTCTGCCTATGTTCTCTTCAATGAGTTTTATGGCTTCAGATCTTACATTTAGATATTTAGTCCATTGACTTTATTTTTGTATATGGTGTGAGGAAATGTTCTAATCTCATTCTTTTACATGTAGCTGTCCAGTTTTCCCAGCACAACTTACTAAAGAGATTGTCTTCTTCCATTGTATATTCTTGCCTCCTTTGTTGTAGATTAATTGACCAAAGGTTCATGGGTTTACTTCTGGGATCTCTATTGTGTTCCATTAATCTATGTGTATGTTTTTGTGCCGGTACCATGCTGTTTTGATTACTGTAGCTTTGTAGTATAGTCTGAAGTCTGGGCGCTTGACACCTCCAGATTTGTTCTTTTTCCTCCAGATTGTTTTGGCAATTTGGGGCCTTCTGTGGTTCTATATGAATGTTAGGCTCATTTGTTCTAGTTCTGTGAAAAATGTCACGAGTATTTTGATAGGGATTGCATTTAATCTGGAGATTGCTTTGGGTAGTATGGCCATTTTAACAATATTAATTCTTCCAATCCAAGAGCACAGGATATCCCTCCATTTCTTTTATTAGTTTTCTTTATCATTGTTTCATAGTTTTCAGAGTACAGGTCTTTCACCTTTAAGTTTATTCCTAGGTATTGTATTCTTTTTGGTGTGATTTTAATGGGGATTTTTTTTTTACTTTATCTTTCTGATAGTTCATTATTAGTGTATGTAAAGGAAACATATTTCTGTATATTAATCTTGTATTCTGCAATTGTACAGAATTCATTTATTAGTGCTAATAGTTTTTGGTGGAGACATTAGGGTTTTCTATATATAGTATCATGGATCTGCAAATAATGACAGTTTTACTTCTTCCCTTCACATTTGCATACCTACTTATCTTCCTTGTCTGATTGCTGTGGCTAGAACTTCCAATACTATGTTAAATAGAAGGGGCAAAGAGTGGGCATCCCTGTCTTGTTCCTGAGTTAGAAGAAAGGCTTGCAACTTTTACTGCTGAATATGATGTTAGCTGTGGATTTGTCATAAATAGCCTTTATTATGTTGAGATATGTTCCCTCTATACCCACTTCGGTGAGAATTTTATAATGAATGGATAATGAATTTTGTCAAATAGTTTTTCTGCATCTATTGAGATGATCAGTTGGTTTTTATCCTTCCTTTTGTTAATGTGGTATATCACATTAATTGATTTACAAATACTGAACAATCTTTGTGTCCCTGGAATAAATCCAAATTGATCATCATACACAATCCTTTTAATATATTTTTGGATTCAGTTTGCTAATATTCTGTTGAGGATTTAGAATCTATATTCATCGATATTGACCTGTAATTTTCTTTTTTTGTAGTGTCTTTGTGTGGTTTTGGTATCAGGGTAATTATTGGTGGCCTTGTAGAATGAATTTGAGAGTGTTCCGTCCTCTTCAATTTTTTGGAATACTTTGAGGTGGTTCGGTATTAGCTCTTCTTTATATGTTTGGTAGAATTCTCCTTTGAAGCTGTCTGGTCCTGGACTTTTGTTTGCTGGGAGTTTTTAAATTACAGATTCAACTTTACTACTAGTGATCAGTCTGTTCAAGTTGTCTATTTCTTTTTGATTCAGTCTTGACAGGTTGTATGTTTCTAGAAATTTATCCATTTTTTCTAGGTTGTCCAATTCATTGACATATAACTGTTAGTAGTGTTCTCTTATGATTTTTTTATCTGTGGTTTTTGCTTTTCCTTCTCCTCTTTCATTTCTTATTTTATTTGGGTCTTCTCTCTTTTCTTCTTGGTGATCCTTGCTAAATGTTTACCAATTTTGTTCATCTTTTAAAAAAAACAGCTCTTGGTTTTATTGATCTTTTCTATTGTTTTGTTGATCGTTACTTTATTTCCCCTCTGATCTCTATCTCCTTCCTATCGCTGACTTTGGGCTTTGTTCTTCTTTTTCCAATTCTTTTAAGTGGCAGGTTAGGTTGTTTACTTGAGATTTTTCTTCTTTCTTGAGAAAGGCCTGTACTGCTATAAACTTCCTTCTTAGAACTATTTTTGCTGCACCCTATAGGTTTTGGAGTGTTGAATTTCCATTTTCTTTGGTCTTGAGGTATTTTCTGATTTCCTCTTTGATTTCTTCGTTCACCCATTGGTTTTTTAGTAGCATGTTGTTTTAGTCTCTAAGTATTTGTTCTTTTCCCATTTTTCTTTTTGTAATTGATTTCTAGTTTTATACTGCTACGGTCGGAAAAAATGTTTGATATAATTTCTATCTTCTCACATTTTTTTGAGACTTGTTTTATGGCCTAGCATGTGATCTATCCTGGAGAATGTTCCATGTGCACTTGAATATAATGTGTATTCTGTTGTTTTTGGATGTAATGTTCTGTACATATCTGTTAAGTCCAAGAGGTCTATTGTGTCATTTAAGACCAGTGTTGCCTTATTGATTTTCTGTCTGGATGATTTGTGCATTAATGTAAGTGTGGTGTTAAAGTGCACTACTGTTATTGTGAATTTCTCCCTTTTTGTCTGTTAGTATTTGCTTTATATATTTAGGTGCTCCTGTTTCAAGTATTTATGTTAATGATAACATCCTCTTCTTGTATTGATCCCTTTACCATTATATAATGCCCTTCTCTGTCTTTTGTTACAGTCTTTGTTTAAAGTCTACTTTATCTGATATGAGTATTGCTACCCCCACTTTCTTGTCATTTCTGTTTGCATGAAATAACTTTTTCCATCCCCTCACTTTGTCTGTGTCTTTGGCTCTGAAGTGAGTCTCTTGTAGGCAGCAAATAGAAGGGCCCTCATCACCCTATGTCTTTTGATTTGACTATTTAGTTCTTTGACATTTAATTTGATAGGTATGTAGTTAATGCCATTTTATGTTTCCTAGTTGTTTTTCTATTTCTTTGTTCATTTCTTCTTTTCGTTTCTTCTCTTGTGGTTTGATGATTTTCTTTAGTAGTATGCTTGTATTCTTTTTAGTTTTATCTACTGTAGTTTTGATTTGTGATTACCATGGGATTCATATATGTTGACCTGTAACTATATCTACTTGGTTTGAACTGATAGTCATTTAAGTTCAGATGCATTTGAAAAGATCTACAGTTTTTACACCTCTCCCCTACATTTTATGTTTTTGATGTCATATTTTAGACCTTCATGTTTGTCTCTTAACTGTTTACTATAGTTACAGTTGCTTCTACAATTTTTTTTAAGTTCATCTCTTTCTTTTTAATTCCTTGCCAAACAGTCAGTAACAACCAACAGATATTATTAAGGTTCTGTTTTCCAGCCCTTCCCTTACAGCTACAAGTTCATTAGGTATGTGGGGTCTATGTCCCAGGTCACTGCAGGCAACAGTTAACCAAATGCTTTTACAATTTTTTGTTTTTAATCTTTGTACTGGCTTATTTAAGTGGTTGATCCTCAGTCCTTACTATATATTTGCCTTTCCTATCAGGGTTTCCCCTTTCCTACAGCTTACTTCTTTTCCACTCAGAGAAGTCCCTTCAACATTTCTTTTAAGGTAAGTTTAGTACTGATGAACTCTTAGCTTTTGCTTATCTGAGACACTCTTTATCACTCCTTCTATTTTAATGATAATCTTGCTGAATAGAGTACCCTAGGTTGCAGGTTTTCCCTTTCGGGACTTTGAATATATCGTGCTGCTCCCTTCTGGCCTGTAAAGTTTCTGCAGAGAAATCAGGTGACAGACTTATAGGACTTCCTTGTGTATGACACTGTTTTTCTCTTGCTGCCTTCAGAATTCGAACTTTTGCCATTTTAATTATGATATGTCTTGGTGTGCATCTGTTTGGGTTCATCTCGTTTGGACCCTCTTCCTGTACCTCGATATCTGTTTCTTTCTTCAGATTGTGGAAGTTTTCAGTCACAATTTCCTCAAACACATTTTCAATTCCCTTCTCTCTCTCTCTCCTCCTTCTGGGCTCCTTATATGTTATCCCAGAGATCTCTTAGACTGTTTTCATTTTTTAAAACTGCCTTTCTTGGGCTTCCCTGGCGGCGCAGTGGTTGAGAGTCCGCCTGCCAACACAGGACACGGGTTCGTGCCCCGGTCTGGGAAGATCCCACATGCTGCGGAACGGCTGGGCCGGTGAGCCATGGCCGCTGAGCCTGCACGTCCAGAGCCTGTGCTCCGCAGCGGGAGAGGCCACCACACTGAGAGGCCCGTGTACCGCAAAAAAACAAACAAACAAAAAAAAAAAACTGCCTTTCTTTTTGCTGTTCTAATGGGGTGATGTGCATTATTCTATCTTCCAGATCACTTATGCATTATTCATTCCTTCTAGTGTGTTTTTTACTTCAACTATTGAATTCTTCATTTCTGATTGGGTCTTTTTTTATATTTTCTAGTTCCTTGTTAAAAAACATTGCTGTGTAAATGTATTCTTCCCCCTAATTCAGTTAACATTCTTATAACCAATGCTTTGAATTCTTTATCTAGTCAACTGTTTCATTAGTGGTTTTTTCAGGGGTTTTCTACTGCTCTTTCAATTGAGAGGAGTTCCTCTGCCTTTTCATTTTGCTTAATTTTTCTTGCCTCTGTGAATTTAGGTGAAAGTTACCTTGAAGGAGTGTTCTTATGTAGGAGTGTCCCTATACAGACTGCGTGTGCCCAATGCCTTTTGTGGGAGAACTGAATTTGACATGGACGCAAATCATGTCTTTCCTCAGGGTGTGCTGACAGCTATCTCCTTGGTAGGAGGTGGGCCTGCTGGTGGAGGGGCTAGAGCTGGAGCCAGGTGTGGGGCAGGACTTCCCCTCTGCTAGGTGGCTGTCACTGTCCTATCAGGGGTGGGGTCTGATCCCAGGTTGCTGGAGCAGAAGCCCTGAGGGTCAGGCATGAGCTGGCTCTGTTCCCGTTAAGTGGGTCTTTTCCTCTCTCCTTGCCCCAGAGCAGGAAGTGCTGAAGTGAGTGGGGCCTGTGTGGGCTCTCCGCTCATGTCAGCCTCAGACAGAGGTCTGAGCTGTCTCTGCTTCACTGCCTGTTCAGGTGCACATATTTGTTTCCCATGCTCCACTCAGATGCAGCCTTGGTACAAGTCCACTTTGACCCTCTCAGCTGATCACTGCCCCCAGCCCGTCACCTCCATCTGGCTGTGGAGCCACACTGCAGAGCTGCGGGGGGGCCCGTGTGGACTCTCGGCGTGTACCAGGAGTGAGCTGTGGCAGACCAGCTGCTGTCAGAGGTCTGGGCTGCTTCTGCTGTGCCACTTGAGTAGGTGCCGACAACGGCTGCCGCTACCCCTCCCAGGCTCCACCCTGGGACTGGGTCACCGCTGTGCCCCACGGCTGAGTCTTCTTCCTGGTAGTGGCTGCCCCAGAGAGTTGGCTTGGCTTGGGGCTGGGGTGCATGATGAGGTCGCCGCAGGACTTGGCAGCTGCTGGAGCAGACCTCCCTCTGCCCTGCCTTTGGGCCAAGCTTGCGTGCGCCCTCCTCACAAGCGGAGTCCAGGTCCCTCTGCCCTCCTGGGAGTCCCAGTTGCCCTCCAACCGGCCAAGGGGGCTCGTCTCCCCTGTGGAGGACGCCAGGACTAGGGCACCCAATCTGTGGTTCTCAGCACTCACTGCCCATGGTGGGTCTCCGCCATGGATTCTCCATTTTCTTCTGAGTCCTCTCCCAGGGGCACAGGTCCTGACCTGATCACTTTTCTTCCCTTCCTACCCAATTATGTGTGGATATTTTTTTACAGTCTTGATTGTACCAGGGTCTTTCTGCTAGTTTCCAGTGAAATTGTTCCATATGTAGATTTTTTTTTTTTTTGCAATACGCGGGCCTCTCACTGTCGTGGCCTCTCCTGTTGCGGAGCACAGGCTCCAGACGCGCAGGCTCAGCGGCCATGGCTCACGGGCCCAGCCGCTCCGCGGCATGTGGGATCTTCCCGGACCAGGGCATGAACCCGTGTCACCTGCATCAGCAGGCGGACTCTCAACCACTGCGCCACCAGGGAAGCCCCTTTGCCCATTTTTGAATTGGGTTGTTTTCGTTGTTGTTGAATTGTAGTTCTTTATTCTGGATATTAATTCTTTTCAAATATATGATTTACAAATATTTTCCCCCATTCTGTAGGTTATTTTTCTCACCTTCTTGATAATGTTCTCATATGAACAAAATTTCTTAATTTTGTTGATGTCTTATTTATCTATTTTTACATTTGTTGCTTGTGCTTTTGGTGTCATATGCATGAAATCATTGTCAAATCCAGGGACATGAAGAGTCTGCCCAATTTTCTTCTAAGAGTTTTACAGTCTTCCCTCTTAAGTTTAGGTCTTTGACATATTTAGAATTAGTTTTTGAATATGGTGTAAGGTAAGGGGTCCAATTTCATTCTTTTACATGTGGATATCCTGTTTTCTCAGCACCACTTATTGAAAAGACTGTCCTTTTCGCCATTGAATGGTATTGGCAACCATGTCAAAAATCAATTAAGCATATATGTGAGTGCTTATTTCTGAGACTGCTGCTTTTGTGTGAGACATTTTAAGGAAATATTTCCTCTCAGATTTTTATGCTTAGCTAAAACCTTTGAAGAGAAATTTTACCTCTAGATTAATGGCAACTTTTTAAAAGCCTCCATCACCTTGGCTGGTTGATCTGGTTATGAGATT
Organism: Stenella coeruleoalba; assembly: GCF_951394435.1. Lineage (NCBI taxonomy): Eukaryota > Metazoa > Chordata > Mammalia > Artiodactyla > Delphinidae > Stenella > Stenella coeruleoalba. The sequence continues at coordinate 9,052,322 of NC_137158.1, read as the reverse complement.
GGGCTTGGTAGAGTGCTATAATCTGAGATATTTAATGAATGAGCAAACCCCCAATGCTTTTATATTCGAGGAAGAATTCCAGACACAGGTCCCTGTATCCTCTACTGGTATCTTCTTGCCTAGGATGCTTCACTTCATAGATGGGTTAGTGCTCATGAGACTGGAAAAACCAGACAAGCAGGGCAGCCTTGCCAAAGTTTCAAAGTGGTATGTTTACATTTATGCTGTATGAAATGCTATTTTTTGAATAGCTAATATCTGAACATTTTCCACAATTCAAAGGTACAAAAGGATATAGCATGAAAATAAAGTAGTACTTAAAAAAAAAAGCTTTAAGACATGAAACAAATTTTATATATACTGAATACAAAATAATGTTTAGTCTGTCATCCCTTCTCCCGCCCAAAAACCTCTTTATTCTCCAAAACATCCCCTTCTCTTTCCCCAGCCATGTAGTTACAGTGAGAACAACCACATTTTCACCAGGCCACTGGCCACTGGTTGATTTAGCTGTGGACATCTGATCCAAGGTAGGCCAAGGAGCTCTCTTCTTAAGGAATCTGAAATCAGGACTAAGAAATTATATTTTCAGTCTTGTTGTTCTCTTGAACTGAGTAGCTGCTAGGAGCAGTTACTTTCTGCCCAGTGGACTCAGAAGGGAGTATGGAGACAGAAAACAATGAAGAGTAGGTACCAAAGACAAGAGAAGGAAGAACACCCTGGTTTCCATACAGTGTTTAGTCCTGAGGTCCCAGTCTTCTTCTAAGGCCCATCAGCATTACTGCCCTAGGGAGCCTCACTTGTTCCCTGTACCTTAATAACAGCATACCCTACCTTCTGCTTAAGTCTGTTCAAGTAAGTTTCTGTTATTTGCATCTTAATTCATATATTTTGCCATGCGAATAATGGGGTGTAATAAATAAATTAATCAAACATAATCAATCACTACCAGGGACCTGGAAATCTTTTTTTTAACCCATACATACTGACAGTCAATTCAGTAAGTCCCCTACATACGAACCTTCATGTTGCAAACTTTCAAAGATATGAACGTGCATTCCATCAACATCAGGGGTGAGTGAAAGTGCAGCTTGCCCTCTGTCTCCTATTGCTGACAATCCTTCAGCTCTACCATCTCCCACCTCCTCTCCCTCCAGTCAGTAAGTCTTCTTGCCTGTTCACTTGATGCCAGCCCCTGTGTGCCAGCTGTTGTATTGCACTACTGTACTTTTCAAGGGACTGTACTGTAAGATTAAAAATGTTTTCTTTGTTTTTGTTTTTTATGTATTATTTGTGTGAAAAGTATTATAAACCTATTACAGTACAGTACTATATAGCCGATCGTGTTAGTTGGGTACCAAGGCTAACTCTGTTGGACTTACGAACAAATTGGACTTACGAATGTGCTCTCGGAACAGAACTCGTTTGTATATAGAGGACTTACTGTATGGTAATTTTATTCATTGTTGAAATGTTCTTTATTACTGTCAATGAAGAATTATAAACAATAACATGCTTCCTTCCTTTCATTTGCTTCCCAATGACAGAAACACTTTCTTTGAGACCAAAAATTAAGAGAGGAGGTTTACTCTACTCACTTGTCAGTGGTTCTTTCTCTAAATTGGAATCTTCTGGTGCATCAAAACGACCTTCTGGTAACTTTGGCTTCTTAAGGGGTTGTTTGATGGGTTTGGATTTTTCTCCTTGAGAACTTATTTTCCTCAAAGAATGACACAGAATGGGTGATCCTAGCAGAGTGAAGACAGTGAAAAAATAGGAGCTGTTCATTTATTCTACTTCAAAATGTAACACTTTTACTTACTTGTGTTAAGCTTACACATTCACAGTTATCAAAATTAAAAAGTACAGAAGGACACACAGTGACAACCCTTCCCTCTGCCCCTATCTTTCAGACGGCCAGTTCCTTTCCTTGGAGGCAACCAATGCTATCAGTTTGAAAAGAAGAGCTTTGAAATGAGTTAGTTAACCATTATCAAAATTGCAAAAACAGATATAAAATGCGGATTCCTGGGACTTCCCTGGTGGCGCAGTTGTTAAGAATCTGCCTGCCAATGCAGGGGACACAGGTTCGAGCCCTGATCCAGGAAGATACCACATGCCACGGAGCAACTAAGCCCGTGTGCCACAACTACTGAGCCTGCACTCTAGAGACCACGCTCCACAACTACTGAGCCCAGGCACCACAACTACTGAGGCCTGCGCGCCTAGAGCCTGTGCTCCGCAACGAGACACCACCACGATGAGAAGTCCGCACACCGTAACAAAGAGTAGCCCTCGCTCGCCGCAACTAGAGAAAGCCTGTGCACAGCAATGAAGACTCAACAAGGCGACAAATAAATAAAATAGATTTATTTTTAAAATATTAAATAATAAAATAAAATAAAATAAAATATGGATTCCTGTCTGAAGCAATGCCAAAAATACCAGGAATCAGATCATTAAGAGTAACTAAGTAGTAGGAACTTTTCAATGACAATATTTACTATTTAAATCTCTGTAAGTCACAAGGCACTGTATTTAGTATTCTTATATTTAAATCCTAATCATGCCCCTCTTTTTCTGCCAATTAAACATCTTAAACTGTATTGGGCACCTGCAATCTATAAATGAGCTCACTTTCGAGGTTACAATGAGAAAGGTAAGCTTTCAGTATTATGAAAGTTATCCAACCCTTGTTGAGATAATGTTCAGTAAGGGCAAAACCACTCTGAAAAATGACCTCAGGGTTGGGGTCTTCAACTTCCTGAAGGAAGAGCTTTAGAGGCAGACAGAGGTGGGTACCAGTTCTGGTCACACCACTGTGGCAGGCACAGTAATGGCCCCCAAAGAGGGTGAGAACCTAATATCTGGAAACTATGTGCAGGCTAGGTCACATGGTGAAGGAGAATTAGGTAAGAGATGGAACTGAAGTTGCTCATCAGATGACCCTGAACTAGGTAGACTGTCCTGGATTACCTGGGTGGGTCCACTGTCATCACAGGGGTTCTTAAAAGAGGAAGAGAGAACTGGAAGAGAGAACCAGAGAGGTGGCAGTGAGAGACAGACTTGATGATGTTGCTGGCTCTAAAGATGGAGGAAAGGGCCACCAAGTCCAGGAACTTGGGCAGCCTCTGGAAGATGGAAAAGGGAGGAAACAGATTCTCCCCTAGAGCACCCAGAAGAAACACAACCCTAACACCTTGGTTTCAGCACAGAGAGACCCATTTCAGACTTCTCACCTCTGGAACTGTAAGGATTTTTAAGCCACTAAGTTTGTGGTAATTTGTTACACCAGCAATAAGAAACTAAAACAAATACTTACTAGTTGTTTGACCTTTGTCAAGTTATTTACCCTTTCTAAATCCATTTCTTCCCCTCTAAATTGAATATAACAGTATCTACCTCATGAGGTTACTAAATAGATTAAACTGGACAATTCAGGCAAAGCACTTAGCACAGTGACAGACTGTATCTATTATTGTTATTATAGAATTATCTGGAAGCTCCTGATAGCATTACACGTAGTTAGGATTTTCTTTCACTACATGTATTTTATTCATATTCCAATAATGACTACATCACCCAACCCCCCGCTTTAAAAAATTATATATATATACACACACACACACACACACATACACACATGCAAATAGATATGCACAAGTATTTGTATGTATATATGTCTCCATGTATGTGTGTGTGTATGTGTATATATATATATATATATATACACCCTCCACAGCCAATTTGGTGCGGCGAGCCGCCTCCGACCAGCAGAATGACGAGTCGCCACACGCAAGATTCTTCTCGTATCACACTTTATTGGAGCACAGCTTGGTTAAAGAAAAGATGGAAGGAAGACACCGCAATCCTATAGCAGTCTGCTTATATAGGGATTAAGAACATGTGTCGCTCTGTGATTGGCTTTCGCCGATGGTGCGACTTGTGAGCCAGCATCGGATAGGTCGCTACTTTAAAACCTCATTAGTATACTTAGCGCAAGTGCAGTGGCCACAGGAAGGATGATTCAGCTTACTTCAGCTTCCTGCTGCGTGGCAGTTAGCTGACCGCGCCCTACAATTTGGAATTTACATTGACATGTTTGTAAGATTACATAAAGTTAACATTACATACAAACTGCATTAACAATTTCAAAATAGTACATCAGGCTGTTAATTTGCACGTCCACTGCATATATCTCAGTGTCTAGCAACATTGTTGATTGTCTGAATGTCCAACTGTAATGCAGATTAGTCTTCAGCCAACAAAATTCAAGGATTAAGAAAATAAATATACAACTGAATGTATTAAGAAAGCTACAACAACTTACAGAATATAGACTTCTCCCATCTAAATACTCACTTACATAAAATACTTCACATTTATGATACTAATTGGCTGAGAAGAATCTGTGAATCAATAACAATTTCTATACATATTAAAATAAAAACACTTCTAAAATTTTAATGTATTTATTGAGTTAGACTACAGACCATTCTGTCTTCAAACTTCCACTTCAATATTTCAGGGCATATTTTACTTTTAATTATGTCCTCAAAATAATACTTAGTTAAGCATGCACTAAAAATCAAAAGAGAAAAACCTGCAAAAAAATATCTTGTAAAGCTGCATTTATTTTTATTAAGAAACTATATGGGGGCTTCCCTGGTGGTGCAGTGGTTAAGAATCCGCCTGCCAATTTAGGGGGCATGGGTTTGAGCACGGGACCAGGAAGATCCCACATGCCGTGGAGCAACTAAGCCCGTGCACCACAACTACTGAACCTGTGCTCTAGAGCCCGCGAGGCACAACTACTGAGCCTGCATGCCTCAACTACTGAAGCCCAAATGCCTAGAGCCCGTGCTCTGCAACAAAAGAAGCCACCGCAATGAGAAGCCTGTGCACCGCAACAAACAGCAGCCCCCGCTCACAGCAAGTAGAGAAAGCCCTGTGTGCAGCAACGAAGACCCAACACAGCCAAAAATAAATAAATTTATTAAAAAAAATTATATGGGTAACAGAAATATGAGTTTCTGATCGTACTAATATATTTCATATAATAATCTGTTCTTCGTTTTTTGTGGTTGACTATTTAGAAAAATATTATATTGAAAATGTTGGTGAATATAAACCACGCAAAACTGAAAGACATTCTAGGTCCCAAATCACACGGATGTCCATGCTTGCCACTATTATTCAACATAGTTTTGGAAGTCCTAGCCACGGCAATCAGAGAAGAAAAAGAAATAAATGGAATACAAATTGGAAAAGAAGAAGTAACACTGTCACTGTTTGCAGATGACATGATACTATACATAGAGAATCCTAAAGATGTCACCAGACAACTACTAGAGCTAATCAATGAATTTGGTAAAGTTGCAGGATACAAATTTAATGCACAGAAATCGCTTGCATTCCTATACACTAAGAACGAAAGATCAGAAAGAGAAATTAAGGAAACAATCCCATTCACCACTGCAACAAAAAGAATAAAATACCTAGGAATAAACCTACCTAAGGAGGTAAATGACCTGTACTCAGAAAACTGTAAGACACTGATGAAAGAAATCAAAGATGACACAAACAGATGGAGAGATACGCCATGTTCTTGGATTGAAAGAATCAATATTGTGAAAATGACTATACTGCCCAAAGCAATCTACTGATTCAATGCAATCCCTATCAAATTACCAGTGGCAGTTTTTACAGAACTAGAACAAAGAAATCTTAAAATTTGTCTGGAGACACAAAAGACCCCAAATAGCCAAAGCAGTCTTGAGGGAAAAAAAACAGAGCTGGAGGAATCAGACTCCCTGACTTCAGACTATACTACAAAGTTACAGTAATCAAGACAATATGATACTAGCACAAAAACAGAAATATAGATCAATGGAACAGGACAGAAAGCCCAGAGATAAACCTACACACCTATGGTCAACAAAGGAGGCAAAGATATACAATGGAGAAAAGACAGTCTCTTCAATAGTTGTGCTGGGAAAACTGGACAGCCAAATATAAAGGCATGAAATTAGAACACTCCCCAATACCATACACAAAAATAAACTCAAAATGGATTAAAGACCTAAATATAAGGCGAGACACTATAAAACTCTTAGAGGAAAACATAGGAAGAACACTCTTTGACATAACTCACAGTAAGATCTTTTTGATCCACCTCCTAGAGTAATGGAAATAAAAACAAAAATAAACAAATTGGACCTAATGAAACTTAAAAGCTTTTGCAAAGCAAAGGAAACTACAAACAAGATGAAAAGACAACCCTCAGAATGGGAGAAAATATTTGCAAATGAATCAACGGACAAAGGATTAATCTCCAAAATATATAAACAGCGCATGCAGTTCAATATTAAAGAAACAAACAATGCAATGAAAAAATGGGCAGAAGACCTAAACAGACATTTCTCCAAAGAAGATGTACAGATGGCCAAGAAGCACATGAAAAGCTGCTCAACATCACTAATTATTAGAGAAGTGCAAATCAAAACTACAATGAGATATCACCTCACACCAGTTAGAATGGGCATCATCAGAAAATCTACAAACAACAAATGCTGGAGAGGGTGTGGAGAAAAGGGAACCCTCTTGCACTGTTGGTGGGAATGTAAATTGATACAGCCACTATGGAGAAGAGTATGGAGGTTCCTTAAAAAACTAAAAATAGAATTACCATATGATCCAGCAATCCCACTACTGGGCATATACCCAGAGAAAACCATAATTCAAAAAGACACATGTACCCCAATGTTCACTGCAGCACTATTTACGATATCCAGTTAACGGAAGCAACCTATATGCCCATAGACAGACGAATGGAGAAAGAAGATGTGGTACATATATACAATGGAATATTACTCAGGCATAAAAGGGAATGAAATTGGGTCATTTGTAGAGACATGGATGGATCTAAAGACTGTCATACAGAGTGAAGTAAGTCAGAAAGAGAAAAACAAATATCGTACATTAATGCATATATGTGGAACCTAGGAAAATGGTACAGATCAACTGGTTTGCAGGGCAGAAACAAAGACACAGATGTAGAGAACAAATGTATGGACACCAAGGGGGAGAAGCGGCGGGGGTGGTGGTGGTGGTGGTATGAATTGGGAGATTGGGATTGACATATATACACTAATATGTATAAAATAGATAACTAATAAGAACCTGTTGTATAAAAAATAAATAAAATTATATTAAAAAGAAAAGCCAAAAAACACGTGGACACAAAGTAAAATGAAGAACCCAATATTAAAGGAAGATCTAAAAAAGCAGTCAGATCAAAGACATTACTAGTAAAGGAATAAAAATTAGACAGATGACTTCCCATTAGCTATAATGAAAGCCAGAAGAGATAGAGCTGTGAGAAAATGATGCAGCCATTGAAACTACTTTCAAGAACAGGAGAGAAATAAAACCATATTTTCAGATTAAAAATAAAATATATATTTAAAAAAACCACAGAACTTTATCACAAGACTGTCACCAAAGGGAACTTCTAAACAATGTACTTTAAGAAACTGATCCAAGGACTTCCCTGGTGGTGCAGTGGTTGAGAATCCACCTGCCAATGCAGGGGACACAGGTTTGAGCTCTGGTCTGGGAAGATCCCACATGCCACAGAGTAACTAAGCCCGTGCGCCACAACTACTGAGCCTGCACTCTAGAGCCCACCTAGAGTCCATGCTCTGCAACAAGAGAAGCCACAGCAATGAGAAGCCCAAGCACCACACTGAAGAGAAGCCCCCGCTCAATGCAACTAGAGAAAGCCCGCACGCAGCAACGAAGACCCAACGCAGCAAAAATAAATAAATAAATAAAAAATTTAAAAGTTGTTAAAAGAGTAAATCCTAAGCGTTCTCATGACAAAGAAAATAAATTTATAAAAAGAAAGTGATCAAAAAATAAAGTGTGAGATAAAATAGAAGATAAAAGTTTTATATGTTGACTGTATAGAAGTGCAATAACAGTATTGATTTGTGTTACTACACAATTCCACCTAACATACACACAACAAACACACACACACACACCCCTAAAAGGCTGAACAACAGAAGTGGAGGGTGAGTGAATTCAAAGCATTTTTAAGCTTTGTACTATTTAGGAGGAGAATAAAGGTATTAATTAACTTTCAACTTCCTTAAGCATGCATTTAGATTTCAAGGGTAACCAATAAAAAGCAGTGTATATCTTCCAAAGCAGTGTGTATCTTCATTTTTTTCCTGTTTTTCTAGCAGAGGAAACAAATGAAAAAAGCAAACACTGAATTCAAAGTATGACAAATAGAAGGTGTGAAAAATAAGATGGTAGAAATAAAGCCAATTTTATCAGTAACTATAATTGTAAATCGACTGAACTCTCCAGTTAAAAGGTATGTTGTTGGACTTCAAAATAAAAACTCACCAAAATCTAGCCATATGCTGTTTATATGAAGAGAACCATTACCATGGTTCAAAAAAAAAAAAAAGGGCCAATGTTATGGACGGAAGGTTCGTGCCCAACCCCCCCCCACATTCATATGCTGAAATTCTAACCCCTGATGTGATGATATTAGGAGGTGGGGCCTTTGGAAGGCAAGTAGATCATGAGGGTGGAGCCCTCATGGTGGATTAGTGCCCTTATAAGAAAGGCTATGAGAGCTTTCAGGGTCCTTCTGCTCTCTGCCACATGAGGATACAACAGGAAGACAGCCATCTGCGAACCAGAAAGCAGGCTCACACCAGAGACCAGATGTGCTGGCACCTTGATCTTGGACTTTCCAGCCTCCAGATCTGTGAAAAACAAATGTTTGATGTTTAAGCCACCCAGTCTACGGTACTTTGTTATTGCAGCCTGAGCTAAGACACGTGAGATGCACCATTTCCACATCTTCTAAAAAAAAGGGGAACCCACAGAAAATGGAAAGAAAATAAAAACAGTAAGAGAAGAAAATAATAACATAAATAAAAGACATAAAACTAAGAGGATCAACAAAACCAAAAGTTGGTTCTCTTAAAAGACTAAAACTACTGTGAAGTCTTTGGTAAAGCTAATATGAAAACGACAACAACAAACACAAAAACACCCAAAAAAACCAAGAGAAGGTAAAATATATAATATGAGTAAAAGAGGAGTACATAGCTACATAGAACAAAAGTTTTTTAAAAACCCCAAACCAGGAACTTTATGCCTATATATTTAAAGTATACAAAATGAACAATTTTCTCAAAAAATTTAACTTATCAAAACTGACTTTAGAAGAGAAAATCTGATAAATACCACAATAATCATTACAAAAATAACCAATAATTTAAAATCTTCCCTCAAAGAAAAGAGCAGGTCTAGACAGTTTTGTAGGCAATCTGTAGCAGACACTCAAGGAACAGAGTATTTCAATCTTAAAAAAAAAAAAAAATCTAATATAGAAGAGAAAAGGATGAGAAGACTCTTGAATTCATTTTAAGAGGCTAGAATAACTTTAATTTCAAAACCAGAAAAGGAAATTCCAAGACATGAAAATTACAGGCCAACTTCTAAACAAAATATTAGCATACCAAACCCAACACTAAATTAATAATATAATCAACCTGATCAATCTGAATATTTTCTAGAAATGCAAGAGTGATTCAGCACTAGAAAAATTTATAATTCACCAACCCACCATATTAAAGGAGAAAAGTGAATTAACAAACAAGATGAAGAAAAATGAATTAGTAAATTTCAAGATTTATTCTGTCTTAAAAAACAGACAACTACATAAACAAAAAACCCCCCAAATCCTTCTAGAAATGGCAAGGGACTTCATTAACCTAATAAAGGGCACACCTACAGCTAATATTACATGATGAAATATGAACATATTTCCTTTACAATTATGAACAAGTATGCCTATCACCACTTTTACTCAACATGGTACTGGAAATCTGAGCAAGGACAGAGAAACAAGAGAAAAGAAAAAGATATAAAGATTAGAAAGGGAGAACTAGATTTTCATTATTTGCAGGCAATATTTGTGTCTACCTAGCACTGCCCCACCAAAATCTGCAAATAAATTATTTAAATTAATAAAGTAATTTAGCCAGGTTACTGGACACAAAATCAATAAATAAGTCAACTGTGTTTCTATACATAAGCAGCAATCAGAAAATGATAATCTTAAAAAATACTGAGCAGTTGTAACCAAACCCCAACAGGAACTTTTTTTTTAAAGAATTTTATATGGAAAGCAGATATCCAAGAATAGCCAAGACACTTCTGAAAAACAAGATGAAAGGACTTATCCTACTAAATATCAAGAGTTGTTACAAAGGCATGGTCATTAAGATAGGTGTTACATCACAGGAACAGACAAATAGATCAATGGAACTGAAGAGAGCCAAGAAATAAACCCGCGTGCATATGCATATGTAAACTTGATTTATGACAGGGGCGTTACATCGGGCGGGGGGAAGGTCCAATATATGGGCCTGGGACAACTGGTTACTGACATGGGAAGAAAGTGAAATTGGTTTCCTGCCTCACACCATACATGAAAATCAATTCCTGGTAGCATAAAGGCTTAAATATAAAAAGCCAAACTATAGACCTTTGAGGAGAAAATACAGAATATCTCTACGACCTTAGGGTAGGGAAGGCTTTAACAAAGACCACAAAGCACAGACAATAAACAAAAGGATCAAGACAAGATTATAATAAAATTACGAATACCTGTTTATCAAAAGACACCTTTCCTTTGAATCTGTGCGACTGTACAATCAGATCCATTATTTTATTCTGTCTACTGCTGAAGATAATTTTTTAAAAAAAGACACCATAAGAGTAACAAAAGCAGTCCACAAACTGAGCTTGAGCTTGTATGGCCGTTAGCATAAGTGAGGCCATCTTGGGCCCATACAGGCTTTCTGCTGACTGTACTGCGAAGTCACTCACTCTCTGTTGTCAAGGGCTTAGCAGTTAATCGACATTGTTCAATAATCATTCGGATCAGGTGGCCTCTATACTCTGTTAGTCCCCAAACAATGAGGAAAATCTTCGCTGACATATTCCGGGCACCCACAAGACCAGTTACCTACTCATAAATCTTAGGAACGCACTTCCTGTTTCCAAGCACGTACCTCCATAGTCTAGGTCAACTATAAAACTGTCCCAATGGCCCCCTTGGTGGTTTGGAGGGCAGCTGTTAATTTTTACTGACGGTTGCCCGCCTGCTCTCAGCCTTTACAGGTAAGTTACCCTATGATAAACTGATTCACCGATTGTATGCACCTGCCTGCCGTGTTTTTCAGTCTCAAGATGCCTTCTCAGTTCAGTAAGCACTTTTCATTCCCTCCGCCCTCAAACAAAGCTATCTGCCATTTACATAAGTAAAAAAGGTATAGTGGTCAAATATATGTAAAGAATATAAATAAGAAAGACAAACAACCCAATAAGAAAATGAAGAGATATTTCATCAAAAAAAGCGAAAAACTTTCGAAAAGATGTTTAACTTCTCTAATCAGAGAAACGCAAAATTGTAATGAAATACCGTTTCAACACCCTACAGGCAGACAAAAATTAAATTTTCTGATGCTATCCAATGTTGGCAAGTATGTGGGGCAACAGGAACTCTAATACTGCTGGTAGAAGTATAAATAGCCAGTAGGAATGGAAAATGCCTTTACAGCTTGCCATCATATTGTAAAACTGAACAGGCCTATGCCACATATTCCAGGAATTCAACCCCTTGTGCAAGTACACCTACAGTGTACACAAGATGTGTAGCAGTCAATCCTGGTGCTTCTAGAGTTACACAATGTCCACTGAGAAGGGGAAAGGAAAAACGTATGATACACTCTCATAACTCAATGAATAATTACAGCATCACATATCAACATGGATGAATCTCAAACCAGTCAGGTGAAAAAAGCAAGTAAAATAAATGCAAATGGCATGAAGCCCTTTCTGTAAAGATCAAAAGCTTGCAGTTACACAACTGCATCAGGAAGCAGGTAGCAGGTAGCCGCTTGGCAATGGAAATATTCTATTTCTTAAACTGGAGAATGGATTCACAAATGTTGGCTTTGCTTCACAACTCACATGTGTTATGTAAATTTTTGGTATGAAACACTTCATTCTTAAGTTTTGAACATTAGTGAAAAAGGGATATTGAATGAACACACAACGGAGCTTCACAGTTATTACCTCGAGGTTTGAACAGTATGGGACTTTTACTTTATATATTATTCATTCCTGGATCATTTAAAATTTTTACAACTTAACAGGTAGTCTGTCTGGGGAGAGATGATTACAGAAAGGAAAACAAACTTTATAGGAATCTGGGGCCCATCAGGAGGAGGGGCGGAATTGTCTTCAACTTAACACAATTTTTCCAGCGTGTCCTAAATTAAAACTAGGCTTAGCATACTCTGTGGGTTAAGTCTGTAATATTTTGAGAAAATTTTCCAGCAAAAATGGGTTTTACAAGATTGGTTTTTACTGAAAGCATGCATACTTTCTCAGGAATAATTCCTGGCTTCACCTAATTTTTATTATACTTATTAGCCTTCGGCCCACTTTTCCAAAATTCTGCACTTTTCCACTTCTAGTACTGTAGACTGCCAGAGATCTTTTACGCTGTAAATAAACTAAATAAGCAAATGATGAGTCCACTGCCGCAGGGCCCGCTTTTCCACACTCTCCACGCGCACCAAATGCCGCGCGCCCTGCGAACCCCCCAGGACTCAGGACGCCCGCCCCGCTTCGTGGCCATCGCGGTGGCCGCCGGGAAGGAGGCGTCCGGACAGCGGGGCCCAGCGACTGTCCAGCTCCGGTCCCGCCCTGAGCTCGGGCGAGAAGGACCTGCCGGGGACGAGCGCGGTGGCCGTGCAGGACACGAAGGCTCGGCAGGCCCAGGGCCCCCGAGCCCGCGACACGCCGCTGCCCCGCCGGACGCGTTTCTCGCGGTATCCGTGCCTTCGCGACCCCGCCCGCGACCTCGGCCCCGGGACTGGGCGCCTTACTTGCCGCTCTCCACGCTGTGGCCGGGATGTGACTCAGCAACGAGTTGAAGCCCAGCACAACCATGACGCCAGCTCCCGCGGCGTCCGCAACATCCGCGTCTTCCCGGCACGCCCCGCGGGAGGGGCGGGGCTGCGGAGCGGGCGGGGCCTCCGCGGGGCGGGCGGGGCCTCCGTAGCCAGTGCCGGAAACCCGCGCTCCCGCGCCTGGCTGTATGCAGGAAAAAGTAGAGCGGCTCGGCCTTATCATGAAGAACAACCCAAACTACCCTGAAGCTCGTGTTGATGAAAACCTCAAATCATGGCTGAAGTTGGATGAGGGAATGCTTCCGTTTCTTCCTCTCAATTTGAGGCGAAGGTCTCTTGGAAGCTCGCTGTTCCAGTCCACAAATAGTGGGCACCTTCTACTCTTTTGCCTGTGCAATAGGCTTCTTTCCCCTCAGTTCTCCGTCTTTATTTTTTTATATTTCTGCTTGTTCAGTGAACTCTGACCCACTGACCAGGTGGCCTGGAAGATGACGTTTGGGTGCAGCGCAGAGCAGAAGGCTCTCATCTGGTCCAGCTGCTGGGAAGGAGAGCTGCGCATCCGCCCTCCGGTTCCAGCGGCTCCTGCCGTGTTCGGAGCACCTGTGGCAGAACCGGAGTCCTTCGGGTTTTTTTTTTTTTCTTCATTCATTCCTTCCTTTTTTCCTTTTTTAGGAAAGTTCTTGGCCAGCTCTTGGGCCCTGGTGATGTCTGACCGAGTAATATCAGGTGGCTGTATAATTTGAGTTTCTCATCACGAACCGGAGTCATCTGGTCCCCCTAGGTAAGGACTCCTTTCACCAGGAGGCAGTGGTATATTCGGAACGCGGCCAGAGCCAAAACCCAAGCAGTTTTCATTAGCAGGTAGCTCGGTAGCTTACATACACACGTCACCCTTAGTTCATATCTACAGTTTAGTGGTGAGCTCCTTGTGACCAGCTGACAGAGGAAAAAATTCAAAGCTGGATTACGGAGGACTTTGCTCAATATACTGACCAGCTGGCAAATGACTGCTTTGGCATTTCGAGCTGCATTTAACAGAGGCCCTCGAGGAACAGCAGAGAGAAAAAAGATCCTCCCAGAGGACAGAACTTTATCTTCTACTCTTTGCCTGGAAGGAGATATAGCTTGAGATAAAGATCTACATCAATTCATGGGCACTGAAATCAAGTGGTCAGGGACTGGGAAAATGTAAAGGTTTTGGAATAGGTTTTTTTGGAATTAGGACCTCTCCAAATGGCCCCAAAGCATGAGAACATTTGGGTCCCACTGAGTGCTCAAAAGAAGGCTCCCATGGCAAAAGGGCTCTTAATCAGAAACAAGATGACTGCACGTTATCTACTGCTGTCTAACATATTATACCAACATTTTGGGGCTTAAAACTATAAACATCTATCCTCTCGCAGTTTTTGTGCGTCCGAAATCCAGGAACCAGGGTGCCTCTGGCTCTAGGTGTTAAATGAGGTTGCAGTCAGGCTGTGAGCCGGGGCTCCTGTCTCACATGGAGGCTTGACTAGGGGAAGATCAGATTCTGAGCTCACGCACATGATTATTGGCAGGATTTAGTTCCCTGTGCCTTTTGGACTGAAGGCCTCCCTCAGTTCCATGCTGCGTGGGCTTTTCCAAAGGTCATTTCACAACATGGCAGCTGGGTGTCCACGGAATGAACAAGCGGGAGAACAAGGGAGACTGCTCGCGATGGAAGCCACAGCCCTTCCGTAATCTAACCTCAGAGGTGAAAGCCCATCACTTTTGCTGAACTCTGTCATTAGAAGCGAATGAATTAGCAGATCCAGCCCACCTCAATGGGAGGGGATTACACTGGGAGTGAATGCCAGCAGGTGGGGATCACTGAAGGGCATTTTAGAGGCTGCTGACCACCATGACCATTCTGCAGGCATTGCTTAGCCTCCTCCCCTCACCCCAGCTGTGCTTGCTCAGTGCCGCCCTAACAAGGGAGCCACGGTGGCATGGAGACACGCATGTGTTAACATAGTATCCCCCCTGCCAAGACTGATGGGCTAGCACCACTACTTGCAGCGACCAACCCGATCGATCCCTAATATAATATGGAATAGCCTGGTGGCAGCTTTGGTTACAAGGGACTGTACTACAATGAAGGAGATAGCAATTTGTTCTATGGGAATAGACAATTATTCTGGGTTTGGATTGCTTTCCCTGACTTATGCTTCTTTTAACACTTCACCTGTGGACTTACTGAATACCTTATGTTCCGTACACTTTATGTAGCATCCCATACAACATTGCTTCCTGTGGATACAGATGCCTGTGGGATAAACCAGTCTCATCACATATCCCATCAGATCAGAAGCAGCTGGTCTTGTAGGACAGCCCTGTTAAAGGTTTACTCTTGGAACCAGGTGAGAAAATGCTTTGGGATGCTGTCCTAAAGGATTTGGCATGTGCTCCAAATGAGTTAACAGTGTTCAGTGATAGCTCTTCTGTTGACAGAATAACAGGCTCCGAAGAGCAGCAGAGGGATTGACCTCTTGTTGTGATGTCTCACACCCTGCCCGTGTATTTTGCTTTCCATTATGGGAAGACACAGTCTGCCATGGGTCCCGAGCATCCCTGCATATTATTGCTGAGTATCCCAACTGCAACTCATTGCCTGATACTGGGCAGTTTCTGCATCTGGTCATATGGTCATCTAAGTAGGTCAAGGCAACCACAGCATTGCTACCATTTAACTGCTGCTCTCCTGGGAGAAAGAATTGGCTTGTGTGCTGCTTGTGCTGCTTGTTCAAAAATGGCTTGGCCCTTGCCTCTGGATTCTTCTCCTGTAATGCAATCCAAGCTGCTTGGCCCTGGCCCTGCATTGCGTGTACACGCCTCACTTGGCCCTCAGCATCACCGTGGGAAATGAGGCTCTAGGAGCTGGTGTGACTGTGCTGACCGTTTGGCCACGACTTTGCTGTAGTAAGGTCTCTTGTCTCTGACCTGGGAGTCTCCTGTGTCCACGCATCCATGAAGCTGCAGCAAGACTGCAAGCAAGACAAGTAGATACAATCTCAGATCCTTCGCAGCTCACCATCCGTCTGCACGATCCCAGGTTCTGCTGGCATGCTAAGTTTGTACCCAGAGTGGGGTATAAGTGGATAGATAGTGTCTTCTCTGAATTGGAAGTTGGGATTGCCTCCTGGCCATTTGTAGCTCATGCCCCTAGGTAAGGAGTTAGAAAAAGTGGTTAAGGTGCTGGCTGTAGCAATGGGCCCTGGTGACCACGGGGGAAAAGGGAGTGGGGAGAGGACTCTGTCTAGAACTTGGGGGACCTCGTCTCCTGGAATAACCTCTCACACCATGTTGAATTGTAAACATTAAGCAAAGATTATTGCAACCATATAGAGGCAAGGCCACCCAAGCCTCAGATCCTTGGGTCACACAAAAGGTAAAGAAATCCGATCAGCTGAGGTGCTGGTTGAGCACAAAGAAAACAGGGAATAAGTGGCACTGGTGACAGGTCATAGCCATCTAGCTTAATGGCCAGTGGCAGAACTGGGGGCTCTATTTACCATAGTTTTGTTTTGGTTTGAAATCAGAGAGCTTTGGGACATAAAACACACTGCTCCCTATATCCTACCCTGGAGATTCTGCTTCAGTTGGTCTGTCCTGGGGCCCTGAAGTTCACCAAGGAAACTTGCAAAGCACTGCTCTAGCTGTAGTTTCTTCCTCACTGGCTCATGCATGTGCTTATGTAGTTAATAATTTATTTTCTCTCCTTGTATATTGGCGGGGGGGGGGGGTGGTGATAAAGTCACAGTTTTGTCTGTGGGCTGCACACCACTGAGGCAAGATCATTACAAAACCAGACGACAAATGGACGTAACACTGAAATCCTGGACTTGAAACTGGATGGGGGATAATAGCAGTATGTCAGGACGAAGCATTTAAACAATGTGTGAATATGATATTTGTGATGTTGGAAAGGCAAAGAGATGGACTGTAGTAGATCTCTGATGTGTTTTTCTATTTGGTGCTCAGTCATCGAACCCATTCCACAGGTTTAGTGAATTCTGGCAGGAGAAACAGTCCCATCTTCTGCTGGAGAAGCTGATGAAGTCCGATATACTCACTGTCTTGTGTGCCTGACAGCCTGGGTGCTGGCACGAGACTAAGCCTGTCAGTCGTATGATCTCACCAGACTTTGAATCTGGAACGAGTGATGGAAGTAAGTGGATGTCTGGGATCCAGTTTTCAGAGGCATCCCTGCTGGCAGAAACATACACAGACCTCCAGCTCCCCTGGAGTTGGAACTTGCCTATAATTTTGGTCATATTCTAGCTTCCTCGGTTTCTACCAGTTTTCCAAGAGTGGTTCTCCAGCCTTTCCGTCAAGTCTGTGAGCTACCTATATTCTTCCAATAAATTATTTTTCTGCTTAAGTTAATCACAATGGTTTTTGTTGTCTGCAACTCAGAATTCTTACTGGTATACACTTCAATGAGATTTATTCTCTAAGGTCAGTTATGATCATTGACCCTCTCCCTCAGAATCCCACCCCACCCCTGCACTCTGAATTTGGAGGTGAATAGCATATGACAGTTTCCCTGGTAAATGAGAAGTTAAATCTGTTAGACTTGAAACCATAATCACTGATGTGCTTTTAAAACTATTAAAACAACCAACAACCAATCAACCTACTATGATCATAAGAGCAGTTTTCCCTTCAAAACAATGATATGATTATGAATAAGAATGAATACTTTGATAAATCTGGAAGATTATTCAAACTTAGAATAAGTTGAACTTTTTTTTTTTTTTTGCGGTACGCGGGCCTCTCACTGTTGTGGCCTCTCCCGTTGCAGAGCACAGGCTCCGGATGCACAGGCTCAGCGGCCATGGCTCATGGGCCCAGCCGCTCCGCGGCATGTGGGATCCTCCCAGACCGGGGCACGAACCCGTGTCCCCTGCATCGGCAGGCGGACTCTCAACCACTGCGCCACCAGGGAAGCCCTGAACTTCTTTTTTTAGTTAAAAAAAAGAAATAAAAGAA
The DNA here is from genome assembly GCF_951394435.1 of Stenella coeruleoalba. Lineage (NCBI taxonomy): Eukaryota > Metazoa > Chordata > Mammalia > Artiodactyla > Delphinidae > Stenella > Stenella coeruleoalba. The sequence continues at coordinate 9,034,296 of NC_137158.1, read as the reverse complement.
AAAAACTATGGTATTTCAAACTCAGGACCAAGGAATGTGAAGATGAAAAATGTGTATAGCAAAAATAAAAATATACCTCTAGTAACTATTCTGAAAATAAGCAAGTGTTTTAGCTGTCCCTCCAGATAGTCATTTGTTCATTTATTAGCAGCAGAGGCAATAACACAATGCTAAAAATAAACATGCATCAGTTGTACAATACACACTTACAAAAGCCTATCTATCCTTAGTGCATTCTTTTTTTCACAAGTAAAACAGGAAAGGAAAATAGTGAATTTAATGCTATTCAGCACCTTGAATAAAGTCAAAAGACTTTACATCTCCATATATCAAAACATTTGCATCTGTATCACCAAACATGTAAATTTAATTATTTTGTTCCATTTGAAACATGAATTATTTTATTTACATTACTCTTTAGTTCAACAAATTTTAACAATATTTAAAAATTATCTAAATTCATAAAAGTAGTTCATAAATTTCAACATTTAATTATTATGTACATACAAGGAAGTCCATGAAAAAAGTTAAAGAAATGTAGTCAGAAAGTTCAAGCAACATTTCCAAATTTAGCAAAATTCCAACCAAATCAAGGCAGAGGGCATTCAAACATTCAAAAATCTCTAGATGCTGCTAACATGAACATGGAAAGTTCCAGTAATAAAAGTCAATATGAGAAATAATGTTGAAATCACCAGTAGAAAATATATTTTAATAGGCATGACATATATTTACTAGCAACAGTAATAATGCTTCTTTTATAGAAAATGTTTATAACGTTGTCATATATGAACTACCCGATTTGAGAGGGCAAAAGAGTTGATTTCAAAAAATATATTTTAGCAGCCATAATTTTACTTCCAGTTAAAACATAGTAAAATGTTAAAAGTAAAATTTATGATTAACTAAATAATACCCCAATACTAGAAAATTTAAAATCCCATGCTATTCTAGCAATAACGGCCTCTAATACAATGTGTCTGATGTGAGGATTGTGGAAAGCCAATAATAAACAGACTTACATATGGGCTTAGAGTTTCACTGAAATACTTATGTAGCAAAATATATGAAAAAGTAATAGAAAAGTAAAAAGATAAAATTAAAAAAATATTGCACAGCCACATTACCTAGAAAGTAAAGTTGATGTTTAAAAAGCTCTAAACATGGATGATATAAATTATCTTCCATATAAAAAGGTATAAATATTTCTTAGAACTTATCAGCATCTACAGTTTAATATAATACATTATCTGAATCACTGTTGAATGAGGTAATTGTCAAGTCTCTACCAATGCATTTAATCCTAATGGAAATATTTGAGGGCAGCAACCAGAAAGAATTTCTCTAAAAATATTTCCGAATCCAGAACAGCTATATGTGCAGCTCTCCCAATGAGTGAATCAGCTGTATTGGGCAATGCATTGATGACATTATACCGAACCAAGTTACAATCCTTGCTTTGCAGAACCGGGCGAAGCAAGTTGTGGATCATTTCTGAATAGATCTGTCCTATTGGAACAAATAGAAAAAAGGAAAATCGGTTCACAAGAAGACCTGAAAAAAAATTCTATGCCAACTTTTATATAATTTATAAAATTTAGTTACATTATTTCCGTTTAAAGCAGAAAATTGTCTTTTAAAAGGTTTTTTTCCCCTTGAATATCACTTTTGAGACTGTTTTAGAGAAAATATAATCACATTATTTATCTAGTCAAGCGAAATAAATTTATCATACATTATTCTTGCCAACTTGATATTTTTAATTAAAAGCAATGAATATAACAGAGCAAATAGTTTTTTTCAACCTTAAGTCAATTATGACTCATTATGAAAGTAAAGGAGCCATGCTGAGACATTCTGATAAGGCAAAATTTAAAACCTCTCAAGAGCAAATACTTTAAAAAAGTTTCCATGGCAGCCAACGTTATTCCACATATTTCCAAATTATCTTGAGAAAGAATAGCAACTTCCCATAATCAGAAGAACAATGTGAGTTTGGCTCATAGGTCAAATTGAGAATTTTTTTTTTTTTTTGGCCTGCAGGTTTATTTAATGCTTCATTTTGCTTTTAATTTCAAAGTTGTGCTCTTCTCTCCCTCTTTTTGGTTAATTCGTACAATGGATTTATTGAGGGCATGCAGAGCATAGAAGGTAAAGGTTACACACATATGTACACATACAAGCACAAACTGCCTTAAGAGGGGCGAAACAGTTTTTAATGCTCATGCATTACTATATTACTAACAGATGGGTGCTAATACATGTCCATCAAACGTGAATTTCAGGGTAGAGGCAGGATGTAGCCTTGAGGAATGATGAGAAGCGAATAACATACAGAAGCATAATTAGAGCAAGAAGAGAGATGTGCTTAAAAGAGGGATCAATAGAATATAGATTTCATAGAAAACGGTTTTTAAAAATTATTTATTTCTTTTTTTAATTGAAGTATAGTTGATTTACAATATTATATTAGTTTCAGGTGTACAAACATATTGATTCAATATTTTTATAGATTATACTCCATTTAAATTTATTATAAAATATTGGCTCTATTCCCTGTGCTGTACAATATATCCTTGTAGCTTATTTATTTTACACATAGTAGTTTGTATCTCTTCTTGTTTTAAAATTTTATTTATTTTTGGCCGCATTGGGTCTTCATGGTTGAAAGCGGGCTTTCTCTAGCTGTGGCGAGCAGGGGCTACTCTTCGATGCAGTGCGTGGGCTTCTCATGTTGCGGAGCACGTTCTCTAAGGCATGAGGGCTTCAATAGTTGTGGTGCGTGGGCTCAGTAGTTGTGGCGCGTGGGCTCAGTAGTTGTGGCTTGCAGGCTCTAGAGCGCAGGCTTAGTAGTTGTGGCGCACGGGCTTAGTTGCTCCATGGCACACGGGATCTTCCCGGACCAGGGATCGAACCCGTGTCCCCTGCATTGTCAGGCGGATTCTTAACCACTGTGCCACCAGGGAAGTCCCAGTAGTTTGTATCCCTTAATCTCCTATCCCTATCTTGCCCCTCCCCCATCCCTCTTCCCACTGGGAACCACTAGTTTGTTCTCTGTATCTGTGAGTCTGTTTCTGTTTCATTATATTTGTTTGTTTGCTTTATTTTTTAGAATCCACCTATAAGGGATATCATACAGTATTTGTCTTTCTCTGTCTGACTTATTTCACTAAGCATAATGCCCTCCAGGTCCATCCATGTTGCTGAAAATGGCAATATTCCATTCTCTTTTATGGCTGAGTAGTATTCCATTATGTGGATACACATCTTCTTTGTCCATTCATCAGCTGACGGACACTCAGGTTGCTCTGATGTCTTGGCTACTATAAACAATGCTGCTATGAATACTGGAGTACACATAAGTTTTGGAATTAGTATTTTCTTTGGCTATATGCCCAGAAGTGGAATTGATGGATCACATGGTAGTTCTATAATGTTTAAAATTTTTTGAAACTCCATACTGTTTGTCACAATGGCTGCACCAGTTTACATTCCCACTACAAATGTACGAGGGTTCCCTTTTCTCTACATTCTCACCAGTATGTGTTATTGTGATCTTAATTTGCATTTCCCTGATGATTAGTGATGTTGAGCAGCTTTTCATGTGCCTGCTAGCCTCTGTATGTCTTCTTTGGAAAAATGTCTATTTAGGTCTTCCGCCCATTTTATAATCTGTTTGTTCATTTTTTTGATGTTGAGTTGCATGAACTGTTTACATATTTTGCCTTACTGGTCATATCATCTGCAAATATTCTCTCCCATTCAGTAGGTTGTCTTTTTGTTTTGTGGATGGTTTCCTTTGCTGTGCAAAAGCTTTCACACTGAAAACTTTATTTAGGTCCCATTTGTTTATTTTGGCTTTTGTTTCCATTGCCTGAGGAGACAGATGCAAATATTGCTATGACTTATGCCAAAGAGTGTTCTGCCTATGTTTTCTTGTAAGAGTTTTATGGCTTCTGTTCTTACATTTAGATCTTTAATACATTTTGAGTCTAATTTTTTTATATGGTGTGAGGAAATGTTCTAATTTCATCTTTTTACATGTAGTTGTCCAGTTTTCCCAGCAGCATTTATTGAAGAGACTATCTTTTCCCCATTGTGTGTTTTTGCCTCTTTTGTCATCGATTAATTGACCACAGGTGCGTGGGTTTATTTCTGGGGTCTTTATTCTGTTCCATTGATCTATGTGGCTGTGTCTGTGCCAATACCATGCTGTTTTGATGACTGCAGTTTTATAGTATAGTCTGAAGTCAAGGAGTGTGATTGTCCAGATTTCTTCTTTTTTTCTCAAGATTGCTTTGGCTATTTGGGATCTTTTTTGGTTCCATATAAATTTTAGGATTATTTGTTCTAGTTCTGTGAAAAATGCCATTGGTATATTGATAAGGATTGCTCTGAACCTGTAAATTGCCTTGGGGAGTATGGACATTTTAACAATATTAATTTTTCCAATCCATGAACATGGACATTTTTTCATTTCTTTGTATCATCTTCAATTTCCTTCATCAATATTTCATAGTTTTCAGAGCATAGGTCTTTCATCTCCTTGGTTAAGTTTATTCCCTAGGTATTTTATTGTTTTTCATGCGATTTTAAACAGGATTCTTTTTTTTGCTTTGTCTTTATCATAGTTCATTAGTACATAGAAAAGCAAATAGTATCATGCCATCCGCAAACAGTGACAGTTTTACTTCTCCCCTTCCAATTTGGATGACTTTTATTTATCTTTCTGTCTGATTGCTGTGGGTAGGACTTCCAATGCTATTTGAATAAAAGTAATGATAGTGGACATCCTTGGTTTGTTCCTGATCTTAGAGGAAATGCTGTCAGCTTTTCACCATTTAGTATGAAGTTAGCTATGGGTTTGTCATAAATGGCCTTTATTGTATTGAGGTAGGTTCCCTCTATACCCACTGTGATGAGAGTTTTTATCATGAATGGCTGTTGAATTTTGTCAAATGCTTTTTCGGCATCTATTTTTTTTTTTTTTGTGGTACGCGGGCCTCTTACTGTTGTGGCCTCTCCCGTTGCGGAGCACAGGCTCCGGACGCGCAGGATCAGCGGCCATGGTTCACAGGCCCAGCCGCTCCGCAGCACGTGGGATCTTCCCGGACCGGGGCATGAGCCCGCGTCCCCTGCATCGGCAGGCGGACTCTCAACCACTGCGCCACCAGGGAAGCCCTCGGCATCTATTTTTTAAAAAATATTTATTTGGCTGTGCTGGGTCTTAGTTACGGCATGTGTGATCTTCAGTTGCAGCATGCAAACTCTTAGTTGCAGCCATGTGGGATCTAGTTCCCTCACCAGGAATCAAACCCAGGTCCCCTGCATTGGGAGCGTGGAATCTTAGCCACTGGACCACCTGGGAAGTCCCTTTCGGCATCTATTGAGATGATCATGTGATTTTTATCCTTTGTTTTGTTAGTGTGTTGTATCACATCAACTGATTTGCAGATACTGAACCATCCTTGCATCCCTGGGATAAATCCCACTTTTGGTGTATGATCCCTTTAATGCGTTGTTGAATTTGGTTTGCTAATATTTTGTTGAGGATTTTTGCTTCTATGTTCATCAATGATACTGGCTTATAATTTTCTTTTTTTGTGGTGCCTTTGCTTGGTTTTGGTATCAGGGTGATGCTGGCATTGTAGAATAATGTAAGTCTTTCTTCATCTTCAATTTTTAGAATAGTTTGAGGATAGTTGTTATCTCTCTTCAAATTTTTGGTAGAATTCACCAGTGAATCTGTGTGGTCCTGCACTGTTGTTTGTTGGGAGGGTTTTTTTTTTTTTCTGATTAAACTTCATTACTGGTAATCATATGTTCATATTTTCTATTTCTTCCTGATTCAGTCTTCGGAGATTTTACATTTCTAGAAATGTATTAATTTCTTCTAGGTTGTCCATTTGATTGGTGTTTATTTTTTCATAATTGACCTTTTATTTTAAAAAATTACAGGGAGCAATTTCCAGAATCTTATTTTATAAAAGTCCTGCCTATATCCAACATTTTATATCACTATTAATTCCATTGAAGAGCTGCCTTTTTTTTTTCAAGGTACTAATTCCAATTGATGGGATACATGCCCTTAAATAGAAAGTTTCCATTTATTCAAATGTCAAAATTAAGATTATTGAGAAGTTTATTGCTTTATGGCTGGGCAAGATGCTACTAGCACATTTTAGGTAAATAATATTCTTTGTTAAAAACTATGAGGTCATTCTGTTTAAAACTCTCAGTATAATTCACAGAAAATAGATATATTTATTCAAATTATACATTGAAGGGCTGAGATATTAGCCATAGACATTTATACGTGAAGCAGCTCTTTAAAGAAGACACACAAACAGGTCTTTCTTAGTATAATATACATAATTGAAATTAATAAAACCTGGAAGACCAATATTATGCTATGTTCTGTTAAGGTCTTGAAAAAAAAATCACACATTTAGTAGTCCATTTGCTTCTCATATGAATGAGAAGCTTTAAGGAAAAAAAACACCTCTATACATGATGATGAAAGTAAACAATGTTTTGAAACTGCACTGTTATTTAAAACACTTTCCTAAATTCAGACCCTCCTTTGCAGCCGGCACAATTTTTCAGGTCTAATTGGCAACCTGGGGAGGCCCCTCTAGTATTCGTGAAGTAAAGAAGGTGGTGATAAAAGACCAAGCTGCTGCCATTAATCCAGGCCTTTGAATTGCACTGGCATCTTCACCTGCATCTTCTCCACTCTCATCTTCAAGCCCATCATCCATAAGACGCTCCATTTCTTCAAGTTCTAGATTGTTTGCATTCTGCACATCATTGTTGACTTCGGCATTATTATTGGGAGCCTGTTGCTGACCTCCTTCTTGCCTAAAATGAAACCATCCAGCTCGGTGTAAACCAGTAGCATGGCTCCCATTACCATGATAAACCGACTAAAAGAGGAATAGAAGTACACAATGCTAGGGAGAACGGCAGCTTGTGAGAACGTGTACATCCAGTCTAGCCAGTCTCGACTGAAGTCTTCTTCGTTTAGCACTGGACCTCCCTGTGCATTCATCTGAACATTCTCATCCATGGGTCGATTTTCTTGGGTCACTAGGTTTGGAGCTGATGAGGGTTCTTCTCCAGGAACATGTGCCACATTTAGAGGCTGTGAAGTAGCAGGCTGGTCTGCGGTGGCATTTGATGTGGCCTGAGCTGAAACTGCAGCTTGATATTGCATATAATACTCATGCGTATACATCTGTTGCCACCACAGCATCTGCAGTGGGCTGAAAGTGGGATACCCTGGGAATCCAGCCGGAACAGCCTGCCCAGGAACCTGGTTGTCTACATTTCCTTGCATTACATATGGGAACTGATGACTAGTAATCTCTTACGATACTTGTATTTTTGTGGCGTCAGACATTGTACTATTCCTCTTTCATTTCTTGATGAGTCCGCTCGCTGCCATCTTTGACTAAAAGTAAAGTACAGCCGAACATGCAGCATGACCATTACTGCAACCACCAATTCCAATAATCCGGAGGAAATTAAAGCATGGATTACTTTTGAGGCAATAAAACGGAGAAGCATTGGTAATTAGATGAGAAAAAGATTTCAAAAGAACAACTACTGTGTCATTGGCCAAAACATCTTACACAGCAAAAGAAAAGAAAGGAAGGATAGCTGTTACTATCAGCGGGTGTAAAAGGAAGTCGAAGGAAAGAGAGGACAACAAAAAGAAGGGAGAAGACAACTGCAAGAAAACTTTGGGAGAAACTCATGTGTAGACGTAGCTCTTTGAAATACTTCTAATATACTTTGTTACCTGACTGTTTGTCCTTTAAAGCTGTCTTGCACATTTCAATGCGGGCAGAATGATAAGGAACATAGCGATCCTGCAGAGAGCCCACTAGTACAACATTTTTGAAATAGTGAAGCCCTGTGAAGAAAAAATACTGAGTTACAGTGCAATAATTAATTAGATTTGAAATAACTTATTAGCATCATATTAAGTGGCCATAAACTTTATTTCCTTGGTAGTACTAAGTTTATGCCTTTTAAAATAACTGATGAATTCTTTCTCCAAATTTCTATACATTCTCTACCAAAATCCCCAGCTTCCTTATATGTAGTTTATGTGCTGATATGAGAAATGTGTGTTTGCACTGAGTGAGAGCAAGGATTGTGGTCTTGGGGGTTAGGGGGAGACTGGATGTGGTTGGCTAAAATTCTATAACAAGTGTTTCATGACGCTTTTACTTTCCAAAGGATATTCATCAATATTTAGGATTATTCCCCAAAGGAACATATATTCTTCCATAAAAACAAACAAAACACCCTATTTAAATCCTTTAAAGCTGACTTTTTACTTTAGGTTTTCATTTGACTGTTGCCTAATATTACTTATATTTTCTCCTTATTTAAGCATGATGTCAAGAGGATAAACACTTCGATTTTTCCAATAAAAATAACGATTTTTTTGTGAACCATCCAACAGACTTTTGTCAGGTCTATTTTGTTTTTTTTTAATTTTTCAGTAAACTACGTGAATTTAGGACTTGTGTCCTTGGGGTACTTTGCTAAATAACTCACTTAAGTACTGAAACCACATTCTTGACCCCTTTAATACCGATAATGTTCTAATTACAGTAATGTACTATTTGGCTCAGACTAGTATATACAAAATCAAAATTTTATATGATAATTAAATAAGATACAAATCAATAATAGTGACACATTAGAATTGTGTGTGCAGTACAGAGAATTTTGTTCTGGAATGTTCCAGAATAAAACTTTGATACTCTTATGTGCACTGAAATTCAGACTCTTAGAGACAGGTCAATTGTGGGGACTGCTGTGAATCCAGAATATAGGAAGCCTTTGTAGAAGCTCCCTGTCTTTCCTGGAACTTAAGGATCCTAATGATGGGAAGAGCTTAGACTGACACATAGCCAGGTGAAAGAGTATATACCCTCTGTGTCAAATATAACGTATCCCTCCTTTTCCCAATGAGAAGATACTACTTTGTGGCCACTTGAATATATAAAATTCTAGAGATATAAGTGAAATAAGAGAATGTCTATAACAGGAATTAACTCAGTTGAACACACACGTTTAAAATATTTTAGAAAGTTTAAGAAAACTTGATCTTTTCCCCTTCATTTTCACATTTCACGAGACAAAGTCATCCCCTTTTGGCATCACGTGATGACAGTCTTCATTGGTGCTACTTTGGGAAATGTCTGTGTGTCCTAGAGCAGAGGTCTGTGAACTGGTATACACTTACCCCCAGGGGTAATTTAAGACTCTCCGTGGTGTAGATGGGCATTTACAGCTCTAAGATAATTGATTTCCAGATCCCAACTTCATACGAACACTTTTCTACAAATGACTTTTCCTTCTCCTACTTTACAAGGGAAAGACATTTCTCCAATCTATTTCAGATCTTCTTATGGTATATGGCCCTGCGGTATAAAATCTCTGGGAGAACCAAGCAAAATATGAACGAAGTCTTCCTCTTCCGAAAAGTAAGTCTGATGTTACCGACTGTCTGACAATAAGAAATGGCTGTGCCCGTTAGATCTTATGGCACATATTTTCCATAAATTAAATGAGCTAAGTCTGTGACTCCAGCTGAATATAGTAAAAATATACTATCTCATATGCCAGAAAATACATCCTTTGCAGCTATTTAAAATTATAGAAAACAGTTTTAGGTGTCACCATAAAATTATACAAGGGGATACAAACTCTTCCAAAATTCTTTTGAGGGGTAAACAAGCCAAAAATGTGAAAGCCACGGTCGTATGGTACTTCTTCACTTCTAACCCAGTTATTTTAGGTACTGTACTTTCTGAATCTCTAAGTATAATGCTGTTAAATGAAATTTTATCCCGAACTGCATGAAACCAGCCATGTAACAGCACAGTTGGCTCCTTCTTTTATCTAAAAGGTGTTTATGTGTGTCCTCCATAAAGGCGACCACACTGCACATCTCCGGGGGGGCATCACTCCCATCACATCGACAGGAATGATACTGCACAGCCGGTGGCAGCCTTGCTCAGTAACGGTCACCTCTATACTTCTCCGGAAACCACCAGCATCTTCTATGTCCCCCTCTGTCTTACCTTATGGCTTTCCTGTCTCACTGGGCACACGGAAGCGTCAGAAGGAGCTTCCGCAGACTCTACCTTAACACAAAACCCACCTCCCGCATCTGTACCTTCTCGCTCTGCCCACCCCTGCCTCAGGCCGGCCCTTGCACTAGTGCACTAGGTCCCACTCCTTCTTCCTGTCTGCTTAAGGGCATGCCTCTAGTTGCTGTCCCATCCTTCTCTCGCATCAACAGTTTTCTCTTCTGGATGGATCATTCTTATCAGGATGGAAAATATTACAGTATTATACTTCCCATCTTAAAAAAAAAATCAGTCTCTCAATGAATCTGTCCTTGGGCTTTATTCTCCCCTCCAATTACCTCCCCGCCCCCTCCCCCCATTTCTCGGCACTGCTCTATTTCTATAGTTTACATTATAAGAGTAATAGCCATTACCTTAAAAATTAAATATACTTTTCAAAATAATTCGCGGAGATTCTGTTGTGCTTCTACAGAGAAATGGCACTCAGGCTGAGAATCACTGCTTTAGACCAAGACCCTGGAGAGGAGTACCCATGTCTCCCCAGGTTCAGGCAGCTCGGTGGAGACGAAGCATGCAAACCAACAAAGGGAGAGAAGGGGATGTCCAAGAAACCCTTTAACTCTCAGATTCCATGATGATAAAACAGATACAATCACAGATTCTGACAGTGACATAGATACAAGATATTGTCATATTTTTAAACGTGATTCCCAAGATAGCACTGTACTTTAAAAATGCATTTTAAACTTAGTAATTATTTTAATAATACTTTTTCAACAACAATGTATTATTACTAGTACTGTGCTTCTGTATGGAAGGTTTGCTTTTTGTATTAGCCAAGAACCAAGTCAAACAGACTCTGACCCTTTTTTGAGTCTTCTGGTTTCCATTCCTGTGTAGCAGTGCTGGCTAGAGAGGGCAGAGACTCAAAGAGAAACATGGTAGCCCCCGAGGCGCAGTGCTGGTGGGAATCATGGCAGCACTTCATCCGAGCTGAAGCCCAGCTGATGACAAGGTCTGAGGTGTGTATTTGGGGGAGCCTTGTACTGTAGGTTCATCCTCTCTGCACCTGCACTGATTCTACCTGCTCAGAGATGGTCTCGTCCACTGGCCCTCGGGTTAGCACTTCACTCAGCCCAAGGTGACTCATTCTCGGTTGAAAAGTTACCTGTAACTTGGGAAAGTAACACGATTTCCCCATCTATAGAATGAGACAGTTTAACTGGAAAAGTTTCTAAATATTTTAGTTATTTTTCAGGATTGCTAAGAAAAAGATTAAAGTAAATGTTCAGTATTTTTCTGGACTGCACAATTACATGGTTTACGTATGAACGAACACCGTAACGGTAACTTTCACCTTCATTATCTCAGTCTTCCTGATATATGTATATATATATATTTTTTTTTTTTGCAGTACGCGGGCCTCTCACTGTTGTGGCCTCTCCCGTTGCGGAGCACAGGCTCCGGACGCGCAGGCCCAGCGGCCATAGCTCACGGGCCCAGCCGCTCTGCGGCATGTGGGATCTTCCCGGACCAGGGCACGAACCCCTGTCCCCTGCATTGGCAGGCGGGCTCTCAACCACTGCGCCACCAGGGAAGCCCTTCCTGATATTTTTGGCTGCTCATTTTTTTTCTGAAAAATTTAATGAGTTTTAAAGCAATTCATATTGACTCATCTCTGGTTACTTTCTGGAACTGGCAAAAATAGCAGTTCTGCACTGGTGGCTTTGCACTCCAGGGAACATTTAGCAGTGTCTGGAGACAACGCTGCTTCTCACAAGCAGGGGGTGGGGTATGTGAGGTGCTAATGGGTGTGTGCTCTACTGGCATTTAGTGGGTAGAGGCCAGGGATGCTGCTAAATATTCTACAACGCACAGGACAGATCCTGACAACACAGAATATCCAGCCTAGAACGTCAAAGTGCTGAGGCTGAGAAACCCTGTGCTTTCTAAATGGACATAGTCTACTCAATATTAAACTATTCTTATTTTTACTCATTTATTTTAAATACATTTGAAAGAATTTGCTTCCTAAAATAATGTAAGCTGCTGCTGATGCTTTCCTACACTTTCAGAAACAAAATACAAATGTTAATTACAAATCAAGTGATACCTATTACTAAACACCTCTGTAATCTGCTGGAAGAAAAGATTGTCTTGTACCATAGTAGCACAGCAGGAGACTTCTTTAATTGTTATATTTTATTTGTCAGAATTCAACAACTGGTTAAGAGATTCTAAGCAGATGTTTTTAGGAAGATCTTAAAATGAGGATACTTTGTTCTTGAAATTCCAACAATGGGTAGATTGTTCTTTGGCTCTTTTTGAGCCCTCACCAAGGAATACAGGAGAGCCCCTGAGCCTTCTCTCTATGTAATCTTGACTACTCAGCACTGCTGTCACCTCATCTAGGTACAGTATACTGTTTACCTTCCACGTTGCTCTAGGTTCCTTCATCTTTCTTTCCCTTGATATTCAATGAGGACATGCTAGCATGCTGCAACTATATTGTGTAAATTATTGATATATTCTATCAGCAATCTGTAGGATGCTACAGGTTTTTTAGTTAAAATTAAAAGCTGCTATAAAATTTAATCATTGTTATCATATGATATTGCTTATATGTGGCATCTAAAAAAAAGGGTACAAATGAACTTATCTATAAAGCAGAAATAGAGTTACAGATGTAGAAAACAAACTTACGGTTACTGGGGGGAAGGGGAGGAGGGATAAATTGGAAGATTGGGATTGACATATACACACTACTATGTATAAAACAGATAACTAATAAGGACCTACTGTATAGCACAGGGAACTCTACTCAATACTCTGTAATGGCCTATATGGGAAAAGAATCTAAAAAAAGAGTGGATATATGTACATGTATATCTGATTCACTTTGGTGTACACCTGAAACTAACACAACACTGTAAATCAACTAGAGTGCAATACAAATTTTTAAAAATTTAATCATTGTTTATAATTGTAATGCCTTAATCAAAAAAGATAATTTCCTTTTAAACGTAACATTTCTGTAGCCCTCTACAATATCTATTCTGTTCACAAAACAACAAAGGCAATTCACACTTAATAAATACCTGATTTTTACAAAAAGATAACATTTCTTAATTGCTTTAGAAATCACTCAAATTACTTCAGGCTTTTAAATGCTTAATTTTAAAATAATGAATAGCTTTTGATTAAGGAACGCTATTAACCAATGATATGTTGCAGAGAAAAAGACTGTTTCAAAATGAAGACCCACAGGGGAGTCTTTGCTTAAATAAACAAGGGAAGAGGGTAGAAGGCTGGATTTTGCTTTAGACAGGTGATTTTATGCGTTCTCAAAAGAATAGGAAAATGGCCATTCAGAAGAAACAGAAGCAATAATTGGATCAGGGCATCAAAGACTTTATAGCTTTAGCAGAGTAAAATATAAAAGAACAGTTATCTCTAGGGCTCTTGATTGTTTAAAAATATCTGAGAATAGCAAACTGGCTACGTAAATTGGTTAAGTAAACACTGCTCTATGTTTTCCTGTTTTATTTACTTATGTTTCTGATGTGAACCCATATATTTCTACTTTGTGAATAAAGAATTTTATGTACATATACAGGTGTAGCAGTTTCCTAGGAATTGACTACTCATTTCTCATAATCCTTTAGATGATTAAAGAAAGGAAAAAAACAGCTCAGAGAGACCTGTTCCAACTCCCATGACAGTATTATAATTTTAAAATCAATTAATGAATATTTGTTAACATTTAAAACTACAATTAGGATAACCGTCTCAAGTTCTTGAAAGTATACGTCACTGGCTTAACACGACCTGGTCTGACCACGCATGATGGCTGTGGTACCAGCTTCTGGGCTGAGGCGGCGTCTGGCCACTCTGGGCATCTGTGTCCTCACACGCAAAGTGGGGCAATGGGGCTCCTACTTCATAAGGTTAAACACACTCACGTGTATGACATGCTTGGGTGGCACCTGGAATACGGTATGTGCCTTGTGTGTTGGCTATTATTTATTTCTATATTTAGTATTATTTAATGTACTAGTTATTATTAGAAAACATAGTATGCTTTCATGCTATGTTCCATAATAATACTAATTCAATTCAGGTGTATACTAATAAATTCATTTCTAGCTATAAGTAGAAATCTTAAAACACAAAAACAATTTTAATAAGTCATTTGAACAATTTTTATAGCTAGTAATATTGACAGTTCTGCTAAAAAAAAAACCTCCTAAAATAGATTTATGATGTTAACGTGACAGCAAATTTCTATAATCTATAATACTAATACTATTTTAGTTCAGGCACCTCTTCATTTAGAGCTATTTTTACCAACTAATATTTACTGAGTTTCGTGCTATTCAGACCATAATCATTTTACATGAATTATCCATTCAACCTTTAATGGTCTTGTGAGGAAGATACTATTATTCCCATTTTACCAGTGAAGAAACAGAATTACTTAATATTTAGATCAAGTAACCTTTATCAGTGTCTCAGCTAAAACTAGTATCTATGTGTGCCTTCAAAGTTTGTCTCTTAAACAGTGCTACACTGGTACAACCGGGGGGGGGGGGAGATGAAAGTCCTGCCATGCATTAAAAGGCAAATAATAAATTAATAACCTGTAAGGAAAAGTTTTAACTAATCCTTAAAAAATAACTCAAGTACAAAAGACCTACTCATATCTACTAATAATTATAAACTTAGTGATACAAGTATCTGTTCAGTCAGTTGGGAAATGCCATGAATTACAGAATTTTTACAGTAGCAGCACCGGTACAAACTCCATGGCTACTCACAATGCTATACACAGAGCTACACGTAATGGTTCTAGTCAGGGTAAGTTTTTCTCACATGAGAACTACGTGATGTATTTGATTTTGTAGGAATATCTTGTGGTTTTGTGAATCAAGTAGGTATTTCTGTGTACTGTAAATACCTTACTGTTGTTACTTTTTACCCTTAGAAACAAAATCCCAAAACTCCACCTACAAAAGAACTTTTCTTTCACTGATTCTAATAACAGGCGACACATGAAATAACCATTCCCAATTCTCTTTCTCATATTGACAGCAGTATTTAAGGCAGAATCTTGAAAAGGTTAAAACAAGACTCAAATGAAGTGGGCTGTATTCAATGACTAAATCTGTCTAGTGTTCGTATCAAATGTTTCAAGAGCAGGATGGAAGACATGATGAGAGGAATGAAGATGAAAAGTGGATTTAAAAGGCCAGGGCTTAAGTTTACAAGTTCAAGCTACTTCAGCCTTCACCAAATACATGGGTTTGATTTTCAGCTTACCGTACAATATTTGACCTGCTTTTGGATACCAAACATAATATTGAAAAGATCACTCATTGATTCAGTGGGTTGACAGCAAACGCCTACTAGGAAGAACTACTGTGAATGTGAGGGTATGTCGGGGGGCGGGTGGGAAAGGGTTGTCATGACAGATCCCACTTAAGGAAAAAAGGCTGAGATACATAAAAATGACTGACATGAGACAAGCTATAACGGCTATGATAAAAGAGGTTCATATATAATGTTATAGCAGTTCAGAGATGACGTTAACAATCTTGGGATGTGTTATGCAAAGAAAAGAAGTGGGGTCAATCGAGGATGACACTGAGGTGTTTCAAACCAAGTAATCTAGAGGACAGAGTAACATTTAGAAAAGGTCAAAAAAAGAGGCAGCAAAAGAAGAAACTGTCAATTTTAGACACATTTAGTTTGAAATATAAGCACAGATATGTAGCAGGCAAGTGAGGAGTGGAATTCATTACTGTCGTCGGTCCTGAGACATGAGATTTGGGATATGAAGGCATGTGCTGGTACTCTGCCAGCAGAGGCGCACCGAATCAGATAGGGCATCAAGGAAAGCTCCGGAGAGCAGGTGGTGCTGGAGTGTAATTTTAGAAGATGAAGAGAATCAGTGCTACACAGATGGGTAAACGCACGGGGAGGAATAGTGGCAGAAGCAGCATGGTGAAGGCGAGGAAGCACAAACACGTGAAAAGTGACTACAGCAAAGGATGCCCGTCTGCAAAGAGGAGGGTACAGAGCACATGAAAGGACCAGGAGCCAGATTATACAGGATTTGATGCCCTAAGCCATGGACTCTACACGTCATCCTGAGAACTAGAAGGTACTCTGGAGGATTTTTGAACAGGACCAATACGGTCTGATTTAATTTTTAGAAAATCATTTCATCCAATGAGGAAGTGAGACAGAGGAGAAGGGGGGCATACAGGAGGCAGGGTAACCAGTTTGGAGGCCACAGTGATCATCTAAGTGAAGGTGATGGAGGCTGGACGAAGGCAGTCACAGAGTAAGGAAAGGGAGGCTCCACCAGGGCCAAGCAGGCTGGACGTCGCAGGGATTGGTAACTCAGCAGATGGGGGAAAGGGAGAAAGAGAAGTCAAGAACGACTTCTAAGTTTCTGCCTGGGTAGATGCAGAGAAGCCAATCTGAGGGGAAACAGGAGGTGTCTGAGCACACTGCACAGGAGGCACCCATGAGACATCTAAGTGAATATACTCTGAAGGCAGCTGCACACACAGGTCTAGGTATGCTGATGCTTGCAGGCCAACAGAAGGAAGGAGGAAAGTCCTTGCTTGACGGCCTTGACTTTCACAGATAGAACAGGAAACAGAGCCATTTGTGGAAGTGCAGGCAGCAGCGGTAGTTTAAGTCTGAGGAAAAGAGGTGAGAAACTTTGAAGGGAATGAGTAGAAAGCTACTAAGAGATAAGCAGACAGGGAAGCCACGGATCTACAGCAGTAGTGATGTGCACGTCTGCGTGTCCTTTGTGGCAGAGCTCAACAGGCTAGGTGAAGAAGCGGTAGTACAGGTTTGCTAGTTGGCTACGATAGAAAGCAAAGGGTGACAGTGTATGAATGATGAAAGTGATAATTCAGAGTCTGAGATGGGTCAGGAAGGGGATGAAACCCTGAGGCACAAGGTCATCTTAGGAAGATGGAGTAGGGATCTTAACTGAGTCTAGAAAGCAGGCGAGAATAAGGGAGTGAGAGAGAAAGGACAGGCTGTTAAAGTGACAGAGTGGAATATTGGTTGAAATTTCTGGGTGGAGTGTAGCCATAGGTAAGGGTTCACAGTGGAGTGGAATAGAAGTTTACCAGAGTTGAGAAAGGCTCTGTAATGCTTCGTGAATCATCTAAAGGGTCGGCTCATCAAATTACCAAAAATGATGCCAGGATTAAGTATATTAAGGTTCAAGAAAAATATCTTTTCCGGGCTTCCCTGGTGGCGCGGTGGTTAAGAATCTGCCGGCCAATGCAGTGGACACGGGTTCCAGCCCTGGTCTGGGAAGGTCCCACCTGACGCGGAGCAACTAAGCCCGTGAGCCACAACTACTGAGCCTGCGCTCTAGAGCCCACGAGCCACAACGACTGAGCCCACGTGCCACAACTACTGAAGCCTGTGCGCCTAGAGCCCATGCTCCACAACAAGAGAAGCCACTGCAATGAGAAGCCCACGCACCGCAACAAAGAGTAGCCCCCGCTCGCACAACTAGAGAAAGCCTGCAAGCGGCAACGAAGACCCAATGCAGCCAAAAGTAAAATAAATAAATTAAAAAAAAGAAAATCATACAATTAAAAAAGAAATATGTCTTTTCCTAAGCATAACTGTGTAATAAATATTTGTCAATGATGTCAAAGTTCTCACTGCAGATGCAAGGAAGGCGCAGGAGAGCATTATACTGAAGACGACGAGAAGGCTGAGGCTCAAAGAAGCAGTTTCACGTGGCGGTGGAGAAGTCACGACTGGGAGGGATGGAAAGCAAGAGGACGGGCTCCCGCTCTAGGTGGGCCTCAGTAACTGAGGAATCAAGAAATCCAGCTGCTTCTATGGCAGGCCTGTGTGGTCTGGACTGCTGCCTTTTTTTTTTGGTAAATAAAGTTTTTTTTTGAAATGCAGCCGCACTCACTAGCTCATGTGTTGTCTATAGCTGTGTTTGGGCTACAGTGGTATGTTGAGTGGTTACAACTGAGATCCTACGGCCCACAAGCCAAAATGTTTACTATCCAGCCCTTTAGCAAAAAGTGTGCCACCCTCTGCTCCACTGCCGGGGGAGTGGGCAGGCGGGGGCGGGCTGGGGAATAGCCAGCTTTCAGTTATGGCTCCACTTTCAGCAGGAAGTGGCGATCACATTCTTTGAGGAAGGTACAGATGAGGGCAGTCTCTTCTCCTCAAGCGGAGACCTCAAAGGACACAGTGGAAAGAATGTGCCGGGAATCTGTGAGTGCGAGGATGAGTCCAGGAGAGAGGAAAGCTCACAGGCGAGGTCACTTACAGAGCGTGAGAATGAATGGCCAAGGACCAGCTGGGGACTTCCGGGAGTAAAAGCTTAGAATACACATGCAAGATGGGGAATACATTTAATAACTGGTTAATGAGAGATGAGTAACAAGATCCATCTAGTGGTGAGAATCTGAAGAAGGAATAACTATTAATGGTTTCGTTTCTGACATTTTCCAGAAATGCTTATAATAGGAAAGTAAAAAAAAAATGTGGCAGTTTAAAACAAAGGCTGAGGACTGGGGTTGGGGGTAGCTAGAAGGACAGGAGGGCTAGGACATGCAGAGGCCTAGTTCAAGAACTTAACTTATAGCTGGTATGAATTATAAAGGCCAAAATTTTTAGGATAACTTCAAAGTAGCTGTGCACCTCACAAAAAAATAAATACAATCATGTAAAAAAAAATTAAAACATGCTATCAACTGCTTAGTTCTGTGAGTCTATTTCACTATTAAGAAATAACAACTGACTGATGGTTTTTTAATCACCAGAAAGACATGTTGATAATTGATTTGTTAAAGGTTTATTTATTTACTTATTATTATTATTATTATTTTTTGCAGTATGCGGGCCTCTCACTGCTGTGGCTTCTCCCGTTGCGGAGCACAGGCTCCGGACGCGCAGGCCCAGCCGCCATGGCTCATGGGACCAGCCGCTCTGCGGCATGTGGGATCTTCCCAGACTGGGGCACGAACCCGTGTCCCCTGCATCAGCAGGCAGACTCTCAACCACTGCGCCACCAGGGAAGCCCAAAGGTTTATTTTAAAAAAGGTTTTCAAGTGAGTGTTTTCAAAACTGTTTCTATATACTTACCGGCTTTATTACTAAGCTTGTATAAGAAAGTCTGGCGAGGGTCTGAATGATCTCGACATGTCAGTTGCAAAAGAGAACCTGATTTTTTCCATTTCTGCATAAACCACAGACCTAGAGAGTTATAAATGGTATGTGATATGTGAGAGTTATAAACCGGAAATACATAGTACCATATGCCAACGTTATTCATTCTAATATATATATTTCACTTCAATATATATCTCCCAAATTAGCATTTTGTTGGCAAATAAAAAATATATTTGCAAAATATTTCCATTTTCTGATAACAAATATAAACACACAGACACACAGAGGTTAACGATGGGTTAACGGTGGTTGACAGAGGGCTTGTTGTTTATTTCTACTTCATTAGGTAATGAAATAGGTAATGGTCTATGAAGAACACATTTGGGAAAATTATACCTTTAGATATACTTGTTCAAATTATAATGAAGCAGAGGGGGAGTAAACTTTAAACACAGTAGTAGATCCACATGCCTGAGCACGGCGCCTTTAGACAATCACAGGTCAGTCATGGGAGACTGACTGGATAAGGACCAACTCTAAGGATGAGCAACTGGATAATGTTTTCTAGTAACAGCTGAATGTAATTTCAGTGTCATATTTAATTGTATTTCTTTATATTACCAGTTACCCGTATTTAAGTGCATCTTCCCCTTAAGTGAAACCTCAATCACTCTGGAGCTGGTTTTCAAGATTGTAGACTACTCATTTCTACTTTTGTTGATTCTATTACTGAGGTGAACAGGGGAGGAAAAGAGGGTAAAAACCCTTTAACTGATTAAAGCTGCCAACTGAAAGTCTACCTGGGGAAAAGTTTAGTGAAGAAAGAAATTCAAAAGAAAGAAATTCAAAGTACTGCATCCGAGTCATACTGGGTTCTATTTTGTACTATTTATGGATTTCATTTTTCTCAAGCCCTCTTTTTGAAACTGTAAAAATCTACAACTAGCTAGATTTTGAATACCACCATTTGAAATGGGATACAAAGGAAAATGGTATGGTTTATTTGTCAATGAAAGAAGTAGAAGAGAAAATGGAAATAAGAGTTTCAAGGCTCAATGAAAAAAAGTCAGAATGAAATCTAATTCTTACAATGGGAATCAATTGACTAAATTATAAAAGCCATTTTAAAATTCTAATGGAAAAACAAAGCCAAATAAAGGGCAAATCAAGTATCAGATCCTTCTTAATGAGCATATTTGTTCTAATCAAAATTGGGGTCTTAATTTTTACTTTAATTTCTTTTAAAAGTTTAGAATTTATTTTCTCATAATATCCCTTTATCACTATCAAACCAAAATCAGAGTTAATGTTCTATATAAAACATTTTATAACTTTAAAATGTATTAAGCATAGGTATTTGTTATCTGCTCAACTAACGGAACAACAAAATAGCCTGTTTATAAGACTAACATTTACTGAAAATATTTAAACAGTTTAACGATAAAAAGGGAAAAAATGCTGTTGTGACTTGACAAATATCTCAATATGACATCATTTTCTGAAATGAGTTTTGTCAGCTTATTTCACGTGCATGACAAAATAGAAAAATAGATACATCTTTTGTTTCATGAAATTCCAAGTACATGACAAATCTGCTCTAAAATAAACACCAGAAAATATTAAATTTGTATTTAAATCTTCTCTCCACGCCATAATTTTTGTACTGGACAATAAAACTTCTTACCTGTATTAACAAGAGCACTGCTGTTGTAGAGCGTACCAAGGTGAGGTCCAGAGAGTGATAGAAAGGTATGAAGTTTGTCAAGGTAATATTTAAACCGTGGCCTTGTAAGCACTGAACGGATTATTAAATTGCCCAACGAATGTCCAATAAAGCTATAAGAGAAACAAAATGACATTTCTCCCATAGTATTAGTTTAAAAAAAAATAAAAGCTGCTATCACTGTACATAGATGTGAAATACTAAGCATTTAAAATGTTCTAATATGTTTTAAAACTATGGTTTGATACTCTGAAATGACATAACTTACATTTTGAAGCAAAAAATGTGAGAATGTAGCAGAAAATTCCTATTATTATAGAGTTTGCATACTTACTCTATAGAAATAGGATACTACTTATCAGAAAACTCCTATTATTATAGAGTTTATATACTTACTCTATAGAAATAGGATACTACTTACCAGAAAATTTTTACTCCTAGTTCGTAAATACTTAGAAAGAAATACATTTTAAAAGCGCTAATACATTGACTAGATGATAAATTTGCATCTTTAGGTACACACACCAATTATTTACCTGTCAAGTCATGATTTAAAACAAAATAATGAAGTTATACGTATAAGCATGATTTAGGAGACATTATATCCCCATTTCTCTTATTCTCTGGTCCACACTCCAAGGTGGGGAGTTCTCTGACTAAGTACTTTCAAGCCACAGGAAAAAAAATGTGCATTTTCTGACAGTAAGTCTAAAATTATACCAAAAGAATAACTAATACTTATAAAGCTTTTCACCTTTATTAAGGAATAGTTTAAATCAAAAGAGCCTTTTTGCCTACCATTATTTTATGATAGACAGTATATGAATCCCTCGGGACAATTAACAGTGAAAGAAGAAAGGCTGAAAGCTGTCTTAAAAGTGGTTTACAGATATAACTAATTTACAGACATAACTAGTGAGAAGCTGCAAACTTCCTGAAGCTGTGAAGTAAAGTTTGATAACGAACAGTCCTCATTCAACCAAATCAAGCTTTTGGATAATGGTTGATTATAACTGACCATCTAATCTAGAAGAGGGCATACTTTCGTGGATGAATAAAAGAACTGAAAAAATAGACTTATTTTCTCATCATAAAGTAACAAATTAATAAAAGGAATACAAGATGACTATAGAAAATTTAGTAAACAGATGAAAAATCCATAAATGAGAATGACTAGAACAAGAAAACAATCTCTCTCCACCCTCCACATACTTGCATCTCCCACCATATTTTAACAGAAATCTGTTTTTAAACAGTGACTTCAAATAAAAACCTGCTCTCTCTGTTCTCTGTCCCTACTCTGTACTTCCAAGAGGAAGCAAACTCTACAAAAGCCTAGAGTATAAAGAGCCAGCTTCCTCCTCTAACCCAGCTGGGATATGAAACTCATCAGTTTACTCTTCTCTTTTTGAGGCAGGAAGATTAGTTTTGACTTTTTCTTTAATTCTTACCGGACTAGAAGAAACAAATGCTTTTCTCTCCCCCATGTCTATTCACAACATCTGTGATTAAATAATAAGACATGTTGATTTGATCATCATCTCCTGCTTGTGGAAAGCTGACTCTCAAAGTATAGTCATGACATGTTGAAAGTATTTTTACAGTTTCATTTTTTAAATATATATCCATTTCCCTATAACCTTTCTTTTTGGTAACAGCTTTACTGAGATATCATTCACATACCATACAATTCAGCCGTTTAAGGTGTACAACTCAACGCTTTTTAGTGTATTTACGGAGTAGTGCAGCCATCACTACAAGAAATTTTAGAATATTTCACCACCTTAAAAAGAAACCCTACATTCTTTTTTTTTTTTTTAAATAATTTTATTTATTTATTTTTGGCCATGTTGCGTCTTCGTTGCTGCGCGCAGGCTTTCTCTAGTTGTGGCGAGTGGGGGGGGGCTACTCCTTGTTGCGGTGCGTGGGCTTCTCACTGCGGTGGCTTCTCTTGTTGCGGAGCATGGGCTCTAGGCGCGCAGGCTTCAGTAGTTGTGGCACGCGGGCTCGATAGTTGCGGTTCGTGGGCTCTAGAGCGCAGGCTCAGTAGTTGTGCACAGGCTTAGTTGCTCCGTGGCATGTGGGATCTTCCTGGACCAGGGCTCGAACCCGTGTCCACTGCATCAGCAGGCGGATGCTTAACCACTGCACCACCAGGGAAGTCCAACCCTACATTCTTTAGCTATCACCGCCCCCCCCCGCCCCCCACTATCTCCCCTCTCCCCCAGCCCTAAGCAGTCACTGATCTGCCTCTATCTCTATAATTTTGCCAATTCTGGACAATTCATATAAACAGAATTATATAATATGTGGTCTTTCCCTAAAATCTTTTTATTTTTATTCTCTTTAAATTAGAGTTGCGGTATCCTATATTTCAGAATAGGACAACAAAATTACCAGAAATTCTGTGTGATTTTTTTATAATTCATAAAGATATAAAAACCATTTATGTAATATTATAGAAGTTACCTTATTTTTGAGACTGTTAGACTATATATCTGAATATATTGTATTATCTCGTCCAGAAGGCGATCAGTCATGCTATCAAAATCAGCGAAAGTATCATTCTAAACAAAAGCGAAATAGATACGTTATATACTGAATATGTGTAATTACATAAAACACTGAATATAAACATTATTTTTAATTTAGGTATTGAAAATATGGTTAAAGACCAGTGGTTTTTAAAGAAGTTAGTGAATGTAATATTCATTATATTAAAATGAACAAGTAGTGAATTTCTAGGGGGAAAAAAGGCTCACTGTTCTTAACACTTCATTTAGGTGATCGTTTAGTCCACTATCAACACTGAACATAAGGTTATTTATAATGGTTTAATTAAAATATTTGCACAGAATGTGAAATTCTAGGAATTTTGCACATGTAAAAAGCTCATAAATCAAACTGTAAATCGCTTCTACTTCCTTAGGCTACGCATTAATTGTTAAACTTCGTAGAAGTCAGAAAAATTATATCTACTACTACAGGCGTTTCGCAGTCAGCAAATATTTAGGTAGAAACTGGTAGAAAAATGTGTGCTTCCACCGAAAACACAGCTATCTGTACCTGATTTCTCTCAGACATAAGAAAATCAATTCTTTCCCCAGGCAGTCCAAGTTCAATGTAAGTTTTTACTAACCGGAGATCTGCACTGTTACCTAGAAAATGAAGAAAATCAAAGTTATACCTAAGGGACGAGATAAAGCAAAAGGTACAATGCGCACCCTCATACTCTGTTACACTTCTTGGGGACAAGCGCAGGCCTATGCCAGCTGTGAAGAGACAAGGCCCTGGGAACCAGAATCCTCAGTGTCTATTTCACAGCAGATTTCCATCAGCTGGCAATGGCCTCCAACAGCCTGTCTCTTCAGAGGTCTGGTCGCATTGATGCTCTCGCCACCGCCCCCGTCCCCCCAGCAGTGTGTCTGTCTTCCTCCCTATAACATGGGACAGTGTGTTTCTTGAAGATTTCAAAGAGGAATTTACCAGAGATTCTACTGGGCCAAAAGCCTTTCTTGGAGGATAATTCTTTGAAAATTTTATTAGTGGGGGGAAAGAGGTTAGTATTAGAGATCTTTTATTCCTTGAGTCACGGTTTTGTTTTTCTTAAAGAAAAATCTCCAATTTCATAAGAATTTACTAGCTCAGACCTGTGTTTAGCATTTTTATAATCCATAAAATCTTTTGTCAATTTGTTGCTACAGAATCACCTTATAACACAGTAGTAGTCTGCTAGTCCAGAGATATTTGGTGTCTTCTAACATAGCTCCTAACCAAGAAAAATAGGCTGTTGAGTAACCGAAACAGCTGTCACAAAACCACAGCAGTGAAACAAGGTATTAAGAAGTTAAGTTATACCCTGATTAATCAGTGAATCTTTAATTCTTAGGTATTGATTTTTCTTGTCCATAAGGTTTAAAGCAGCAAGCTAAAAGGGAAGCAGAAAGATGATCAAAGGGAGACAAAATGATTGCCACGAGGTGACAGCTGACAAAAATAATAAAGAGAGAGAAGACAGAAAAATCCGAAGTTAAAATAAATAAAATGTTGGCGTGTGGATGTCAATTCCATGGAAAATTTACTTTACAAAGAAATCTAATATTATACTCAGCAAAATTAAGCACATCTCTGTTTTAGAGAGTATTTAATATTTAATTAATATCAGCAATTCAGAAATCTTTTTTCAGGTCGAAGATTAAAATAAAACTAAATGAGATCTACTAGGAAAAGACAAGACTGAGATGCTACGGGTTACACGTGCAGACGTTACGTACCGTCCAGGCCGTGCACACACACAATGAGATGGACTCCGCCTTCGGAACAACCCTCTTCCTCCTCTTCCACACAGAAATAGGGCACTGAGGACGCCAGAAGAGGGACATCGCTGTACATGAACCCGGGGAGCTTAAGGTGCTTCAATTCTTCTTTCGCCTGAAGGAAGCTGAAGCAAAACAGTGTAAAAGACATTCGTTACTAAGTATTATATTCAGTTTTTAGAACCCAAAAGATAATCTGCTGCATTTAGAGAACTGCAGAAGAGGAAACCCAGAAATATTTGATTTTAAATAATGAAAATATGTGGGCTCACCTAAATGATTTAGCAATCAGAGAGTACTTTTTTTTTTTTTTTTTTACTATTTCTTAGTACATATTCTGATCAAATACAATGAGTATTTAAAGCCTGACATCACTTAAAAATATTCTTTTAAACTTGAAATCCACTAAGAAAACACTGGGAATGGAGTTATGCTTTCTGCTGAATTTTATACTGTATGCATAGAAAAGACGGGAGAAGTACTGCACAGAGGACAGTCTGATGCTGACCCTGTGATCAAATCTTACCCTCTTTGCTCCTTTTTAATCTTATATAAAAGGCAAAGAAGGAGATATTCTACACAGTGTAGCAGTGAGAATGGTAGGTATAGTATTTAGTAGATGAGGTTATTTGTATTT
Organism: Stenella coeruleoalba; assembly: GCF_951394435.1. Lineage (NCBI taxonomy): Eukaryota > Metazoa > Chordata > Mammalia > Artiodactyla > Delphinidae > Stenella > Stenella coeruleoalba. The sequence continues at coordinate 9,008,328 of NC_137158.1, read as the reverse complement.
TTCTCTAAAAATACCAATAAGAAGGAACAGAACTAAGAGGGGGATGTGATTAAATAAAATTGGTGGCATACACTCATTTACTGATAGAATAAGTGACATTTCTAATCAACTTGGGGACTGAGAACATCAAAGATTATTAACTATCGTAACATTAGATCATTTGAACTGATAAAAGTAAAACTCCAAGAAGCTGATGAACACTAAACTGAGCAGGACACACTGGGTGAAGAATACAGACCACTGCTTGCACTAATGACTCAGAAGAGTCTGAGGTACCCAGGAGGTGATGTAACCTTCAGCTTCCCGGCACATTACAAGTCTTCAATGGGCTGTTCTCACCTTGCTGGGTTCACTAGGTGTGGGCACCATGGGTCTTACTTATGTGTATACATCAGAATGATCTGGGAACTTAAAAAACCTACAGTAGATATGCCCAGACATTTTATTCCAGGGATTATAATTCCATCTGGACTAAGGTAGTAGAAAACCAGTGCCATGCTAGTAAACCTATGTCATGCTCAACATTTTCTGGATTTTTTTACGGGCCCATGAAATCCCAATTCTGGAAACACTGACTTAGCTGAGGCAATCTAAGTCTGGTAGGCTTTAGGAAGTTTCTAGCAATTATCTAATATTGTCCTTATTTGCTAGATATAAAGCCTAACTTTTGTCTAGGAGTTAACCAGGGGAGAGATGAGGTATTGATGGGAAAAAAAGGGTTTTAGTCTCAGTTATGCCATACTTCTACCATAAAGTTACCAATGGAAAATCTGTATCAGGCAAGTCGAGCCTACAGAACAGGACAATCATACTGGGAACTGCAGGTCTGTCTGTCAAAGAGCATAGTGAGTTCACTGCTCCATTTCAGACAGCTAGTCGAAGAAGCACTTTCTGTATTACAGAAACCAGAGAACGTGAAATATGTATGTTACTGGAGAAATATACATATATGTTCTCTCTCTCTCTCTCTAGTAGCACGTGCTATTGTGCTCCATTACTTACGCTTGTATTTGAGGTTTTGGTGAATTTTCATACCAGGACAGTGATGAGGTGAAGTTGTAAGAAGCGCTGCTTGGCTGCTTTGTAATGGCATCACATTTACTCTTAGAAGAATACTTAACGCTGCAAGGAGACTCTCGTGGTGCAGATGGGAAGGACAGACAGCCGGAGGTACAGACAGTAGGCACGGTTATACCATCCCTCAGATGGTCAGTGCTAATCCTTCCGGATTTGATAGACCCTTCTCCTCCTGGGGCGCCTCGGTCTGCCCAGTGAGCACGTGCCGCCCCACCTGGGGCGGGGTCATCTGTCTCCCCATGATACCCGTTTTGAACCATTTGCTGGTCCTGCTCTTCTTCCTCCTCCTCTTTATCCTGGTCCTGCTGAAGGTGACTAATTTCTTTGTCAGAAGCTTCCTTCTGAGGGCTAACTGAATTGCTGTAGCTAATAGTACACGTGTCAGAAGTATCTGTACTGCTCTGACAGCCAAAATAATTTTCCACAAGCCCTTGCTTTACCATATCAGGACTGGCTGAAAAAGGGTCACCTGTACCCAGGTGCGTTTCATCTTTAACCGTAGGGGCTTCTGAATACATTTGTTTGAGATTTAACGCATCGCTATTTTTTCTTTTCACAGTTCTATCTTCACTGACGTCTGTCCTGGTAGAAATGGAACCTGAAACGACACAAGGGATGCCTGAACAAACCAGTCCTGAACCTAACGGAACTGCGGTCCCTGCAGGGTCACTAGATTTATCAGGGCTCTGGGAGTCTTTACACGAAGTGTCCAAGTTAGGTTTGGAGCTGCAACTACTTTTCACATCACTGGAAGTACCTTCGTCTGAAAAAACAAATTGTAAAGGGTCTTTAGTGTTTGAATTTAAGGAATGTATTGCTATCATTTCATTGTCCAAATGCCCTGAAAACACGACACTCTGCTGTTGCAAGATAATACTTGACTTCTTCCTATCGTCACACTTTGGCACATCAATTGTTCCTAGATTCAACACGGTTCTGCTATCGCTTAGGTGGCATTCAGGTACAACAGATTTCTTAGGATTTTCATCAGGTGACAGCTCATCGTCAGAAGGCAGAGAGTTTATGGACGTTAAGGATGACTGGATCTCACTGAAAGCACTTGTGCTCTCAGTGCAGTGGCTGCCTACTGAAAACTTTACATTATGATCCGGCTTCATCAAAAGCTGAGGAAATAACCTTTCGTTATTGGAAAGACCTTGCCCTTGTACAGTTTCAAAGACTAGGTCAGGGTTTGGATGTGTTGCAACAGAGCTTGGTTCACTTTCCACACCTGAATCTGAGAACCGAGATGAGGCACACGTGGCACTAATATCTGGTAACTTAATTGAGTCTCCACTCACTACAACATGATATTCTCTTGTAGAAGAAGCAGGTTGATTACTTCTTAGCTTAGCTAATGATTCTCCAACAGAACGACACTTTGCTTCCTGCAAAGCTTCCTTTTCAAGTGTTAGTTCTATAGGTTTAGATTTACCGTTAGAGTCTAAGGACTCAAAGTTGGGTAGCTGTAAACTGTCCACAAAGACTTCATCTTGTCGAAGCTCTGTCCAAGGTCCTATTTTAACAGTTATTTTCTCTCCACCGAAAGGGTCTTTATTAGAGGGCTTTACTTCAATTGTCCTAACTCCCGAAGTGGGGGCAGTTTGATGATCATGGCAATCATCTGATGAACTTCTGGATGCCACACTGTGTTCCACTTGTGCAATTTCACTATCGTCCTGGGAGATATCAAGTTTACCTGAAATGGACAAATTTGCACAAAGATTTAGGCTGCCAGAGTTCAAAGGATCAAACAGGTCTGGTTGCATATTTTCAATATCTGGAGACTTTTGTTCAGTTCTCTCTGTATTAGCTGGCAAATAGCTAGCTTCCTTTTGACTTGTCTGTCTGATGTAGGTCTTTAGGTCAAAATTATATCCACATATTGTGGTGTCCAGACCTTCCTTCTGACTATGTGAAAGATTGCCTTCAAAGTTTTTAAAGAGATCATTTGATGCTGTACTTTTCAAACATTTGTAGCCTACCAAAACCACAGAATCCTTAGAGTTCTGTTTTATTAATTTTTTTGTGTTTTCAGGTTTCATTGTTTTCATGAGCTTAGTAACCTTAACCTTGGATTTATTTGATTCTTCATTCTTTCCTTTTAGAGACTTTGTTAGCTGCTTTTCACCTTCTGTAGACCAAAAACTGGAGGCCCCAGCAGGTCTGACTTTCAACTCTGGGCTGGAAAGTCCAGCTAGAGAGCTTTCTTCAGTCTCACATTTATCCATTCTACTGGACTCTGATCTCTGAAGACTCTGAATTCCCATCCAGGGTGCATCTAAGTCTTTTATCCAAAGAAAAAGAAATTCAGGTTTAAAACGAGGTATAAGAACTCATATGATCAAGACTACTTTCTCTGACTATAACTTTCTAATATCCTCAAAAATAAATAAAACTGGAGGGGGGAAAACAGCCCCACATTAAGGAATGGCTTTATGTATATTAGAATATACTGAAAATGACACACACAGCTTACATATTTTAGTTAGATTACACTTACCTTCAGTAACTGCATCTAAATACCTGTCTTCAAAGATCACAGGTAATGAATTGAGATCTCCATCTAATTCACTACACTCAATAGGCAGGGGTGGGAGAGAGCTGCAGAAGGAAGTGTTTTTGAGAGCGGTGCACATCTGGAGGTGACTCTGAGCACTGAAAAACATGTCTTACGTCAGACTGCAATCTAGACAATCACACCAATTTCACCTCATCGTCTCTCCAGGACCACCCCTCCTCAAGACAACCTCCTTACGAAAGAGCTCCTTGGTCAGAGATAAAAACTGGTACGATGAAAATTATGGTTTGTTGACAAAAATTACTAATAAAATTATTGTTTACTGATAAGTTATTTAATTTCTATTATACTCTTCTATACTTTTAAATGTCATTTCAAAGTGAGTCTTCTGTGCTTAATGTCTGAACATCCTAATTAGCTGAGAATAGCATAGAGGAGAAAGACCAAAAGCTCAAATGCCTGCTAACGATTTGATGATAATGTTGAAAAAAAAAGTTAACATGTACTGATGAATACAATTAACAGCTATTTTAAAAAAGGTATATAGCTTTCTAATGCAAAATAGTTTTTTTAAAAAAACTTTCTTACGGAAAATTTGAAACAAATCAAAGTACACAGAACAGCACCATAAGCCCCATCAACAAACGTTTTCCCTTCTTGCTTTGTCTGTATCTCCACTCACTGCCTACCTACACACCCTATGATTATTGAGAGTTGTCTGTTGGGGCATATACTTCACGTGCACTGAAACAAACAAATCTTGGCTGCACGATTCTGACAAACGGACACGCGATACAGAACATTTTCCACCTGTCCAGAGAGTACTCTCACGTCTTTCCAGGCAAACTCCCAGCCCAAGTCGACACCAAGACACCCACTCTTCTGACTTGCTCCACCTTAGTCTTATGTGTTCCAGAACTTCATATAAACAGAGTCATATATTCTTTACTCTTTTATGTCTGACTTCTTTCACTCAACATAATGTCCTCAAAATATTCTTTAAAGCCAAAGAAAACCAGATCTAAATGTACTCAGTAGGGAAAGTGGAAGGCATCTACTCAGGATATTTGAATTGTAAATCTTTTACATAACAGCAGGAAGTGTCAGTCAGACTACCTGTGAAAATATGTAATACATAATGATAAATGTAAGAGATTCTGACCTGTGAAGGTAAAAATACAACAAGACGGCCAAATGGAAGGCTGGAGCCAGGGCTGCGTGGGACTCCAAGGGTGGGGTGGATCTGTGTGGGGAGGGGTAACGGCACAGTACACTTCTTTATGTAAGGGCGGGGTCTTTAGTGAAGGAATGCATAAGATTAAATGCAATTTGACTAAACAGGAGCTTTCTAAACTTCACATTCTCCTAATTTCTTTCATTGTAAATATTGTATATTCTGTCACTGATAAATTCTGAGATGATATCTTATGTAAAAGGAGATAGAATCATTTGAATTTTGGATTTATGCTACTCACTGAAGTTCCTGGTATGCAATGGCAGCTTCTCTCGGATGCTCAAAACAAAAGAATGCCTCAGAAAATCTGCGCACCTGGAAAATCCCAAAAGGGAGTATGAATAACATGGCACATTTAAAAAGTCAATCAGGAACTGGGTGGCAGGGAAAGAAACCCCCTTTGCGAGGCCCTCCATAACCATCCCTGTGAGAATTACTCTCCCTCCTCAGGGTGGCCAAAGCACTGTATTTTGGTACTTACCGCAAGAGTTAAAAGAAAGAATAGAATGTAGGTAAGAAATTTCGTTTTACATTATGGATCCACCATTCATCCTCCTTGAAGATGGGGATTCTGTCTGTCTTATTTACCACTACATCCCCACACCAAGAACAGCACCCAGTGCACAGAAGAATGGTGGGATCAGCTAGAACTCCCTGGTGCTGTGTGCCAGGCATCCCAGTACACACCAGCTGAGCTGATGGTGGACTCGCTGGCTCTGTGACCTTCGGCATTTCACCTTGGAGCCTCGATGACTCCTTTTCAATTACACTTAATACTTATTCTTCATAGGGGGTTATTGCAAAGAATAAACAAGATAATGTATTTGATAGCAGTTTTTAATCTGGAAAGTGTCTATAAATATAAGCTATTACAATTACCACTGTAGCATTCACCACATTTTTTCTTAAAATAATTGTATATGTGAACTGTCTCCCCTCCTAATGTGTAGGAACACATTAGAGTAGGAACTGTGTTTTGGATGATCTTTGCTATCCCCCCAAAATATGTCTTAGTATGTTACAAAAGCAAGTACTTGGTAAATACTGGTCAAATGTAGTTGAATATTTCTTCCATCATATTTGTATTCTGACCCTTTCATTTCTAACTATGCAGGAAAAGGCTTTGTCAGCACTGGAGCAACAGTAAGGGGATGGAAAAGATATTTTGTTTGAAGGGTACATGGAGGAGAGAGAAATGATATTATATCTTGGAATTATATTACACCTAAGATTTTTTTCTAAAGGGAAGTAAAACTTAGGGGTCTTTGGTTTTAAATGTACAATGAGGGGCTTCCCTGGTGGCGCAGTGGTTAAGAATCCACCTGCCAATGCAGGGGACATGGGTTCGAGCCCTGGTCTGGGAAGATCCCACATGTCACGGAGCAACTAAGCCTGCGTGCCACAACTACTGAGCCTGCGCTCTAGAGCCTGCAAGCCATAACTACTCAAGCCCGCACCACAACTACTGAAGCCCACATGGCCTAGAGCCCTCGCGCTGCAACTACTGAGCCCACGTGCCACAACTGCTGAAGCCCGCATGCTCTAGGGCCCATGTGCCCCAACTACTGAGCCAGCGTGCTGCAACTACTGAAACCTGCACGCCTACAGCCCGTGCTCCACAGTAAGAGAAGCCACTGCAATGAGATGCCCGCTCACTGCAACGAAGAGTAGCTCCCGCTCACCACCACTAGAGAAAGCCTGCGGGCAGCAGCAAAGACTCAACGCAGCCAAAAAAAACATATTCAAAAAAAGAGTCAAATATTTTAAAAGCCAAATGCAGAAAATTATGTATTATACGCTCCCCCTTGTATTTTAAAAAAGAGAGGAGAGGCTGGTGGTGATGGGGTTCTGGACATGCTACCCCAAATTATGGCACCTTGGCATACTGAATATCTTAAGGTGAAGAAATTTAAGAAAAGGAAGAGCAGGAAAGTCACCCTGACCTCCTCACCAACCCTTCTCCCCTAAAACAGGTCATAAAACCTTCATGTGAGAGGTGCCCTCACTATACCCAGAGGAATGAAATGTCCATTCTTATCTCCCAAAACAAAGGAATGGCAAGAAGAAGCCTACAAACAGGCCTTGCTAATAAATTCCCTCGGTTTACTACAATTACTTCATACTCCTTAACCTATCGTATTCCTTCATGAACTGTCAACTCTTCATCAAGCCTATCACAAAATACTCAGGTCTGTTTCTTTGGGTCTTCATTTCCTTATGAAGGCTACCTTGTCACATAAAACTTATATTAAACAGATTTGTACACTTCTCAGGGCTTCCCTAGTGGTGCAGTGGTTAAGAATCTGCCTGCCAATGCAGTGGACACGGGTTCCAGCCCTGGTCTGGGAAGGTCCCACCTGACGCGGAGCAACTAAGCCCGTGCACCACAACTACTGAGCCTGCGCTCTAGAGCCCGTGAGCCATAACTACTGAGCCCACGTGCCACAACTACTGAAGCCCGTGTGCCTAGAGCCCATGCTCCCCGACAAGAGAAGTCACCACAAGAAGCCCATGCACCGCAACAAAGAGTAGCCCCCGCTCACTGCAACTAGAGAAAAGCCTGCGTGCAGCAATGAAGATCCAATGCAGCCAAAAAAAAAAAAATGTACAGTGAATTGAAGAAACATTTTATTCATAATCAAGTTATAGCCAGTTGAGTTTCTGACTTCCTAAGCTTGTCTCCCTGAGTTGGTGAGACTAGGTCTTCAGAGGGACAAGTTGACGGGGGCAACGAAACATCTGTGGGAAGGATGCAACTGTTTTCACCTTCAAATGCTGCTGACGGCCCCTTCTTCCTCTCCAACACTACGGGAGACATGAGGAAAAGTTATCTGCCTGCCTGCCTGTCTGTTAGAGGTATTTTCCCCGAGGGCTGTAAAGTGTAAAGAAATGCAGCCTGAAGTCATCTGGATTCCTGCAGCTGCAGCTGGGCCTGCCTTCCCACCTTCCCTGATCCCTACAATAAGAACCATCATTTCTGGACAGCATCCTCCCTACCAGGCTCCGTGCTAAGCACTTTAGTTTCATTCTTTGATTTGAACCATATAAAAACCCTATGAAGTGGATATTTCTTCATTTAACAAGTGAGGCAAGACAACATAGCTGGGCTGTGATACACATGGGATTCAAATAAAGACTTGAGAAAAGTGTCAAGACTTGTGCTCCAACCACTGATCCCTTCCCTTCTTCATTAAGACTCCCTGTTATCATAAAGTCTTTCCTTTCCTCTCTGCTCCCAGACGAGGCTCTCTGTCTGAACTTTCTCCTGCCCTGATTTCCGGGCAGTGGCAACCCGTGAGGAAAAAGGCTGGCACAGCACTGTGAGGCCATCACTAAGGCATCACCGCCACCTGATGGCAGCACAGCTTAATTCTGGGCAAAAGGCAGGCACAGGAAAAAATGTCAAATTTACAAACTCAGGATATGAGTAACAGATATTAATACTTTGGTATATATATATATATATATATATATGTAAGACACGTTTTGAGTATGTACCCTAACTTTAAAGAATCCACTTATTTGGCAATATCAACTATTCAAAATTTAACTAGGACGTTAAAAAAAGGCTTTAAGGGTTCAAAATGGGTGTTTATAGTGCTTTAAAGAGTTAAATGTTCCTTTATCTATGTTCACCCTAATAGGTTGTTTAAATTGCTAAGAAATGCTTACTATAATAATTTTAATAAGTAGTTATTAATATAACTATATTTATTATAATTTAATATATTAATCACATATTATTATAATATTTACTATAATAATTTTATACATGCTCATCCAGGTTAGATTCTAATCTGTAGTGCAGAGTCCAAATATGTGATATATTATCTATGTTGCCTTGAAGAAAGAAGGCACCTCACAAATGTTCACTGAACAAATGTTTCTTGTTTTGAATTTAATTTATTTTTTTATACAGCAGGTTCTTATTAGTCATCCATTTTATACCTATTAGTGTATACATGTCAATCCCAATCTCCCAGTTCATCCCACACCCCCGCCCCACCACTGTCCCTGCTTGGTGTACGTACATTTGTTCTCTACATCTGTGTCTCTATTTCAGCCCTGTGAACTCCTTCATCTGTACCATTTTTCTAGGTTCCACATATATGTGTTAATGTACGATATTTGTTTTTCTATTTCTGACTTAGCTCACTCTGCATTGCAATCTCTAGGTCCACCCACGGCTCTGCAAATGGCACTATTTCATTCCCTTTAATGGCTGGGTAATATTCCATTGTATATATGTACCACATGTTCTTTATCCATTCCTCTGTCGATGGACATTTAGGTTGCTTCAATGACCTGGCTATTGTAAATAGTGCTGCAGTGAACATTGGGGTGCATGTGTCTTTTTGAATTATGGTTTTCTCTGGGTATATGCCCAGTAGTGCGATTGCTGGGTCATATGGTAATTCTATTTTTAGTTTTGTAAGGAACCTCCATACTGTTCTCCATAGTGGCTGTATCAATTTACATTCCCACCAACAGTGCAAGAGGGTTCCCTTTTCTCCACACCCTCTCCAGCATCTGTTGTCTGTAGATTTTCTGATGATGCCCATTCTAACTGGTGTGAGGTGATACCTCATTGTAGTTTTGATTTGCATTTCTCTAATAATTAGTGGTGTTGAGCAGCTTTTCATGTGCTTCTTGGCCATCTGTATGGCTTCTTTGGAGAAATGTCTAATCTGCCCATTTTTGGATTGGGTCGTTTGGTTTTTTTAATATTGAGCTGCATGAGCTGTTTATATATTCTGCAGATTAATCCTTTGTTGATTTGTTTGTAAATATTTTCTCCCGTTCTGAGGGTTGTCTTTTCGTCTTGTTTGTAGTTTCCTTTGCTTTGCAAAAGCTTTTAAGTTTCATTAGGTCCCATTTGTTTATTTTTGTTTTTATTTTCATTACTCTAGGAGGTGGATCAAAAAAGATCTTGCTGTGATTTATGTCAAAGAGTGTTCTTCCTATGTTTTCCTCTGAGAGTTTTATAGTGTCCAGTCTTACATTTAGGTCTTTCATCCATTTTGAGTTTATTTTTGTGTATGGTGTTAGGGGGTGTAGCTTTTACATGTGGCTGTCCAGTGTTCCCAGCACCACTTACTGAAGAGACTGTCTTTTCTCCATTGTATATCCTTGCCTCCTTTGTCATAGATTAGTTGACCATAGGTGCGTGGGTCTAACTCTGAGCTTTCTATCCTGTTCCACTGATGTATATTTCTGTTTTTGTGCCAGTACCATATTATCTTCATTACTGTAGCTTTGTAGTATAGTGTGAAGTCAGGGAGTCTGATTCCTCCAGCTCCGTTTTTTTCCCTCAAGACTGCTTTGGCTATTCTGGGTCTTTCGTGTCTCCAGACAAATTTTAAGATTTTTTGTTCTAGTTCTGTAAAAAATGCCATTGGTAATCTGACAGGGATTGCATTGAATCTGTAGATTGCTTTGGGTAGTAGAGTCATTTTCAAAATATTGATTCTTCCAGTTCAAGAACATAGTATGCCTCTCCATCTGTTTGTATCATCTTTAATTTCTTTCATCAGTATCTTACAGTTTTCTGCATACAGGTCTTTTGCCTCCCTAGGTATTTTATTCTTTCTGTTGCAATGGTAAATGGGAGTGTTTCCTTAATTTCTCTTCCAGATGTTTCATCATCAGTGTGTAGGAATGCAAGAGATTTCTGTGCATTAATTTTGTATCCTGCAACTTTATCAAATTCAATGATAAACTCTAGTAGTTTTCTGGTGGCATCTTTAGGATTCTCTATGTATAGTATCATGTCATCTGCAAACAGTGACAGTTTTACTTCCTCTTTTCCAATTTGTATTCCTTTTATTTCTTTTTCTTCTCTGGTTGCCGTGGCTAGGACTTTCAAAACTATGCTGAATAACAGTGGCGAGAGTGGACATCCCTGTCTTGTTCCTGATCTTAGAGGAAATGTTTTCAGGTTTTCACCATTGAGAATGATGTTTGCTGTGGGTTTGTCATATATGGCCTTTATTATGTTGAGGTAGGTTCCCTCTATACCCACTTTCTGGAGACTTTTTATCATAAATGGGTGTTGAATTTTGTGAAAAGCTTTTTCTGCAACCACTGAGATGATCATACGATTTTTATTCCTCACTTTGTTAATATGGTGTATCACACTGATTGATTTGCGTATATTGAAGAATCCTTGCATCCCTGGGATAAATCCCAGTTGATCATGGTGTATGATCCTTTTAATGTGTTGTTGGATTCTGTTTGCTAGTATTTTATTGAGGATTTTTGCATCTATATTCATCAGTGATATTGGTCTGTAATTTTCATTTTTTGTAGTTATCTTTGTCTGTTTTTGGTATCAGGGTGATGGTGGCCTCGTAGAATGAGTTTGGGAGTGTTCCTCCCTCTGCTATATTTTGGAAGAGTTTGAGAAGGATGGATGTTAGCTCTTCTCTAAATGTTTGAAAGAATTCACCTGTGAAGCCATCTGGTCCTGGACTTTTGTTTGTTGGAAGATTTTAAATCATAGTTTCAATTTCATTACTTGTGATTGTTCTGTGCATATTTTCTATTTCTTCCTGGTTCAGTCTTGGAAGGTTATACCTTTCTAAGAATTTGTCCATTTCTTCCAGGTTGTCCATTTAATTGGCACAGAGTTGCTTGTAGTAGTCTCTTAGGATGCTTTGTACTTCTGCGGTGTCTATTGTAACTTCTCCTTTTTCATTTCTAATTTTATTGATTTGAGTCCTCTCCCTCTTTTCCTTGATGAGTGTGGCTAATGGTTTATCAATTTTGTTTATCTTCTCAAAGAACAAGCTTTTCGTTTTATCAATCTTTGCTATTGTCTTCTTTGTTTCTATTTCATTTATTTCTGCTCTGATCTTTATGATTTCTTTCCTTCTATTAACTTTGGGTTTTGTTTGTTCTTTTGTCTCTAGTTCCTTTAGGCATAGGGTTAGATTGTTTATGAGATTTTTCTTGCTTCCTGAGGTAGGCTTGTATTGCTATAAACTTCCCTCTTAGAACTGCTTTTGCTGCATCCCATAGTCGTGTTTTCGTTGTCATTTGTCTCTAGGCATTTTTTGATTTCCTCAGTGATCTTTTGGTTATTTAGTAATGTATTGTTTAGCCTCCATGTGTTTGTGGTTTTTACGTTTTTTCCCTCTGTAATTGATTCTTAATCTCATAGTGCTGTGGTCGGAAAAGATGCTTGATATGATTTCAATTTTCTTACATTTACTGAGGCTTGATTTGTGACCCAAGATGTGATCTACCCTGGAGAATGTTCTGTGCGCACTTGAGAAGGAAGTGTAATCTGCTGTTTTTGGATGGAATGTCCTACAAATATCAATTAAATCTATCTGGTCTATTGTGTCATTTAAAGCTTGTGCTTCCTTATTTATTTTCATTATGGATGATCTGTCCATTGGTGTAAGTGAGATGTTAAAGTCCCCCACTATTATTGTGTTACTGTTGATTTCCTCTTTCAGAGCTGTTAGCAGTTGCCTTATGTATTGAGGTGCTCCTATGTTTAGGAGCACCTCAATACATAAGCACCATATATATATGGGTGCACCATGTATATATGGGTGCATATATATTTATAATTGTTACATCTTTTTCTTGGATCAATCTCTTGATCATTAGGTAGTGTCTTTCCTTGTCTCTTGTAACATTCATTATTTTAAAGTCTATTTTATCTGATATGAGTATTGCCACTTCAGCTTTCTTTTGATTTCCATTTGCATGGAATATCTTTTTCCATTCCCTCACTTTCAGTCTGTATGTGTCCCTAGGTCTGAAGTGGGTCTCTTGTAGACAGCATATATATGCGTCTTGTTTTCGCAGCCATTCAGCAAGCCTGTGTCTTTTGTTTGGGGCATTTAATCCATTTACATTTAACGTAATTATCAATATGTATGTTCCTATTACCATTTTCTTAATTGTTATGGGTTTGTTTTAGTAGGTCCTTTTCTTCTCTTGTGTTTCCCACTTAGAGAACTTCCTTTAGCATTTGTTGTAGAGCTCGTTTGGTGGTGTTGAATTCTCTTAGCTTTTGCTTCCTATGTAAAGCTTTTGATTTCTCCATCGAATCTGAATGAGATCCTTGCCGGGTAGAGTAACCTTGGTGGTAGGTTCTTCCCTTTCATCACTTTAAATATATCATGCCACTCCCTTCTGGCTTGTAGAGTTTCTGCTGAGAAATCAGCTCTTAACCTTATGGGAGTTCCCTTGTATGTTATTTGTCATTTTTCCCTTGCTGCTTTCAATAATATTTCTTTGTCGTTAATTTTTGTCTACTTTATTACTATGTGTCTCGGTGTATTTCTCCTTGGGTTTATCATGCCTGGGACTCTCTGCGCTTCCTGGACTTGGGTGGCTATTTCCTTTCCCATGTTAGGGAAATTTTCGACTATAATCTCTTCAAATATTTTCTCGGGTCCTTTCTCTCTCTCTTCTCCTTCTGAGACCCCTATAATGCCAATGTTGTTGCATTTAATGTAGTCCCAGAGGTCTCTTAGGCTGTCTTCATTTCTTTTCATTCTTTTTTCTTTATTCTGTTCCACGGCAGTGAATTCCACCATTCTGTCTTCCGGGTCACTTATCTGTTCTTCTGCCTCAGTTATTCTGCTATTGATTTCTCCCAGTGTATTTTTCATTTCAGTTATTGTATTGTTCATCTCTGTTTGTTTGTCCTTTAATTCTTCTAGTTGTTTGTTCTTTAATTCTTCTAGGTCTCTGTTAAATATTTCTCGCATCTTCTCGATCTTTGCCTCCATTCTTTTTCCGAGGTCCTGGATCATCTTCAATATCATTATTGTGAAATCTTTATTTGGAAGGTTGCCTATCTCCACTTCATTTAGTTGTTTTTCTGGGGTTTTACCTTGTTCCTTCATCTGGTACATTGCCCTCTGCCCTTTCATCTTGTCTATCTTTCTGTGAATGTGGTTTTTGTTCCACAGGCTGCAGGGCTGTAGTGCTTTTTGCTTCTGCTGTCTGCCCTCCGGTGGATGAGGCTATCTGAACAAATGTTCTTTAAGTTCTTTTTATACAAACCTGATTTATGTTTACTGTTAGATACAACCCCTACTGGTTTAAGTTATTTGTTTTCTCAATCCACAGTACATTATAAAGAGCAAATGAAACCAAGGGAGAAGGAGAAGTAGAGCATATATAGTATATATAGGCATTAAGTATACATAAGTATAATAGACAAAGGAAATAAGAACTTGATGCTGATACAAAAAGGTCCCTCTTAAAGAAAACCTAGAAAATTCCCATAAAAAGCAGATAAAATCAGTAAAAAAAATTAATATAACTTGGGCCTCTCTAATGGAGGATCTACTATCCAGACATTTTTGAGAGCACAGGACACCAGTGTACTATTAAAGCAGAATAGATTACACAAGATTGATAATGATAACTAAGTCACTTTGAAAGGGCTAAATTAGGTTCCATATACTCTACTTCAGAAGGTAAGCAACCATGAAGCACACTAGAAAGTTTTCATTTAAAATGGTCAAAAATAATTTAAGGAAAAAATCAGCCCTTTAGAAAGCACATATTGGATGATAACAAAATTCACTATGGGTAGACTTATTTCTTGAAAATTCTGGGCATGTTTTTTGTATATACACATAAAAGCTATAATACATTTTATGTTAATAATTACATTAACAATGGGAGTCTGCCTAAACCTTGCAAAATAGGAAATAAATGGCATCAAACTAAATATTACAAATAAACAATATGTTCTCAGAAAGTACTTCTACTTTATTAAAAAAAGATAGAGCTTAATATATTAAGGTTCATTGATACAGTTGTACTGAAGGAATATCAGATGAAGTAGTTTTAGAGATGAGTTCTTAAAAATGCAAACTGTGCAATGTTTTGAATAGATAACACATCATTGTAAAGAAACCTTTAAGTGGGAAAGGATGGCTATACAAGTTATTTCTAACTCTTTCCCTCTTCTAGAGCACAGAAAGCATCAATACACTTGAAAACGTTATGATCTTAAAATCTCTGTAAAAGTTAATAAGAATTCCTGACCCTCCACCCTTGTTAGGGGAAGCTAGTGGCTACACATTAGAATCCAGGGTCCTGCTGATCCATATGGAAGCTTTGAAGGGCATATTCAAAAAAGTGCTCCTTCAGAACAGAATGAAGATTCCTCAAAAAACTAAAAACAGAACTACCGTATAATGTAGCAATACCACTCCTGCGCATATATCTGGAGAAAACTCTAATTCAAAAGGATACATGCACCCCAATGTTCCTTGCAGCACTATTCACAATAACCAAGACATGGAAGCAACCTAAATGTCCACTGACAGGTGAATGCGTGAAGAAGATGTGGTACTTATATACAATGGAATACTACTCAGCTATAAAAAAGAATGAAATAATGCCATTTGCAGGAACTTGGATGGACCTGGAGATGATCATACTAAGTGAAGTAAGTCAGACAGAGAAAGACAAATATCATATGATATTACTTATAGGTGGAATCTAAAATAGGACACAAATGAACTTATCTATGAAACACAAACAGACTCACAGACTAGAGAACAGACTTGCGGTTGCCAAGCGGGAGGGGGTTGCGGGAGGGAAGGAGTGGGAGTTTGGGATTTGCAGATGCAAACTAGTATATATAGAACAGATAAACAACAAGGTCCTATTGTATAGCCCAGGGAACTATATTCAAAACAAAAACAAAAAGGTGCTCCTTCCACAGGCAGATACAACCTGCCCCCGGGAAGGAGAGGCCAGATTTCACTTCCCACTCCCCCTAGTAGAATGCTCGTATTCAGGGAAAAGCCTAACCCTGTTAATCACTTGGAGAATTTTAAAAAAATTACCCATGCCTGGGCCTCATTCAGCACTGGTAAGTTTTAAAGTTCCCTAGGTGATTCTAATGTACAGCCATGGTTGAAAAGCACTATTTAACTTCTACTTAGACCATGACAGAGCAAGTAGTATTGGATTGACTCTACTGAAAACAACTTACAAAACTGCACAAGATACAGGAGCAACTGTTTCAAGCACTGAAGAACATCAACTAGACATGCAAAGAAGCTGGAAGATGTAACTTACAACCAAGAGATAAAAGCAGTTAGAAGTAGACTCCAAGATAATCTAGGTGTTAGAATTAGCAGGCAAGTACTTTTCTTTCTCTTTTTAAATAATTAATAGACTAGGTTTTTCAGAGCAGTCTTAGGTTTAGAGAAAAATTGATCAGAAAGTATAGGGAGTTCCAACTATACCTCAAGCCCCCAAGTTTCTCCTATTATTTACGTCTTGTATTATGGTGATGCATTTGTTATAACTGACGAACCAATACTGATACATTGTTATTAACTAAAGTCCATCGTTTACATTAAGGTTCACCCTTGTTGTTGTGAATTGTATGGGCTTTGCCAAATGTATAGTGACACGTATCCACCATTACGATATCATAGAGAACAGTTTTACTGCCCTAAAAATCTCCTATGCTCCACCCACTAGACTCTCTCCCAATCCCCCTGAGCCCCTGGCGACCACTGATTATTTATTTATAGTTTTTCCTTTTCCAGAATGTCATAGAATTGGAATCATATAATAGGTAACTCTTCAGATTGGCTTCTTTCATTTAGCAGTGATATACTTTTAAGGTTTCTCTATGTCTTTTCGTGGTTTGATAGCTTATTTCTTTTTATTACTGAAAAATATTCCATCGTGTAAATGCACAACAGTTTGTTTAACCATTCACCTGATGAAAGACATCTAAGTTTTGGCAATTATAAAAAAAAAGTTGCTGTAAATATCTGAGTGCAGGTTTTTGTGCAGACCTAAGTTTTTAACTAATTTGGGTAAATACCAAAGAGCATGGTAGCTGGATTATTATGTAAGAGTATGTTTAGATTTATATGAAACTGTCAAACTGTCTTCCAAAGTGGTTGTATCATTTTGCATCCCCAACAGCAATGAATGAGAGTTCCTGTTGCTCCACATCTTCACCAATATTTAGTGCTGTCAGTGTTTTCAATTTTAGTCATTCTTACAGGTGTGCATGGTACCTCGCTGTTGCTTTAATCTGCGAATCCCTAATAATTTATAAGTTGGGTATTTTCCTTCCCCCAAGTGAAAGGCTAGAGAGGGCTGGAGCTGGGTCCCCCAGGTCAGCTGGACTCTAGAAAGACAGTTTCTGAGGAGGAAGGTCTTGTTAAGAAGGACAGAATGCTCTGGATGTATTTACAAATGGCTATTTCCCCCTCTCCCTGCATGAGGGGATTTCTCTGATTTGAACTATGTGAACCTGGTAGGGTTCCTGGAGCTAAAACTCATAGAAGTGTGGGTGTCCCCTAAGACTGGGCCCTCCTGGAGTTATTAACTCAAGCTTGTTCACACTGAGCCTCCAGAAATTCATCAATTACAGTTTAAGTTTTGCTCTCCTGGTACTGGCTCCTGGTGACTTCTGTTCATGGGTTGGTTTCTGCTTTGGCAAGATGTGATTCTCTGTAACTGGCTAGCCATCTCTCCAGTTTGGGGGTCAGGAGTTTATCCCGTAGCCTTGGTTCTCTAATGGACCTAAAAAGGTGTGTTGATATTTGGTTTGTTCAGCTCTTTTCTTGTTGTTAGAAAGGGAGTGATGAAGTCCAAGCCTCTTAAAGCTGGATCAGAAACCAGAAGTTCAGGCAAGTACTTTCAAGCCATAAGTATAAACTAGCCAATGACTGGGAGAAGCTGGTCATAATGAATGAAGAGATGAGGAACCTTAGCAGAAAAATGAAATGATTAAAAAAAGAAAAGAACCAAAGGCAAATTTTGGAAGTAAAAAGTATATATCTGAAATGAAAATTTTACTAGAGAAGAGTTAGAGCAGATTAGACACTACAGAAATGAGTTAGTGAATTCAAAGATGGAAGAACAGAAATTATTCACTCTGAAGAGCACAGAGAAAAACTACTAAGAAACAAAATAATATCAAATAGTGTAACATAAGTGAAATCAGAGTGCCAGAGAGAGAGTAGAGGAGAAAACTGGGGCAGAAAAATTCTGTAGTTCTAATGGCTAAAATTTTGATAAAAATATCACCCTGCAGATATGAGGATCTCGGCAAATCACGAGATAAATAAACATAAAGATAAATACCAAGAAAATATATAAATATATATTTAGATAAATATAAAGAAAATATATAAACTACAAGCAATATAAAGAGAACTACAACAAGGCACCGTCAGAGTCAAACTGCTTCAAACCAAAGATAAGGAGAAAATTATAACAGCAGCTGGAGGGAAACAACAATATAAATGACAACTGATTTCTCATCCGAGATTATGGAGGATGATGATAAAGGTATGTCTTTAAAATACTGATACAGGAAAAAAAAGTTAATCCAGAATATTGGTTAAACAACCGTATCAATCAACTTGACCTAATTTATTTATTTATTTATTTTTGGCTGTGCCATGCACCTTGTGGCATCTTAGTTCCCTGAAAAGGCATTGAACCCAGGCCACTGCAGTGAAAGCACCAAGTCCTAACCACTGGACTGCCAGGGAGTTCCCAACTGTAAATATATATGTTCTCAACACCAGAACATATGAATATATTAAGCAAATACTAACAGATCTGAAGGGAGAAATAGAAAGTGACACAGTAAGTCCCCTACGTATGAACGAGTTCTGTTCCGAGAGTGTGTTCATAAGGCCAATTTGTTTGTTAAGTCCAACAAGGTTAGCCTAGGTACCCAACTAACACAATCAGCTATATAGTACTATACTGTAATAGGTTTATAGTACTTTTCACACAAATAATACATAAAAAAAAACACAAAAAATAAAGAAAACATTTTTGATCTTACAGTACAGTGCCGTGAAAAGTACAGTAGTGCAGTACAACAGCTGGCGCTTCTTAGCAGTACCAGCTACATCACCACTGCTTTTACACTTGCTTCCGGACGTCGTACGCTTGAAATAAAGACACTATACTACTGTACTCTATACAGTACAGTACAGTAAAACACACAAAAGCACAACCACTTGTAGAGGATGCACGCACGTGACAACGTAGCCAGACACGTGGACTAACTTACGTGACTGGACATGCGAACATGTGTTTGCACCTTTCGAAGTTCACAACTTGAAGATTCGTATGTAGGGGACTTACTGTACTCATTAAAATGCTCTAACATCACTTTTTTTAAACTTACCCTCAAAGTATGGTGCTCTTGTGCTAGTACTAGTCTTAGCTCTTCATGTAGTGTTATAACTTCCAGAAACTGTCCCCATAAAGCCATTAGCAGTGAGCAAAGTTGTGCGAGATTCATATTTATAAGTTCTGCCAGTTCATCAGGATTCTCTATTTTCTGAAATGACAAGGGAAAAAACCTTTACTGCTCTCTGAGAATTACCATAACACACCTATATATATTACTGAGAATACAAAGGCAAATTTTTAGTTTTAAAAAATGGGTGTGTGCGCGCTTGCATGTGTGTGTGCGCACTTGCATGTGTGTGTGGAGAGAGACCAACTGACCCATGGCTTTATTCTATCTGATAGTTACTACAGCACTTTTCGACCATTTAACCAATATTTCAATACCGGAGGTATCTTGTTACTGAAATAACATCATAGTCTAAAGTTACAAATCAGGATTCTATAGAACATGATCAAATTCAAACACTAAAATACTGGGAATTTTAAACACAATGTACAAATCATGATGAAAGTTATAAAAATTTTGAAAGATGATGAAATCTTAAAATCTGATTTTTTTCCCCATCAGCTAAGTAAAATACTTAAAAGATCCGTAACTCCTCAGAAAGGACTGAGACACTCTCTAAAGTACTGCTTTGCCCTCACACCTGTGCTCCTAGATTTTATTTTGCTTGCAGGAATCCTTTCATAGAGCTGTCGAACACTTCTTTCCTTCTCTTTTCTAACAATTCACTCACCCAGTATTTACTGAGCACATTTTACATGCTAGAGCCTACATTCTACAGACACCAAGATTAATATGAAAAGTTCGCAGTCTAATGAGGAAAGAAAAGTGGGTAAATGATTACAATATACTATTATGAGTGTTCTAATAGTGGTATTAAATTATCCCCTTTATTTAAATATTCACCTAAACTGATGATGGAAGTTAAGAGTACTGAATGAGATGCAGAATCTTCTAAAAGGCATTTGGTCTTCTTGAATTGATAAAATAAGAACTTCTAAACAAAGAATAACAAAGGACTATAAGTCAGAATGATGTTTCTCTTTGGTCAAGCATTTTTATCATAAGGACAGGCTTTTCTTCAATACACTGAGGCAGCAGTCAGTCTTCAGGGACGTAGTATCTTGATGCAAAAATCTGTCTTTAATTACTAGTAACACTAAGAAATCTACTTTAAATACATACATGGGTGCTGATCTCATTTTCCTACTGTAAAGATGGAAGAAGTCTGCTCAGATTGAAGCTGAGAGCCATTCCCACCTACACACCAATGATGGCCTCATTTATGGCTCTGGATCACATCTCCCCGAGCTCTAGATCCAGCATCTACTGGATGACTGTACTTGGACAGTTCAACGTGTCCCAAACTGCACTGCACCCTCCCTTTCTAAAAACAAACAAAACCCCCAAATGTTGCTTATCACATATGACCCTCTTTCTCTCAGTTTGTATTGGCTTCTTTTTGAAGTCTGCAATCCAGCAGGCTTTTCTTCCCCAACCCAAACCAAGCTTCCATTTATCTTCTTAACTAAGAGAACACTTAAAACAAAAACTCCGCAGCATTAGTAAGAAAGGAAGGGATCGTGTCTTATTCACTTTTGTGACTCTGGTTACCGGTACACAGTAGTGACTCAATAAATACTAACTGGACGAATAAATGAATGAATGAATAAGGAATTACAGGCCTCGGATAAGGAAAAAGCTCCCAGAATACAAGGACAAACTCAGAAAACGCTGACAAATTCCAGAATTCTGGAATGGAAGCTAATAGAGTCAACAGATGATAAGTATTGATTCATCAACATACACAGAAATTCTACAGAGGTGTTCTGCCCCAGGAAATGGTTTATAAGTGTTATTAGAAATGAAGCTAACAAGTTTCTCATGTCTCCTAAGAACACACAAAAGATTAAGATGTACTATAAAGAAGCTGAAACCTGCAGTATTGTTTCAGGAATGAATTTAATGGAGTTAGGAAAAGAAGACTAGAGTAAGTATTTGACAGTGATTAAATAGCACTACGTAAGGCAAGCAATGCTACACCTAGTATAATCTACACACAAGTAGAACTAATTCTCCTCCAGAGAGCAAGGCTATCTAGATACCTTGTATTTATTAATTGTATTTCTCAGGGATCATGGCACCAAGGTTCTGAGAAAGGACTTTTAGTATTTTCATTATTGGGAAAAGCATCCCTTCGGGTATAAATTACTCCTTTGGTTTATATAACTCTTTACAGTAAGTGTCAAAATATAAATAATAATCTCCTTTTTATATTAAAAAGGAAATCAGAATTAAGTTTGACAAGATCTTTTATATGTATAAATGTAGGAATAATAATACCTTACATTTATATATTTTTTTCAAATAACATTCATTATTTTGTCCTATTCATAGAACTCACTGACCTTGTTTGATTACAAAATGGTGCTTACTTTAATAGACTTGGAAATGGGGGAAAGCAAAAAAGAAAAAAATAAAGTTC
Source organism: Stenella coeruleoalba (assembly GCF_951394435.1). Classification (NCBI taxonomy): domain Eukaryota; kingdom Metazoa; phylum Chordata; class Mammalia; order Artiodactyla; family Delphinidae; genus Stenella; species Stenella coeruleoalba. The sequence goes on along the minus strand of NC_137158.1, from coordinate 8,986,829 downwards.
ATTTTAGTTTATAGTCTTCAATTTTTTTCAGTTACAGAGAGGAAAAAACCAGAATCATATATAGCTTTATGCCATTTTCACTGGATAACACAGTATGAGCATTTCCCTACATCATCGAACATTTGTTGAAAGCAACATTTTTAAGGTTGTACAACTTCTTTAGATTATGAGTGTCCCATGATTTCTTTAACCATTGTCCTACTGTTGGGGATTTATTTAGGTTAATGTTTTACAATATTATAAGTTACACTACATATGAATTTCTGTTTATTTGGTATAAATTAAGAAGAAATACTCTTTTTGGCTTTGGATACATACTGCCAAACTAATCTCTGAGAAAGATCTACGAGGTACGAGAATCTGTATCTCAGCGCATCTCAATAAGCATTACATTGTTATTAAAAAATCACAGCTAGGGCTTCCCTGGTGGCGCAGTGGTTGAGAGTCCGCCTGCCAATGCAGGGGACACAGGTTCGTGCCCCGGTACGGGAAGATCCCACATGCCACGGAGCGGCTGGGCCCGTGAGCCATGGCCGCTGAGCCTGCGCATCCAGAGCCTGTCTGTGCTCCGCAACGGGAGAGGCCACAAGAGTGGGAGCTGCATGTACCGTGAAAAAAAAAAAAAGAAAAAATCACAGCTAGGTTAAAAATGATGTCAGAATATTTAAATTTTGGGTTCTTTGATAATTAAATATTTTCCATATACTTATTACCAGTTTTTGTAATTTGGTGTCTAACCTATATTAATATGAAAAATGGGGAATAACAGGTTTCCTTAACGATTTGTAAGATCTCTTTGTAAGACTTATTATTCCACCTCTTGTGTATTCTATCTGCTGTCAAAGTTTACCATAGTTTACGTTAAATTTTATGACGTCCATTTAAATGCTGAAATTAAATACGAGTACATAAAAATTTATTAGTAATATTTGAATACATATAATTTTTTGACACTTAATACAGATGGATATAGAGTAAAGAATAAAACTTTTCCTTCACAGCCCCATCCTTCATTGTTTTTGTTTTTTTTGCGGTACGCGGGCCTCTCACTGCTATGGCCTCTCCCGTTGCGGAGCACAGGCTCCGGATGCGCAGGCTCAGCGGCCATGGCTCACGGGCCTAGCCGCTCCGCGGCATGTGAGATCCTCCCGGACCGGGGCACGAACCCGTGTCCGCTGCATCGGCAGGCGGACTCTCAACCACTGTGCCACGAGGGAAGCCCTGTTTTCTGTATTTTTGTTAAGTTTGAAATGTATATGTATGTGTGTATATATATCCTTTCGAATATTTTATATGTATTCTAATCACACAAATATGATCAAATACATACAGAGCTTTTATTAACATATAAAAATCGTACTCATATTTTTCCAACTTATTTTTTCTTTTAAAGATTTTTGACGTGGACCATTTTTTTAAGTCTTTATTGAATTTGTTACAACATTGTTTCTGTTTTACATTTTGGTTTTTTGGCCCTGAGGCATGTAGGATCTTAGCTCCCGGATCAGGGATCCTACATGAACACCCTGTATTGGAAGGCAAAGTCTTAACCACTGGACTGCCAGGGAAGTCCCTACTTTTTCAATTAATATATCCTAGAGAGCTTTTCAGCATGAAAACAGTACCTTGCATCATAAATGAATACATATATCTTGAATTAAAGAATCCATGTCAATGCATAGAGACTTGCCTAATCCTTTCAAATGGCTACATGGGAATTGACAATTCTTTATGTCTGTTGAAATGTATTAGCACTTCTGCGGGACAGATTCCTAAATAAAAACTGTTTTGTGGCAGAGCATGTGTTTTAATAGATGTTTTCAGAATAGACTGATGAAGTGACCTAAAAAATGTACCAGTTTCCACCCTCACCAACAGCACAGGCAGATACTAGTTTCCCTACACCCTTATCAACAATGCAGATTAGCAGTCACTTTCATTTTTGCAAATTTCATGGTCAAAAAACCCTTTTATTGTTTAAATATTCATTTCCCTGGTTTTCAGTAAGACTTAGTGTCACCTATGTAGCCAACTTGTTCTGCTAAGAACTGCATTTTGTACATTGCCTCTATGCACATCCCTTTTTCCCGGGGGATGTTTTGAAACTGATGTATAGGACCTCTTTATATATTGTGAGTATTAATCATTTGCCACTTTTAAGTACTGCAAATATTTTCTTCCAGTTTATTGCTTCCTTTCAACTTTATTTATATTTTATTTTGTTTTAAAGAAGTTTCAAATCATCAATACCTTATTTTGTCTTTTATACTATTACTCTGAAAAAGTTATTTCATATCCTAAGATCAGATTGTTTATATATACATGTATATGTAAATTTATCTTCCAAATTTTTCTGGACATTTAACTCTTCAAGTCCATTTAGAATTTTCTTCTATAGTATGGTATTTTACCACACTATTTATGTAACCCGGTATTTTATCATATATTCAATTCTTAAACATATTTAGTGACTGTTTCAGTGCTATTTAGTTTCATTGATTTGTCTTTCTAGTCTTTTAGAGAAGTCCTACTCTATTTCCATAACTGTAGTTTTATATATATATATGTTAGCATCCACTTGGGCAAGTCCCTCTATATTATTATTATTCAAAAGTTTTTCTTAGTCATCCTTATCTTTCTTTAAGTGATTTTTAACATAAGTTTAAAGTTTCCAACAGTATTTTGATACAGACACATTAATATTATTAACTTGAGAAAAACTGGATCTTTCAGAGATCGTTCACCTTTCTGTCTGGGAGTATCATAAATGTTTATTCATCCAAATTTCCTTTAATATGTCAGTGAAACACTGTATTTTTTTTCCATATTAATCACAAACATCTTATTAAGATTATTTCTAAGCGTATATAATTCTTTGGGGCAACTATTATAATGACATTAGTGCTCCTGCCTATGTATAATTTTACAAGGAGAAGGTAAATACCTTTTCCAAAGGGGTCAAGTCCTCATTTAAATTTACATACAGAAATACAACCCGAAGTCAATATATTTTTGTTTGATTCATGTCTCCGATTTCTTCCATTAACGTAGCTAAATAAGAGTGAAATACATAGGGATCCTAAAATAGTCAAAACACTTAGTTCCATGGGGAAGAAAAAGGAAAAATAAAAATCTATTCAATTTAATTGCAAGAATGAACTAGTGGAAAAATGGTCTGAGACAAACTGATCTCTTGAAATAAAACAAACTTTCATTTCTAAACAATATCACTTTACAAAAGTATGTAAGTTTAAGTAATGCTTAAAAAAATTTTTCCAGAAATTCTTTGAGTGAACTAATAAGAGAAAAAGGACACTTCTGATCAGTTAATTGTCTTTGCTATTTCATTTATATGCACAATAATATACATTTTAAAGTTAATTTAACTTCACGTTCAAGTCAAATGTTGTTTGATCAAGTAAGTTGTGTTTCTACCTAGATCAACAATTTTATCTTTGCATTTTAGAAAGGATAAATAATTAATATTTTGTTCAATAAAATACTTAGAAAACAGAATCCACTCAAATAACTTGGTAACGTGAATTTTAAAAATGCAAGTACCTTGACTTCTTCACATAATTCAGTAAGTCGCGCTTCCACATCCATTTCCTCTGAAAGGAGTAAAGAGTAATTGGAGGAAGTATCTCAATGTTAGATCTGTAAACTGTTTTTGAAATTATAGAAATAAATTAAATTACCTTTAAAAAACCAGAAGGTTGCAAAATATAGGACTATATTAAATGAGTTAAATTTCAATGTAATATATTTTTCTAAACACATTAATCATGCAGGTAATGTGATAATTAGTAAATTCTATGTTCTGATTACAGGCATACCTCGAAAATATTGCAGTTCAGTTCCAGACCACTGCAAAAGAGTGAAAACTGCAATAAAGCTAATTACATGAATTTTCTGGTTTCCCAGTGCATATAAAAGTTACATTTATACTATACTGTAGTCTATTAAGTGTGCAATAGCATTATGTCTAAAAAACAATGTACATACCTTAATTTAAAAATATTTTATTGCTAAAAAAATGCCAACCATTATCTGAGCCTTCAGTGAATTGTACTCTTTTTGCAATAGTAACATAAAAAATCACTGATCACAGATCACCATACTAAAATAATGATAATAATGAAAAAGCTTGAAATAGTGAGAGAACTACCAAAATGTGATACAGACACAAAATGAGCAAATGCTGTTGGGAAAAATGCTGCCAACAGACTTGCTTGCCATAGGGTTGCCATAAATCTTCAATTTGTGGAAAACACAGTATCCGTGAAGTGCAATAAAGTGAGGTATGCCTGTATTAAGTAGCGGGTTTCTGTTCTCATAAGAGGCTAACGCTGTCAAGGAACTACTGACTATATACCTCAAGTAACTTGCACAACTGCACCACAGAAAAGATAAAACATACAACTAAGGTTTTATTGCACTTCACATATTATAAATTCCAGTGATCTTAGTATTTTGTATTACATATGTACATGCTTCACTTTTTACAAAAGCTCCGCTTTTTACAGTAGCTAATAGTTCAGGTCAAAATAATTTTTATAACCAAAACATATATAAAGCATGCCTGGAATATAAGCTGTTTAATGAAAATGAATGACAAAATCCTTTCCGACAAAAAGTAAGTTTCTATTTTAGTTTAATAAATTCAGTTGTCTATCAGACAGTCTAAAACCGAGGCAATTTTTTCCCATATAATCCTGACTTATTTAATGTATGCTACAACCATTTACAAAGGGGGGTGAAGATTAATTTACAATCAAAATGGTAATATTTACAAAGGAGTACAGAAACTAACAGAATAGAAGACTTATTAGTTACTTTTTGCAGGGAATACATTTCGCTAAAGCCTGAAATATCATGTTTAGATATACTCAGTTTTTCTTCAGAAATCAAACTAAAATGAGTTCTCCTAAGAGAACTCTAACAGCATAGCGTCAGCACACAACATTCCATAATCGTGTGGCTCTAAGGGAGTTTAACTGATCATTCTCACACAAAAGCAAGAATACATTCTGTGACACCCTTGAATTCATTCATCAGCTCACTGTCTCGTAAGGTATACTGAATGCTTACTAGTTGATAAAAAGAATGATAAACATTTAAATTTGATAAAATAAGCAGTTACACTGATGTGCTGAACACAACCAAGCTATGATGGGAACAACAAACACTCTGTTGGTAACTAAAACCAGGAGGACACACAAATGTTTTGGAATTCACCAAATATATAAATAACCCACTGATAACTAAAGAAATCTGCTGAGATTTCAAAAATCATTTCACAGTCAGGTAAATCAGTGGCTTCTAATGTTAGGTTTTCCAAAAAAAAAGAAAAAATCTGGCAGACCCTGTATTAAAATCATAACTTCCATATGCCAACATCATCACATGTTTTCATATCACTCATGATGTTTTCCTTTGATAGAAGAAAATCAGCAAAATTGGTCTTAGTAGGTTACATATCCTACCTATGAATTTTTAAAAAATGAAAATAAACTTTTTAGAGTTTTGATACACTTTTCTCATCTTTACATACAAGAGCCTAAGTGCAGAAACTGGTCCATTTGCATTATGGCTCGTGAGAGCTACTTCAATGCAAACACCTTCAGGGATGCTTAAATGCTAAACTTAACTTCAAAACCTTTGAGATGAAATGATTTCAACATCATTTAGGATTTTAAATGAGTTTAATTAATTTTTCCTTTAAAAATGCCTATATATCTATTTATACAACTGTATAGAAACGTATACAGGTTATTTTCTTACAAGTTTTCTTTTCGGCAGCGCCATGCGGTGTGATCTCAGTTCCCCAACCAGGGACTGAACCCAGGCCGTGGCAGCGAAAGCCTGGAATCCTAACCACTAGGCCACCAGGGAGCTCCCTACACACTTTGTTTTACCTTGGCTCCTCCTGCTAATTGAAGGTGGCAGCTTAGAACACATCCTTCCATATTTTCAAATATATACATATATGAGATCTGGAGTCACTGCTTTCCAAAAATGGGTGTATTTTACAAACGTGCTGCGATTTGCTTTTTTTCTCTCAGCACTACTCCATGTAAATGGGATATGCAGCCCTAAAGCACTTTTTTCAAATGGCTGCATAATATCCCTTGGTGTGGGTACCTCAAAGTCCATTCTTTGCTGAATGATGGGCATTTATCTTTGTTTTCAGTGTTTTGCCACTAAGAATACTGTGATCAATGTGCGTGCACATATACCGTTACATACGAGTACTCCTTTCCGTGCTACAGATGAACAAAAATGGAGTTGCTAAGTCGAAAGGTAAATGTATCTTAAATTTATCTTCTAAATCTATCCACCCTCTCATCTCCTCATTCATTCAACAGATATTCATAGCATAGTTCAGATAATACCAATACACTGCTAGGAGTTAAGGATGAAAGATATCTCAAAAAAAGTGTTATTAACGAACTTCACTATGTTTTAGTTTCGAATCAAGTCTTTTCCCACTCAACCAAATACTGGGCCCTTCTTTATATAGGCCTTATTATATGAGCAGCGTTTTTAAAAATTATTTACCATGCTTACATCTAAACTGATAGGCTGACAATACAATAGTTAATGAGAAGTATATTTTTATTGCTAAAAAGACCACTAAAACATGTCATAAATGACCGTTTCACACCATGAATTCTTCAATTTTATAGTTAAGTTACTTAATGAGAATATAAAATTATATTCTAAAATAATGATCATAAATAAATCTTCAACCTTTCTTTTTTCCTTCCTGATAACAAGATAAGTTTCTCACTTCACAGTTTTAGTGAAAACTGACACAATTTAAGTATTTCTGGGCTAGTTTTCATTTGAGAAATGTGGAGAAAGATTTTGGCTCCTTAATTTCCTTTTGTCCATACTTCCGAAAACTGAGAAACAAATGCTGTGATTTAATTTTATTTTTTATTTCTACAGCTTTTAGTAACTTTTAAAAAATGTAATAGTGATGGTCTATTCAACACCAAGTAAAAACTTTCAGTATACTTATGGAAAGATAATAAATTAAGTACTATTGCTATTCAAGAACAAAAGTCTATAACATATAGGGAAATATATCAATAAAATAATGAGATCGCAATATTTCCTTTCAAATGTGTAACATATCTGGTTAGTGGCGACTTGATATTACTGTATTTTGCTTTTTAAACTTAGAACAATAAAAAATAAATACAAATTGACTCAAAAAACAAAGCCAGATACTAAAGATGCTTCTCTCTTTACTTCTGTAATGCATGAAATTAGCTTCAGTTTTTAAACCACATTTTATTAACCTTAGCCCTATCCAAAGACAAACTGACTTTGAACAAATTTAAGGCATTACCATTAAACCAACAAATTCTGGCAATGAACATGGTTTCCAAAAAGTGCTCTTTGTAGGAACTCTAAAATGAATATGTTAAAAGCCAAAGAAATCTTTGCATTTAACATTTCCAGTTTTAAATAAAAACTTCAATATTAAAATTAATTACAAATTAACCAAAGCTTATCTACAAACCAAATTGATTCTAATAGTAAGTTCTTACATAAGGGTGGTAGGAACATACAATATTAAGAAATACATATTTATGAAATTTGACACTAATTTAAAGCAAAGTTTCCTGCTAATTAAAAGGGATTATTTACTTAACCTATTTGTAAACGTACCTAGACAGGTGTCTTTCTGGGTTGGTGGCTGTTTTCTTCTGAGAAGGCGCTCATAAAGGACCTGCATGTTGGCCTTGGCTAGTTATAAGGATTGCACACAGCACTAGTTACTATACTCCTTTTACAATAAGATTTATTAGAATTTTCCAATTTGTTATTAATAGTTTTAGTATTGATGTGATAGTGCAGTTAGATTAGAACACTAAAGCAAAATCTTTCAGTTAGTTAATTAGCTTATTAGAATTACAAATGATGTACATTCACGTTTATGTTACTTTGTTCTTTTCTCTATTTAAGTGTATGTGCCACTCAACATTTCATAATCCAATATTATTTTTATGTTTTAGTTTCTTAAACTCAGAACTTTAGAGTTGGCAGGGGTCTCAGAGATCAGCGAGGTCAACCCCCTGCCTTTACAAGTGTAGAGACCGGGGCCCCAAAAGGTTACAAGACTTGGTAAAGCCTAGATTCCAGAATCCCTGACACCCATTTTCAGTAAGGGTTCCTTGCACCAAACCAATATTTAACTGTATGTCATCAAAAAAATGTACATCATTCATCTACGAGAAAAGAAAAAGACACAAGCAGAACAGAATTCAAGGCATTATTTTTAAAAAGGGAATAGAGTTTAGATACACTCCTCACACACCATGGTGGAATTTAAGACTTTTAAATATATACATATTTGAAAACTCAAGAAAAGTGCTAAATAGTAGAAGGAAATAGAATACATCCTCTAATCAAGAACTACTTTACAAACTTACTAAAACTGGTGAATATAATGATGTTTAGTCAACAGCGTTTTACAGAAATATTATCTAGTGCCTACAATCTAATTTTGCTAGGATAAAAATAAACAATGTTAATAGTTCAGAATATGCAATAGTTTTTTTTGAATAGTTAATAATATTTTTAGATGTTTTCCTAGAATATGCATTCAAGAATAAACTAAAATTCACAATAAATAGAAAATATAAATAATGAAAAGTTTAAGAATAACACAAAGTATCACTGATAAATATTTACTGAAGATGAATCTTGAATTTAAAAATCCCTAGGAAACTACGATAAAGTATGTGCTGATGTTTATGTACTTTTCAATTATCAACAAAAACTGTATTGTGCTATTTCATTCATTCATCCATTCAACAAACATATTTTGAGTAAACACCATGTGTAAGGTACTAATAATTTTATTCTGCCACTATTATTTACTTATTTGAAACTGAAGTCTAGGGGTTTGCTTTAGAATTTTATTTTCTGATAAAATATTTTAAGCAAATAATTTGGAATAAAATTGATATTCATTTAGTAACTGACTCCTGAAATTAAACATAAGGGCTCTTTTAATTATGATATTTTCTACATTATATTCATAAGCCCAAAGTAAAACATATATGCCATAAAAGCCATCCTTACTCCAAAGTTAAAAATCTTATAAATAAATGAATTATCATACTGAAGTTAGATAAATTAGTGCTAATACTGTCTAAGCTATTTGAAATAAATCTTTGCCTTTGAAAAGAGATGCTTGTTTCCTTTAAACATTATTTCCTTTTGTACAGAAATATTTTTTTATAAGTTAAAATGTGGTTCAAGTGTTTTTCCATTCGGAAACATTACACGTTAAAACTCTGAAAATTCCGTGCACGCAGCATGGACAGGCCCACCTCAGACAGGGCTCTCTGTACTAACCCACAAGAACCCCACCCAGCTGTGGGAGTCTCTCCTGTCTCTCTCAGTGCTGAACTGACTCCTTATTAAGGGAAAGGGGATGTCAAAGCTCTTCAAAGACCTAGAAGAGGCCTGCTCTTTCCTCAGCACTTTGCTCAGCCCGAAGGAATTCCTCCGTTAACCAGTTTTCCTTGTGGAGCTTCCTCACGCCTTCTGCTTTCTGGATGCCCTCCTCTTCCCTTCCTGATGCATTCAGCACATCTGGACCCCTTCAATCCTCCTGCCCTTAGAATGGAAACCAGTTTGCATAAACAGTCCCAGTTACTTACAGGTAGTAAGTGACAGCAATGGTGCACACATGCACATGCAGTGCTGAGCACTACACGATGATGCTCCACGAATTCAACATCCAAACTACTAACAGATTCTCCTATAGAAATGCCATTCCACGTGGTTTCTGTGTCATACCACTACTTTTCAGTAACATGGTATCGCCCTTCATTAACATTATGGTTTAATAGTTTTGTGGTCTGACCATTAAACCTAAGTTAACCAAAATGTATCATATAATTCTCCTAAGAAAATGTGTTTGAATCCCAAAGAACCAAATTAAAAAATACATGAAGCATAATTTTTCCATTAATTGAGGATTAGTGATAGCTTAAATTAGCTCTATTCTACAAACAATTCTTTCATTTTCAAAAAAGAACATTTTTAGAAGTTTACATTTGAGGCAGTGGTCTCTTAAAGGATTTTCCTAAGGGAAATAGAAGATTCTAAGTACATGAAACAGCAAGGAAAAAGAATATTCCAGAGAATAGTAATCAAAAGGTTTCCGTACTACCATTTTTGACTTGAGGAAGAATACATGAGCAAGAAAGAACAAACATTTTCCTACTGCTTGTAAAACTGGGGATACATTGAGATTCTTGAATTAAACATTCTAAATAGTCAACTGAATGATATCTGTTTCTAGTCAAGTCAGGAAAAGTGTGCACTCAACTGACTGATAATGAAATTAATCCAACCCGTGGGAGCATCTGCTGACAGGCAGCCAGCCTGTTCTCACAGCTGAACTTCAGTGAGGTACAGATCACTTTCTTACAATTCTTTTGTATCTCAAGACAGGCAGTTATAAAAACGGGCTAATTAGTCTCAAACCCAAGAATTATTTTCAGTAACTATTTTTGATAGTGCATCAATATTGTTAAAAGACAGATCCTTGAGGAACAAAGAAATAAGAACAGTGATTAATTTCAGTAAAATTTAAAAAGTAATTTCTGATTTATTCAAGTATGTAATGATGAAAATAATTTATTCTAAAGAGAATTAAAATGTGCTTTTTATGATGAGCTATTAGCTGATATTTGAAAGTAAAAGCTTATAAAACTTTCATAAAATGTCTGAATAAAAACATTTTTGCAAATCTCAATAATTTATCTTCTGTGAAGTGATATATGTATTTTGCAAACTACAAGTGGTATACAAAATCAAGGCAATATGATTTTTTATTGTGTATTACAATATACATGCAGATATTAATGTCAGACAAAAACCAAAGACTAGTGTTTTAAAATTATTTGAAAAATTTTCAGAATATTAAAACTGAGTAATGTTATTATTTTCTGAAATGAAATAAAAGAAATAAGATCTGAGATCACTTAAAACCAAACATATGGGGCTTCCCTGGTGGCGCAGTGGTTGAGGGTCCGCCTGCCGATTCAGGGGACGCGGGTTTGTGCCCCGGTCTGGGAGGATCCCACATGCCGCGGAGCGGCTGGGTCCGTGAGCCATGGGCCGCTGAGCCTGTGCTCCGCAACGGGAGAGGCCACAGCAGTGACAGGTCCACGTACCGCAAAACAAAACAAAACAAAACAAAAAAAACACCAAACATATTTAAAAACAAAGGTCCCAAGTACCTACAATCTGCTTAGACTGTTAGATATTTGGAAGTATGGATTTAATTTATGTTACCTAATCTATCTAATTTCTCTTCCCTATCTAATAATTCTATGGATAATTACATTTGTTTTCTAGTAAGCTTTCTGCTTGTATTCTAAGAGAAGTAGTAATATTGACATACTGTTCAAAAAAATCTACCAAAAGACTCATTTCAAACTTAGCACCAAGAAATTATTTCTCAATATCATACAGTTTTTTTTAATTTCAGAAAGTAATTATCAAAGATTGAAAAAGATGAAGTTGAGAGAGAAGCAAAAGTGAAGCACATAAACTTGGTTTTAGTACAGAAACTATGGCCAAGCTGATAACTAGCAATATGAGAATGAAGAGAGTGCCTTGAACTAAAGCAGAGGTCTGGCTACTTTCAACATACCCAGTTCTAGTTTCTGACAAGAGGGAAGCTCTTCCGTTACCGTAATGAAGTAGCTGTGCAGCCCCTTGAAGGCCAGCAGGAGGGTGGCGCAGAGGGTGTAATGGAAACGGTAGGCGTGACGCAGGAAGGAGTCTGCAATGACGAAGCTGAAGCCCTAAACAAGGAGTCGATTTGGGACACACTGTTAGTAACCAAGAGTCTAAAAATAGCACCCTTGAAGCTTAGAAAAATAAAGGACTTACAAATCACAGTTAATTCTAAAACGGATAAGAAATGTAGCAATATCTTAGGGAGTTGTTCTCATTCATACAAGTAATTTAAACACAGGAAACTTCGACTGAGTGGTACTCCACTTTTGTAGTCTGAGCCCCCTTTTCTTTCAGGGGAGTAATGGCTGTATTCATACTGCTGGGTCTCAACTCTGGGTCTAAACTCTGGCAGTGACTCTTTACAAGCACCTTTGCAAAAATGATTCTACCAGTTGTGTGAAGGGAGCAGGGGGAGAGAGTAAGTAATAAAAAAGACCCCGGCTGTCAAAGGTCTCTATCCATTAAGTCTTGTAAAATCTTGAGGTATCAGGTTCGTTTTCAAAAAAACAACTGGAACCAACCAATTTGTTAAGATCATATTTAATTAGATCTGTAAGTTGTTGATCTCAAATAATGAACAAAAGAATGATCACATTCACAAACATAACAGTTAAAACAAATTTCATTCAAAGTAAGAGAGAAAAGAGGATTTATAAACATATCAGTTCTTACGTCTGGTGATAACTGTTTTGTGTAGTTAATACCAAAGACCACACTTTCAAGAGTAGGAATCACAGAATCTTTGTTTTGTGCTGGTGCATTTCTGTTTAACCAAGTAGTCTTCACAGGGCGAGGAAAGCTGGAGGAACAAGCATCACATTATTATTGTCATAAGAGTCTACTTATAGTGTTAAGTTAAATGTTTACAAAAGAAAGTCTTAGAGGGGCAGAATAAAAAGCAAGGGATTTGCAAGGCTATGATTTCTAAACTCTTCTTAAAGTAACTTTACAATTTTTCCTTTAAGAATTTGAGATAAAGTACTGGCTAACTATAAGAAGGCCAAAGCACTTGACTGGTTGGCAGTTTGGCAAAAGGGAAAAGACAGGAAAGTAAATCAAATGTACCATAAGCAGAGAGCAGCCTTCATTTGCAAAATGAATTTGCTTTGCAAAAATGAAATATCTAGATCCTAGCAACGAGGGTGTTGCAAGTCATTGGTAAATACCACTTGCTATGAAGTGTTTCTTAAAATTGAGCCTTAAAAAAAAAAAATTGAGCCGAAGAAGCTATATTGAAAAAAATCAAGTATAAGAAACAAGTTATACAAAAAACAAGCAAAGAAAAATCCTAACCATTAACTCATTGATTTAATGTCTATAGTTGGGTTGATCATAGAAATTGTTTTATATAAATATAACATTTAGGGACTTCCCTGGTGGCGCAGTGGTTAAGAATTTGCCTGCCAATGCAGGGGACACGGGTACGAGCCCTGGTCCGGGAAGATCGCACATGCCGCAGAGCAACTAAGCCCGTGTGCCACAACTACTGAGCCTGCGCTCTAGAGCCCGTGAGCCACAACTACTCAGCCCACGCATCACAACTACTGAAGAAATTAAAATAATAATAATAACGTTTAAATATGTAATACTGTAAGCTAAAAATTTTTTCAACTAGTTTAGAGGACTAAAAAGTCCAGCTATAACAAAACTCCAGGAAAAACCCTGCATTTATAGATGCATAAATAGTGAGGAACACTACCGTTAACAGGACCCTTCTACCAGCGTACCACCAGCAAAAAGCCTTCCTTCCCCTTGCCTTGCTTTCCTTCCCGACCCTCTCCTTTACAGGCAAAGAAGGGCACAGCTCTAGCAGCGAGAGAGGGGACATCAGAGCCCAGGGCAGTGACGGAAAGAGCAGCAACCCCAGTTGTCACAGGCACCTCAGTCTCTTCTCCCATCGCCAACCAGAGCCAACAGCTAGTCCTCTTGGCTTCTGATTCTGAGCCAAAAATGTCCTCTCCTTGCAGTGAACGGTCTCTAGGAGATGAGCCGCCTCTCCCCACCAGTCTGTGCAAGAGCTGCAGTACCGCAGGAGGAATCGCACTGAGTCACCAGGATGAGCTCTCCGTACTCAGCGATTAGAGAGCAGCAGTGATAACCCGAGCTAACCGCTAGGGACTGTTTGCGCATTTCTTCCGAAAAGAAATGAAGCCATTGTTATAAAGAAAAAGGAATGCTTGAAATAGCTTCGTTAGGGATTCTTACTGAAATTACAAAACTAAGAAACTCGGAAAAATACTGGAATGTATTTTATAAACAGATTAAAAACTTTTAGCATTAAAACCTAACAGGCTATTCATATAAAAGTAATATTGTATATACTACTTATTCGAAAGTTATACTTCTAAAAAACATACTTTCCTGTCAAAGAATTTTCATTGAGTTATCATGCTGTTAAAAATTAATTTATTTAATCAACATCTAAAATTGTTTTGAGTAAGTTTATAATAAAATTATATATAATCATAGGAACACTTTCCTGTGTACAAAAGTTATAGCAACTGAGAACAAGCTCTCAAAGGTCTAACAGGAAAGACAAAAATGGCAAAACAACTAGCTCCAGATCTTACTACAGAATAAGGAAGGCAAAGCAGGCCATCAAGAGAAAGAGACTTCTTCCTGGCCCCATGCTCTAAAGACATCACGGGACAACACAGGGGAAATGCGGCTCACAATTTTTACAGCAACGTAAAGACATGCAACAGGCTGTTACTTGGGGGAAATATGTTACATTGTCTTGGTTTTCTATAAATTCTGAAGTAGGTAATTCTACAAAATCACCTACTTAGTTTTCTGATAAGTCAGTTTAACATTATAACCCTTAAGCATCATCCCTAACATCAGTTGCTGGAATAAAATTTGCATCAGAAATTGTAAAGTAGTTCAGAAGTCAAGTCAATTTGGAGCCTTTTCACATAAGTTACTGATTTAAAAGTGTCTATCTGTTACCCATGCCACAAGGATGATGTCTTATTGTAAGAACTAAAGAGCTTGAACTGTATTCTTACATTAATGAAAGACAACCCATCTCCCCATGGAAGAGAGCAGAAAAAATAATTATCCCAATGAATTTATTATGATCCAGAATATCATGTACCTTTAGGCTAACATGACATAGTTTAAAACTGCTTACTTAGTAAAGATCCATAAAATTGGTTAATAACTTAGAAAACAAGAATTACTGTATAGATTTAAGAAGATAAATTAGTCTAGAGAAAAGACACAAAAACTATGAAAAAATGAATACACTTTCCCAGAGAATGAATAGTTACAGTCAGCATTGCATAAAAACAGAGGTGCAGACTAAACAATGCTGTATGGTTATTTCCATATTGCATTACTTTTCTTGGTCAGTTTATTTGACAAAGAATGCTCCATATTTTTGTAATAAAAAAGTCATCAATCTAATGTTCCCATGCTCTTATATTTTATTAATACTTTAGTATAAAAATGAAAGTGTTTATTAAGTAAGTGTGACTTTAGAAATTCCTATTTCAGTTACCTTTATCAAAGTATATGTTTTCATTATAAAAGTAAAAGATACTATGTAATTAAGGAGCGGGAAAGTGGTTACATTTACCTTATTAGTGGCTGGTGTAGTGCAACCAACGACGCATGGACTGTCACAGACACGACAGAAAGGTGGAAGTAATCAAACATGACATTGACATGGTGATGGAGGCCTCTTTGGAGGCTAAAGTGCAGCTTCAGTGTTCGGCTGCTTATTAGCTGCAAGGCATTCAGATCATCTGCCCTATAAAAAGCAACATATTTGCTTATTAGTACGAAAATTTAGTAAAGGCAAACATTTTGTAGCATAGTTTAAACTATCAAAACCTTTAATTACTTAATTATTTTTTAAAAACAGAATGAGAATAATTTTTAAAGCATCACATTTGCATTAGACAGTAATATGAAATCTAACAGTAAGAAAATAACCAGATCTTCTAGTTTTCTAACTATACTTACAGTTTCCATGTTAATGGACTGTTTTTCACTAATGCCCCTATAAAACGAGTCCTTTTTGATACTTTACGAAATACTCTCATCTTAAAATTTTACTCCATAGGGAATACTGTTTATAATAAAGTTGCAGTACAGTGTAGGTCAAATCCTATTGTGCTAAATCCCAAAAGGTGCTTAAAATTGTTTTTATGGTACAAAATTTTGTTATTAAGTATTGCTCAAAAATAAGCAGGTATCAATAATTGGTATATATTTTATTACAGATATTTAATCTGTCATTAGATTTACACATACAAAAATTGAAACAATGCCATGAAAATATGTCCAAATATATATCTATTTTTAACCAATATGTACATTATAATTACCTACAGCTAATTATTTACTCATTTCAGCTTACTCCACTTATAGAATTGACTTCTTTTAAAAAAGAACATCTCAAGGAATTCCCTGCAATAAACAAGTATTACAGAGGAGCAGTAGCCACCACGTAAAAAATTCTTATTCCTCCATGGTAGTAAAGATGACATCTCACAAGCAGACCTTTGAGAAATGTAACTGCTTAGACATTTATCCCACATGTAGTCTGAATTTATATACAATTTTCAAGAAGTATTTCTACAGGTACATTTGAAATGAAAAACAACCCCACGAAAGTAAAATAGTAAAATGGATCTCTGATTCTTGTTTTAAATGAATACAAGCACAGTTTGTCCCTAAAATGTATGACTGTATGTCCGGATGTGTGGACAAGTTCAGGGTAGCCAGTCCTAAAACTTCATGGACTCTGGAAACAACTGTTAAGTCTAAGAGTCATCAGTCTTGATAACTCTCTGAATATCAAGAGAGTCCCACCTGAAGGTGGCATCACTCATGCCACCAAGAAAGATAAGCCAGTGATGCAGTGGAATAGAGCTCGGTTGTGTTTAAATGCCTCAAGGCAGTGGTATTGTATCAACTGTGCAATTTCTAGAGTCTAGGAAATTGTTTCATGTTTCTTCAAGTCGTCTGACTTTGCTACCTGGAGCTCATGGAAACAGCATGGGCACAAAAAAGTAGGCCTAACCATTCCCATGAGACTCTCCCAGAAGGGAGAAGGAGTCCAAAATAAAGAAGGGGGTAGGCTGGGTTCTAAGAAGAAAATGGGGACTCTAATACAGATAGATAACAGTCATGAGTAACTTACGATTTTTAACTGTTTGATTAGCCTACTTACGAATAATCTCCATCTGTGAAGTGCAGATCCAAGGATAACAGAAAATTCATTTCCTCAAGGGTTTCTTCAATCTGAAGAGAAATTATACTATGAGCTGCCTTTTGAATATTTTATAGAAAGTTAGAAATATGCCTTGAGGCTTTACAAAAAATATTTATCTAAATGTATATGAAGAAATGTTTACCTTTTTTTCATCCAACAACATTTTAACTTTGAAGATCATGACATCGTTTAAAACAACTTCCTCATTTTTATATAGAATTTGAAATGTTTTACTGCAAATCAGAGAATCATGAACTGAAGCTGGAAAGGCTAAAGTCATACCTAAAACAGATAAGATATGTAACTGACAGGTAAAAGGAAAAATACAATTATACTTTTACTTTACCATACATTTGATTATATTACTCCAATGCCATGATTTTATATAGCAGTATTAGAACATTTCTGAAAGTTTATTAATTACTATGATAAAAAATGAATAAATATGGCTTCCCTGGTGGTGCAGGGGTTAAGAATCTGCCTGCCAATGCAGGAGACACAGGTTTGAGCCCTGGTCTGGGAAGATCCCACATGCCGCGGAGCAACTAAGCCCGTGTGCCACAACTACTGAGCCTGTGCTCTAGAGTCCGCGAGGCACAACTACTGAGCCTGTGTGCCACAACTACTGAAGCCTGAGCGCCTAGAGCCCATGCTCCATAACAAGAGAAGCCACTGCAGTGAGAAGCCCGCGCACCGCAACGAAGAGCAGCCTCCGCTCGCTGCAATGAGAGAAAAGCCCGCACACAGCAACGAAGACCCAATGCAGCCAAAAGTAAATAAGCAAATAAATTTAAAAAATATTTGTTTAAAAAAATGAGTAAATAAGTACCTTATAACCATTACAGAACTCTTATACAACTTAATCTGAGAAGGTAAATGAGAAATCTCAAGGTAGATATTTTAAGACTGAACAGTTGATCTGTATACCACAGAAGAAAGCAATTTAGTTTTCCATAGCTGCCTAGTGAAGAATCTGGTTGGCTTTTGTCCTGCTTCCTGGGAAGTAAACTAAACTCTAAACTCTTGGAATAAAGAATTTGGTTGGTTTTTGTCCCTAATTCCTGAGAGTTAGCCTCTAAATCCTTAGAATTTCCCAATGACAGGAGTGTCTCTGTTATTCATGGTGGCCCAGACAGTTTACGGTAAGGAGATGACTCAGGATGGGGGCTGGCCACACCAGTGAGACCAACCATGTGATTGGAAATTTGGGGTTTTGAGCCACATGCTGTAAGCCCAACCTTCAGGGCAGGGAAGGGGGCTGGAGACTGAGCCATGTGGGTGATGATTCAATCAACCACATCTATGTAATGAAACACCAATAAAAACTCTGGACACTGAGGCTTGGGGTGGCTTCTCTGGTTGGTGATACTCTCTACATTGTAATACATAGATTTTTCTGGGTGGGTAATGCATCCTGACCCCTTGGGGGGATGACAATGGACTTCACAAATCTGGGACCCTCCCAGACCTGGCGCTGTGCACCTGTTCTTTTGGATGGCTCTGATTTGTATCCCTTTGCTATAACAAAACTTTAATAATAAGCAGAGTGCTTTCCTAAGTTCTGTGAGTTGTTCTCGTGAATTACTGAACCTGAGCGGGTAATTAGTAACTCCCAGTTTGTAGCCATGTGATCAGAAGCAAAGGTAGCCTATGGATCCTCAAGTTGCAGCTGGGATCTGAGGTGAGAGCAGTATCACGGAAAACTGTGTCCTTTACCTGCAAAGTGTGGTCCACCTCTGGGCTGTTGGGTGTCAGGTCATCCCAACAGCCCACTTGCTGTCTTATTACTCAATCCTCCAGAAATAACATGATGGGAAAGAACCTGGAGATGTTTAATCTAGAGACTATGCACAGTGGGCATCTCCGTGGGCAGGGAGCCCAGAGTGAGATACCAGAGTCCACCTGGAGTAAGGTGGGTGTCCCTGCTGGGGTGGCCTGAGGTCTGAGCCTGTGCAGGTGCTGAGGGAAATCCAGGTAGAACAAGGTACTGGGAGCCCAAGCAAGATGAGGGGGCAACTGCATGGGAGGGGACCTAAGACTGTGGGGGAGGAGGGGGTCCTGGCAGAGGGGCAGCCTGGTACAGGGTGCCAGAGTCCCAAAAGGAGGAGAGAAACTTCTCTCGGGGGGTGAAGGTGGGTGTGGGCAGAAGCCCGATACACTGCAATGGAGCCCAAGTGAGGGGAGGAGAATATCCCTGCAGGAGGAGCTCCTGGAAGGAGGGCTGAGCAAGTCCGGGTGGGGTGAGGAGGGTGTCGCACAGGGACGTGGGCTGCAGGAGGTGCTGAGGCCCGAGAGGTGGGCGGATGCATCGTGAGGGAGGGAGGCACTGACAGGAGCTGGTTATGGAAGGGGCTGATCAAGTGAGAAAACACACCAAGGGTCAGGAGAGCCAGGTGCCCTACTGAGACCTTTCAGGGAAAGAAGGTCCACAGATGGAAAGGAGATAAAACGAATCCTGCGGTTTTGGACTAAACTGGACTAAAAGTAGAAATACTCATGTGAACTCGTGGTTTTTACTACATGTTTAGATAAGGAAAAACAGGTGTAAAAACAGATGTAAATACATTTACATGAATACATGTAAGTGTATCCGTGTATGGGTAAATATATACGTATATACATGTACTCACGAGCTCTGTCCACTCACAGGGCCTGAGAACACAGCCCCCAGTACTGGTTTCTAATACAATTCTCCACGAAGAAGAACCAAGGCTTTGCAGAAATGGTTGACTCCAGAGCTGGGGCACACACAGGACAAGATCCATCTGGACCATCTTTTCATACCAGAAAGCAAGTAAGTGCTAGGAGAATGAGGGGGCACATCAAAAGGGCAGAGAAGCCAGCTTGAAGAGGTTTCCCTGGTCACAGCGGGGATAAACTGAGCGTCAAAGTAAATGATGACAGAAATGGATTAACATGCACTGAATAATAGAGAAATTCATAAATCCACACTGATATAAATACATACATACACACCAGAAGTTTGAAGGGAAAAAGAGTGACTTTACAGTGAAGTCTGACAGAGACTTAAATGATGCAAGTTAACATCACATTAATGGGACACACAGAAGTCATGTGTCACCTAGTGAGATACATGAGATGAGCACAGCACTGCTCCTGAGATAGTCCTGTCTGTCACACACCATGAGGAAATCACAGACCAATGAGAACTGAAGGACATTCTACAAATTATCGGGGTTCCAGTCTTCAAAGGCGTTACGGTCATGAGACTCAAGGACAGACCGAGGAACTATTGCAGAACGAAGGGGACTGAAGAGGCATAGCACTTATTACAAGGCATGATTCTGAACTGGATCATTTGCTGCAAAGGACTTTATGGGGAAAACTAGCAAAACTTCAGTGGGTCTGAGGATAAAGTGGCAGTAATGTATCAATGTTAGCTTTGTAATTTGATGATTTCATTGGGTTATGTAGGACAATACTCTTGTTTGGAGGAAATACCCACTAAAGTGTTTGGGGATAATGGAGCATCGTGTTGGCAAATTACTCTTAAACAGTCCAGGAAGAAAGTTCTTTGTATCGTACTTACAACTTTTCCCTTCATGCACATATGAAGGGAAATCAAGTATCAGAAACTTAACTTCTGTAACTTACAGAGAAGAGGAAGAAATTTTTCTCAATGGAAAGTAAATTTTTTAACGTGCCCAGGTAATGCAAAGTCAGAATCTGCCACCTCAGAGAGCACCGGTGAGGCTCCAGCTCTTCCGCATTCCTCCTCCCGCCCGGCCTGCAGCTCCTGCGCTGCCCGCCAGTGCTTGCAGACAGCCTCTGTGTCTCCTCTCTATGGCCACCTCCACTGCCTCTGAATGCCACGTTGCCACACAGCACCACTTGGCACTCTGCTCCTGTCTGCAGTCCCTACAGAGCCCTGGAAGCCCTTACTTCTTGAAGGCTGTATCTCTTAACTCAAGGTTAACTTCCTCCCGAACGACTGCAGCCATCACTGTGGGTGAGAAACCTCCCCGATGTCTTCCTTCCCGACCCTCAGGGCTCTCGCCTTGCAGCCCTCCTGGCTCCCACTCCTGCCTCGAACCCTGGACCTTTACGTGGCCAACGACCGCGATCCCTGTGTAACTTAAATTCCAATCGACACCCCCTCACACGCCCGCTTTTCTCTCCAGCCCACTCCCTCTAAGGCCACCAGCTCAACAACCCTCTGACCCCACGGGATGCTACTCCTCTTCATCGTCCCCTGCTTCCCCTCAAGTGCCCACTTCCCTCCTGACCCACCTTAACCTCCACGGTTCACATTGTCACTCACCCTTGCACACGTCCTGTTAAGGACACACATACTACTCTTGCTCTGTCATCTTTGCCCGCAGAAATCTCAACCTTTGTAAACCTAACTCTCTGCTTAACCCACACTTGTATGCACGAGGTGAATGGAGCTGGGAAGAACACACAGCTCTTCTGACGGACCGGACTTCAAATCCACGATCACTAAGCTTGAACAGGCCTTCAGTGCTGCCGAGCAATCACACTGGGTTTTCTGAATCCATTCCCTCCCCACATTCCTAGATCACTGTTTCATAGGATATTTTCTCGGCTCAAACCTAGCCTTCAGCCTCAACTGAGCAGTTTGGCTCTTATTTCAAAAGAAGATAAACATAACCAGGTTACTTGGCTCCTTGGACGTCTCACTCTCCTGGCTTTGCCCCCATCAAACAGGCCACGCCCTTGTAATCATTTTCTTTGCTGTGTTTTTCTTATTCAAGAAGAAGCATAGCATAGTGGGGGTTTTTGTTTTTAAATTTATTTTCTTTATTTTTGGCTGCATTGGGTCTTTGTTGCTGCACATGGGCTTTCTCTAGTTGTGGCGAGCGGGGGCTACTCTTCGTTCTGGTGTGCAGGCTTCTCTTTGTGGTGGCTTCTCTTGTTGTGGAGCATGGGCTCTAGGCACACGGACTTCAGTACTTGGGGCACATGGGCTTAGCAGTTGTGGCTCGTGGGCTCTAGGCGCATGGGCTTCAGTAGTTGTGGAGCACAGCTTAGTTACTCCATGGCATGTGGGATCTTCCCGGACCAGGGCTCGAACCCATGTCCCCTGCATTGGCAGGTGGATTCTTAACCACTGAGCCACCAGGGAAGCCCAGCATAGTGGTTAAGGACAGATTCTGGTTGAAATTCAGGCTCTGCCACTTATTAGCCCGAATTCAATCTTTTTGTGTTTTTTTTTAAACAGGGTCACAGATTGATTTATTTATTTTTGTCTGCATTGCGTCTTCGTTGCTGCGTGCGGGCTTTCTCTAGTTGCAGCAAGCGGGGGCTACTCTTCGCTGTGGTGTGCATGCTTCTCATTGCGGTGGCTTCTCTTGTTGCAGAGCACGAGCTTTAGGTGCGTGGGCTTCAGTAGTTGTGGTGCATGGGCTCAGTAGTTGTGGCTTGCAGGCTCTAGAGCGCAGGCTCAGTAGTTGTGGCACATGGGCTTAGTTGCTCCGCGGCATGTGGGATCTTCCTGGACCAGGGCTCGAACCCGTGTCCCCTGCATTGGCAGGCAGATTCTTAACCACTGTGCCACCAGGGAAACCCCCAAATTCAATCTTTATTAATCTTTCTGTTTTCTATGCCCCACGTCCAGTCCTTAGCAAATCCCGTTAGCTCTACCTACAAACTACGCATATCCAGTATTTACTGACTGAGAGTGATAGAAATGCTCTAACAGAAACAAAGAACACTGCAGTTAGGAGTTCCCAAAACAGGATTCTAAACCACATGATAAGAAATTGTACACAAAACAAATTATCCTAAATTGCTTTGCAATGACAATAATTAACCTGCTGTGAGAGTCACCTATGCCCTCAATTAACATCAATATTTAAAGCTTTTAAAAAGATGTACCAATGACTTAAAGAAAATAAACTTATCAAGTTTTATTCTCAAACCAGAAGCCAAGGGCAAAAGCTGTGCAAGTTCCTCCAGTCGTTCATCCACCCATCCAGTCAACAAATATTTACTGAATAGCTATGACAACAGCTGTATTATAACAGATAGTCTATAAATAGGCACATAATAGACACTTTCTAGGTGTTAGAGATAAAGAGTAAAATTAAAGAGATAAAAATCTCTGACCTTTTGGAGCTTACATACCAGTGGGAAGGGTGATAGAGAATAAAGACAGTAAATAAGAAAAATGATACAGTACATCTGAAGGTAGTAAGTGCTATGCAGAAAGATAGAGAGAGGAAAGAGGGTGAGAAGGATAGCGGTTTTAAACAGAAAAGTCAGGCAATGCTTCATTGAGAAGGGGATCTCTCAGCAAGGACCAGAACCCCACATCCTCTCCCTGCTACAGGCCTCCTTCACCTGAGGAGTCTGGAGGTTTGTTCCCCAGAGATGACAGAACAGAGGTCCTCTGAACGGGAAGTCACCTGGCAAAGCTGAGAGCACGAAGGTATAAGCAGAGGCGTTCTGAACCCTGAACGCCGAGGTGCACAGAGCTCTTCCTCTACTGGGTTCCCAGAATGCTGGCAGTTAAAGGAGTCTTACTCTCCAGGAAGGAAACAGGCTAGAGTCTTCCCTGGCATTTCAAGAACTGTAAAGAGCGTAAGATCTAACCCTATTTGCAAGCCAGTAAGCTAGCTGGCCACAGGGTCATGGATGCTGGCAAGAGACACGAGACTCTGGGGTCAGAGTTTCAAGTTCACCTCGGTTGCCCTTGTTCTCACTCCCCCAAGTCACACGGGGTGACACAGGTGGATACCACGCACGCATAGGGTTTGGGTCACAGTTGAAGAACTCTAAGCTTAGGAAACCTTGATCTTTTTTAAGGAGGTATAAGAAAACCTGTCTAACCTTTGAACTGGAGGGAGACGGTATCTCTGTCATACTGGACAGTAAACAAATCCACCTTCTGCTCCAGACAGAGACACTACCTACACCTCCCAAAGCTCTTCACTACAGCAACATCCTTAAAAAGATGGTCTGGAACAAAAGCCTCTCAGTGTCCTTGCTCACTAGATGTACGGAAACTGAGAAACCATGGAGAGCTACTTTCAACAACATGTAGCGTAAAATCTCAGCTTCTTCACAGTTCTTGACACGGGGAATCTGACCAGGCCAAAATGTCTATAATAGATCTGTTATGTAAATCTATTTTATTAGATAAGATCTCAGATACCAACTTCACAGATTCCTAGCAATCAGCTCACCAACATCACCCTAATGTGACACTCGAAGACACAAGTCCCATGTGTGCCCTCTGAACGTCCAATCAGCCTCCTTTCAGTCACGTGCAGATAACTGACGACTATCAGACACCTGAAGAAAGCTTCTAACATGCAAGTTAGAAACCAAAACAGAGAAAAAGCAACTTGTAGAGAGAAATAAAACTTAAAAATCTATCAGTATTGTTCTTAAAGAAAAAAAATCGCATTCATGAAATAAGAAAATGTTGCTATAACTGGGGGTGGGGGTGGGGGAAGAATGGATTGGGAGTTTGCAATTAGCAGATGCAAACTAGTATATATAGGATAGATAAACAACAAGGTCCTACTGTATAGCACAGGGAGCTATATTCAATATCCTGTGATAAACCATAATGGAAAAGAACATAAAAAGAATGTATGTATGTGTATAGCTGAGTCACTTTGCTGTACAGCAGAAATTAACACATTCTAAATCAACTATACTTCAATACAATCAATGGTTAAAAAGGAAAATGTTGCTATAACAAAGGAACAGTCATAGAACAAAAGAGCACTTGAATTTTAAAAGAAAAAATGGAATGAGACGGAGTGAGGAAAAGGAGGGGAGAGAGGAAGGAGAAAGAGAGATAGACAAAAAAAAGAGATAAAGAAAAGCAAAAAGCTCAAAAAAGCAGTTACGGCTGAAGAAGTAACCTAATAAATACAGCAAAGAGGAATAAATGGAAAAAAAGGAGAGGAAAAAAACTAAAAATTAAGAGAACCAGTGAAGATGGTCCACCATCTAAATGACAGAAGTTCCATAAAGAACGAACAGAGAAGACAAATGGGAGAAAATGATTAACAAACTAAGAAAATTTCCCAGAACTGAAGTACATCTGCTTCCAGAGGAAAAGGGCCCAATGAGTACTGAGAGACCAGAGGTACATCATCGTGTGCCATTAGGGCAGCCAAAACAAAGAGAAGATTCTACAAGATTCTTGAAAGGGGAAAAGGATCACATATAAAGAACTAGCAACCAGAAAAGCTTTGAAACTCTCAACAGCAAGGCTGCAACCCAAAAGCCAATGGAGCAATATTCTCAAAATTCTGAAGGAAAGAGTTCCAACCTAGAATTCCATACTTAGCTAAACAAGTGTAAGAGCAGAATAAAGACATTTTTAGACACTAAAGGTTTCAGAGATATTTATTTCCTACACCACTTTCCCCAACAAGATAATAGAGAATAGGCTCCACCAAAATGAGAGAGTAAACCAAGAGACAAAATAGGTGTTAGGAAACAAGATCCAATGCACAAGGAAGGTACAGGGAATCCCTAGGAAGACAGGAAGGAAGGTTCCAAAGAGGTCCTCTGTCTTAGATACAGAGGTGACTGACCAAGATTGGATCAGTGTGCTCAACCCACAGCGACACCGAGGTCTATCATCTGAAAGACCTGTGCTGCCATGGGGCCATTTTTTAACCTAAGGACAGATTAAAAGCTTGGCCAGATTCCTTTCAGCACTTGATTTGCTTGAGGGTGCACTA
This sequence comes from Stenella coeruleoalba, assembly GCF_951394435.1. Classification (NCBI taxonomy): domain Eukaryota; kingdom Metazoa; phylum Chordata; class Mammalia; order Artiodactyla; family Delphinidae; genus Stenella; species Stenella coeruleoalba. The sequence goes on along the minus strand of NC_137158.1, from coordinate 8,961,134 downwards.
AGAAAGTTTCTGCCCTATAGCCTAGATCATACGAGGGCAGTCTTTTCCCCTCATAGAGGTTTTCTGCTTTGCCCTACTCCTAAGAGTTGAAGGAAGGAAAACTGAACGGTAAGTGTAGATGTAAACCAGCCTATTCCACACATTGGCTATCTAATACTCCACCATGCCGCGACCTTGGCAGGAGCCCTGGATGTGTGAGTTCACACAATACTCCATCACACTACGACCTTGGCGGGAGCCCTGGATGTGTGAGTTCACACAATACTCCATCACACTACGACCTTGGCGGGAGCCCTGGGTGTGTGAGTTCACACAATACTCCAGCACACTATGACCCTGGCAGGAGCCCTGGATGTGTGAACTCACAAAATATTCCATCACACTATGGCTTGGAAGTGTGGATTCACACAAGTCACTCCTGACCTTGCCCATTAACTCCCCTAAGGGATCCTGAAACGTTTCAGTGCACAGAAGCACACCATAACCCAGGGACTGCTCAGCTTTCTCATGGCAGCAGCTTTCCCCCACAGCTGAACTTGTGCTTGCTACTCAGTTTTTCCAAACTCAACCAGACACGTCCTTGGCATATACTCATAGGTAATGAAACTATAAGCAAAACTAAAGAATGATTAATACAAAAGTCAGGAGGATTACACAGGGCGCTTTTATGGTACTAATAATATTCTGTTTCTTAAATGAAGGGTTGGTACCTGGGAGTTTATTTTATCACTTAATAAAATAATGTTTTACATTATCTTCAAAAATGTCTGATACATTTCACAATAAAATTTTAAATGCTTATTGCATTACCTATGTCATGCATTGTTCTAAGCTAAGTAGACCAGACCAAACCAAAACAAACCAAAAAACCACCTTCCCTGCCCTCATCTAATTCTGTAAATTCCATCTGCACTAAGTGTGACAGAGAAGGACAGAGTGCTGTAGCATCTCATAAGATGAGGGTGAACTACGTCTGCAGAGTCAGGAAAGGCTTTGGTGACAATACAGCATTTGAGTTGAAATACCATGAAAAAGTTAATCAAAAGAAGATGGAAGGGAGGAGAATTTCAGGAGGAAGGAGCAGAAACTTCTTGTTAGCAACTGCGAACAGCTATAAAATAGGAAATCGACAGTAACACAATAATAGTGGGGGACGTTAACACCTCACTTACACCAATGGACAGATCAACCAAAATGAAAATAAATAAGGAAACAGAAGCCTTAAATGACACAATAGACCAGATAGATTGAATTGATATTTATAGGACATTCCATCCAAAAACAGCAGATTACACTTTCTTCTCAAGTGCGCACGGAACATTCTCCAGGATAGATCACACCTTGGGTCACAAATCAAACCTCAGTAAATTTAAGAAAATTGAAATCATATCAAGCATCTTTTCTGACCACAACGCTATGAGATTAGAAATGAATTACAGGGAAAAAACGTAAAAAACACAAACACATGGAGGCTAAACAATACGTTACTAAATAACCAAGTCATCACTGCAGAAATCAAAGAGGAAATCAAAAAATGCCTAGAGACAAATGACAATGAAAACACGACGATCCAAAACCTATGGAATGCAGCAAAAGCAGTTCTAAGAGGGAGGATTATAGCTATACCTCAAGAAACAAGAAAAATCTCAAATAAACAATCTAACCTTACACCTAAAGGAACTAGAGAAAGAAGAACAAATAAAACCCAAAATTAGCAGAAGGAAAGAAATCATAAAGATCAGAGCAGAAATAAATGAAATAGAAACAAAGAAGACAATAGCAAAGATCAATAAAACTAAAAGCTGGCTCTTTGAGAAGATAAACAAAATTGATAAACCATCAGCCAGACGCATCAAGAAAAAGAGAGAGAAGACTCAAATCAATAAAATTAGAAACGAAAAAGGAGAAGTTACAACAGACACCACAGAAATACAAAGCATCCTAAGAGACTACTACAAGCAACTCTATGCCAATAAAATGGACAACCTGGAAGAAATGGACAAATTCTTAGAAAGGTATAAACTTCCAAGACTGAACCAGCAAGGAATAGAAAATATGAACAGACCAATCACAAGTAATGAAATTGAAACTGTGATTAAAAATCTTCCAACAAAGTCCAGGACCAGATGGCTTCACAGGTGAATTCTGTCAAACATTTAGAGAAGAGCAGACACCCATCCTTCTCAAACTCTTCCATACAACTGGGAGGAAGGAACACTCCCAACTCATTCTATGAGGCCACCATCACCCTGATACCAAAACCAGACAAAGATACTACAATAAAAGAAAATTACAGACCAATATCACTGATGAATACAGATGCAAAAATCCTCAACAAAATACTAGCAAACAGAATCCAACAACACATTAAAAGGATCATACACCATGATCAACTGGGATTTATCCCAGGGATGCAAGGATTCTTTAGTATACGCAAATCAATCAATGTGATACACCATATTAACAAACTGAAGAATAAAAACCATATGATCATCTCAATAGATGCAGAAAAAGCTTTTGACAAAAGTCAACACCCATTTATGATAAAAACTGTACAGAAAGTGGGCATAGAGGGAATCTACCTCAACATAATAAAGGCCATATATAACAAACCCACAGCAAATATAATTCTCAATGGTGAAAAACTGAAAGCATTTTCTCTAAGATCAGGAACAAGACAGGGATGTCTGCGCTCACCACTATTATTCAACATAGTTTTGGAAGTCCTAGCCAACAGACTAGCAACCAGAGAAGAAAAAGAAATAAAAGGAATACAAATTGGAAAAGAAGAAGTAAAACTGTTACTGTTTGCAGATGACATGATACTATATATAGAGAATCCTAAAAATGCCACCAGAAAACTACTAGAGCTAATCAATGAATTTGGTAAAATTGCAGGATACAAAATAAATGCACAGAAATCTCTTTCATTCCTATACACTAATGATGAAAAATCTGAAAGAGAAATTTAGGAAACACTCCCATTTACCACTGCAACAAAAAGAATAAAATACCTAGGAAGAAACCTACCTAGGGAGGCAAAAGACCTGTATGCAGAAAACTATAAGACACTGATGAAAGAAATTAAAGATGATACCAACAGATGGAGAGATATACCATGTTCTTGGATTGGAAGAATCAATATTGTGAAAATGACTATACTACTGAAAGCAATCTACAGATTCAATGCAATCCCTATCAAATTACTAATGGCATTTTTCACAGAACTAGAACAAAAAATCTTAAAATTTGTCTGGAGACACAAAAGACCCAGAATAGCCAAAGCAGTCTTGAGGGAAAAAAATGGAGGAGGAATCAGACTCCCTGACTTCAGACTATACTACAAAGCTACAGTAATCAAGACAATATGGTACTGGCATAAAAGCAGGTCATAGGTCAATGGAACAAGATAGAAAGCCCAGAGATAAACCCACGCACCTATGGTCAACTAATCTATGACAAAGGAGGCAAGGATATACAATGGAGAAAAGACAGTCTCTTCAATAAGTGTTGCTGGGAAAACTGGACAGCTACATGTAAAAGAATGAAATTAGAACACTCCCTAACACCATACACAAAAATAAACTCAAAATGGATTAGAGACCTAAATGTAAGACCGGACACTATAAAACTCTTAGAGGAAAACATAGGAAGAACACTCTTTGACATAAATCACAGCAAGATCTTTTTTGATCTACCTCCTAGAGTAATGGAAATAAAACCAAAAATAAACAAATGGGACCTAATGAAACTTTAAAGCTTTTGCAAAGCAAGGAAACCATAAACAAGACAAAAAGACAACCCTCAGAATGGGAGAAAATATTTGCAAATGAATCAACGGACAAAGGATTAATCTCCAAAATATATAAACAGATCATGCAGCTCAATATTAAAGAAACAAACAACACAATCCAAAAATGGGCAGAAGACCTAAATAGACATTTTTTCAAAGAAGACAGATAGATGGCCAAGAGCACATGTAAAGCTGCTCAACATCACTAATTATTAGAGAAATGCAAATCAAAACTACAATGAGGGGCTTCCCTGGTGGCACGGTGGTTGAGAGTCCGCCTGCCGAAGCAGGGGACACGGGTTCGTGCCCTGGTCTGGGAAGATCCCACATGCCGCGGACTGGCTAGGCCTGTGAGCCATGGCCGCTGAGCCTGCGCGTCCGGAGCCTGTGCTCCGCAACGGGAGAGGCCACAACAGTGAGAGGCTCGCGTACCGCAAAAAGAAACAAAACAACAACAAAAAAACTACAATGAGGTATCACCTCACACCAGTTAGAATGGGCATCATCAGAAAATCTACAAACAACAAATGGTGGAGAGGGTGTGGAGAAAAGGGAACCTTCTTGCATTGCTGGTGGGAATGTGAATTGATACAGCCACTATGGAGAACAGTATGGAGGTTCCTTAAAAAACTAAAAACAGAATTACCATATGATCCAGCAATCCCACTACTGGGCATATACCCAGAGAAAACCATAATTCAAAAAGACACATGCACCCCAATGTTCACTACAGCACTATTTACAATAGCCAGGTCATGGAAGCAACGTAAATGTCCATTAACAGAAGAATGGATAAAGAAGATGTGGTACATATATACAATTATTACTCAGCCATAAAAAGGAAGGAAATTGGGTCATTTGTTGAGACGTGGATGGATCTAGAGACTGTCATACAGAGTGAAGTAAGTCAGAAAGAGAAAAACAAATATCGTATATTAACGCATATATGTGGAACCTAGAACAATGGTACAGATGAACCGGTTTGCAGGGCAGAAGTTGAGACACAGATGTAGAGAACAGACGTATGGACACCAAGCGGGGAAAGCGGCGGGGTGGTGGTGGTGGTGATGTGCTGAATTGGGAGATTGGGATTGACATGTATACACTGTGTGTATAAAATGGATGACTAATAAGAACCTGCTGTACAAAAAAATAAATAAAATTAAATTAAAAAATTAAAAAAAAAAGAAACTTCATTTATTTCTTACTTCATATGGTATTAGGTACACGGTCAGCACTTGTGGAGAAATTGGAACTTGTGTGCACTGCTGGTGGGGATGTAAATGATGTAGCTACCATGGAAAGCAGTATGGAGGTTCCTCAAAAAATTAAAAGAAAACTACCATATGATCCAGCAATCCCACTTCTGGATATTTATACAAAAGATTTGAAAACAGGGTATTGAAGACATATATCTGCACTGTGCTGTTCATGGAAGCATAAAGTCCATCAGCGGATGAATGGATAAAGAAAATGAGATAAAGATGGAATATTTTCAGCCTTAAAAAAGGAGGTGGGCTTCCCTGGTGGCGCAGTGGTTAAGAACCTGCCTGCCAATGCAGGGGACATGGGTTCGAGCCCTGGTCCGGGAAGATCCCACATGCCACGGAGCAACTAAGCCCATGAGCCACAGCTATTGAAGCCTGCATGCCTAGAGCCCGTGCTCTGCAACGAGAAGCCACCACAATGAGAAGCCCACACACAGCAAAGAAGAGTAGCCCCTGCTCACCGCAACTAGAGAAAGCTCGCGCACAGCAACCGACCCAATGCAACCAAAAATAAATAATAAATAAATAAATTAATTTTTTTTTAAAAAAGAGGGAAATCCTGTCATACGCTACCACATGGATGAACCATGAGGACTTATGCTAAGTGCAATAGGTCAGACGAATGCTGCGTGATTCTACCTACACGAGGGATCTCACATCGGCACTCACGGAAGCGGTAAGTACAAGAGTGGTTGCTAGGGGCCAGGAGCTGGGGTAAATGAGGAGTCCTCGGTACACCATGTTCAACGTACAGAGTTTGTCAAACAACAATGTGCATACAGTTAGCAACACTTAACACTTAAAAGTTTGTTAAGAGAGGAAATTTCATGTTACGTGTTTTTTACCAAAAAAAAAAAAAAAGAGTGCTTTACTCTGGAGTGTTAGTAACCCATGGCAATTTATTTAGAGAGAAGCCTTGAGGTTTTCGTCCTAAGGTTAACATTAATTTCCTGACATTCTGTACTTGGGCCTGGGGTGCCCAGCTGTCCTGATTACAGACCTTTAATTTATCCCTGTTTTCAGGCCCGCCTCTCACTTTCCTTCATCTGCTATTCCCATCTGCACGCTTGCAGGGAAAGTATCCCGAAAAGGTAGTTCAGCTCCTACTTCTGTTTTCTGTCTTTCAAAATTCACTGAAATATTTTTGTTATTCCTTCTTACACTCCTTCATTGCTATTACTGAGGAGTCTTGGAAACAAGAAGACCAAGACATATGTGTGTACTCAGTTTATTGTCTTGAGTCGGAAAGCCTCCCTGCTTTTTAACACTTATTTGATGATAACCTCCATCCATGAGGTTAGGAACCACATAAACACGTTTCATTGCTTTGATTTACGAGTGAGGACCATGTCTTACACATAATAGGCACTCAGCAAGTATCTATTGAAGAACTGAACGTTCATCTAACTTCTTAATTTAGTGCCCTATTTCCTTGTTGAAATGACTCTATTTTCACTTTGCCTATCAGTCATCTGCTAACCCAAACATCAAACCTACACTTTGAGAGACTTGGGGTAGAGGCCTACAAATACTTCCATTAAATCATGATAATTTAGATTTTATTCCTATCACCATCTTTCTGCATTTCCATTTCTTTTGGTTAAACAGCTAGCATTGGTATCTCTCATTTATTCTGTGCACAAGTGAGCATTCATTCAACCATAATTTGCCACTAAAATAACGAGAACTAAGAGATATGAACATAAATGAGAACACTGTCCTTGTTTTCAGAGTTCCCAGTCTAGTTTGGATAGAAACATTCAAGCAAATAATTGCAGTACAATGTGATAATCTCCTAATTCCTTATTTCCGGAGGCCAAAGCAAATGGCACTGTAATTATTACTGTCTCTTCAGCCAGGTAAAAAGACCACAAATGGCAGTGACAGAAGGAAGCCGCTGAATCCAGGGAAAGGAAGTGGAGGCTTGTGATGCCAAATGGACTCAAGTTTCATAATCTATGCAAGAGTTTATTGCAAGAGCTAACTTTCTGGTGATTTTTCCATTCACAGTTGTTGAAATTATTCAGTTCCTGATAACAGTAATGAATTAGTGACATAATATGAATTGTCTCTAGCTATATATTTCTTTAAACTTGCCTCATTTTTAAAAGCATTTTTCTTTAATGATTCTTGCTGTTTGTTTGCACTAGAATTCCATTTCTGAATTGGAAAAAATGTGTTAAGATGCTAAGAGCTGAAAGAAGTCTATAGAAAGCGCTATGACAACATGGCAGAGGAAACTCCTCAGTGCCTAAGGGAGGCATCTACGGGCTAACAAAGGAGACAATGAGGGGAGGAATGTGCACAGAATAGGAGGGAGGTTAGAGCCCAGCGAATTTGTTCCAGAGAATCCACAGGGACAATGGTGGGAAATAAAGTCAGACATGTAGGATGGGGGTCAAGTCATGAAAAATCTTCACAATTCAGAAAAATCTATCACAACATTTCAGTGTCTGTCAAAGGAAGGCCCTGAAAGGTTGGTGTCTGGGCAGAGCTTAAGGAAACAACTAACAGGGGAGAAAGAGATGGTTCTTCTAGCAGCACTGCAAAATACTGACGCTTCATTACAAGTGGCCAGTTAGCCACTGCCAAGGCAAAGCACCTGGGCCAACTCTTCCTGATACCTAGCCCCTATTTCCAGACTTCCCTTTTTCTTTTATTTATTTTTTAATCAATTAATTAATTAATTTTAATTTATGGCTGCATTGGGTCTTAGTTGCTGCATGCAGGCTTTCTCTAGTTGCGGCGAGGGGTAGCTACTCTTCGTTGTGTGCGCGGGCTTCTCATTGCAGTGGCTTCTCTTGTTGCGGAGCATGGGCTCTAGGCATGTGGGCTTCAGCAGTTGTGGCTCGCGGGCTCAGTAGTTGTGGCTCGTGGGCTCTAGAGCGCAGGCTCAGTAGTTGTGGCACACGGGCTTAGTTGCTCCGTGGCACGTGGGATCTTCCCAGACCAGGGCTTGAACCCGTGTCCCCTGCATTGGCAGGCGGATTCTTAAGCACTGCGCCACCTGGGAAGTCCCCCCCTTTTTCTTTTCTTTTCTTTTTTTTTTTAGAATTTATGTATGTATGTATTTATTTATTATTTTATTTTTTGGCTGTGTTGGGTCTTCGTTGCTGCTCACGGGCTTTCTCTAGTTGCGGCGAGCAGGGGCTACTCTTCACTGCGGTGCGCAGGCTTCTCATTGCGGTGGCTTCTCTTGTTGCAGAGCCTGGGCTCTAGGCACGCGGGCTCAGTAGTTGTGGTGCATGGGCTTAGTTGCTCCACCTCATGTGGGATCTTTCCAGACCAGGGCTTGAACCCATGTTCCCTGCATTGGCAGGTGGATTCTTAACCACTGTGTCACCAGGGAAGCCCCCTTCTTCTTTTAACCACTACCACCAGTATAAAAGCACTGGGTGGTGGTAGGTAGGAAAAAGAATGCAATACAAATATGCACAAGGAATCTTACCCAGAATAGACAGCCTTAGAAAAACCCTGGTCAAACACAAATAGCTGGAAATTTCTTTTTGGTTCAACCAGGTTTGACTTCTTATTAGTCCAAATGTTTATCTAGTTGTGAAGCTTTTATCGAAGTGGAGAATATACTTTTTTAGTAATAAGACTTTCCCTGCATATTATTGCTTGAATTTTGGGCAATTTCTCTTTCTTTCTCCCCATACACAGCAGTCTTACAGAAGAACTAAATAGATTTTTTTTTCCAAAGAGGACACTAAAATGGCCAACAGTCACATAAAAAGATGCTCAGCAAGGCTAATCATCAGGGAAATGCAAAACAAACCCACAATTACCTATCACCTCACACCTGCCAGAATGACCCTCCTCAAGAAGAAAAGAGACAACAGTGCTGGCGAGGGTGTGGAGAAAAGGGAACCCTCACACGATGTTGGTGGGAGTGTAAGTTGGTCTGACCACTGTGGAAAACAAAAACTAAAACTAGATCTGCCATACAGTCCAGCAATTCCACTTCTGGGTATACCCAAAGGCAACGGAAATGGGATTTTGAAGAGATATATGCACTCCTGTGTTTACTGCAGCATCATTCACAATACCCAAGATGTGGAAACAATCTCAATGCCCATCAACAGATGAAAGGATAAAAAAGGTGTGGTGTATATACACACAATGGAATATTATTCAGCCACAAGAAAGGAGGACATCCTGCCATTTGCGAAAATATGGATGGATCTTGAGCACATTATGCTAAATGAAGTAAGTTAGAGAAAGACGGTACGTATGGTATCATTTATATGTGGAATCCTAAAAAAAAGCCAAACTCATAACGAACAGAGAGTAAAATAAGAACAATCTTATCTTCCCACCCCCGCCATCCCCTTGTATGGGGGAGTGGGAAGATAACACTGATGTAGCTTAAGGGTATGAGCTTGCAATGAGTATAGTATAAATAAGTCATAGAGATCTAATGCATAGCATAATGAATAAAGACAACAATACTGTACTATAATTAGGTAATGTGATAAATATCACTACAATGGCAATCAAAGTACAATATACAAATGTATCAAAGTAATACATTGTACACAATGTTAAATTTATACAGTGTTACATTATTCAATAAAAATGCCAAATTTATTCAAGAAAAAAGGAACATTAGCTGACTTTTAATGACTACTTATTACTTACTTATTGCTTCTCACTACTACTACTAGCTACCATCTATAGAGCACTAACTATGTGCCAGGCACTGTGCTTTACGGATATTGTTATGAATCCTTTAGGCAATCTTATAGGGCAGGGATTAACATATCCATTTTATAGATACCAAGCCTCTGATAACGTAACTAAGTTGTCCAGGAAATAAATGCCACTGCTGTTTGCTGCAAAGCCTGTGCTTGGTCTTCTATGCCACACTGATAAACTAGTTCAAAGACATACCTGCAGTTCACTCTTACACTCACTACAGAACCCCACACTAGAGGGGAAGAGCTGTCTCACTGAGGAAGAAAAGACCCAGAGAAGGTGCTGAAGAGGGCAGACCATACCAATCAGCTCTCCTGTGTACAAGCAAGGCCAACCCTTAAACACGGAGAAGGGAGAGGCACACAAACGGCTCCAGTAGCTCCCTCTTCCGAGACTGTCCTTACATCAAGCGGGTGCTGAGATCCTAGAGGTCACCTTATTGCAGCTCTTTAACATCTACGGCAGTTAAGATAGGATGGGAAGCCAGGACAAAGTACCCACTATTTACTGAGCACTACACTGGGCCTCTTGACCCAATTTTCTCACTTAATTTTCAAAAAACACACTGTGAAACAGGGATTATTTCCATTTCATTGATTAGGAAAGGCTCAGAGAAACTGAATAATTTGTTTAAGACCATAAAGCTAGTAAACAGCAGAACAAGACTTGAAACTAGTTATGTCTAAATTCAAATACTCTGTGCAGATTACACGAGCTTTATATGAATAGAAATGGAAGCCCAGGTACCCAGATTTCTGTAATAAGTTATAAAGTCCAGGGACTTTTCTGAGGTCTCTTCCTCCCTTCGGTTTTCCCTTCTTGCCCTTGGTCATCCTGGTTCATGCTTCTTGTCCAAGAAATGGTTTTATTGATGTTTTTAAAAAAATTTAGATTTACTTATTAACATGAGATGTTATCCTATGTGCTTAATTACTATGTTGCATAAAAGAATTACATAAATCATAGGAAAACATCCAATTAATAATGTAAGTTTCAGCTCTTTACAACATTAAATGGTTCACAAATGGCATAGTAAATGAGTCAAACTTGACTGCTTCTTATTCTTTCTTGTATTACTAGAAGCCCAATAACAATATCCTACATGTATATGGCCCTTTACAGTTTGCTATGAACTTTCACTTATTGTAAAGCAGGTTACACATTTCACAGATAAGAAACTGAAGCTCACAGAGGTTGAGTTTTCCAAGGTAACATAAAAGGAAGCTGGTATCCTGATTCCAAGGAATTACTTTGTTAACCACAACAAAGCTGCACCTTTGACTCTACAACTACTAAAATACCTAAGATATACCTATAGCTATCTCGATTTCATAGGTGACCCAGATCAATATCAAAACGAGAACTAGATTTGCCTTGTCTTGCCAGAAACTTAAGATCCTCCTTCTTTATGTTGGATAGTCATTTCAATTTTATAAACCCTTTTCCTCTTGTGTTACCATGGAAATGGAAATGCTGTTTACTTGTTTTCAACATTTGGAATAAATCCATAGACAAAAAACACAAGATTTAACTACAGTTACAAATCCGAATATGAATGTTAGCAATCTTGATAATATAAAACAAAGGATATGTCCAACAGGTTGGGAAGTGGAGGGAAAGAGAAAATTTGAAAAAAGAGGTAAGATTGTTTATATCCTTACTTTAGAAAATGAGGGGTCTGTCATATGTGCTGAAATAAGAAACAGAGCTTTAAATATTTCATTTGAAGGTCCAGTAATGATCAAAGAGAAATGTGAGAATAATGGTACCTCTTAAAAAATAGGGAGAGAGGGAGGAAGTGGTGTGACATAAATTGTCACAGGACGTGGAATGTCCATGTAGGGGAACCATCAGGGCTACAGAAACAGTTAAAAGCGGGTGAATCCAGAGAAGGAGCTATGGTTTGCACTACTAATCTTTCTGAACTAATGGATCTTTTAACTCTTTGCTGGTATTATTTGCATAAAAATATTTTTTTCAGAGAAAAGGGATGGATAGATACGAAAAATCAAATAAAACAGTATACGTTTCTTTTTAAAAACTACTATCACTATTAGAAATGGCGAGTTGTTCTTGATTTTTTATCAAAATTGTACATAGTCTTCTAACATTTCAAACTGGAGCCAGCTTCCCAGAACCGGCAATGACTTCTCTGTTGTAGAAATCTCTGAATGCACTGTTGTTATTCCGTTTTCAACAGCCCCATAAATACTCACTGTCTCTCATGACTGATGTTATTATAAGATGACAGCTATGTCCTGACTCAAGCCTCTCACTGTCAGCACAATCTTGTGCTGGAAATAATTTAAACATGTTGCAATAAGCTGTATAACACCATCTAATTCCCAAACCATCTAACCTGCCTACTGCAACTCACAGACAAAATCATCATTTTTTTTCTCTTCTTCTTAAAAGTTTTCCAGAAATATTCACCTGGTGTAAGATATATGGTAAAATATAGAGCTGGAAAGAAAAGGTCTTGAGATGGAAGCACAAATCTAAATTAGAGGGCTTCCCTGGTGGCGCAGTGGTTGAGAGTCCGCCTGCCGATGTAGGGGACGTGGGTTCGTGCCCCGGTCTGGGAAGATCCCACATGCCACGGAGCAGCTGGGCCCATGAGCCATGGCCTCTGAGCCTGCGCGTCCGGAGCCTGTGCTCCGCAACGGGAGAGGCCACAACAGTGAGAGGCCCGCGTACAGCAAAAAAAAAAAAAAAAAAAAAAAAAAAAATCTAAATTAGAAGAAAAATAGGGTATGTAACAAAAAGTACAGAGAAAATTCAAGCCCTTGGAAGGAAACGTGAACTGTTAAGGAACAGAAGCGAAAAGAGACTTAAACATATTTATGTTGTTAGCAAGGATGAGTCTAGAAATCAGTGATATATATTTATTAAAACGAAGTCAGCCAAATACATAGGAGTAATTTCTGGAGGCAGAAAAATTTTGGAAGGATACTTTTTCCTAACAAATTTACTAATACTAAAAAGGTACACATACTCCAGGAACTCTTAAATATCATTTTAAAATGAAACAAATCTTGGGGGAGGAAAGACATAAAAAGAGAAAGGAACCAATACCTCTTAGATTGGAATAAACTGGCTGCCTTTCTTTGCTCTTTGTTTTTCAGATTGCTGGTGAGGAAACTCACCTGAACATTATTTTGGATCTACTATATCTGTGAACCTCTAATAAGTCATGACATTCCATCAACCATTATTCTCTATAATTTTCATACAAACTTAAACATTCAACACCATAGGCTACTCTAGGGTATACTGGCAGGAAATACAATTGGGATGCCAGATTTACATTCCCAGGGAGGTTTCAGAGGATGGTTCAGAAGCTGTGGAACATGACACACATAAAAGGTAGCCAAGCTGGGGATGGTCTTGGGCAGGAAAAGCAGCACGTCTCACAGTTCATTCAGCACCACTGCATTTGTAAAAGTGTTGATATCTTTGTGTACCATAGCTCTGATGAACATAGATGCAAAAATCCTCAACAAAATACTAGCAAACCAAATTCAAGAGCACATTAAAAGGATCAAACACTATGATCAAGTGGGATTTATCCCTGGGATGCAAGGATGGTTTGACATATGCAAATCAATGAACGTGATATACCACATTAATGAAATGAAGATAAATGAAGGATTAAATGAAGGATAAGAATCATATGATCATCTCAACAGATGCAGAAAAATAATTTGACAAAACTCAACATACTTTCATGATAAAAACTCTCAATAAATTAGGTACAGAAGGAATGTACCTCAACATAATAAAGGCCGTTTATGACAAGCCCACAGCTAACAAATCCTCAGTGGTAAAAAGTTCAAAGTGTTCCTCTCAAGTCAGGAACAAGAAAAGGATGCCCACTCTTACCACTCCTGTTCAACACAGTACTAGAAGTCCTAGCCACAACAAACTGGCAAAAAAAGAAAATTAAAGGCATCCAAATAGGAAGAATTAAATTCTTTAATTAAATTAAAGAATTTAAAGGAAGAATTAAAATCATCTCTGTATGCAGATGACATGATCTTATACATAAAAACCCTAAAGTCTCCACCAAAAAGCTGTTAGAATTAATCAATGAATTTAATAAAGTTGCAGGACACAGAATCAACATATAAAAATCAGTTGCATTTCTATACACTAACAATGGACTGCTTGAAAGAGAAATCAAGAAGAAAATCCCATTTACAATAGCATGAAAAGCAATAAAATACTTAGGAACAAATTTAACCAGAGGAGATGAAAGACCTGTACACTGAAAACTATAAGACACTGGGGAAAGAAACTGAAGAAGACACAAATAAATGGAAAGATAACCTGTGTTCTTGGATTGGAAGAATGAATATTGCTAAAATATCCATACTACCTGAAGTGATCTACAAATTCAATATAATCTCTATCAAAATTCCAATGGTATTTTTCACAGAAACAGAAAAAAATTATCCTAAGATTTGTACGAGACCACAAAAGTTCCTGAATAGCCAGAGCAATCTTGAGAATGAAAGAACAAAGCTGGAGGCATCACACTTCTTGATTTCAAACTACATTGTAAGGCTATAGTAATCAAAACAGTATGGTATTGGCATAAAAACAGGCACATAGATCAATGGCACAAAAAAGAGAGCCCAGAAATCAGCCCACCACATATGGTCAACTAATACCTGACAAGGCACCAAGAACACATAATAAGGAGAAGAAAGTCTCTTTGAAAAGTGGTGCTGGGAAAACTGGACATTCACATTCAAAAGAATCAAACTGGACCCCTATTATATATCACTCACAAAAATTAACTCAAAATGGATTAGACTTAAATTTGAGACCTGAAACCACAAAGCTCCTAGAAGAAAACAAAGGGGAAAAGCTCCTTGACATTGGTCTTGGCAACGATTATTTGGATTTGACACCAAAGCAAAGGCAAAAATAGACAGGTGGGACTACATTAAACTACAAGGCTTCTGCACAGCAGAGGACACCACCAACAAAAGAAAAAGCAACCTACTGATTGGGAGAAAATATTTGCCAATCATATATCTGATAGGGGATAATATCCAAAATATATAAAGAACCAAACAACTCAATAGCAAAAAAAAATCTGATTTTAGAATAGGCAGAGGAACCGAACAGACATTTTTTGGCAAAGAAGACATACAAATGGCCAACGGGTACATGAAACGGTGCTCAACATCACTAATCATCAGGGAAACGCAAATCAAAAGCACAAAGATGTCAGAATACCTATTATGAAAATGTCAAGAGATAACAAATGTTGGCCAGGATGTGGAGAAAAGGGAACACTTGCACACTGTTGGGGAGAATGTAAATTGGTGCAGTCACCATGGCAAACAGTATGGAAGAGCCTCAAAAAATTGAAAATAGAACCTCCAAATGATCCAGCAATCCTACTCCTGAATATATATTTGAAAGAAATGAAATCAGTATCTAAAAGAAAATTCTGCACTCCCATTTTCATTGCAGCATCATTCACAATAGCCAAGACGTGGAAATAACCCAAGTGTCTGTCAGTGGATGAATGGATAAAGAAAATGCAGTGCTTCTTTAAACAATGGAATACTATTCAGCCATAAAAAAGATGGAAATCCTGTCATTTGCAGCAACATGGATGAACCTGGAGGGCATTAAGCTGCATGAAATAAGTCAGACACAGAAAGACAAATACTGGATGTTATCACTTACATGTGGAAACAAAACAAAAAAGTCAGTTTCATAGAAACAGAGAGTAGAATGGTAGTTGCCAGGGGCTGGGGTGTGGGAGAAATGGGGAGATGTAGGTCAAAGGGTACAAACTTTTAGTTATAAGAAAAATAAGTTCTGCAGATCTAACGCACAGCATGATGACTATAGTTAGTAATAAAGTACTGTATACTTGAAATCTGTTAAGAATAAATCTTCGGCCTTCTTCCCCACAAACACACAAAACAACTAACTGTGTGAAGTGAGAGATGTGTTAATTATCTTGACCATGGCAATTTTTTCACATCGTATCTGTATAACAAATCACATATGTATATGTACTGTACAATGTATGTGTATAACAAATCACATTGTACACTTTAAATATATAAAATGATATTTGTCAATTATTCCTCTATAAGGCTGAAAATATATATAAATAAAAAGGTAGTCCAGAAAAAAGAAGTTTGTCTACAGTATTTTCCAACTGGCAACTTTAGGAGATACAACAGAGCAGGACATTTAGTCTGCTGATTAAGGTCAAAAAGGCAGTACCAATCTGTCCTGTAACATTAGTTGTTTTAACCTGTTTCCTAGAAAGTAGACTTACAAAAGATCTATTGACAATAAATGTATACTCCAACATGTACACCAGCCCAAGAAGAAAATTAATTTTGAAAAGAAAAAAGGTACATATTTTTGGTCATAAGCAATAGGCCTCCCTGAGCATTCTGACAGTCTTCAGAAAGAGTAAACTCTCCATTACGTACAATTCATTAAACTTTAACATTAACCAGCATTTTGGTATCCATAGTACGCTAAGAAAGATAATCCTCAACACTTCAAATTCCCAGAATATATTTTTAAATTTCAAAAATGAACTGAACTGTGCTCAACATAGCTTTAATATTAGGTATACTTATTATTTTGTGATGCTTTGAAAACTAGTAATTCATATTAGAAATATATAACTCTCTAGTACGTTTCATAAACCATTTCGTTTTCTAACTGCTTAGACTGAAACAGAGTATACTGTATCAGGAAAGCTGAAAAAATGCCCAATGATTATGTCAGGGCCACCAATCCTTTAATGCTGGTGTGTCTCCTCAGAATATGAGTAATAAAAGAGCGGCTATAACATGTCTATTTTATGCTTTCTGGCCCTTTGTTTTCTAATTAATCAACCAGAAAAAAAAAGTGGTTGAAAAATATTCTCAAAACGCATACTATAAAACTTTATCATAAAACACCTTTGTGATCATATGTCAAATTATGTGTCCACATTCACTGTGTATTTGTTAAATTTATAGATTACATGATATAAATGATACTACCCCCACTTATGTTTGGTTTCATGGAAATTTCACATACTTTCTTTTATTCACTCGTCATAAGAAACCTAAGAGGGAGACAAGGAACCTATAACCAAGTCTGTTTTACTGAGGCCTCAAATATATTTTTTATAAGAGGTATGAGAATGATGCTCTTTGGCATCTTATATTTGTAATTAAAAGATAAAGATAATTATGAAATTTATTATTGGTCATTATAATGTTGCTTCACATTTTTTAAAAACAGTTGAAAATATTCCTTGGCTTACCTGCTGCATGTAACAAACTAGCTTCTACTCTGTGGGGAACTCTTGGTGGAATTTTCATAGATGCACGAATCTGGTAAAAACTAAAGCAAAAGAGACAAAGAAGTCACTTCAAAACATTTAAAAATATGCAATGCCGCAATTTCTATATATCTATATGTATTAAAAAATAAAGTTGGTCTGCTTCTATCAGTCTCCCACAGTATTTACTGCTGGTGGGAAACAGTGTATCAGATCCACACACAGATCAAATACTAGCATGGCATAAAACCCAAAGGGAAACAGGCGTGTGTAAAGACAGACAAGAGAAACAATCTTACTTTAAATGAGAGAATGCATAGCAACCATAGGAGTTACTAACGATTCTAAGAGTTTCACTGCTTTATTTGATTTATTCATTTTTTTCTTTTAAAAGATAATAAATTATTCTTAAGCATAATTTTGAGAAAATACAGGATTAATAGTAGACAGTTTTAAAAAAATTAGTTTCATACTATAAGATATGTATTTGGTTTAAAGAATTCAGTATTTTTTCGAGGTCATAACTATTCTGTTTAGTTTATGCACTTTTACTTGCTTATTTATTCTACAAAATTAAGAAAAAATATATATTAAACAAAATCTACCAGTCATTAACAATATCAGTTTAAACAGAAAAAATTATGAGATAGAAGTATTATAATATGCTTGTGTTTTAACATCATTACACTACTAGTTTGTGTATGTAATGGAGGATACATGTATCTTTGTACACACACACACACACACACACACACACACACACACACGGGGTTACTAAAAGCTAAATGAAGATTATAAATCAGGGATGACTTTAGATGGACCCTAGGGAGCTGAATATTTAGTCTTTATTTCTCTTTAATAATTTCCTAGATGATAGTTTAAATATTACATTTGTAAATAATACAAAGATTAAAATATATAAATATATTTATTACTATTATTTCTAGGAAGGTGTGGCCTTGAAGAGAACACAGATCACAAAGCCCGAATTAAAGAGTGAATGAAACAGTAGCCAATTAAATTTAGAACCTTTAAAATCACAATTTGGCCTTAAAGAGACATGGCAAAACTCCACAGAGATAGATGCTTAGTTGAGATTAAGATGAGGTCACCTTGAAGCCGTGAGATGACTGAGAAGAAAAATCAAAGTGGAAAGAGCAGGAGCCTTGGGACCAAAGGAGAGCAAAGTTTTAATTTTAATTACAGATTAAGTGAAATATTGCCATTTTAAAATATTCAGGTATGTGGTATAAGAGCTTAAGAATAAGCAACTGATAGACATTTCATTTTAAACTTCTTAAGCACAAGAACTATGTCCTATTTGTAAGTGTACACCCTCAATCCTAATATAATGATTTGCACACATAAATTCAGAGACATTTAAACAACACTCTGCATTTACTGTATACTGTTAAGAGTATCCTAATTTAAAACTCCCTGAATTTAAATGTGCATGTGGGACTTCCTTGGTGGCGCAGTGGTTAAGAATCAGCCTGCCAATGCAGGGGACACGGGTTCAATCCCTGGTCTGGGAAGATTCCACATGCCGCAGAACACCTAAGCCCGTGTGCCACAACTACTGAGGCTGCGCTCTAGAGCCCACGAGCCACAGCTACTGAGCCCGTGTGCCACAACTACTGCAGCCCACGTGCCTAGAGCCTGTGCTCCGCAACAAGAGAAGCCACCGGAATTAGAAGCCCACGCACTGCAACAAAGAGTAGCCCCTGCTTGCTGCAACTAGAGAAAGCCCGCGTACAGCAACAAAGACCCAATGAAGCCAAAAATAAATAAATGAAAAAAAAAAGTGCCTAAAACATACAGTTCAACATATTAAAAAATAAATAAATGTGCGTGTGTATACATATACATACACGTACCATTAATTCATGACTTATTGAGGACCCACCTATGTTTAGCCACTGGGCTAAGTTCTAGAGATACAGGAGAAACAAACCACTGGAAGTAATTACCTACATTATTTTAAGCGATGTTCACTTTGCATTTATAAAAGCAGTCTATTATGACTGTAAATATATTTTTTAATTAAAATTAATGATACTTTAAAGGTATAAATCTTCAAAAATGAACAAAACTTTCAAATGTGCATATGTTAACTTTTTTTACGTAAAATATCAAATAAGAGATAAAATTTTAAAAGCAAAGGATAAAATATTTCCTTTTCTAAGGGCTGTGGTGAGCTAGGTTATTCAGAACAACTTCTTGCTAAAAAAACAACTAAAACAGCCAAATAAAGTATAAAAATATATCTTTATAAAATTATTGAAGTAACAAAATAGTATGGAATTATCAAACAAAATCAGTCAGGTAGACAACGCAATGAAGCTGCTTTTGTCCTGCAGGCATCTGCTGATCCATTCTGACAAACCTTACTTTCGGCTTTAAAAGCCTGGGTTATATTCCTAATATATAAAGAGCATCTAAAAATTGAGAAGAAAAAGGCCAATTAACCTAAAAAAATGAAAAAGAAAATTAATAAACAGTTCACCAAAAAAGAACTGCAAATGTCTCTTAAATACATGAAAAAATTTTCAATCTTACTTATAATTTTAAAAACTACAAATTAAAACTATAATGGGCTATCCTTCCTCATCTGTCACATCGAAAGAAAACCAGCAGTTTGACAAAATACTCTGCTGGTGAGGCTCTGGGCAAAAAGAAATTCTTCTGTACTGCTGGTGAGGTAAAATTGTGCAACGCCATATGGAGGGGAATTTAGCAATAAGGAGCAAAAACACATAGACATTTACTCTTTGACCTAGCATCCCACTTTTAAGACTATTTCCCAAAGATACTTTAGCAAAAATATTCAATGAGGTAGCACAAGGCTATTCATTGCAGCCTTAACTGCAACAGGAAAACTCAAGAAAAAAGCAAAATGTCCATTATTAAGGGACTGGCTGAATAAACTATGGTGCAACTATACAATGCAGTACCACATGGTTATAAAAAGTAATCTTTTATATATATATTTTAGTATACCTATATTTACATATCTATATTTAGTATATCTATACATACTGCAAAGGAGTAATCTCTAAGATACATTTTTTACCAACAAAAGCAAGCATGGAACATGTGTACTATGCTAACTTTGTGTAAGAAGAAAGGATATGATTATATTTATTTTTTGCCTTTTAAAAAAAGTAATAAAAGGGAAGCATATACACAAAACTAATAAAAAAATAAAATGGTTACCTATAGGTGGGGGAATGGGGGTCAGGAGAAGGGACCAGGATGAAAACAAGGCCTCTCTCAATGTATGTACTTCAGAGTTTTGATTTTGGAACCACAAAATATTTTTATATAACAAAATAAATTAAATTTAAAAAAAGCAATCCCCTAAACCACCCTAAAACAACTGAACTTAATGTGTACCTTCTTAACTGCAATTTCACAAAGTTCTTTCAAGTGATTTTTAAAACATAGTACTTTAAGTGCCTATTCCTCATGGGATATATTCTACAATAAAAGAGAAGCCCAAAGAAGCTTTAAACAACATTTATAGTCTTGGTGGTGGTGCTATTATTTTGAAATTATCTTAGACATATTTGCACACACATGAATAAAGCAAGTTAAGTAATCATGTTATTAGGAACCAAGATTTTCAGTGTAAATGAAAAGAGAGAAATATAAAATTAAAAAAGTAAAATCCTTGTAATCTAAAATTAGAATAGGAAAATAGTAAAAATTTATCATATATTTTTCTTAAAAAATGTATTTTCTATCTCTGTCAACTGAGAAGGCCTAGAAGCAATGACTCAATAAAAATGTGTATCTTTAACACATATATTACGATTTCTAAACACTGTTTCCTACTAAAAGGAACTAGAGCCCGTTGGCTGATTCCAAATCTAGAGCAGGGAATATACTAGAATCTGGAAAAGCTAGTCACAGTAGGAAACACGGAAGCTCTCAAATACTGCCTGGATTACTCCATGAGAAGTTCACAGAAATCAACCTACAAGGCTCTCTCTGAACATCAAGAAGACTAATGATGCAGAATTACCATCAGATACATTAAAAATCCATGAGTTCATATTGGTATAGGCATAACTTGTTTTTATCACACTTTATTCGAAGGTATTGGGGTGGCCAAAAGGTTCGCTCGGTTTTTTCCCATAAGATGGCTCTAGTAGCCCTTGGTTGTCTTTAACTTCATTCAAAACAATTTTATTAGATTGTATGTGACAGCTGTCATATCAGCATGCATTTAAAAAGACTTATCAAAATTGGTGAATTTTTGTGCAGCCTTTTTAATATTGAAGATGGAAGAAAAAAAGCAACATTTTCAGCATATTGTGCTTTATTATTTCAAGAAAGGTAAAAACGCAACTGAAACGCACAAAAAGATTTGTGCAGTGTATGGAGAAGGTGCTGTGACTGACAGAATGTGTCAAAAGTGTTTTGCAAACTTTTGTGCTGGAGATTTCTCACTGGATGATGCTCCACGGTTGGGTAGACCAGCTGAAGTTGATAGTGATCAAATCAAGACGTTAATTGAGAACAACCAACGTTATACCACGCGGGAGACAGCCGACATACCCAAAATATCCAAATCAGGTGCTGAAAATCATGTGCACCAGCTTGGTTATGTTAATGGCTTTGATCTTTGGGTTCCACATGAGTTAAGCGAAACAACCTCCTTGACCATATTTCTGCATGCTATTCTCTACTTAAATATAATGAAAATGTTCCATTTTTAAAACATATTGTGATGGGCGATGAAAAGTGGATACTGTACTATAATGTGGAATGGAATAAGCAGAGGGCAAGCAAAATGAACCACCACCAACCACATCAACGGCCGGTCTTCATCCAAAGAAGGTGATGGTGTATATATGGTGGGATTGGAAGGGGCTCCTTCCGGAAAACCAAACGATTAATTCCAACAAGTACTGCTCCCAATTAGACCAAGTGAAAGCAGCACTTGACGAAAAGCGTCCAGAATTAGTCAACAGAAAACGCATAATCTTCCATCATGATAATACAAGACCGCATGTTTCTTTGATGACCAGGCAAAAACTGTTATAGCCTGGCTGGGAAGTTCTGATTCATCCACTGTATTCACCAGACATTGCACCTTTGTATTTCCATTTATTTCGGTCTTTACAGAATTCTCTTAATGCAAAAAATTTCAATTCCCTGGAAGACTGTAAAAGGCATCTAGAACAGTTCTTTTCTCAAAAAGATAAAAAGTTTTGGGAAGATGGAATTATGAAGTTGCCTGATAAATGTCAGAAGATGGTGAAACAAAACGGTGAATGTGTTGCTCAATAAAGTTCTTGGTGAAAATGAAAAATATGTCTTTTATTTTTACTTAAAAACCGAAGGCACTTTTTGGCTAACCCAATATTTTGTTTTTTACAAGTTGAAGGTTTCTAGCAACCCTGTGTCAAGCAAGTCTATTGGCATGATTTTCTCAATAGCATTCGCTCACTTCGTGTCTCAGTGTCACATTTTGGTAATTCTCACAGTATTTCAAACTTTTTCATTATTATTACATGTGTTACACATTATTATTACATGTGTTTAATTATTACATATTAAATCAGTGGTTTTTGATGCTACTCTTGTAATTGTTTTGGGGCCCCACAAACCACTCATATAAGACAGTGAACTTAATAAATGTTGTGTGTGTTCTGACCGCTCTACCGACCAGCCATTCCCCCATCTCTCTCTCTCCGCGGGCCTCCCCATTCTCTGAGACACACGATATTGAAATTAGGCCAATTAATAAACCTACAATGGCCTCTAAGTGTTCAAGTTTAAGGGAGAGTTGGTTGTTTCTCATTTTAAATCAAAAGCTAGAAACGATTAAGCTTAGTAAGGAAGGCATGTTCAAAGCTGAGGCAGAAAACTAGGCCCTTGTGCCAAACAGGAAGCCACACTGTGGATGTAAAGGGAAAGCCTTGAAGGAAATTCAAAGTGCTGCTCCAGTGAACGCACGAATGATAAGAAAGCAAAACGACCTTATTGCTGATATGAAGAAAGTTTTAGTTGCCTGCAGAGAAGATCAAACCAGCCACAACATTCCCTTAAGCCAAAGCCTAATCCAGAGCAAGGCTCTTTAACTCCCTGAAGGCTGAGAGAGATGAGGAAGCTGCAGAAGCAAAGTCTGAAGCCAGCAGAGGCTGGTCCATGAGGCTGAAGGAAAGGAGCCGTCTCCATAAGAACAAAGTGCAAGGGGAAGCAGCACGTGCTGATGCAGAAGCTGCAGCAAGTTATCCAGAAGATCCGTCTGAGATAATTCGTGAAGGTGGCTGCACTGAACAACAGATTTTCAATATAGGCAAAATAGTGTTCTATTAGAAGATGCCGTCTAGGACTTTCATAGCTAGAGAGAAGTCAATGCCGGGCTTCAAAGCTTCAAAGGACAGGCTGACTCTCTTGTTAGGGCTGATGCAGCTGGTGACTTAACTTGAAGCCAATGCTCATTCACCATTCTGAAAATCCTAGGGCTAAATCTCCTCTGCCGGTGCTCTCTAAATGGAACAACAAAGCCTGGATGACAGTACGTCTGTTTACAACATGGCTTACTGAATATTTTAAGCCCACTGTTGAGACCTACTGCTAAGAAAAAAAAATTCCTTTCAAAATGTGACTGCTTGTTGACAATGCACCTGGTCACCCAAGAGCTCTGATTGAGATGGACTGTGGGATTCATGTTGTTTTCACACCTGGTAACACAACATCTATTCTGCCGCCCACGGATCAAGGAGTCATTTCCACTTCCAAGTCTTACGATTTAAGAAATACATTTCATAAGGCTATAGCTTCCAGAGACAGTGACTCCTCTGTCGATCTGGGCAAAGTCAATTGAAAACCTTCCAGAAAGAATTCATCATTCTAGATGCCATTAAGAATATTCATGATTCACAGGAAGAGGTCCACATATCAACATTAAAAGGGGTTCAGAAGAAGTTGATTCCAACCCTCCTGGATGACTTGGAGGGATTCACTCGTCAGTGGAGGAAGTCACTGCAGATGTGGTGGAAACAGCAGGAGAACTACAACTAGAAGTGGAGCCTGAGATGTGACTGGACTGCTGCAATCTCATGACAAAACTTGAATGGATGAGGAGTTGCTTCTTATGCACGAGCAGAGAAAGTGGTTTCTTGAGATGGAATCTACTGTTGGGGAAGATGCTGTGAAGACTGTTGAAATGACAGCAAAGGATTTAGAATATTAAACTTAGTTGATCAAGCAGGGACAGGGTTTGAAAGGGTTAACTACAATTTTGAAAGAAGTTCTACTGTGGATAAAATGATACCAAACAGTGCTGCATGCTACAGAGAAATGGCTTGTGAAAGGAAGAGCCAATCAATGTAGCAAACTTCATTGTCTTATTTTGTCACATTACCACCCCTACCTTCAGCAATCACCATCCTGATCACTCAGCAG
This sequence comes from Stenella coeruleoalba, assembly GCF_951394435.1. Lineage (NCBI taxonomy): Eukaryota > Metazoa > Chordata > Mammalia > Artiodactyla > Delphinidae > Stenella > Stenella coeruleoalba. Next base: position 8,936,632 of record NC_137158.1, on the reverse strand, counting down.
CCATCAACACTGAAGCAAGACCCTCCACCAGCCAAAAGATTACAACTCACTGAAGGCTCACATGATGGTTAGCATTTTTTAGTGATAAAGTATTTTTAAATTAAGGTACGTGCATTTTTTTAGACAAAACCCTATCGCACATTTACTTTTTTAAGTGTAAACATAACGTTTACATGCTCTGGGAAACCAAAAAATTCCTGTGAACTTATTTATTGTGATATTCACTTTATCACGATGGTCTGGAACTGAACTCATAATATATCCGAGATATATCTGTACTAAATAAAAACTGATGATATTTGAAAGATGCTAGAGCAACAACACAATATTCTGAAAACTAGTAAATAAGGAAAAAAATAAAACACTTGCCATGTCTTTCCTGTATAAACTGTATTTCAGAGTAACCAAATAGTTAATGAGGCAAAATTCTTCTTCACAGAATTATAGCTAATAAATGCAGAAGGAATAATTGAATATCACCATTTTGTAAGCCCTAGTAAAATAAAATAATGACTCTGGAAAAGTTATGAATAGGTACCATCAATTAAGTGATGGAGAACTTTATAATGGATGCATCAGATTGACAATACCTGAGTCAATCTCATGAAAAGAGGCAGACATTTTATGTCACCAAATATAATGTAACAGGAAGGACACAGCATCAGCTATGAAGGACTCTTCTCAAAAACTATCAGAATTTAATCAAGCTTTTGGATCAAACTAGCAATTACAAATTTTTTAAAAAATCTAAGAGATATAACACCCAAATACAACCTGTAAATTCTGGAAGGATACTGATTCAAACAAACAAACTATAAAAACACATTTATAAGATGACTGAAGAAATGAGAACACTGTTTTATTTGATGCCAAGAAATTATTTTAAACATTTCTTTAAGTGCAATAATGGTTTTTGCAGATTTTTAAAAACAAAAGTCTTCCTGTATTAGAGATACTAAAAAAAGATTGGGGAGGAGGGTAATAGGTGAAATAAGGAGAAAAAACTTCGATAATTGTTGGCTAGATCATAGGTATATATGTGTTTACTATACTTTCATATGTTTTAAACTTTTCCTTAAAGAAACAAAAAGTGAGTCCTAGATTGGTATTTCCCAAAAGGCCAGACACAAGGAAAATCTCTCTCAAAGAATAAACCTGAAGATCTTGGCAGAAATCAGAACAAAAAAAAAAGAGATGCACAGGGAGAAAAAAAGAAGAGGCTACATAGAAAGCACAAAATATAAGATAATGGATATAAACACAAATATATCAGCAATTACATTAAATATAAATGGACCAAATGCTCCAGTTAAAACACAGAGTGCCCTAGAGAATGAAAAAGATAAATCCCACTGTATGTTGTTTACAACAAAAAAATTGAAAATACAAGGATAGAGAAAGTCTGCAAATAAAAGAATAGTAAAAGGTACACTTTGAAAATTTTAACCAGAAGAAAGCTGATGTCACAATATTAATATTAGACAAAACAGAGTTAAAAGCAAACAGCATTATTAGGATACAGAAGTCTTTTCATAATGATAAAAGCTTCAATTCACCAAATCAGCATTTTTAATTTGCAGGCATCTGTTCTCAAAACATGGGGTATGTCTGTTATAAACAGAAAATTATTGGATTTAAAATCCAAAAGTCTGCCTTTAAACCGGAAAACTTAAAACTATTTGAGCTTTATGGTCACAATAATTTTAAATGTTTGTACTTGTCATCTTATTCTATATTTTTTGTTTTTGATGTTGCTTACTTTTTCCATTCTTTCATTTGCTATGTCGACTCTGGTTAACTTGCTTTTTTTTGGTAATAACCACATATAATCTCTAATTCCATTAGAAAGCAAATAAGTTTTTCAAAAACATTAGTATATAGGTATAGGATTTTACATAAAGACATTTTTTAAAATTTTGCTTTTCATTTATGTAAGATGCAGAATTTAACAATTACTTCCCCCACCGTCATTCTCCTTTTCCATATTTTATTAATAAATCTGGAGAACCAACTCACTAATCTATTTGAAATGGACATAGTTTTTAAAAACTCTAAGATTTAATTTTGTAAATATATTTATTATTTTGACTTATTTCTATCATTTCAATAAGTTTCAAAGCTAATCTCCTATTACAACTTCCTTAATTTAGAGTTCTAAATTTTTACTCCCTTTCCTGTTGTTCAAGAACATACCACAAATAATTTATTCAAAAAGAGTAAGTAAAGAGTATACTTTCTAAGACTCTGTATTTTCTTAGAATATCTTCCTACTGTTACAAAAGACAGACTACTTGGGTCACTACATCTTCCCTGCAAAGCTCCGAAGAGGCTGTGGAGTTATTGTAGGATCATGAGTAATTTTAGGAAAAAAGCTTCAGAGCAGATTCTTATTTCATTTTTGGTAAAATCTTTTGAAACTGGATACTTAACAGAACTCTTTAACTTTTGAAATATAAACTTTTTACCCCGATATGTTAACTTTTAAAATCCATTCTTTAATTTTGTCAAGAAAACAATGAGCTCACTTGCTGTCTCAAAAAGTCTTTATTAAGATCAGGAAAGATCTATTCTTATTGTTTATTATCTAGCCAAATTTACTGGTTACCTCTTTGAGAGCACCTTGTTATTTACAGGTGGAACTCTCATAAAATCCATACAGGTAGTCCCTGGGTTAAGTAATATTTGACCCATAAATAAATTCCTCTTTATGCAAATTGTCCCTTAAATTACATATTTGCATTATTATGGAAACACATTATTGTACACTTTGTTAACAAGTACACAAATTCGTAAGTTTCATGTTTCTCTTCCCATTGGTGTTTGCACTGCCTTGAAGTCACGTCATTTATGCTTTGATTTTCGAGTAGACACTTCTCATAACAAATGTCCTTTAATGGAAAGATTTTCTTCTACTTAATTGACAACATTAATATTAAACTATTTTCTTCTGTCTTCTATAGTTCTTTTCACAGTTCCTAATTTGATTTCTTCTATATATTTATACTTCAAACACAGATGCGTTCAAGGCCAGTACTGGCTAACTGCTGGTATACTCAGTCAGTATCAGCTCCATCATTGACTGTTATGCTCCATCATTATGCTCCTTCAAAGGATGCAGACATCCTATCTCACACAGGCCACAAATGGCAGACCTATACTATGGCATCGATATTTAAAAATGAGGTAGGAAACAATAATGAGAGAAATCTAAAGATTCAGAAGTAGTCTAATAATTGATGTAAATTGCTGTGAGAAAACTAACTTTCTGACTACAGAGAATGGTTGATTCATTTAAACCTGAGAAAGTGATGACCTTCTTAGATAGTATTCTCAGTTCTTATACCTTACTGAAGAAAGAGACAATTTTAGACAGTTTTGAAGGGCTTGAAGAAAATTTGAGGTGGTTTCCTGTGAGTCCAATCAGCACCACTTAATCAGAAGTCCTCAATTTGTGAACTTTATACAACATATACATGACATTATAGACAAGGGATCATTTTTTCCAAGGTTGTAATCAATGTCAATAATCCAAAAAATCAGCATGAAATTTTCTGACTCTTTTGGCTGACAATCATTTTTAAATCAAACTATTAACTTCCCATGAGTTTAACAACCTCAGAATCAAAAATGGAAGGGATGTAAGATTGTTTTGTTCAGAGCCTTTAAAGACTGTAGTATGGAACCCGGTTTCTAGGGTTCTACAGGCCTTTCCTAAGAGGATTGCAGCTCCACGGTTTTGTGATGTTACTGAAATTTACGAAAACAATTTCTAAGTCCATATCCTTGATCTTCTTTATTTCCAAATCATAATACATTATTCACCTTGCAGTAGTATAGCTTATGACAAGGGAATGGTGCTAGGACTGACTAGGGAAAGCAGCTGTAGCTACAGGTATGTAACTAAACTGTTTTGTGGGAAACCACATGCGAAAGAAAATAAAAAATAACAAAGTACTGCTGTCATCGTTTCAACTTGCACCCCATGGCCGTTTCCCTCATTACTTGTTTTATTATCAGCAGTATGCTGGATTGCTGACTCTCCCAAACACACCTGGAAACAAATCAAACTGATAACATTTCACTTGCTTTACAAAAGAATGTTAAAACATACAGCACCTTGACCAAGTTCCCACACTTTCTAAATATTTGAGAATACCTAACATTAGTCCATTTGCTTCCTTCTGAAATGAATTAAACTCAACTCCATTCTAGAAGCCATTCACTGATATTCTAAAGCTGTGTTCTTTAAACTGTGGTACATACACTGGCGCATCTCTGTGACATGTTACCAACCTGCAGTGAAATAAAGCAAACCGACTCCATCTCAGAACACACTGTTTTAACTAGTCTTTTTTTTTTTTTTCCTTCCTAGCAAGAGTTTCTCACTGAAGGAAGCAGTGCATTAATCTACATTCTGGTGAAAGTGCCTCACCTCTTCTTGAATTAGTAACAAACTGTATGCAGATGAGTACTCAATAGCAATATCCTAAAGAATTCCAGAAAAAGATGTTCTCATAATTTTGCAATGGTCTCCAAAGAGAGGAAATTTCCCCTCCAGTTTAATACCTAACTGAAATTGCTACAGCTTCAATTTAATCCCACTCTCTTATCCTTTATGCTGTTGAGAACAGGTGTTTAAATAACATTTTTCCCTGTATATTTAAAAGGCGATCTCTCCTCCCCCATTGGAGCCCTCTTGATAAACGAATTTTGAATAGAGTCAATTGGGAAGTCCACCAACTTGAAATCATGTACTTCTAGTATAATAAACAACTCAAAACAAGTTACACTGAGTTCTTATATCTCTCATTTATATAAGACATATGCCCACATACCATTTAATAACATCAAATTCATAATCAATGCTGTAGAGTCTCAATTTTCTTTTCAGAGTTTACAATCTACCATACTTAAAAAAAGACAGAATAGGTTAAAATGAAAATACAGCTAGTTTTTCTTTAGATTGTTAGTATCTGGGCTATTGGTTTACCATTAAGGAAAAACAATGTAATTATAGTAAAAACAGATGTCACATGTTCTCTCTCTTCTGCGCCTGCCTACAGCTTAGGCCCTGCCTAGTCGGTCCCTTATTGTGTAACAACAGTGGCAAAATTAAACACTAAACACTGTGGACGCGCAGGACAAGGGCCATCACCAAACGTGCACAAGAAGTGCTTCCTCATATACTCCACCTCCATTAGTTCCTGCTGGGCTATGACTTAGTACTATGCAGTAAGATATTTATTGATGTTATTTTAAAAACACTGAAGTAAAATACTGCACAGGACTACAGGCAGACCTCGTTTTATTACACTTCACTTTATTACACGTCGCACATGATGTGTTTCTTTACAAACTGAAGGTCTGTGGCAACCCTGTGCCGAGCAAGCCTAACGGTGCCATTTTCCCCAGCAGCATTTGCTCACTTCGTGTCTCTGCGTCACATTTTGGTAATTTTTGCAATATTTCATTTTCACTGTTATTATGTTTGCTATGGTGATCTATGATCGGTGATCTTTGATGTTACTGCATTTTCTAGCATTAAGGTATTTTTTACTTAAGGTATATACATTGCGTTTTTAGACATAATGCTATTTATTGTATACTTAACAGACTACAGTTTAGTATAAAAATCACTTTTATATGCATTGAGCAACCAAAAACTTCATGTGACTACTGCAATACCCACTTTACTGCATTGGTCAGGAGCTGAACGTGCAGTCTCTCTGAGTTCTGCCTGCATTTCATTACCTGAATTTGTAAGTTTCTCATCTCAGTCTCCTAAACAGACATTTCATATATCAGAAAATAAATTGGAAAAGACATATTCTATTTCCTAACATTTAAATATAAATTTAGATAAATTTATCTGTTTATCTATCAAAGCTGACAGTTATTTAACATAACAGCCAAACACAAGCTCTAAATTAACGTGCTTATGGCAAAGGTAGTAAAGACTCAATAAGAAGCATAAAGAAAAGGTTTAAAAGGCAGGAACTGATAAATCAGAATAGAAAAGAGTAAATTATATCCTTGAAAATATTCTTACAAATAAACAAGTCAAGCAATATATCTAAAGACAATGAGCCTCTAATTATTCGATTTTAGAAAGATCAGTTACATAACAATATTCTTCAAAAGTCCTCAATGGATGTGGGAACTAGATTGTAGAATAACAGAAAATTAATGAAAGTAGCAATCATACATGCTATGTTTACGATGGCTGACAATAAAATGGAACAACAGTTCACTTAGTCCTTATCTCCAGTTCCAAACCTCCAATTATTTATGAACTATCTCCACTTGGTATCTTACCTCAAACTCAACATATGGAAATGAACCAATTCTGAGTCCCACACCATGGCCCCCTTCAACTTCACTGTTTATTTCAATATCACTAATATTGTCCAAGTCAGTGTGATTTGAAACTTCAGCATTATCTTTTTAAATTTCTTCTTTTTAAAAATTCTAAAATTTTAAAAATTCTAAAAATTCTAAATTGCAAAAAGTAGAACAGTGCACCCATATCCCACTGCCCATTTTTCATCTGTGAAAAAGATTTTGCCATATTTGATTCATATATTCATTTTTTTCTTTGCTGAGCTATTTCAAGGTAATCCTAGAGATCATGTAAATTCACCCTCCACACACATATTTTTTAATGCTTTTTCTGTCTCTGCATCATCCTCCACATGGAGCTACTCATTAAATCCTACTCTTTATTCCCCAAAATACCTCACAGAAATTAATAACAAAAACCAAAAGATGCTAAAGTGTGTGGCAGACTGACTTTAAAATGTCCTCAATTTCTTCCTCCACCCCTGTATCCACACTCTCTCAAATGAGACTCCCATTAAGAAATGGAGTGTAGTTCCCCATTCCTTGAATCTGGGCTGGCCTTACCGCTTGTTTTGGGCAGTACAATGTGGCAGAGGTAACAGTGAGCTAGTTCCAAGCCTAGGTCTTAAAATGTCTTCTTGTACAGTTTCTTTCTCTCTCTTTGGACCCCTGCCTCCTCTATGACAATAAGCTGGAGGATGAGAGATGACAAAGCAGAGCTGAGTGCACCCAGGTGGTGCCATTCTGCACCAGGTAGCACCCTGCCAGCTGACTGTGAATTCATGAGCCCAGCCAAGATGAACCAGGCCAGCCCAGATCAGCAGAATCTTTCAGCTGATCCACAGATCTGTGAGCAAAAATAAATGCTTACTGCTGTGATGCCACTGAGGCTTTGTGTTTGTTGTCAGCTGCATTACTGTGGCAATAAATAACTAATACGAAAATGGGTACTAACGAAACTTAAAATATGTGGCACTGACTTTGGGACCAAAGTAACGGTTAGTTACAATTACAGAGGCAAAAAAAATAATGCGGAAACTATAGGAGACTTAAAAAACAGTGACCCATGTTTTGCAGTGATGAACTTTTTGTCAGTATGCTTTCAAACAATAACTTAGAAGAAGTCAGACACTGTACCCAAGAAACTTTTGGACTCGAGCAGACTAATTTCCTGGCAGAATATTGGAAATATCACCTGGTTGCTCCTAGCAAGGGTAGTAAGGTTTTGCAAGAAAGAGATGAGCTAAAGAAAGACCTGATCATTTTACAAGCAGAATCTAGAGGAACCAAGACTTCCTGGGGAGGAAAATAAAACTGCTTACAAAGATCTAATCAAGGGAGTGGCTGTAAATCCCTTTCTTAGATCTCCAAAGGAGTTAAGGGCAGTGTCTAAGTAGACATTCTCAGCTTGACAAAAAGGCTTTTAGGAAGTTAAAGGGCGTGATCCCACAGAATTCTGACTTCCAAATAGTAGTGATTCATTGAGAGAGTAGTCATGTCTCAATAAACAATTGTGGGTGTGGGTTTCAGAGCACGGAATGGACTATATCAGACATACAGAATCCCCATAAAGTTTTACAGTTGAGTTTCACTGGCCAAAGAGCCCCCAGCCCAGACCTGGCTTGGCCTTGTAACTTGCTTAGCCAGCAGAATGCAGTGAGGAAACAAGTGTGCTAATACAAGGGATCCTGCAACTTCCGCTCTCTTTCTTGGACTCCTGCCTCTGCCATAAGAACAAGCCCAGGCTGTCCTGAGAGACCACGTGGAGCAGAGCAGAGCACAGCTGTCTGTTTTTTTCAACAAGATGGCAAAGCCAAGACAGACAGACAAAAAACAGAAGATTTCTCTCATCCTACCCGGGTTGGTCACAGCCCCACTGCTACCACTGCCAGCACAGGAATTCAGGTTTGTATCCTGAGACATTGTGAGCACATCCACACTGCTCCCTGCGCCTCTATTTCTTCTACACGACCATCCATCCAATATCACCATGCTCTTCATCATGTCAGTAAGTGCTGATTGTAATAACAGTGACAGTTTCATCCTTCCTTGCAAACAATCAATGGCTACCCAAATTCCTCCAGACATCAAAAGTCCTTCACAAACATAACCTCTCCTCTCTTTACTATCTTTTCACAACTCTACTAGAGAATATCCAACCTCCTACTACTCTTTAAAATAATCTGTTCATCCCTGTTTCCGAGACTGACTCATGATGCACTCTCCTACTAAGAGGGTCTTTCACCTTATCCTCTGCCTATAAATCTTATCCATACCTTGATCCTATCCCTCCATTATGCTTTTCCTAACGTACAAGCCCAGAAAGATACCTTTCTCTTCTGATTCCTAGAGCACTTTCTATACATACCTTTTGAGGAGTCAACATTTTGTGTTCCTACAACACTTTGTGTTTTGTGTATATATGTTTTATTTTTCCCACACACTGTTAGCTTTTAAAAAGCAGAAATTAGATCTTAAACATTTTCATTAAAATCCTCTCAATGCTCAGTACAAATTCATAAACAAACGTTAAATATATCCAGCATTATCATTAAATCCATGTGAATATACTCAAATATATATTTAGAAATAAAATTTCCCTGAGAAAATAGTTGAATATAGCTCATTGTTTTCCTTATATATGGTGGAACAAGAATATGTAATTAAATTTAAATGAAAACTGTACAATTTATCTTATGCAAAATATATAATTTTCACATTAAAATACAAACCCTCTCTGAAATAAATCCACATTGTAGAACTTGTTTAGCTCCACGGAGAATTCTACCATTGCTTGAACTTCAGTCATTTTTAATTTATAGTCAGAAGACAAATCTGGTAACAGCACCTTGGTTAAAGAAGGGAAAAAAAAATCATGAAAGCACAATAAAAATGCCAACTTACAAAATCACTAATATTAAACATTTTTCAGAGTATGATACATAGGCAGGAAATAAAAGTGAAGCTAATTAATACAGTGCTCCTACGTTAGCCTGACCCGACTATATAGCACCAGAATCTATACTCACTAAATATACTTACTAATGAAATACTTACTAAATAGCACTACTCTAGAAGATATGCCCTGTTAGAATGCATTTTCTAAGATTTGTTTTCCTTCGTGACAACTATGTGATAATAAATAATATAGCAAATTGCTAAAAGTAACTTCTGACTTTATCATAGATAAAACAGTAACTTTTGAAGAAAAAATTATGCTACCCAATCATTCTCTTCTAGTTCTACATTGCATATAAAGGCAACTTCAGAGTCAAAACAAAAGAATTAACATTCTTTAATTCCCATTTAAATTCATGAAGCTTTTTCTCTGTCAGGTGAAGTTCTTAAGTGACTGTTAATTTTTAAATTTCAAAAAAAAATTTTCCCTCATTACAAAAGCCTAAAGTGTTCATTTTCAAGAGGTTAAAAAAAATAGACAAGCAAAAAAAAAAAACCCATTCACAATTCTATCCATTGAAATACATACTTTGGTATATATTCTTCATTCGTGTGTACATTTGTACAATTTCTATAAAAGTAGGATCGAACTACATGTACATTTTATAACCTGTGTATTTCACTTTATTGATGAACACCTAGTTAATAACTATTATACTGTGAATATTATAATTTAAGCAATCTACTGCTGTTGGGTATTTCAGTGGTTTCCATCTTCACACTATTTCGAAAAAGCATTATCACAATTATCCTTATCAGTGACACATGCTTTAAAAAGCAGTTTGGAGTAAGAGAGTGTTGAAAGACAATTCTGAGAGTCTTGTGTTTCTGCATGTCTTGCAGGCAGAGACACTGACCGCCTTTATTCTGGACTATTTTTCAAGGACATATGTTTCGCACAGTCTGAGGAGTCAGATACAGTGTCTCATACTGGAATTAAGGGCAGATCTATTTACTGTGCAATGTAATAAAGTCTCCCCTGAGGCATAAGTCAGCAGGCTCACTGTCCGTCATAAAAGATTTGGGTTCCTCAGCTCAGGGGTCCTCTCCGTAACTCCACCTACTCTTACGCAGGGGGCCTCATACTCTAGCCAGTGCTATTGCCATGCATATAAACTATCATTTTCTCTGATCCAGGAATCTCATGTCTCCTGCCCACATCCATGGCGCTGCAGCAGGCTAACTTGTTACTTTGCAAGCGGGATAAATTCTCAGACCCTTCACAGTTCTTAAAATAGTTCTTCATAGAAATCTGGCAAGTATTTTGATCTATTATGAATTAAATGCCATATTCTTACCTCTGCTGATCAAAACTTCATTTTAATATCATTAAATAACCAATGTTGTACTTCCAGTTACTGATTCTTGCTAAAAAAATATTGTTCCCCCTATGAGAAAGAAAAAATAACATCTCAAACAAAATAGCAGACATAAAAATGTCCATTTTCAGGAAACCTATGCGTCGTTAGTTACTTAGTACTTTCAATTTATCTAAAAGATCCATACCCTCCATAAGCCTTAGGAATAAGTTTTAGAGATGTTTTCATTCAGTTTCACATATAAACTATTATATCTTTGTTATGCTTCACTTGTATATACTTCAAAGTACAATAATAAAGGAGTGCTTTCTGAGTTCAGTGATTCAGAAACAATCTTCATGAATACCCAAAACAGTATAAGCTTATTAATTTTTAAGATGTAAATTCACCATTTTAAATTATGTAATTCTGGAGTAATAGTCTATTGTATATATGTACCACATCTTCTTCATCCATTCGTCTGTCGATGGACATTTAGGTTGCTTCCATGTCCTGGCTACTGTAAATAGTGCTGCTATGAACATTGGGGTGCATATATCTTTTTTTAATTATGGTTTTCTCTGGGTATATGCCCAGTACTGGGATTGCTGGGTCATAAAAGGAACAAAACTGGATCATTTTTAGAGACGTGGATGGAGACTGTCATACAGAGTAAAGTAAGTCAGAAAGAGAAAAACAAATATCGTATATTAACACATATATGTGGAATCTAGAAAAATGGTATAGATGAACCTATTTGCAAAACAGAAATAGAGACACAGATGTAGAGAACAAATGTATGGACATCAAGGGTGGAAAGGCGGGGGTGGGAGGAATTGGGAGATTGGGATTGACACATATACACTATTGATACTACGTATAAAATAGATAATTAATGAGAACCTACTGTATAGCACAGGGAACTCTTCTTAATGCGCTGTGGTGACCTAAATGGGAAGGAAGGCCGAAAGGGAGGGGAGATATATATGTATGTATGTATATATATATATATATATATGTGCGTGTGTGTGTGTGTGTATGTGGTTGATTCATTTTGCTGTACAGTAGAAATTAACATAACATTGTAAAGCAACTATACTCCTATAAAAATTAATTTAAAAATATGTATTTCCCTTGGTGGAGTGATTTCTGAAACTTCACACACATCCACACACACACAGATATGTGAAATGTGTGTGTATATACATACACACGTATGCTATGAGCTATTTAAAATATTTTGACGAAAAAGGTTGCCTGGATATGCTATGGATAGATTTTTCACACTCCAAATATTTATTGCTTAAATTTAAAAAAAGTCTTTTGCCCTTGGTATAATTATTTAGGTACTAAATATGTTAGAATAAAGACCACATTCTCTCTTCCTCATACATTTTTTTCTTCTCTCCATCATACAGATATAGACTTTACCACCTTCCATAATTGTTATTTTAAACCTTAATAATCACATCAAAAAGTTTTTACAGTAACTATTCCTAAGGAGATCAAAATGATACTACCTTTATATAAGATATGCCCCATTTCATGGAAGTAGTCTCTTATCTAAGACAGCTTCTCCTGTACATATATTCTTCTGTGTAGGGTTCAGATCATGTTCCAGCCCTGTGACTCAAGTTTGCTTAGGTCTCTATGCCTTAACTTACTCAGATATAAAACACGTATTCATTCATTCAAACATTTATTGAACACTTACTATAAGCTAGGAAATGCAAGAGATCAAGGCATAGCTAAGTTCCCGACACCTCAAAGTGCCACCAGGAAGAGATAAATATATATAAGTACTGCACAATGGTTAAAACAAGGCTGAGGATCTGAGCCCCAGATCCAACATTCTGGTAGTTACCCCTCTAGTGTCTTCATTTCCTTCATGGAATATAGCATCCCTACCACCTAAATTAGTAGGCCTGTTATCTGGGGAAGAAACAAACTTTTTTCTCATTTAAGCCATTTTACTTTTGGATCCCCTTACAGCAGGCTTTTCCTTAACCCAGAAATTAATACCAAAATTAGAGTATTGCCACAACATAATCCTAAAATGTGTGGCACTGGCTAAGTCACTGGGTAGCAGGCAACAGGGAAACAGATATTACTAGGATAATGGTGACCCTGGTTATAATGGAGCAAAACATTCCATAAACTGTTGCCTACACTAACTTATAGAACTTGGTGCCCATAAAAAGCCCAGAACTTCAGGGAAAGTAGATGAAAAGAACCACAATATTTGTGTGTGTCAGTGGTTCTTTGCTGCATTTACTCAGGCAAGAACTGGCCAGTTTGCAAGGTAAGATGGAAGGAAATATAGAGATGTGGGTCCTTAGTACCTGCATTATCAGGAGATAAGATTATTAGTACTTTTCCCAAAGACTTCTATTAAGACTTTATTTTTCAAAACAAATTTTTATTGGTGAATAGTTGATTTACAATGTTGTATTAGCTTCAGGTGTACAGCAAAGTGATTCAGTTACATATATATATTCTTTTCAGACTCTTTTCCACTATACTTTATTACAAGACATTGAACATAGTTCCCTGTGCTATACAATAGGTCCTTGCTGTTTAACTATTTTATATATAGCAGTTTTTGTATCTCCTAATCCCAACCTCCCAATTTATCCCTCCCCCCTCTTTCCCCTTTGGTAACCATAAATTTGTTTTCTATGTCTGTGAGCCTATTTCTGTTTTGTAAATAAGTTCATCTGTAACATTTTTTTTAGATTCCACATATAAGTGATACCATATGATATTTTTCTTCCTGTCTCACTTACTTCATTTAACATGATAATCTCTAGGTCCATCCATGTTGCTGCAAATGGCATTATTTCATTCATTTTTTATGGCTGAGTAGTATTTCATTGTATATACATACCACATCTTCTTTATCCATTCATCTGTCAATGGATATTTAGGTCATTTCCATATCTTGGCTATTGTAAACAGTGCTGCTATGAATATAGGGGTACATGTACCTTTTCAAATGATGGTTTTCTCCAGATATATTCCCGGGAGTGGGATTGCTGGACCATATGGTAATTCTATTTTTAGTTTTCTGAGGAACCTCCATACTGTTTTATATAGTGGCTACATCAACTTATATTCCCACCAACAGTGAGGAGTTCCCTTTTCTCCACATCCTCTCCAGCATTTGTTATTTGCAGATTTTTAATGATGGTCATTCTGACCAGTACAAGGTGGTACCTCATTGAGGTTTTGGTTTGCATTTCTCTAATAATTGGCAATGTTAAGCATCTTTTCATGTGTCTATTGGCCATCTGCATGTCTTGTTTGGAACAATGTCTACTTAGATCTTCTGCCCATTTTTCGATTGTTTGTTGTTTTGTTGTTGAGTTGTATGAGCTGTATATTTTGGAAATTAAGCCCTTGTCAGTTGCATCATTTGCAAATATTTTCTCCCATTTTGTAGGTTGCCTTTTCGGTTTTTTTTATGGTTTCCTTTACTGTGCAGAAACTTCTCAAGTTTGATTAGGTCCCATTTGTTTATTTTTGCTTTTATTTCCATTACTCTAGGAGATGGATCCAAAAAATATTGCTACGATTTATGTCAAAGAGTGTTCTGCCTACGTTTTCCTCTAGGAGTTTTACAGCATTCAGTCTTACATTTAGGTCTTTAATCCTAAATGTATATGGTGTTAGAGAATGTTCCAATTTCATTTTTTTATATGCAGTTGTCCAGTTTTCACAGCACCACTTATTAAAGAGACTGTCTTTTCTCCCCTGTATATTCTTCTCTCTTTTGTAATAGATGAATTGACCATAAGAGTGTGGGTTTATTTATGGGCTTTCTATCCTGTTCCATCAATCTATGTGTCTGTTTTTGTGCCAGTACCATACTGTTTTGATTACTGTAGCTCTGTAGTATAGTATGAAGTCAGGGAGTGTGATTCCTCCAGCCCTGCTCTTCTTTATCAAGATTGTTTTGGATATTTGGGGTCTTTTGTGTTTCCATACAAGTCTTAAAATTTTTTGTTCTAGAGAACCCTAAAGATGCTACCAGAAAACTACTAGAGCTCATCAATGAATTCAGTAAAGTTGCAGGATACAAAATTAAAAGACAGAAATCTGTTGCATTTCTAGAGACTAACAATTAACTATCAGAAAGAGAAATCAAGGAAACAATCCCATTTACCATCATTTCAAATAGAATAAAATGCCTAGGAATAAACCTACCTAAGGAGGCAAAAGACCTACACTCTGAAAACTATAAGATGCTGACAAAAGAAACTGAAGTCAACACAGACAGATGGAAAGATACACCTTGTTCTTGGATTGGACGAATCAATATTGTTAAAATGACCACACTGCCCAAGGCAATCTACAGATTTAATGCAATCCCTATCAAATTACCAACGGCATTTTTCGCAGAACTTTTAAGAAATCTTGATGAAACGAATCTAGCGCTGTGGCTAAGATTATATTTTAGGGTGCTGCCATCCCACCCCCCAATGCCTGCTGTTTCAGATGGCTTCAAGACAGTGGCCATTAGAATGAGATAAAGTGGTCAGCGCACAGAGAGCAGTAAATAAGGCAGGCTTAAGAACTACACCAGGAAACAATTTTGCTATAGTCACTGGCACCAGAACGGAATGGAGACAAACATAAAAGAATCCCAATATATTTTTGAGAGAACTGTATTTGTCAGAGAAATTATAAGCTAACCTACAAACACCTGTGACCATGGCACTTGCAGGATAGCAAGCAAGCCTGCAGTAGCAGGAAACTGACTATGAAAGCTATATACCCTCCAAAGTTGGGAAATTTTCAATACCAACTTCAGATGTGGTCATGGAGGTTAACGTAAGGAAGAAACACCCAGACAGCAAAGACTGGGGTCATAGTGCAATGAATATAGGCATTCTTACCAGAAAGCAGAACTAAGGATAATAGATGCTACACCATTACTGCCCAGCATTACTCTCAACCAGAGACCTCTATGTGTCTCTCACTGTTTACTTACCCAAATGGAAAATTTTATTATTCTTTTCCTGTTTCTGATTCAGGAACAAATAACTGTGTTTTGCCTACAGGTTCAGGAACAAATTACTGTGTTTTGCCTACAGGTCACTGGACTTGCGGATCTGACAGGAAGTACTGATCGCTTAGTTGGATTAGTGCAACAAGAGGATTGCACCTGGGTTGTCTCCTTTGGGGAAGGGAGCTGGAGTGTTTTCAATAGGTAGGATGAAGGATACACATGGATATTTGGTGCCAAACTGCAAGACTGTGGTCAACTACTTGTCATTTCTGTTTTCCTCTTCCTCACTGCTGAATGGTCACCCAGCCTGAGACTACGTTTCCCAACCACCCTTGAGGCAAGTGTGGCCAATCGATCCTGTGGACCGCAAACTGAAGTAATATATGCAATGTCTGCCTCATTTGTTTAAAAGGAAATTCTTTGCCCTGGACGTCATTGCTTCCCTTTTTTACGGGCCGGAATACCTTCTGAATAGTGACCCAGTATTGACCACACAGATTAGGACAAAACCTGAAGAATGGTAAACAGAAAGATGGAAAGATTCTGGATTCCTGAATGGTTTCATAGAGCACAGATGTCGAACATATCTAGACTGTTCAGATTTTTATGTCTTATAACTCTTTATTACAGAAACTGTACCTAACCTATACCCTAAGTGATACATCCCCCACTCTAGGCTATTTTCAAAGAGGAAGGCAGATGATCTTTTATATTATGTATTACATATATTAATTAATAATTATGTTATATAATTATATACAATATAAAATGCTATAAAATGACATACATTATTTGAAAATAATTCAAATTGTCTGTCTTTGTTCTGATTCAAACCCCAAACGGCTTCCCACCACATTCAGCAGCAGTGTCTCACAAGGGCTTGTAATGACAACCTTACAGAATCTGGATCTTCCATCACTTCCCTGTTCTCATCTCCTACCAGTCTGCCCACTCCAGTCACATGGTTTCCTTGCTATTCCCCACACACATCAGAGAGATTCCTGCTTCAGGGCATCTGCAGTGGTTCCCTGAAACACTCTTCCCTCCAGAACATCCAAATGACTCACTCTACTCCTCCTAGCCTTGATTCAAATGTTACCTTCCCAAATAGGCTTTTCCGGGCCACACCCTCTAAAACAGGACTCTCTCTCCTGACACACCCTATCTCTTTCCTCCTTTATTTTTTCTACTCCACACCAATCTCCATTTAACAAACCAAAGATTCTACTTAGTAGTCTTTATTCTCCCCAGTAAAATGTAAGCTTCATGAAGGCAGGAAATTCTAACTACTCTGTTCACAGCTGTACCCCACTGCCTGCCACATGGCAGGCACTTAATTTAAGATCTTAAGAACACTTAATAAATTAGCTTTAAATATTCCATAAATATTAACTATTAGTATTTTTCTCCTATTTAAACCCAACCGATTTGAAGAAAGGAATCATTACACTGATGTATTGAAAACAGTCTTGCATGAATAAACTTTTATGATAAAATTCCTTTACCAGTATAAGTCCAAGATCTGTTAGCAATTTCCTTCACTTTTCGTCTCATATCCTGCTGTGCTTTTTGTTCTTTTGTTGATGCCTAATTTTCCTCAATTCATCCCTTTTTACTGATTATTCCCTAAGTAGAAACATATGTGTACAGATATATACAGAGTAATACTGATAAATCTATTTTTCATTCCCCCCCAAAAAACAAAAAAGAATTATTTTTATATGTTGGTAGAAGAAAAAAATTCAAAGGAGACGAGACTAAAGCAAAAGGAGAGTAGGCAAAAAAGAAAGGAAGGAAAAATTCAGAGCACTCTCAGAGTCCAGGGGGATCTGTGGGACCCTCTCCTCATAAACCGCTCTTCCCCATCATAGGGAGTAACTGCTACTAAGGTCCACACAATCCCTGCTGGCCCAGCACCATCAGAGGCTTCTAAATTTCCAAGTAGATATTGAAAATGTTTTTCCTAAAGGTTTTCACCTAAATTTTAGATGTTGCCAGCTAGTTAAAAAACAAACACAGGGGCTTCCCTGGTGGCACAGTGGTTAAGAATCCACCTGCCAATGCAGGGGACACGGGTTTGAGCCCTGGTCTGAGAAGATCCCACATGCTGCGGAGCAACTAAGCCCGTGTGCCACAACTACTGAGCCTGCGTTCTAGAGTCCGCGAACCACAACTACTGAAGTCCATGTGCCACAACTACTGAGCCTGTGTACCTAGAGCCCATGCTCCGCAAAAGAGAAGTCACCGCAATGAGAGGCCCACTCACTGCAATGAAGAGTAGCCCCTGCTCGCCGCAACTAGAAAAAGCCCACACACAACAACAAAGACCCAACACAGCCAAAAGTAAATTAAATTAAATTAAATTAAAAAAAAAGCCAAACAAACACAAACAGAACAAAACCTGTGTAGTGAAAATCAAATTCCTCTACAGGACAAATTCATTCAAAGTTTGCAATGTCTGACTTCCACAGATTCTCATGCCACTCAGTTCATCAGGTAAAGAATCTTTCATGAAAGAGGGAAATCCTGGCCTGTCTTCTCTCAAGGAGGAAAGAAATTGAAGAGAGGGAGCCTTTCCTTTTACCCAGACGTGCCTGGGAGACTCTCCACTGCCAGAAACTCCCTGCACCCCCGGAAGCTGTGAGCTTCATGGCCTCTTGCACAGTCTGCTAGACAGCTCATATCTGTCACTTTCATCTGAGCCTCTGAAGCTATGGGAACCCTGGCTTACCTGAGACTGTCCACTCTGCTCTCCTGGCCCTGGCAAAGTAGCCTAAACAGAATAACTTGAGAGGTCTGTTCAAGAAGAGTCCCTGCCTGGGCCATTTCCTAGGTCCCTAAGAAAGAACTGAGCTGCGTAAACTACAAACCTCAATCCAAAGATGCCACAGGGGAAACCTCAACCAGAAACTGCCCCTGATACTAAGTGAGAAACGTAGGCACAAATGCTCTTAGGTCTGAAGAGGGACTTCTCTGACAGTCAAACCCGACAATCCCCTGTAACACCTCAGGGAAAGGCAGCCCACTCCCAAAGGAACGCGGTCACCTATCAGACTGGAAGACGGCCTTGGCCCTCAAGAGTCGCTACATCCCACATGGCGGCCAGCAGCCACAATGGCTACTGAACAACAGAAATGCGACTAGTGTGACCAAGGAACTGAATTTAAAATTTTTAATTCGTTTACATTTACATCTAAACACTGAAGCAGTGTAGACATTTTTTTCATTAAACATAACCTTATTGGTTTGATAGGGCTGTATTTTACTTTAACTGTTAAAGATGAGTGTGCTGAGATATACTGTAGCTGTAAAGCACACACCGGGTTTCAAAGACTTAGTACAGAAAAAGAATGTACATGTCTCATTAATATGTTTTTTATATTGATCACATCTTGAAATAATATTTTGGATATGTTGGATTAAATAAAATATACTATACAAATTAATTTTATCAGTTTGTTTTTATTTTTTAAAATGTAGCTCCTAGGGCATGTTTAATTACACGTATCTCACATATTTCTACTGGATCTTAGTCTAGGAATGCCAAGCCAACTCCCTAATCACTAGGGTGCACAGTAACTGCCCCAGAAACAGTGCTGGGTGCATAAACACTGTGCCTAGCTTCTAAGATCAGGGATTCTCACACCCATGGGATCAGCTGAGACCTCCGGTATCCGCAAAGAGGAGTCCGGGCGTGGATACCTGGGAAAATGTGGGAGATGCTCCTGCACCACCAATACCCATCCTGAAACAATAGCTAAACATTTTGAGCTCAGCCTGAACTCCTGAGTGTTTCAGAAACCTAAAAGAGGACACAGAAATATCTGAAACTAAGAGGCACAGTTAGTTCAGAGGTTCCTTAAAAAAGACTAGAGACCACAGGCGATGATGAGATCTTTTCTCAGAAATCAAAGAGCTAACGTCTTGACCCTTGAACTATGAACCCCAAACAGATGTTCAGAGGATATTCTTTCTCCTAAGGCCGAGGGTAAGAAGGTGAACAAATTGGAGATTCCAGACACTCTCTTTGTCAACCTAAGAAATAAAGGCACCACTTTTATCAATTATGGAGCCAATGGCTCCAGCTTCTGAATTCCATTCCCAAGTCAGCAGCCATGGGACAAATGGGTTCAGAGCCTGTAATACTGACCGTTCAAATAATGATGCCCAATTGTATGCAGATGTTAGGTACTAAAGATACCACATAAGGTAAGAAATACGTATGGACCAACTTACCCTTAGAAAGGCTCCACATTGGCAATCAATACATCATTTCTCAATGAATAAAGCACATTCACTTTTTCTTCCAGCTTTAGGAAAAAAATCACTGGTTCTTCAGATGAACACTAGATAATGTAGTAAACTTGCACTGAGGGGCCATAGTGTACAAAAATCTATACATCTCTAAATGTTCACACTCAATGTAGTGAGATGCTCACATTATGATAGACACATAGAAACAAATGAAAGAACATCAAATTCAAGCCCAACCAGATGAGGGACTCACACTATGACAGATATCTGAGGACTGAGACTGACATTTGGGATCTGGGACCAGTAAAGGGAAGGGCATCAAACATATACAGTTAAATTCAAGTTTGTTAAATAGGAATACGATGGGAACAAAGAAATCCTCTAGATCTAGAAGGAGGTTAACTCAATCCATTTAATACTAGTTAGTCAATTTTGGGTCCATTTTTTTGGGCCTTCTCCCATGAATAAACAGGAAGCCCCAAAGAGGCACTCCGCAAGAAGCCTTCAGAATACTGTCTCATAACCTTGCAAATAATAAAAAGATTCCTGTAACACTCAAGTTCTGTAGCAAACCAAGGAGAGTAGGAAGATGTGTCTCTTGGCGAAAGTACGCTCAGCCGCCACCTTTCCTAAGGACCACTCACCTAGGGCACAGCAGAACTCCAGTCCACAAGGGGCCGGCCCTCACCGTCTTTGAGCTAATCTTGACCAATTCAAACCAGACAGCCATATACTGAAAACAACCAGCCAGTGACGTCTGTACTAGTCTTGCACCTCTCACCCTGCTTTCTGGTGTAATTCTGGCCACCTAAGCCGGTTAAGTCTGCATTGCTTGGTTCAGTCTAAATACCTGGCCTATGGTCTTGTTTCTTGATTGACATTCAGTTCCCTTTAGGACTGGCTGAGGCCTCGACACCCTGCCCAGCTCTGGAAGCTCCCTATTTCAGGGGTTAAGCATGCTAAGTCCCTGGATTATACCCTACTCTAAAACAGCCAAGCCACCCGGCATCTCTTGACTCTGAGGCTCACCACCACTCAGATGGCATCTAACCTTTTTGCCTCCACGATTATTCGCACACACAACACCCTTTCATCAGTGACATCTCTCATCTTAAAAGGTGATTCTCAACAAAGATGAGCTTAAGAGAACCGCTAGAGTAAAGGGGACATGTAAAGTGAGGAAAGTCACCGGTCTAGAACGCTTTGCTGCTACTCATCACTCATCGAAACGAACTCCTGAGGGCCACATACTGTATGCACTAATTATAGAAATATTTAAGAAGAGAATAGAGTACTAAGTTCTTCTCTTCTGGGGAGAGGGTAAGAGGGAAATCCTGCAAAGGAAAGATAAGCAAAATAGCTTGATAGACAAATTATATTTTAAAAAGCTATACGTTTCCCTGTTGATACCAAATATAGACCAAATGGCAGTATCGAAACTTTTTGGATTACTTACTCTTCACCAGTAGCTTTTATTACTGCACCTAATTCTCATAAAACTCTGAAAGAGCTATTATTACTCCATTCTACAGGTGAAGAAACTAAGGAGCAAAAAGTTTACATAACTTATCCAAGGTCACACAGTTAGAAAATAATGAAAAGAGGACAAATACCTCAAAAGTGTCAAACTTCATGGCCTATATTTAAACGTGTATAATTCTAAAGTCCACACCTTGTTTTAGGAAATAGATTCAGTAGTCATCAAGTCATGAGATAAATATGCCCCTACTACAAGAAAACCTGAAATCAGAATGCAATATTGATGGAACAATTACACTTGATAAATTAACTATATTCAATTTTCTATGTAATTAACATTATTCCCTAATCATGAAATCTTCAAATTCCTCACACCCACAAATACAAAATCTGAAGTTTAAAGGCATTGCTATCTTCTGATTTCTTCAAAATTGGGGTTTAAACAGTTGTGTCTAATAAAAGAGAAATATATTATTATTACTCATCTTAGAACTGACACTTAGATTAAGAAGCACTCTCAGAACATTGTTAATTTTCAATAACTGTATTAATATGATAGAAAATCCATAGAAAAAATAATTATTAAACAATGTAGAAAGAATGTCAGTAACTTCTGAGAGTATTTCGATGACTGACTTACCACATGAATGAAGTAAAGAAACTGAGAAACAACTTTTCTTGCTCATTATGGGACACTTGGTAAAAGATACTTTTGACATTACATGGAAAATCGGATTTAATTTATTAAGAGCAGTTCATATAAACTTTTCAGTTGTATATGCCACAAAACAAACCTGCCAGTAACATAATAGAGAACGTCTTTGAATATATCATGTTATTATACATCTTAAAAATCCCAGAATAGCCCCAAGTACCAAACTAGTTACTCCTTTTAACATAAAGAGAAATTCAGAAAGAACCACAATCATTATCTATTACCTAGTTCAGGGATCTGCCCAACATTCTGAAAATATTTCATCTTACTAGTTATCTCAACAGAGAACAAAACTCAGAACCGGAACAGAAAGCACAATCCTCTCTCTGAAAAATATTCCAAGAAACTACCAATGTTTTCTTAACAGCTTCTGCTTTCTTGCTTTCTTCAGTATACCGTTAACTTTGGTAACAGATCCAGGTAACCTGGATTCTAATTCAGACTCTCTAAGCCTCAGTTTTCTCAAATGGAAATAATATTTATAACTCCTAAGTCAAAAGGACCTGACACTTCTATATTTCCATTAAGAAAAAAGAGGCTAATTGTTATTAAATTTAAGCACATCATTGATTACCAAGTATGAACCTGTTAAAAGTGGCAATCTTTGAAAATAAAATGGTAAAACTCACTGTGAAGTCATTCCACTCTATTTCCCTGAAAAATCTAGACCTGCCAAACAACCTGTGCTCTCTGATTTTTCTGAAAATCCCCTGGGCCGATTCATTAGGAACACTTTTTTCTGTATTACCACTCTACTTCTTACTCATATTCATTTCTAAACCTTCTTCCTGACAACTCAAGGAAAAAAAAAAAGATACACTACTCACTTCAGATCTACATACTCCCATCTCCATCCATTTATTTAAACATACAATGAACATATCACAAAACTCACTTTTAAGCAGTTTTTTCTTACTTTTTAAAGTTTTTTGATACTTTGAATCAAAGCAAAGGAAATCCTTGCCCTTTCTATCCCCTAAAGAACCTCCACTCTCAAGGGTCTACATCACAGCAAAGATAAAATATAAGACAAAAGAAGTTTATGAAAGTAACCAAAATCCTGTTAACTTTACTTTTTCAGTTTATGTAAACGTAACTTTACATTTTCAGCAAACATACTGAACGCTGCAGTGGCTGTTTCACTGCATATGAACATTAAACGAGTCCACAGTTCATGGCACATGCTACTAAAACTTTTCACATAAGTCTGAAATTTAAAAAAAACATCTAAATTGCAGTGATCTGGGATTTAAGCATTCAATTATACTTACGACGTAGTCTAAAAGAGATAAAAATTCAGAGTTTATATTGCAATTTTTGCCTGTGGTGGCCCTAAGCATGTTTAAATGATTAGGGCTTACTTTGCTTTTGAAAGATTAGTGGGTAGCCAGCCACCTGTTTACCCACATATTACAGGGAGACACACCCGAGGTATAGAGGTTAAGTGACTTCTACAAACTAATGTCATGACTCATCAGAAGAGTGTAGATCTGATTTCTAGCCCTGTGCCCGCTGTCCACCATGAATCTTTATTTTAATTTCTAAGAGCACAGAATCAACTCACTATAAATACCAATAGGAATTTGTAAGAATTTACTTTTTTAATGAATAGCTACCTAGAAATAGAAAGACTTGCCTTTGAAAGATGGGAAGACCTCCTTCAGAAGCAGCACTTATCTCTAGTTGCACTGGAAAAATCATTTTTAAAATCTTAAAAGCTGAGGAGTTTATCGCCTGCTACCATACACAAGAACTGCTGGTTCTTCCAGAAGAGATGTGGTTTCACCGCCTCAGACCCTAAACAGTGCCTCCTACTTTCATCTCTCATATACCTTCAAATAAGGAACTACACATTTTTGTCTTGGTGCTTCCCTTCTGTACAACAGAAACAGAAAATTTTAATTCCTACCTGACATAGACAACGTAAGGAAGAATTTACTGTTTGTGGACTGCTTTGAGATTCCAGAATGAAATACATAATCCAGTTGTTCTTCGGCCCTAGAATAAACGCAAACTTCACCGAGAGTGACTGCTCCCGCAGATGCCTTCAAAGTAAGATCCTGCAACATTATTTACAGAGAAGTTTTTTGTAAGCCAAATCGTGATCACCATGAAGTAGAGGCAAAAACCTCCACAACTGTTTAGAGAGTTCTTTTACCCAATTCAAAAAGTTAGTGCTTCTGTCCGATATGTCTCTCCTTTAGTAAGGACACTAATTCTGTAAGTTAGTAAAAACTATGCATTTATTACAGAGACCATCACAAAAACGATGCAATCAGTTGCAACAGCAAATGTATAAAATATCAAATTAATAACTGATTTTATTTTTTTTTAATTTGTTAAATTTCATTTAAGACTAGCTCTTGGACAACTGTATTTCCCGGAGGACAATAAAATCTCCAAATTTTAACCTTATGTTTGGAGGTCAACCTTTATATTTTCATCAACTCTGTCCTCAAGTGGCTTCTCTTGACATGTCAGGCAAACACAATTCTTAAAAATTAAAGCTTCTATCAGTAAGTGTAACAGGTTATTGCTACTGTCACTCTTTTGATGATATTTCCAGTCAGTGAAGAAAGAAAAGGAAGAGATCTTATTAAACTGTAAACTGAACTAAGTACACTGAGTGGATACCTGGTTTAGGTAGAAAGTAAAAGAGACTAGAACTCTTCAGAGATTTAATAAGAAGTAAAACGGATTGGCATTAAGAGGCTCGACCTATGCAAACAGAAAAAAGAAAAAGTTTTAGAGAAAAAAAAGCTCAAGATTAGAGAGTAGAGATGGGATCAGGATGGAGAAAACTGGAGGTCAGGGGCCGTCAAACGGAAGAGATGAAGTAGGGACCGAGAGAGAAGGATTCAGGCAGCGAGAGGGGCGTAGAACGAACTCCAGCACAGAGCGATGCTAAAGCCAAACACACCGTCGGAAACTCACACAAGAGAGAGAAGGTGAAGTACCGAAGGGGGTTAATGGGAAGAGCAGAGAGCCAAGGGAGCAATGACAGAGGCGGCGGAGTAGGAAGCCTGGCCGGTGAGGGAAGAGCCGGCCCAGGGATGCACGGGGGGGAGGGGGAGAGAGAAGTCCAGGCGCGCAAGGGGTACCTCGCCTCCCACGGGGGACCACCGGGGATGAAGAGCGGATCCGCGAGGGGGGCACGGGCGGGAGCGAGGCGCGAGGATGGGCAGAGGGCGAAGGGCAGGAGGGGGCGCAGGGGGGCGCGGGCAGGAGGAGTGCGGGGCGGGGGCCGAGGCCGGGGGGCCGGGGGCACCGGGTGGCGGGGGCAGGAGTGAGGGCACGGGGGACAGCGGCTCCGCACCCCGAGCGCGTCCGCACTGCCGTCCCCACCGACCTTCAGCCGCCCGGCGCCGGCTCCCACCCGAGCGGCCGGTGAGGGCCGGAGCGGCGAGGGCGGACCGGGCGCAGAGGAGGCCGCTTCCCGCCGGGCCCGCGGGAAGGACAAGGAGGGGGTCGCGGGGGTCGCGAGCTGGGACCGGAGGACGTTGGCGGCTCACCTCTCGCCCGGCTCGGCCTCCGCCGCCGCCCGTCGGACGAAGGAGCCCGTGGTGTCGCTGCAAGAAGGCGGCCCCGCCCGGGTCAGCACCATCCCGCCGCGGGCCCCTCACCTCGCCATCGTAGCACCGCAACCTCCGCCGCTGAGGAGCCGGCTCGTCAACGCCGCCCGACGAGCGGCCCAGCGCGGCCAGCGAGCATGCGCAGTCGCCCGGTCCCGAGGGAGCCCGGCCGGCTGCGCTACCTGGGAGCCACAGGTCCCGCCGCGCGGCCCCGCCCCCGTCCGCCCTCCCCTCTCCAAGCGAGGCCCCGCCCCCCAGGCCTGCGCCCCGCCCCCCGCGCGCTCCGAGCGCCCGGGCAGCCGCTCCAGCTCCAGAGCCGACTGAGATTTCGAGAGCTCTGTCCGCCCTATTGGGCTCCCGCTCCCAACCTCCCGCGAGAACGGGACGTTTGCGTCAATAAAAAGCGCGAGCGTCTTGGAAGTGCTCGGCTGCGGTTGTGAGGAGGGTGAGCGCCTTGGGAATGGTACCCAGCGGCGGGTGAGGAGAGGGAGTGCGGGGACTTGAGCTGTATTTCTCACAGCGTCCTTCGTTCTTCTCTCTTCCTCACCTCCTGCCTGCGGTCCGGGATGAAGAGCCCGGTCCCCGCGCTGGTCACTCTGCGCAGCAGGAAGGGAAGGGACAGCTGCCGTTGGAGACTCGGTTGCTGCATTTAAGGGGGGGGGGGGGCAGGTGTCCGTGTTGCTATGGTTACTGCTCGGTTACTGATGCCGAAAAGGGCTGGAGGGCAAAGTGAATATACCTCTTAGGTTCCATGAACGGAGCCCGTGAAGGATAATCCTTAAGTGATCTACTTCACTCACCCCAGTTTCTGAACCTAACCCAGAAGAACCTTTTGTGGTGCGGAAAGCTCAGTGTGTTACAAAAGCAGAGTTGAAAAGAAGGAAGTTGCGGCTGCGGCGGGTATTTTACAACTGAGGGGGGTGGATGATGGTGAGGGTGTATAACAATATGAGTGTGCTTAATAGCACTGAAATATGTACTTTTAAAAGTGCTTTAAATGGGGGCGGGGGAGAGATAAATTAGGAGTTTGGGATTAGCATATACACACTACTATATATATAAAACAGATAAACAATAAGGACCTACTGTATAGCACAGGGAATTATACTCAATATTTTATAATAACCTGTAAAGGAAAAGAATCTGAAAAAAGATATGTATATAAATCTGAATCACTTTGCTGTGCACCTGAAACTAACACATTATAAGTCAACTATAGTTCAACAAAAAAAGTGATTAAAATGGTAAATTTTATGTATATTTTATCACAATAAAAATGAATTGGAAAGAAAAAGGTTTGTGCACTGATTTGGGAGTAAAACCGATGCCTTGTAGCTTAGACCAGCAGTCCCCAACCTTTTTGGTACCAGGGACCAGTTTCCTGGAAGACAATTTTTCCACAGACGGGGGCGGATGGTTTTGGGATGATTCAAGTGCATTACATTTATTGTTCACTTTATTTCTATTATTACATTGTAATATATAATGAAATAATTATACAGCTCACCATAATGCAGAATCACTGGGAGCCCTGAGCTTGTTTTCCTGCAACTAGATGGTCCCATCTGGGGGTGATGGGGACAGTGACCCCCGATGTGTGTTGCTTATGTCCAGTCTACTCCGTAAGATGCAACTTGTCACTTGCCACTCACAGATCGGGTTTTGATATGAGTCTGCAAGCAGTTGATTTATTATGGTCTCTGTGCAGTCAAACCTCTCTGCTCATGATAATCTGTATTTGCAGCCGCTCCCCAGTGCTAGCATCACCGCCTCAGCTCCACCTCAGATCATCAGGCATTAGATTCTCACAAGGAGCATGCGACCTAGATGGCTCACATGTGCAGTTCACAGTAGGGTTCGTGCTCCTATGAGAATCTAATGCCACCGTTGATCTGACAGGAGGCGGAGCTCAGGCAGTAATGCGAGCCATGGGGAGCGGCTGCAAATACAGATGTAGCTTCACTTGCCGCCCGCTGCTCACCTCCTGCTGTGCGGCCTGGTTACTAACAGGCCATGGACTGGTGCCAGTCTGTGGCCCAAGAGTTGGGGACCCCTGGCCTAGACCATTTGGGGGACAGGTTTTGAATATAATTTAACCTCTGGTGTTTCTTTGTGTTACTATGTCTTGTTAACATGACTGTAAGTGCCTTGTTACCCTAAGATAACCAGTATATTAGCATTTGCATGAATGGCTTGCTTTCCTGGTTCCTAATCTCTGTCTTTTAAAAAAATGGCCAAATAGCATTTTACTATCCTTACACGTAAAGTTTTTTTTGTTTTGCGATTTGAGTTGTAGCCTCACAACTGAAGGCCTTTTCCTATTTTTTTTCTTTTTTTTTTTTTTAGCTCTGGCTCTCTTAGGAAAATGTCCTAAATATCCAATAGTTTGCAGTTCCATATCTATGTCTTCCCTAAAATTCACCCTGTGCCAAAATTCCTTCCCTATTAATGTATTCTTTTTGTTCAAATCACATTTTTAAAATACCTATGTGCCAGAGAGCATACTAATCTTGGAGGATACCAACATGAATAAAACAGAACATGGGTGGAGTGTTTACATAACTGCCTTATGATGTGATGTGTGTAGTGCAGAGATGTGTGCACAGGGAACTACTGGAGCTCAGAAGAGGATTAATCCAATTTAGGTTGGGAGAGGTCATGAGTCAAGAAAGACTTCCAGGAGGAAATGATTTCAGAGAGTTAATGCAGTGGAATATTTGTGTGTATGGGGGGGGGGAGGGAGGAGGAATAGAGGAGGAAAAGATCGCTTAAACAAAACCACGCAACAAGAAACTGATCTTTGCACAGAACTAAGACTAAGCAATTTGGTGCCACAATTTGGGGGTGTGACGCTAGACAACCAGGCAAAGATCAGATCATGGTGAGCCTTTGAAGGATTTCAAGGAAAGATCAATTTAGTATTTTTTTCATTACCTAGTCAATGTATGCCAAGCACTGTGCTAGTTACTGGGTACAGGAGGTTTAAGAGTCACTCCTAACTCTCAGGGAGTTTACAATCTAGTAAGGGGAGACAGGCACCTCTAAAGTCAAAAAGTTGTACCAAGGAGTTAAAATTGGGGTAGGCAGAAGGTTGGTTGGGAGTCCAGAAAAGGAGCTCCCTTCTAACTAACCTAGAGGTTTAGACAAGACTTCCTGGAAATGATTTGTCAATAGAAGAATACTCTCTTAAAATTAGAAAAACTATGATATCTCCTGACATACAGACTATTAGAGTGCAGAATGCGTTGATCTAGGCATCAGTTTACCTGGTTCAAGTTCTAGATCTGCAATACACTGTGTAATCTGAAGAGTCTGTGTAATCTGTGTAATCCTACCTTCTCTAGGTCTCAGTTTCTCTCATAACAAGAGAATCAGATTATATGGTATCTAAAGTCTTTTAGAAAATTTGTGACTCTAAATTTACATCCCATTTATCTCCCAAGGTTTTGAGTCAGCCTCTATGCTGCTAATTAACATTTTTGTGTCACACTTAACACACTTAACGTTTAAGCTAAGTTTTATGTTATATGTATCATTTTCTATCCAAGCTGTGCATGCTCAAAGGATGCAAAGTTGGAATCCTTTCTATCCTGTGGTTTACTATCTATGGTTTACATGATTTCACTTTGGCATAGAATGTATTTGAATCTTTACTAAACCCTTCTAACTGTAGTATTCTCTTAACTGGAGTATTCCTTCTGGGGCAGTCACTCTTGTCTCCATGTAAAATATAGGTTTAATCATTTGCAGACATTTGGGAAAGTGCCCACAGTACTCAAGGTAAGTTTTTTAAAGGTTATATAATCTTAACAAATATGAGATGGGGCAAAAAAAAAAGTTTCATTACAGGACTTCCTTCATGGTTTAGTAACAACTACAAACCAGAAGGACAAATGTATTACTTCACAACTTAATGTCATAACATTATTTCATGACTTAATAGCCATGGTCTTTCTGGAGGAATCACAATATAAAACTCAATTACCAAGTTTTTCTTCCCTGTAGTGTAATAGCAAACCCTCAAAAAAAAAAGTTTCCTTCCTTCCTTCCTTCCTTCCTTCCTTCCTTCCTTCCTTTCTTTCTTTCTTTCTTTTTAAACTGATAATGTTGTTTGCTTCTGAGGGAAACTTGGAGAGCTGGGCTTTTGGTGAGGGAAGGGAAAGGACTTTATATAGTATATTCTTCTAAGTTCAAAGCTAGCAAATGTATTAAAGAAAAAAATGTTTGAATCTATGTTAAATGATACAGTTTTTTAAATTGTACACAGACTTTAATGATGATATTACAGAAAAGAAAACCTTGATAGCTACATAATCGATTAAAATACAAACAAGTGTTTGCTGTACAGTGTGAAAGGGGTAAACAGTGACTCCTTTGTTGCAGCTCCGATGATCTGGATTTCCTAAAGACAGAGTGTCTGCTTGGATCACTCAGAGATGATGTGTCAGACAGAAGGTGTTCCCTCCACCACCATCCCACCGAATCATTCCTGTGAAGTATAATTATCTAGCATCATGTGACAGTAATGAAATTATTTCTGAATTATTCTCTTCCTCATATGCTAGAAGTGTAACATGATTTTTAAAAAGATAATATTAACACTAGATGCCATTTGATCTGTGATAGCAAACATATTAGGGCAACTATCTCACTCTTCTAATGACTCACATTTTTATCTCAAGTCATGATCCTTAACTCCAGTCACAAAACTTCTTTCTGCTTCATGTCAGGCCCTGTCACTGAGGTATCCTGTCGACTCCTGTTACTCAACACATCCCAGACTCATCCTGCTCTCCTTTCCCCATCACACACAGCTCCATCTCCCTACCAACCTTCTACTGTCTGTTAATGACCCTCCTCCCCTCCCATTTACCTAAGCCCGGAACCTCACAGCCGTATTTGCAACTTTATGGATTAAATACATAATCAAAAAATCAAAACAGTTTTCTAATATCTGTGACCTTATACCTTTGCATAACTTTCTTTTCTAGCTTCCTGATCTATAAGTTGGGTATCATAATAAGAAGCTGCTTCACGAGAATGTTTTGAAATTATTACAAAGATCTTTTACAAAAAAAAAAAAGGTATACATTTCTGATTATTCCTGGCACTGGCAGGAATAATAAGTCATGGAAGATTAAGGGATGAATCGAACTTATAATGTGTCCATAATTAGTGTTTAATTTCCTCTTGAAAAGCAACAGATACAATTCTAAACTCCTATGTCAATTTGAAGACCATAGAGAATGCAAAATTAACTTCACATGTTTAAAATGTCTTCAGTGGAAAACTCTTCTTTCCACTTCTTAGTTTCTGCATTGGGAACATTGATGGGAATGCAATAGAAAGAAAAAAAACTACAATAAAATCATTTTTCTGTATTATAGTTGTCATTATGTTTTATTTTTTTCTTGGGTAACTACCAAATTTATTTATCCTTAGATTTATTTGAAATGTGTAACAGTTGCCAAATTTGTCTCGGGTATTGAAAATAAAAGCTTCCTTGTATTAGGGAATATGAATTTCATTCATTATTTCCATTGTTTTTAAAAGCTACCACTACTTTCAAATTATTCAGAAAAAAAGTAGTTTAAAGTGATCTGGGAGATGAGAAAATAGTTAGCCTTTGGGTGATTCTATTTGTAGAAACTCCTTTAAGAGAACATATGCCTTTGTACTTGCTTTTACAAGTTAAGGAAAAATGTTCTTGGCAGTTGCTTTTCTTTTTTCTTGCTTTATCACCATGTAGGATGTAGGAATTAAAAGCTGACAGAGGATTTTATTAAGTTACTCCTGTAAAAAATATCTTCTACTAATTTTTAGCTGGTTTAAAATGATTGTATAAATAGTATATTGTCAAGATTGAAATTTGTAGATGAAAATTTTACAAGTGCTAAAGCAAAACTTTATTAGGTTTTAAAAATAGTTTATTGAGATACAGTTGACAAAAACTGCACTTATTTACCATGTACAATTTGGTACGTTGATGCTTGTAAAATCATCACCATAATCAAGATAATGAACATATTCACAAGCATGAGAAGTCTCCTTGAGCCTCTTGGTAACCCTATATCCTGTCCCCTTCCCTACCCACGCCTATCCCTAGGCAAGCACCAAACTACTTTATTTCACTATAGGATAGATTTCATTTTCTAGAATTTTATATGAATGGAATCAATCATACAATGCCTACTCTTTTGTCTGACTTCTTTCACTCAGCACAATTATTTTGAGATTCATCCATGTTGTTGCACATACCAATAATTCACAGCTTTTTACCATTCAGTAGTAGTCCGCTGGGTTAGTCAGCTCTGGCTGCCATAACAAAACACCATAGACTGGGTGGCTTAGACAACAGAAATTGAATTCCTACAGTTCTGGAGGCTGGGAAGTCCAAGATCAAGGTGCTGGCCTGTTTAGTTCCTGGTGAGAGCTTTGTTCTTAGCTTGCAGAAGGCTGACTTCTTGTTGTGTCCTTACATGATGGAGAGAAAAAGAGGGATCTCTTCCTCTTCATACAAGACCACCAATCCTATTGGATTAGGGTCCCACCCTTTTGACCTCATTTAACCTTAAATACCTCCTAAAAGTCCTGTCTCCAAATACAGTCTTGCTGGGGGTTAAGGGCATCAATGTAGGAACTGATGGTGGTGGTGGCATGATCCAGTTTGGACTATTACAAACAAAGCTGCAATGAATGTTTTTACATGTACTTGTATGGACATATATCAATACTTTCATTTCTCTTGGATAATACCCAGGAATGGAATGAATGTGTCATATGGTAGGTGTATGTTTAATTTTTAAAGAAACAGTCAAACTGTTTTCCCACTGATTTGTACTAATTTACATTCCCACAAGCAGTGTTTGAAAGTTTCAGTTACTTTACATCCTCAACATGGTATGGTCAATCTTTTTAATGCTAGTATCCTAATAAGTATATAATGATATCTTACTGTGGTTTTAATGTACATTTCTCTAATAACTAATGTCTGGAGGGAGCATTTTTGTCATGAGTTTTTTTGTCATCATGTAACTTTGGCGAAGTGTTTGTTTAAATCTTTCACACATTATGTTATGGGTTGTTTTCTTGTTATTGATTTCTGAGAGTTCTTTATATACTCTGGATATATTGTACATTTTTTTTTTTTTGCTAAGCAAGCAAATAGTATGTTTAATGTATTTATGCCAAATCTGAACTCTTGGTTTTATGTATTCATTTTCTTATTACTTTCTAATATATTAATTTCTATCATTATTTTTTTAATTAATTAATTTTTAAAACATCTTTATTAGAGTATAATTGCTTTACAATGGTGTGTCAATTTTAGTGTACATTCTTTAACAGACAAGTGATTTGCAAATATTTTCTGAGTCTGTGACTTGTCTTTGCATTCTCAACAATATCTTTTGAAGAGCAAAAGCTTTAAGTTTGACAGCCTATTTTATCAATTTTTTTCTTTTATGAATTGTGTATTTGGTGTCATAACTAGTAAGTTTTTCTCTGATTCAAGGTCACAAAGATTTTCTCCTATGTTTTGTTATAAAAGTTTAACATTTAAATCTAAAATCCACTTTGAGTTGTTATATATGGTATGAGATATGGATTGATGTTCTCTTTTTATTTTTTGCATGTAATAATCCATTTGTTCCAGCACCATTTGTTGAAAAGACTATTCTTTTATTTGTTCCAAAGCTGCATTTTATTTTATTTTTTTAAACATCTTTATTGGAGTATAATTGCTTTACAATGGTGTGTGAGTTTCTGCTGTATAACAAAATGAATCAGCTATGTGTATACATATATTCCCACATCTCCTCCCTCTTGTGTCTCCCTCCCACCCTCCTTATCCCATCCCTCTAGGTTATCACAAAGCACCAAGCTGATCTCCCTGTGCTATGCGGCTGCTTCCCACTAGCTATCGATTTTACATTTGGTAGTGTATGTATGTCCATGCCACTCTCTCACTTCGTCCCAGCTTACCCTTCCCCCTCCCCGTGTCCTCAAGTCCATTCTCTACATCTGCCTCTTTATTCCTGTCCTGCCCCTAGGTTCTTCTGAACCATTTTTTTAGATTCCATATATATGTGTTAGCATATGGTATTTGTTTTTCTCTTTCTGACTTACTTCACTCTGTATGACAGTCTCTAGGTCCATCCACCTCACTACAAATAACTCAATTTTGTTTCTTTTTATGGCTGAGTAATACTCCATTGTATATCTGTGCCACATCTTCTTTATCCATTCATCTGTCGATGGACACTTAGGTTGTTTCCATGTCCTGGCTATTGTAAATAGAGCTGCAATGAACACTGTGGTACTTGACTCGAAAAGACTATTCTTTATCCATGGAATTGCCTTCACACCTTCATGGAAAAATCGTGTTGATATATGTATGTCTATTTCTTTTTCTTTTCTTTTCTTTTTTTTTTTTTTGTGGTATGTGGGCCTCTCACTGTTGTGGCCTCTCCCGTTGCGGAGCACAGGCTCCGGACGCGCAGGTTCAGCGGCCATGGCTCACGGGCCTAGCTGCTCCACGGCATGTGGGATCTTACTGGACTGGGGCATGAACCCGCATCCCCTGCATCGGCAGGCGGACTCTCAACCACTGTGCCACCAGGGAAGCCCATGTATGTCTACTTCTGAACTCTGTTCTTATTCTAGTTTCTTAATTGAAAATGTATAATTTGAGAACTCTTTTTCTTTTCTGTATAGCTGTTTAGTAGTATGATTTTCCCCCCCTAAATACCGCCTTAGCTTTATCCCACAAATTTTGATCGTGTTTGTTTTCATTGTCATTCTTTTAAAAATACTTTCTAATCTCCCATTTTATTCCATCTTTAACCCATGGGTTATTTAAAAGTATAGTATTTAGTTTCAAAATATTTCAGAGTATTTTAGAGATATTTCACTTATTTATAATTTTATGCCATTGTGGCCAGAAAACATACTTTGTATGACTTGAATCCTTTTAAATTTATTGATACTTTAAAATGGTCTAGAATATTAACTATTTTAATAAATATTCTGTGGACACCTGAAAAGAATGTGTGTTCTGCTATTATTGGATGGACCATACTAGATATGCTATTTATGTTAAGTTAACTGATAGTATTGGTCCAATCTATATCTTACTGGTTTTCTATCCATTTGTTCTATCAATTATTGAGAACTGGGTGTTGAAATTTCTGATTATAATTGTGGGTTTGCTATTTATGCTTGTGGTTTTATCAGCTTTTGCTTAATTCATTTTGAACCTCTTATTAAGTGCATATGTATTTAGGATCATTAAGTTCTCACAATAAATTTATCCCTTTATCATTAATAAATGGTCCTCAGTTTTCTTGGTGATATTTTTTGCTCTGAAGTCTATTTTGTCTTGTATGAATATAACCACTCCAACTTTTTCTTTTTTGGCTGAGTTGGGTCTTCGTTGCTGCACGCGGGCTTTCTAAAGTTGTGATGAGTGGGGGCTACTCTTCGTTGCGGTGCAAAGGCTTCTCATTGTGGTGGCTTATCTTGTTGTGGAGCAGGGGCTCTAGGCACGTGGGCTTCAGTAGTTGTGCCTCGCAGGCTTCAGTAGTTGTGGCTCATGGGCTCTAGAGTGCAGGCTCAGTAGTTGTGGCCTGCGGGCTTAGTTGTTGTGCGGCATGTGGGATCTTCCCAGACCAGGGCTCGAACCCTTGTCCCCTGCATTGGCAGGCGGATTCTTAACCACTGCACTACCAGAGAAGTCCCAAACACTCCAACTTTTAATTCGTGTTACCATGGTATATCATTTTTTGTCCTTTTACTTTTTAACATATTTGTGTCTTTATATTTAAAATGGCTTTCTTGAAGGTATCATTTAGATATGTCTTTGTTTTTTATCCAAACTGCCAATCTGCCTTTCAATTAGCGTGTTTAGATCATTTGCATTTTGTGTCAGTACTGATACTGTTAGGTTTAAATCTACCATCTTGGTATTTGTTTTCAGTTGTGCCATTTGTTCTTTGTCTCAGTCTTCTTTTTTCTGTCTTATTTTGCATTATTTTTAAAAAATAATTCTATTGTACCTCCTTTGTTGGATTACTAGCTGTCACTCTTCTGGTATTTAGAGGTTACTTTAAGGTTTATCATATACATTTAAAACTTATTACCATCTACTTTCGAGTGATATTACACTATTAATATGTAGTATAAAAACTTTACAACAGTATAATTTCATTCTCCCCTCCCAGCCTTTGTGCTGTTGTCACACATTTTACTTCTACATGTTACAAACCTCACAATGTATTGTTATTATTTTTGCTGTATACAGTCAATTATTTTTTAAATAAATTTAAATAGAGAAGCTCTTTTGTATTTACTCACAGAGTCATCATGCCTAGTGCTCTTTTTGTCTTTGTATTGATTCAGATTTCCATCTGGTATCATTTTCCTCTTGACTGAGATTCTCCCTTTAACATTCTTTATAGTGCAGGTGTGTTGGTGATGAATACTTTCTGCTTCTGTATGTCTGAAAATGTCTTTACCTCACCTTTCTGTTTTGTTTTGTTTTTAGGTTCACCTTTGTTTTTTAAAGATATTTTCACAGGGTACAGAATTCTAGACTGACATTTTTTTCTGTCAGTGTTTTAAAGACACTGCTCCACTATCTTCTCACTTGCTTCTTTCCAACAAGAAATCTGTGGTTACACTCGTCTTTGTTCCTAGCTGTGTAATGTGCCCTTTTTCTCTGTGTCTGAGATCTTTCCTTCATACCTTGTTTTAAGCAATTTAAACAACAGATGTGTCCTCGTGTGGTTTTCTTCATATTTTTCATGCTTGAGGTTTATTGTGTTCGTGGATCTATGGGTTTATATTTTTCATGATATTTTGGAATACTTTTGGCCTTTATTTATTCAAGCATACCTCTCTATCCTTCTTTCCTTTGGGAGCTACAGTTGCATATATATTAATTGACATAGAGCAGTCCTACAACTTATTTATGCTTTATATAGTCTATTTATTTATTTATTTATTTTGCGGTACGCGGGCCTCTCACTGTTGTGGCCTCTCCCGTTGCGGACCACAGGCTCTGGACGCGCAGGCTCAGCGGCCATGGCTCACGGGCCCAGCCGCTCCGCGGCATGTGGGATCTTCCCGGACCGGGGCACGAAGCCGTGTCCCCTGCATCGGCAGGCGGACTCTCAACCGCTGCGCCACCAGGGAAGCCCGTCAATTATTTTTAAAATAATTTTTTCTTTAGTTTCTTTTTCCTCTCTTGAGTTTCATTTTGGACAGTTTTTATTGCTGTGTCTTAAAGTTCATTCATATTTCCTTCTGCATGTTTACTCTGTTGTTAATCCTATCCAGTGTAATTTTCATCTCACATGGTGGTTTTCCCCCTCTAGAACAGGGGTATCAAACTAAGACCCTGGCATAATCAGCCCATGGCCTTTTATATATAGTCTATGGGTTAGGAATGGTTTTCACATTTTTAATTTTAATATATGACACAAACTTTAAGAGCCCTACAAAGCCAAAAATACTTACTATGTGGCCTCTACCCCGCGACTTCTACCTACCACAGCCTCCTCAACCCCTGCGGCATCTCTTCAACTCAGGAACTCACTAGGCTTTTCCTGCACTCCCCTCCCTGATCCACACTCTGGGTACTCTCTCCATGCCGTAAGTTAGAGCAGTTTTAGGGCTCATTTCCTTTGTTTCCTGTCTCTCGGGGATTATTGCCTGATATCCTTTTTCTTGACAACCATTATTTCTTTTCTATTAAAAAAATTCTTTTAGTTGCTTTATACAGGAAATGGTGGGTGGCCAGAGGAGTAGTAAATCCAGTCCTTGGTACTCCATTCTGGCCTGAGCAGATGTTCATTAGATTTTTCTTAAACACCTTTCACAAGTTAGAACTTACCTACCTTTCCAACTTAGCCTTTATCTTAGCTAAACTGGTCATATTTCAGTCTTGGCACTTGGGTTCACTTTCTTACCCCTGCCTGAGATTCCTTCCACCTTTTCTAGATGCTGTACTATACAACTGATATGGTAGAATGTCTGTGTCCACTCCAAAATTTATATGTTGAAATCCAACCCCGAAGGTGATGGTATTAGGAGGTGGGGACTTTGGGAGGTGCTTAGGTCATGTGGGCTCTGCCCTCATGAATAGGATTAGTGCCCTTATAAAAGTAGCCCAAGAAACTTCCCTTGTCCCTTCTGCTATGAGAGGGCACACTGAAAAGATGCCATCAATGAACCAGGAAGTGGGCCCTCACCAGATGTCAAATCTGATGGTGCCTTAATCTTGCACTTCCACCTTCTAGAACTACGAGAAATAATTTTAGGTTGTTTATAAGTCACCCAGTTTATGGTATTTTGTTATAACAGCACAAACAGACTAAGACAAGGACCTAGGGTTTTCTAGTCTCTTAGTAAAATAAGGGGAACCAGTTTCCCAGGTAATTTTTACTTTAGATTTTCCTTACCAAACCATCAACATAGGAAAGTAGAAGGGATTAAAGATTGAGGATACTCTTTCTGAAACTCTTTTTTCCCAGAGATACTTCCATAAAGTAGAAAAGGTTTGAGCCAGCTTGTGTTTTTCTTTTTTTTTCTTTTTTTTTTTTTTGCGGTACGTGGGCCTCTCACTGCTGTGGCCTCTCCCGTTGCGGAGCACAGGCTCCAGACGCGCAGGCTCAGCGACCATGACTCATGGGCCCAGCCGCTCCGCGGCATGTGGGATCTTCCCGGACCGGGGCACGAACCCGTGTCCCCTGCATCAGCAGGCGGACTCTCAACCACTGCACCACCAGGGAAGCCCAGCCTGTGTCTTAATGCAGAAAATATTTACTATTTAGCTTTGTCCAGGGAGGACTGTTCTTCTACCTCTTGATATGGTAAGATGGGAAGACTATTATTGCACTAGTAATCTGGAAAACTGGATTCCAACTCTTGTGCTGTCACTAATGGTGTGAATCTGGACAAGCCACGTAACCAGCCTGGCCCTGGGTGATCTCTTCGTATTGTGAGCAGGACACTAATATCACATTCTCCATTGTTCTGCGTTTCTCCTGCAGAAGTAGACTTGTCAGCTCTATTCAGCTTGGTGCTTCCATTCCTTTTGTTATGCCTTTGATGTTTTCTCGGGATATCTCATTAAGCAGGAGGGCAATTAATAGTTAGATGTGGGACCTATTTTGATCTGCTCCATGATTTACAGGCCCTCACTTTGGA
Organism: Stenella coeruleoalba; assembly: GCF_951394435.1. Taxonomy (NCBI): domain Eukaryota; kingdom Metazoa; phylum Chordata; class Mammalia; order Artiodactyla; family Delphinidae; genus Stenella; species Stenella coeruleoalba. Next base: position 8,897,797 of record NC_137158.1, on the reverse strand, counting down.
ATCTGAATTTTTGGGTAATCACAAACACTTCATATGTAGTGTCCTGGCACAGGAAGATATTAATCTTCCATTGAGTTTTACCTGACTTAAAAAGTTCCTTTAAGGTACAGAACACGTCTTGTTCTTCTTTCTCTCTGGCATGGTGACTTGCACAAAGCAGGCTTCAGTGAATGTTGTACCTTTTTTTCTTAATTTTTAAAAATTAAAAAAAAATTTGTTTTTAGTTTTTTGGCCATTCCCCACAGCATGCGGGATCTTAGTTCCCTGAGGAGGGATTGAACCCGTGCCCCCTGCATTGGAAGCGTGGAGTCTTAACCACTGGATCACCAGGAAAGTCCCATGTTGTGCTTTCACATACTTTATCTATGCTATCACATACTTTATCTAATTCATGAAACAACTCATTAAGAAAGCATACTAAGATAATATTTAATTTAAAATTCTGGGCCTCTGAAAAAATTTGAAATAGAACTCACCTATTTCTAATCCTTAAAGAGTTAATATTTTATTTTTAGATTTGCTAGACACAGCACAATGCTAGGGCAATAAAGGTAGGCCTGCTTGAAATCAGCTGATGAATCCTTTGTAAACAAATGAATAGTCTGCCTTTCTTACATGTAGGCAGAGAGCATAAAATTTTTAATTGATTTTTTTTTTTTTTTTTTTTTTTGCAGTACGCAGGCCTCTCACTGTTGTGGCCTCTCCCGTGGTGGAGCACAGGCTCTGGAAACGCAGGCTCAGTGGCCATGGCTCACGGGCCCAGCTGCTCCGCAGCATGTGGGATCTTCCCGGACCGGGGCACGAACCCGTGTCCTCTGCATCGGCAGGTGGATTCTCAACCACTGCGCCACCAGGGAAGCCCTAATTGATGATTTTTAAATTTGGTGAAGATACTGTTATTTAGCCCATCTTTTCCTTTATCTCCACAAGGCAAATAAAAGAGCTTTGACATTCCTGAGCTGATGTGTTCAAGGTCCCTTGAGTCATTTGTCTAAAACTGTATTTATTTCACTGATAATCACAAGGCCCCCAACTGGCCCTTCTTTTCCTTCTTCTATCTCTTTTTCTTTTTCTTTTTTTCAGTTTACTCTGAATGTCTGCAGCTTTCAGTTGATGCCCCTTCAAGCCATGCTCCACATCCCTCAGTGACTTTTCTAAATGCAAATTTCATTGCTATCAAGCTTGTGATTAAAATTCTTTGGTAGCTCTCTAGGGTCAAGCGCAGATTTCTCAGCAAGACTTCTAAAGTCTGAATCAGGGGTGGAAATAATACTGGCAGAAGGAGCAAAAGCATGCCTGGGGCAAATAGAGTCAGGGGGAGTGTTTAAGTAATGCTGCTTTAGGCGGCTTTTCCAGAGATAAGAGTTACCACTTGTCACCCAGTAAAGATCCGGTTGTTGTTTAGACATGAGCTTTGCGTTTGTTTGTTCTTTGTTCTTTTCAGCAGGAAGATTCCTTTATAATGGTGAAAGAACCAAAACAATAGGATGAGAATGAAAGACAAAATTAGTTGTATCTAAGAAGCAGGACCCCTGTTTTATGTAGTGATGTGTGTGTGTGTGTGTGTGTGTGTGTGTGTGTGTGTGTGTGTGTGTGTATTTAGGGGAGGAAGACAGGAAGATAATTTATCGTTTTTGTTCATAGGTGTCTGGACTCTTAGGCAACATCCTTACCAGACGGAGAAGACCATCACTTGGAGATCCTTGATCCTGAGTTGGATACAGTGACTGAATGGGATTTTGGACTGTTTCTCTTGTGAATGGGTAAATAGTCTGTGTGGGAAGAGCAGTGGAAGACTATGTGATGCCCAGGAGGATAGACTCAGGTGAGGCACCATTTCCATAGTAGAAGCAACCATGTGACTAAGTTCTATTAGCAGGATATTAGTGGAAGTGATGGGTACCACTTCCTGATCCAACCCATATCAAAAGTTTCCCATGTGTGATTTTCTCCCTCTCCCTGTCTGCTGGTTAGATGTCAGTTCTCAGGGTAGCATTGAGGTCACGTACTAAAGGTGACAGAGGCCCTGAGTGACCACGTGGATGGTACATCACACGTCACCCTCCTTAGGCCACACTCTCCTCACCTCCTTGACACTGCCACTGGCTGGACCTCCTAGGAATAAGGAATAAACATTTTATTAAACTGCAGAGATTTCAGGGTTTATCTGTTCCAGCCAATAGTTCTACCTTAACTAATACAAAGAAAATATTTTTTATCAAATTTGAGAAATATCCATCTACTACTCTTAGTTTGCTGTGGGTGTTTAAAAAATCAAGACTTGGTGTTAGATTTATTAGGTACCCTTTTGATATCTATTTAAGTTTTCTCCTTTGACCTATAGATGCCATGTGTTGTATGTCTAGCCACCTATGTTCAACTTTCCTTCCACTCCATGAGAGTAAAATTTCCTTGGTGGGGCTTGATTTTTCTTTTAATATATTTTTGAGTTTCATTTGGCAGAATTTTATTTAATGTTTTTTCCATCTGTATTGATAAAGGATATTGTGTTGAATTTTTTCTCTTTTTTTCTCTCTCTTACCGTCTCCCTTCTTCCTCTGTGCCCTTCCCTCCTTTCCTTTGCATTTGTCATTTATGGGTGTCAGGTTTCTACTAAATTTGTAAAATAAATTTAGAAGCCTTTTTAAAAAAGTATATTCTATCACATGGGATTTTAGAAGAATTTATCGCTAAAATAATCTGGCCATAGAGTCTTTTCATATTTTCCCAGAAAAATTTACTTAAGGTAGGCTTTTAGCTCAGAGCTTTTCTTTTTATTATTTTTGGTAATGCCTGTGAGCCCAGGCACATGGTCACCCAGGGCATCATCAAGGTGAAAATAATAGCCAGAAGTTCTGCCAGACGGGTAGTGATCTGTCTTTTATAAATATATTTCCATGTAAAATATTTCACACCTATATAAAAATAGAGAGAGAAGTACAAAGAATGCCTGAGACTTCACAACCCATCTTTGTCAAATCTGAACCCTTTTTTTTTCCTTTGTGACTTTCAGCGTTTGGTTTGTGGTTACCATGAGGTTTTTGTATTGCCGTCCATATGTATACGTGATTGTTTTAAGTTGCATCTCTTAATTTCAAATGCATTTAAAAAACCCTGCATTTGTACTCTCCTTCCCTCACAATTACTGTTTTTGATATCATATTGTACATCTCACTGTTTTGTGTATCCTTTAACTGCTTATGGTGGATACAGATGATTTTACTACTTATGTCTTTTAACCTCTCTACTAGCTTTGTGTGTAGATGATTTCCTACCTTTACTCTATGTTTGCCTTTACCGGTGAGCTTTTTCACTTTGTAATTTCCTTGTTTCTAGTTGTAGCCTTTTCTTTTTCACCTAGAGAAGTTCCTTTAACACTTGTTGTAGAGCTGCTTTGGTGGTGCTGAACTCTTTTAGCTTTTGCTTGTCTGTAAAGCTTTTTTTGAACTGAATCTTGATGCTGCCCATATTATGAATTTTACCCATGTTTTGTCAGTGTTGTTTCTCATTGTCGTAGAACGTTTACTTTGAAACATCATTTTGTGATTTTTTTAATGGTAAAATTCTTATATCAAAATAAGTTATTATATATATAATACAAATTCATTGTAAGCTTAGATATGCAGGATACATGCTAGTCATGTTAGTTTTATTTAATCAGTTATTATACAGGCAATATAACATACTTGTCAATAGTTCTGGGTCTTAGAAACAAACAAAACTTTGCTTTAAATGTTGGCTCAGCTATGGAACTCTGGGCAAGTTACTGTCCCCAGTTTTTCATCTGTGAAGTGGTGAAACAATGGCAACTTGCTGGACTTGTCATGAGCTTTGTTGGTAGCAAAAGTAGGCATGGTGCTTGGTTCAGCACCTACTGCCCAGGAAGTATTGAATACAAAATCAACTCATTTTATTTCAGGAGAACTTTTTCATACAGACGATTAAACTTCCCTTATGTCTTTACATTTAGGAAGTTAAGTCCTGTTTATGGTGTTGTACGAATTACGAGCATCCTCAGGTCCCGAGCAGGTGAGCACTGATTGCATTTGCTCTGATGACAAAGGGAAGGTGCCCCGTCTGCTGTGCCCCCTCACACCCTTTCCTCCTTCCTCCCTACAGCTCTTCCTCTGGATCAGGTGTTGTGTCTGGCTGAAGGAAGAGGTGTCCCTGGAGCTGTCTCACTTGGCACTGTCACACCATATGCTGCCATAAGGAAAACGTACCAGGGAGTCTAGTCTTTGCTCGGAGTGGGAAGAAAGGCAGATGCTCCCAGTGCGGCCTTTCTTCCAGGCAGAGGAGGAACTTCTCAGGTTTCCATCCCACTGAATCATAGACTCTCACTTCCCATCCCCACTTCCACACTCCCTAAGTTAAGATGCTGCTCCGTGCTTTATGGTAACAGCTCACAGCCTCATTAAAGCTGAGGTGAACAAATGCTTACTGACCTTTTATCACAAAGAAGGCAATGTTGTTTAAAAGAAAACAAAACTAATTCTGTTGACAATGCACCTTTCTGTCTGTTAGCCACAGAGCTTGTGTCGAGATGGACAGCTTCCTGGGACATTCAGCCTGCAGCCACAGTGCTCAGGAAAGACTACTGGTTTGCTGAAATATGAATATAAAAACATCTGACTCACCAAATTATTTCCTAGAATAGTTAGCTGGGTGGAAGCTCATCAAGTTAATAACTAAACCCCACATTCAAGTCTGTTGGCAAAGGGCATGTTTAAGCTTAATGGCTCTGTATCCATCCAGAGAGATAAAGGAGACTTTGATATCCTGTCTGGTTGGCTGTGAGCGGAGCACAACTCATTAGGCACCTGGGACGCTGAAGGAGTGACCTGTACTGGAAATATTTTGAAAAGTGAGTCGACGTACTAGCCTAGTCCTTCAGAGACCACACCAAGCCTGAGGCAGCTGGTTATTCAAGAAATAGGACTTAGGGCTTCCCTGGTGACACAGTGGTTGAGAGTCCGCCTGCCAACGCAGGGGACACGGGTTCGTGCCCCGGTCCGGGAGGATCCCACATGCCGCAGAGTGGCTGGGTCCATGAGCCATGGCCGCTGAGCCTGCGCGTCCGGAGCCTGTGCTCCGCAACGGGAGAGGCCGCAGCGGTGAGAGGCCCGCGTACCGGAAAAAAGAAATAGGGCTTAAAAAAGAGAAAATCTTGTGCAACAGAAACATAGGGCAGAGCAAATGATCTCTGCATTATGAATGTATGAGTAGTCAAGAGTTATGCTGGCTTGCATATGATCCAGTAATCCCACTCCTGGGCATATATCCAGACAAAACTCTAATTCAAAATGATACATGCACCCCAGTGTTCATAGCAGCACTTTTATAATAGCCAAGACATGGAAGCAACCTAAGTGTCCATTGACAGATAAATGGACAAAGAAGATGTGGGGTATATACACAATGGAATATTACTGAGCCATAAAAAAGAATGAAATAATGCCATTTGCAGCAGCATGGATGGACTTAGAGATGATCATACTAAGTGAAGTGAGCTAGACAGAGAAAAACAAATATCATATGATATCACTTATATGTGGAATCTAAAATTTGACACAGGGGTTTCCCTGGTGGTGCAGTGGTTAAGAATCATCCTGCCTATGCAGGGGACACGGGTTTCAGCCCTGGTCCGGGAAGATCCCACACGCCGCAGAGCAACTAAGCCCGTGTGCCACAACCACTGAGCCTGTGCTCGAGAGCCCACGAGCCACAACTACTGAACCCATGAGCCACAACTACTGAAGCCCGCATGCCTAGAGCCTGTGCTCTGCAACAAGAGAAGCCACTGCAATGAGAAACTTGCACACCGCAACTAAGAGTAGCCCCTACTCACTGCAACTAGAGAAAGCCTGCATGCAGCAATGAAGACTCAACACAGCCAAAAATAAATAAAATAAAAATAATTAAGTTAAAAAAATAAAGTAAAATGTGACATAAATGAACTTATCTATGAAAGAAAAACAGACTCAAACATAGAGAACAGACTGTGGTTGCCAAGGGCAGGGGAGGAATGGATTGGGAGTTTGGTAACAGCAGATGCAAACTAGTATATATAGAATGGATAAACAGCATGTCCTACTGTATAACACAGGGAACTGTATTCAATATCCTGTGATAAACCATAATGGAAAAGAATATGAAAAAGAATATATATATGTATAACTGAATCACTTTGCTGTACAGCACAAATTAACACAACATTGTAAATCAAGTGTACTTCAATAAAATAAAAATTTTAAAAAGTGTTATGCTGGCTTAGAAAAAGATAACTTCCACAACTTAAAAAATTTCCTATGTAACTAGACTGTTAAATAACCTAAGGTATGTGAAGCATCCAGCCCAGTGTCTGGCTGGCATATAGTATCACTCAATCTGTTTCTTCCCTTAATCTCTGATCTTTATTTTATTTTATTTTATTTTATTTTGGTATGTGGGCCTCTCACCGCTGCGGCCTCTCCCATTGCGGAGCACAGGCTCCGGACGCGCAGGCTCAGCGGCCATGGCTCACGGGCCCAGCCGCTCTGCGGCACGTGGGATCTTCCCGGACCGGGGCACGAACCTGCGTCCCCTGCATCAGCAGGCGGACTCTCAACCACTGCGCCACCAGCGAAGCCCTATTTTAATTTTGAAGAGTAAGTACTTTAAGATGATATCTATATTGTCTGATGTAAGTTCATATTTATAAGGTATTAATTTGTGTCTAAAGCCTAGCTCTCTCATTGGTTTCACTGTTAATAATAATGAAACATGACTGCACATTGAGTCATCTGTATCAAAATTTTGCCATATGGTTCAGAAATTATTTTGGAATGAAGACTGTTAGCTCACTTTGGTATACTTGCTATGGTTTTGCCAAACAACAAAAAAACAAACAAACAAAAACCCAGTCATGTACATAAAGCCAGAATATGAATTTGAAAATATCACTGGTAACTCCATGTACTTACTCATTTTTGAATATTAAACTACCAGGGTGACATTTTAAATTTGGAACAAATCTTTCTAGCTCTTTCCCTGAGAAAATAAACAATGCTTTGAAGTGTTAGTAAATTAGAGCACCTTTTCAGCTGTTCCACAATAAATTATTCCACAGGCTAGAAAAAAAATGATTCCACAAGTACTATTAAAAGTCACTGTATTGGGTTTCCCTGGTGGCGCAGTGGTTGAGAGTCTGCCTGCCGATGCAGGGGACATGGGTTCGTGTCCCAGTCCGGGAGGATCCCACATGCCGCGGAGCGGCTGGGCCCGTGAGCCATGGCCGCTGAGCCTGCGCGTCTGGAGCCTGTGCTCCGCAATGGGAGAGGCCACAACAGTGAGAGGCCCGCGTACCGCAAAAAAAAAAAAAAAAAAAGTCACTGTATTCTACAAGGTCCTACTGTATAGCACTCTACTTAATATTTTGTAATAACCTATAAGGGAAAAGAATCTGAAAAAGAAAAAAATATATATACGTTTATAACTGAATCACTTTGCTGTACACCTGAAACTAACACAACATTGTAAATCAACTATACTTCAATTTAAAAAAATAAATAAATGACAAAAATTCCCAGTATTCTGAATAGGGTGATGAACATTCTCACACATAAAACCAGACGTATACAAGGAATGAGCAATCTGAACTATTTGAATGCCTGTTTTTCAACTCCACCTAGCCTCCCTACTTCGTATTTCTTTAATATGTGCCTGTAATACTTCTATGTATTTAAGACTTCATTAAACCTAAGTGTATGAGATAACTTCGAAATAACGTTTTTGTCAATAACATAACATTTAATCATATATCATAAGCAGGTACCTCTCACTTAGTGATATTTTACTAAATTCAAGGTTTTCTTTCCTAAAATATGCTAATATTGCTCTCTTCTAGAACAAAATATCGGGAAAAAACTCACTAGGGTTTCCTTGACTGAGTATATGCAGGATTTTGATGGGCTGGATTCTAACTCTTTGTTGAGAATCCACTTCTTATTTCACCTCTCCCCTTCCCCACACCCCTCTGCTCCAACACACACCCTCTGGGGCAAGTTTCACTGCAACAGATACAACCTTGTTGGGCCAGTCTGTCTACAGACAGGATGTAACTTGTAGGAAGGAGAAGCCCTGGTGTCCCAGAAAGATTGAGGCTGCCAGCTGAGGGGCCAGCCTGCTTCTTCCCTTTGCTTTGCTACCCAGTGCGTGCATTCTTGCAGAAGTGGACCACTGTCACCCAGGAGCACGAGGGCTGTGACCCGTGCCACGCAGTTTGTAAGGAAGAGAGGAGAATCCAGGATGTGGGACAATTCAAGGGCAGGACGTGCTTCCACAAGGAGGAGAAAAGAGCCAGAAAGGGCGGTTTGAAGACCTGAGAAATTTGGCAACTTCTTACCCAGGGCCAGTGTGTGTTTGAGAGAGAGAGAGAGAGAGTGTGTGTGTGTGTGTGTTTATACAGGAAGGAACTAGCATTGCGAAATATCCCCAAGTACCACTGGCGAGCCTCCTTCTCTTGAAAAAACAACAATAAAAAAACAAACCACTTTGAATCCTTTCATAACAGGAAATAACACACTGGAAACTGGAGAGTTGTGATGTGAAAAAATCCAAGAACTTAGAACAATAGAGGCTAACTAATTTATTAAACTAGTTTGTATAATAGAAGTTGAGAATAGATAGAAAGGGAGTTTTGGGCACCCAGTTGAGTTGACTAGGCATCAGATAAAGTAGTGAAAGCAACTGAGAGCCAACCATTTGCCAGGTTTTCAGAAGTACTCATAGATTTTCAGTACTCTCACCTCCAAATATAATTGTAACCTAAATTGTCTTTGCATTGGAACTTTCTTAAATTCAAATAATAGTAGTAAGGAACTGACAAAGGATTGATTGCATAGGTTTCAGAAAAACAAGTGTTGGTAATTAGGAAAACCTAACTAGTAAGGAGGAATGGGCTCCTGTAGAATGAAAAAGGCATGTTTCATATGCCACTTTAGTTAAATCAGAGTTTCTCCCCCGATAATGAGTAGAGATGCCACATATAAGTCATTGGAGAACCATTGGCTTTTTGTGATATGATATCCACTTAGAACACAATTCCAAAAATCATTTACACCCATATCTAACCCAGGTGGTCCACAGCAAGAGGCTCCTAGAAGTCATCACACGCCACACAAACACCACCACCGTGTTGAGGACTAAGCGTCTTTCTCCATCATTTCTAACGAAGTTATTATCTTCCCAGTCTAGCTCTTTTCAGGACCTGTATTTCCCTTTTCTTCTTCTAGACACACGAACACCTCTGTTGTCTTATCACAAACTCCTTCCCAACGTGGCCTTTCACTGTTTTTCATTGACCTGATTTGTTTTTACATATAACGTCAAATAAGGGAGGAAATGAAGAGAAAGGACCTGAAGGGGTGCTTCAGATTTTGGGGTTCTCCCTGGTCGGCAGCCCGCTGCTGCCTCCTGAGCTAGTGGACGTGGATCTGAAACTGGTGTCCAGATACAGCTCTTCCTTCATGGACTCGCTGTTGAGAGTTTGTTTATTCTGCAGAATTTGCCTTATAAGTTTGTTAATAAAATGCACCTTACTTTTACTTGCATTAATCCATTTATCGCTAATCTTTATTCTCACTTTTTTTTTGTTTCCCTCAGTTTGATTCATTATCCTTCAACAAATTGTCTTAACGTCTCATTCACTGACCCATTTCTTTCACATATTTTTTTGTATTGACAACTGACTCCTTGGAAAGAAGGAAAGTTAACGGTTCTATTGATTAGGGAGCTTTGCTTTAATGCCCTAATGTTGTTTTGTGAATGATGTTTAAAGTATTTAATACGTTGTATATTTGAAATGATCATTGAAGAGATTTCCTAATTTCAGTCCAACCAATTTACAACAAACTACTGAATGTTGAAGGCGAACAGAAATGTGCTTGTCTGCATAAACAACTTGAAATAATTATTTCTAAGATGTCTTTTTTTATGCTGTGTAGTGAGCTTTCTGGGAGTTTTAAACCATTCAGGTGGAGGATAAAAAATCCTCCAGACATTTATACTAACTATGAAAACCCAGGTATGAGACTGATGTTTCTATGACTAAGCCTTGTACTTTATATAGCGTGTTATACTATCAGTTTTGGAATCTTTTAGAGTAACCAAAAGGATATTAAAACAATAATCTTTCCTTTCCCAATAACTAGCTTCCATGTTAATCAGCATATTCAAGCTTCCTTCTCATTAGTTTTAAAAAATTCTAGGAAATACTTTTCATTGTATGCTACGAGTGATTTTACTAAATGATTAAAATCCTTTCAATAGACAATAGGAATGTGAGGCGGGATACAGGTGTTTTGTATCCTAAGCCAATACTACAGTGCCAGGTAAATCTTGAAATGGACTTTGGTTATTTTATACTTTGTTTTATGGTAAGAGTAGCCATGTAACAAATTTTGCATGCCACATCTTACCTCAAATTCTCCACCCTGGATCTTGTTTCTACATTCAGAACACTGGAAAAATTGCTGAGAAAAAACCTTGGCAAAAAATGTTTTTACTTGCAATACTATAGTTCATACTTTTCATTCCATATCTGCTGGGTCCTCGATGAGGCTTTTTTTTTTTTTTTTTTGAGAAGGGACACCTCTGGCCACCCTCCTGTCATCAACTGATCCTAACCCTCGGTCCTGCACTGACTTCCTGTATTTGGCTACAGGTGGCCTTGCTCTTACTTCATAGACAAAATCAAAGCATCAGATGGGAACTCTCTTCAGCTTTACCAACTACAGTCTACAAACTTATCTGCTCCCACACACATCCTTACAGTTTTCTTTCTCTCTCGTGGGAGGGGTGTCCTCCTTTTGACAGAGACTAACCATTGATCTGTGCTCCTGAACTCAGGCTCTCCAAAGCCCTGGTGGCTTTGCTCCAACTATCCCCCTGGTCCCTTGTCACAGACCTTAGCCCTCTGCCCAGACCCTAAGTGAGGATGTTCTGCAGCTCAACCCTCACTCCCTTCCTTCTCTCCTGTGCGTATCACAAAGGAGATCTTACCCACTCCCCTGGCGTCAAGCTCACACTAAAGATGTCTGCATCTGCCCCCAGCCCTGACTGCTCTCCGGAGAGCTCCAGGTGCTGCCCATGGCGCAGCTCTGTCCAAAGATGCTTCCATCACAAAATGTTCAAAATGAATCCATAATTGGGGACCTTTTTTATAATCTTCTCTTCTGTATTCTCCTTGATAATGAATGGGGCTATGACTGTCCAGTCTTGAAGCCTAGGAATCACCTTTGTTTCTCCCTTCTCTCTCTGACTCTCCATCTTCAGAAAATTACCAAGCTCTGTTGGGTTTAGTAATAATTAATAGTGCTTCGTACGGGCTGGGCATTTTTCTAAGAGGATTCAGTGCATCACCTCAGTCTTCAGTCTCCCTGTGTTATGTGTCATGGCTATGGCTATCACCATTTTAAAGGTAAGGAAGCTGAGGCACAGAGAGGCTAAATAATTTGTCAGGACACGGGGTGACAGGGTAGGGCTGGGGTCTAACTAGAGAGCCAGCCTTTCAACAGCTATGATCTGCTGTCTTCCAACATGTCAGGACCCTCAATATCCTGAATTCATTTCCTCCTATTCTTTCTTCTTTCAGCTGATTTTTTCCGTGTGCTTCCTTATTTCTTGCCCGTGTAACTTACTACAGCTTCCGTCCTCAAATCCATTTTCTGGGATCTGTCTGATTAATCAGTCCTAGTCAGATTTTCTGGAGTGTTGGCTAAGCTATGTCTTTGTAACCTATGGATTTGAATCTTTATTTCAGGAACATGCATTCAGTTATACATTTGATTTTTCCCCCTATATCGTGCGCTCTTTTCTTCTAGGATAGCGATTATTTATTTGTATGTTGTCCCTATTTGTCATCTTCTTTCTTATTTTATCTCTTTGTTCTTTGTCATTTCATTTTGTTATTTCCCCAAGCCTATTCTCTTTGTACCTGACTGTGCTTTTATCCATATCTATTTTACTTTTTGTGGGGTCTCATGGGAGGTTCACGTCTGTAACAGTTTCGTTTTATTCTTCTATTCATTCCTGAGCTCCATAAACTCAATTTTCATCTCCGGTTCTCTCTTCCTCTCTGTTTTGATCACCTGTTAGTTTTTCAGGCTCATTTTTTCAGGAAGGGAAACTTGCTTTTAGTTTCTTTGAATATCGGGAGAACTATTTGTTTGAAATTGACCTATTTTGCTAGGAAAGGTCCTGAAATTCGGTATTCTTCATTTGACTTTTGTTTGTTTCTTTCCTCCCTATTTTTCCTCAGTATCTATGTTTCCATCAGGGAAATGGATGTTTCAGAAAGAATGAAGGATAAAAACAGGTGAAAGTTTCTGAATTGAAAAAAATAAGTGTATACAACAAGCTTTGAGAGAGCATTTTATAAATTGCTCAATCTTTCCCCTTTAACATACCAAGGGCTAAACCAGGATGACCTAGCTCACAGATTTCTCTTGGAGTTTAAGAAGGATACCCCTTCAGCCAATGGTAGTCAAAACCTTTGTACTATATAAGCAGGAGGCCTACTTTCCCACAGTAGAAGGAAGATATGATATAGGAAATGTCCGAGAAAAAATTACCTGTGCTCCAGCAAGGAAAGGAGGAGAGAGAAGCCAGAGAGGGAAAAGATTCAGGAAGCATGTGTCCTAACTTTGCACTGATTACTCGAGGATTACTCGAGGGTGAAGGGGTGGGGGGCTCTCACTTCTGTTTCCCGCTTGGGATTCTGAGAGGAGCTTACCTCAGACTCTGCTGCAGAAATCTGGGGCATGGCCACAGCAATGCAGATACAGCACAGTCACATTTTTAGAGGCTCTTAAGTTGTGTTTCCCTGTTGTCTCAATTTGTGGCCCTTCAGAGGCAGAGCAAAGGAAAGGATTTGGGAATGGGAGGATTTATTTGGGACGTGTTCCCAGGAAACACCAGTAGGTTAATGGAGAAGTTAAACATAAAGGAAGAAAGCCAATAAGGGTGCAGTGCTGGAATAACCCACAGTCCTTCTCCTGTGTGTTTCCTTCACTTCTCACAACGAACACTTCACTCTGACACTTCTGGTCACCAAAAGCGTGGGGTCCTTTCCATGCACAAGCAGTTCTCCAGGCAGCAGCTGGGTGTCTTACAATTTAACTGAATTCTGACTTTGTCTAATGGGGATGGTGTCAGATCCCCCAGTCACACGAGACTGCCCCCAGCCGTCTTCAGGTGCCAATCACAAGGAACAGATCCTGGGACTTCCCTGGCGGTCTGGGGGTTAGGACTCCGGGCTTCCACTGCAGGAGGCACGGGTTCAATCCTTGGTTGGGGAACTAAGATCCCACGTGCCACACGGCGTGGCCAAAACAAAACTAAACTAAACAACAAAACAACTTCCTGGCTCTACCTTTTCCGAGCTGTATGACCTTGGGAAAGTTATGTAAGTTCTGTGTGCCTCAGTTGTCCCATTTGTAAGATAGAATAATATTACCTACCCCAAAAGATGGTTTTGACAATTAATTGTACATGTTAATTAATACACGTAAAATATATGATCACACCAGTGCCTGGCAAGAAGGAAGCACTATATAATTTATTTGTACGTATGTAATATTATTTGCTTTTTTTTATTTGAACTTCCAACCTGACAGTTTTACCTTCTCCACATCACAGTGAGTTTTCCCCATACTAAATATGTGATGCATATATATTTAAAGGTCTGGTGGAATTAGAGCTAATTGTAGGTAATCTTTAAAAAAAAAACAAGGAGCAGGTCCTCAGGGTACCCACCACTTCTGTCTGATGTGGCTGCCAATCGGGGGCTCCCATGATGCCCGCCTCGGGTTCCATTAACTTGCTAGAGCAGCTCACAGAACTGAGGGAACCACGTACGTTTACCAGTTTAAAGGATGTGATAAAAGATACCGGTGAGCAGCCTAATAAAGAGATACCTGGGAGCGTCCTGAGCATAGGACGTCTGTCCCCTTGGAGGTGGGCTGCCTTACCCGCACCCCACTCCATGGATGTGTTCACCAACCTGCAAGCCCCCCAAGCCCCCTACTGTTGGGAGTTTTATGGAGGCTTCATCAGGTGGGCACGACCGATCATCAAGTCCATTTTCAGCCCTTCTCCCTTCTCAAGAGAATGTGGCAGTACGGCTGAAATTCCAAGCTTCTGATCATGGCTTGTTCTTTCTGGTGACCAGGCCCCATCCAGGAGCCATCCAGGGGCTCACTCAGCATTGCCTCATTGGAACAAAAGACACTCCTGTCACCCAGGAAATTACAAGGGATTCAGGAGCCCTGTGTCAGGAACCAGAGTCAAAGACCACATATTAGAGCAAACAATGCTCCTGGTGCCTCTTATCACTCAGGAAATTACGAGGGTTTCAGGAGCTCTGTGCCAGAAACCAGGGGCAGAGGCCAGTACAGTACGTCCCCTACATACGAACCCTCGAGTCGCGAACTCTCAAAGATGCGAATGTGCAGTTGTGTGTCCAATCACGAAAGTGAGTTCATGTGTCGGGTGTATGTTGTCACGTGCGTGTGTCCGCTACAAGTGGTTGTGCTTTTGTGTACTTTACTGTTCAGTATTGTATAGGGTACAATAGTACAGTCTCTTTATTTCAAGCCCAGGATGTCCGGAAGCAAGCGTAAAAGCAGCAGTGACGTAGCTGGTACTGCACTGTACTTTTCAAGGTACTGTACTGTAAGGTTAAAAATGTTTATTTTTTGTGTTTGTCTGTTTTTTGTGTATGATTTGTGTGAAAAGTATTACAAACCTATTACAGTACGGTACTATACAGCCGATTGTGTTAGTTGGGTACCTAAGCTAAATGAGTCGGACTTACGAACAAATTGGACCTCCGAACGCGTTCTCAGAACGGAGCTCGATGGTACGCAGGGGACTCGCACTACATAGGTTTTCTATTATTTCACAGGTGTGCTGTCACACAAGTTGCCACGTGGGCAATTGGGGTCTAACCCTGCTGGGGACTCTGGAGAGTATGTCCGAGCACATATCTCAGGTGACTCCACACCGGAGGCAAAGGAGCTGGGGTCTTTATCCACTGTCTCCCAGACAGTCAATGGTTTGGGGCTGTTCCCGAAGAACCTTAACTGCCTGCCGTTTCCAGCCTGTCGTGTGCTCGTGAACAGCCACTGGTGGCCAGAGAAAGTCTTCGGCCAAGAAACCAAGTTGGCCAGTGGAGTCAGACGGGCGTGCATGGAAAGTGCAAGCGTGAGGGAATATCGGCTGGACCCTGGTCGCCTCTCATACACCTGGTCTTTTCATCCCCAGGTGCAAGGGTGCTGACTCCACGCGGCCTCCTGATGGTAAGGCTCTGTGACACCTAAGCTGAGGTAGAGAGGGGGGCCCAGCAGAGACTGGGGGACCTGCAGCCAGAAGGGGCTGAGAGGAGGGCTGTGTCAGCTCCGCCTGAGCCAGAAAACAGAAGCAGGAACTTCAAAGCCATGCAGGCTCCCACCACAGCGCAGTTATGCTGAACATATGTGGTTTCTTTATTTCCATCTATAACAAGTCTGTTCTTATTTGAAGCCTCCAGCTTCTGATTGGTAGGAAAAATATTCCCATTTCAAGTCGATTACATTTAAAACTTACTCTGGTCCTAAAGCTGAACAGTCCTTTCAGGTAAAGTTCAGTCCACAGAAGATACGCTCTGGCTGCCAGGTCCCTTCCCTCCCCATATCTGCCACCTGTGACGTCTCCACAGGTGAAGTCGGGCACCTGGAGAGAGGGATGCACCTTCCTTGGCCTCTCACGGTGGAAGAGTCAGGGTCCTCAGGTGTGACATCCTTTGTCTGCTCTGGTCTCCAGGTGTCATACTTTACGTCATGTAAGGTTTGCCTCAGATTTCTTTTATTTAGCCACCATCCCAGTTATAGTCATTCTTTACACGTTACATCTGTCATCGGCTTGCTGTCTCATCCCTCTTCTCTGGGAAAAAGGCTCCTAACTGTCTGCTACATAAGTGGTCCTGTGAGCCCATCAGTGGGCCTTGCCCGCTGGTCACAGGGATTACCAATCTAAGGAATGGGCTTGCACCCCAGGCTGCCCAGTCACAGCTCTGGTTAGGATTTTTCCATCTGGAGCTGAGACGTTGGAAGGAAGTGAATCTGGAATTACAGACAACAGTGTCCCTTCCTCAGAGAAAGCAAGGATGGCATTCACTGTGGGGCAGAAATGAGAGCGAGAGGGAAAGCCCTGATGGCATTCAAATTCCTGCTTCCTGTCACACCCAAGGCCAACCCTACCTTCGCCCTTTCTATAGACCGGTTATGTGAGTCCTAGTCACTTTTCAGAGCTTGCGTCCAATGCTTGTAACCAAGAGAATCTACAAGGGAAAGTTACTACTGCTGTGTTGTTTGTAACTGAGTAAGTGGGAGTGAAAAGCAAATTCAGACTTTTAAGAACGTAAACGTGTACAACCACTTTGGAAAAAAAATTTGGCATTATCTGCTCGAATTAAAGATATGAATACCTATGATCTAGGAATTCCACTGCCAGATATTCATTAGTGAGAAATTTGCACAAGGGAAAAAGCATGTCTAAGAATGTTTATAGCATCATATTTGGTAACAGAAAAAACCCTCAAACTGGAAACAGCCCAAATACCTTTTATAAGAATTTAAGACTCAGTACTTTATGGTATATACTCATAGAATTGAATACAGAACATTGAAAATGAAGTACGGATACATGGTAAATCTAAAAAAATGTAATGCTGAATAAAGAAAATTTATTGAAGAATGCTGCTACATGACTTCATTTATTTATTGCTCAAAAATATGTCAAACTAAACAATATGCATAATTATATGTACCACATACATGTGGTAAAATTGCAGAGAAAAGCATGGAATGATATTCACAAAATTCAAAATACTGTTTGCCTCTCATGGGGGAGAAAGGGAACAGAGAGATTTTGATTATGTTCTATTTCGTAAGTTGTGTGGTGGGTACTTGGGTGTTTGCTTCATTATTACTTTTTAAACTGTACTTATAAATTGTACTCTCTTGTTTTGTGTGACATACTTCACTAAAGTAATTCCAAATAATTAATTTTGAAGTAGCATGTTAATAAATTAGGTCCATTTTCTGCCTTCAGATATTAAAGCACAGGAAATTAAAAACATTTTAAGAATTCAGTTTCGTGGAAGCAGTTGTCACCAACTCTGATACCAAATTGTTTTCAAGTTTGTAAGTATGCTGTAACTTAAAACAGCACACACGGGTACACCGTCCAAAGCCGTCTTTTCTAGGTGTCAAAACTGTGCGAATCAATTGAAATGATGAACCACAGCCATTGACTATAATTTCATCCTCTAACGTCTTAGTTAAAGTTTTAGTTTAGTTCCTGGCTAATCACACCTAAAACAAAATAAATGCAGGAATATTTTTTTAAGTGGCAAAATGAAGCTTTTGCCCTTGTAAAACTCAGACAATTACTTATCTTCTCCTTTAGGACATACATTATTTCAGATGGGCTCTATATTTAGTGTTTAATGGGTCCTGGCAACCTCCCATCAAGTGCCTTGCAATTAAACATCCCAACACCTCCGGGGTGTGAGTCGTCTGGGCCAGTACACAGACAAATATTTACACGAACCCGCGGCACAGCTGGACTCTGTAATCTTAGCAGTCCATGTGGAAAGGCAACCCAGCACCTATACTAGGAACCTCCAGTACATCCCTCGGGCTTCTGAAAAATCTTTGAAAAAATTTATTGTGAAATATAACATATATATATAGAAACAGATAGAACACAAAAAGAGACTTAAAAGTTTTAAAGGGAACAGCGATGTAACCACCTCCCAGGTCAAGAAATAGAACACGGTCAGCACCCCAGAAGCCCCCGAGTGCCTTTCCTCATGGCAACGCCCTCACCCTGTACCCTTTAGTGCGAACGACTATCCTGGTGTTTTTGTTAATTCCTTGCTTTGCTTTCTAGCTCTGCCTCCTGACTATGCCTTCCCAAGCAATATATTTTGGGTTGTGGCTGTTTTTGTTCAGCATTACTTCCTTTGTTCGACATTATATTCCACGAGCGCCATTCGTGTTATTATACTCAGGCGCTCTCTTAAAACTCCTAAATCTTTCTAATATCCTCTATCTGCCATGCGCTGTAATTTGTACAGCACTCTAGTGATGGGAGGGATCAATAATTCTACTCTGGTATGTTTGTAATTCTAATCTCCCTGGCTCTCCCACCACATAATAATATTTTTAAGAATTATAACATTTATTGAGTGTCTACCGTGTGCCAGGACTGCCTGAAGCACTGTTCAAATAATATTGTTATATTCTTGATAATTCTGCATAGTGTGTAGGTTTAACATACTGTTTTTACAGATAAGAAACTGAAATTCAGAAAGATAAGTAAGTTTGGGCCTTTCTGAGATTTTGTTACCAGGAGCACAAATTTTGTTTTTATTTATTTTTAAATTTAATTTCATTTTTCAATTGAAATATATATATACTTTTCATATATATATATATAATGCTTTTTTAGATTCTTTTCCCTTGTAGATTATTAAAAAATATTGAGTCTAGTTCCCTATGCTATACAGTAAGCCCTTGTTGGTTATCTATTTTATATATACTAGTGTGTATATGTTAATCCCAAACTCCTAATTTATCCATCCCCCCCTTTCTACTTTGGTAACCATAACTTTGTTTTCTATGTCCGTGAGTCTATTTCTGTTTTGGAAATAAGTTCATTTGTGTCCTATTTTAGATTCCACATATACGTGATATCATATGATATTTGTCTTTCTCTGACTTACTTCAATTAATGTAATAATCTCTAGGCCCATCCATGTTGCTGCAAATGGCATTATTTCATTCTTTTTTATGGCTGAGTAATACTGGGGAGCTACATGTAAAATTATGAAATTAGAACAATCTCTAACACCATATACAAAAATAAACTCAAAATGGACTGTTTTTATTTTTATTTTCTACGATTTTATTCACGTTGAGTCCATGAGTGAACTTGCCATTTCAGAGGGGTCTCTGCCTGTCTCACCAAGCCCTTGGCACTTGGCCTTAATGTTCCGTTGGTACCTGCATCATTTGTCCTCCCCTTAAGGTGACAGCCTTTCTCCTGCTATTGTCACAGAGGTAACTTCCTTCTGGTCCACGGCACCCGCAGAGAACTGTCTGTGAATGTTCCTTCTTGGAAGCCCTAGAGAGGTGACTGGTCCTGCCCTGGGGACCTAGGAGGTCTAGACGGGCGGGGAGTCGAGGTGAAGAGCCCAGAGCTGAGAGTGAGGCTACATCAGTTCTTCCCTTGGCCGTCGTTAGTCCTTATCCAGGTATGTGGCCTTGGGGAAGTCCTTTAACCTCCCTGGGGCTCAGGTTCATCACGTGTAAGTGAGGGGGTTGGTCAGTAAGTTTCACACTGGAGCTCAAGGATCATCCTGAGCTCTGTTTCAGTTGCAGATTTGGGGAACTCAGGAGAACTTTCCATCTTGGGGATCCATATGTTGAACAAGTTCCCCACTTGATTCTGTTGCACACCCAAAGAGGGAGGCAACAACGGAAGGAATGGCCCAAGTCTCCTCTGATTTTAAAATTCTGGGTTAGAGTTTGAACTTTTGGTACCTTAGTATCTTTCCTCAGAGCCAACTGCCTACTTATTTCAAAGAGCTCTGTTTGCGGGCTTCCCTGGTGGCGCGGTGGTTGAGAGTCTGCCTGCCGCTGCAGGCGACACGGGTTCGTGCCCCGGTCAGGGAAGATCCCACGTGCCACGCAGCGGCTGGGTCCGTGAGCCACAACTACTGAGCCTGCACATCGGGAGCCTGTGCTCCGCAACGAGAGGAGCCGCGATAGTGAGAGGCCTGCGCACCGTGATGAAGAGTGGCCCCCGCTTGCCACAACTAGAGAAAGCCCTCGCACAGAAACGAAGACCCAACACAGCAAAAATAAATTAATTAATTAATAAACTCCTACCCCCAACATCTTCAAAAAAAAAAAAAGGGCTCTGTTTGCTTTTGTTAATAAAAATAAACACAAAGCCATTAAAATTTAAGATGCTAAATAAATACTGGCTATTCTGGCTCTGATTGAACAATACATGAGGGCATTAGTCATCAGAACAGCTTGGGACTGTTTGGTGTTCATAAACTGAATAAAAAAATGACTGCCCCAGTGAAACTGTATCCATATCATTAAGCGCTATTAACGCAGTGTAGCAGGAAATACAGCTCGCCTCTCTGGAGGACACAGCCTCATCAATGTGATTGCCCATGAGGAAGATACAGAGTGCCATGCAGTCTTATGAGGAAAACTACGTAGTTTAGACTTTCAAAACAACTTTCAAGTCAGCTTATTTAATTATAAAATATGCTAAATATATCACCCAACAGCTTGGAGACAGGCTGCTGGCTTATTTTCACTTTGATATTGCATTTCTTAGATATTTTTCAAATTTTTGTGTGACTATTTGCGGGAAAAATTTCCTTATATTATTTAATACTTTTGGGGGGTTATTCTTTATATCCTGAGGAACTGGAGTCACCCAATTAATTGCTCTCATTTGGGGGAGTCACTTTTTCACTAGGGATAAGCAACCTGAGGTCTTGTCAGAGGTCTGCCTTTTCCCACGCCAACATGCTCTGCAGTGATTCGCAAACCCACAACTGAGGCAAGTGGCGCGTCCATCTGTGAGAAGACTCAGAAGTCAGGGGTTTTCAGGCAGGGGCGGTAGCCCCCAAGGGAAGTGATAACAGCATCTCTAGGAGTGTGGGTAATTTCAAAAACCTCCCCATGTATTTTTCTCTAGTGCTTGAATTGCAAAGCTGGGACCAAAACCTGTCATATAGCAACTGTTCACATATTCAGCAGACAGCTGTAAACCTTGAATCCAGGAGCTGCTATGTTACTGTAAAAACAAGACACTACTGTTTGAAGTAAATAGGAAACTTCAATATCAAAAGCATGTAAATACATGTTCATGAATGATAGTTGTCAAAAGTGTCTATTTACTGATCTCTACCTTCATAGAGACATTATTATTTATTTCTGTAACCATTTTCCCCTTCTCTTCTTTCTAGCCCACCTGTAAGGTAAAATAGACAAAACTGTTTAGTAATTATTTTCACTTCCTCTTCTTCCTCATTTTTCATAGAAGTCTTGGAAATTAACTTGACCTTGAAGGACAGGTGGGGTTGACTACCTGAGAGAAGGCAGATGGTGAACCAGTCAGCCTAATGGCTTGGCATGTAGAACAGTGAGAAGTCCATCTCTGCTAAAGCAGGTGGGAGGTGGTTATAGGATGGAAAGGATGAGGATGACCTATCCTGGTCAAACATCAAATGTCAGGCTGAAGAGGGTGTAAGAAAGAATGAGGAACCAGGCTGAAGAGGGTATAAGAAACAACGAGGAACCACTGAAGTGTTTGGTTTGGTTTTGTTTTTTTGGTGTGCAGAGATAAACTTTATTATTTATTTGTTTACTTTCTATTGAGATACAATTGACATGGAACTTTATATTAGTTTCAGGTGTACAACATCATGATTTGGTATTTGTATATATTGTGAAATGATTATTGCAGTAAGTCAAGTACATCCATCAACTCACATAGTTACAGATTTATGCGTGTGTGATGAGAACTTTTAAGATCTCTCCCACTGGAGTTTTTTGAATGGACAGTCACATGAGGTAACTGGCATTCTAGATGAATCTGGCATTCTATTCATTTGACTCTTTCCTCACACTGCCAAATTCTAATTTATATTCTAAATGATCAACTTCTAGGACTTTGCTTGTCACCTACAGCAAATTCCAAAGTTACAGCTTTGCCCACACAGCTCTCCTGAACCACAGACCTATGTTTCAGTTGCCTCTGGGCCTCTCCACTTGGATGACTCATAACCATTTCAAAATCAACATGTTCAAAACTGAATTCAATATATTCGCCTCCAGAACCTCTTTGTCCATTTCCCTTCCCTATCTCAGTTAACGACCTTGCTGTCTAATTATTTGACTAAGCTAAAGCTACCCGCGCTTCTCTATTAATATTCGTGTGTGGTTCGTTTTGTGTCGTCTTGCTTGTTCTGCTTCCATTCTGTACCCATCGCCCTCACCTTTGTTCAGGTCCATGTCATTTCCTGTGGAAACTCTTTCTCATACATCCCAGTACATCCAATTTCTCTCCTGTCCAGTCCATCCTCCACCCCGTCACCAGAGACATTTTCTAAAACAACTGTATATTCCTCTGTATTCCAGTTCTGCTCACAGATAGCTTTCACTCTCCCTGGCCT
Organism: Stenella coeruleoalba; assembly: GCF_951394435.1. Taxonomy (NCBI): domain Eukaryota; kingdom Metazoa; phylum Chordata; class Mammalia; order Artiodactyla; family Delphinidae; genus Stenella; species Stenella coeruleoalba. Next base: position 8,875,509 of record NC_137158.1, on the reverse strand, counting down.
TAGGAGAGAATTCAAACTTCTCGTTATGGCATTTGGGGGATAATCTGACCCCAAGCAACTTTTCCAGACGTATCTCAACATTGCTCAAATGCTCAGTCTCTGCTTAGTGGATGTTAAGCAACTATGTGAACACAATGCTCCCTTTCCTGCCCCTGTGGTTTTGCATATTTCATTCTTTCAGATTTCCTCCTGAATTCTTCACGTAGCAAACTCCTATTCTCTCATCAAAAGACAACTCAAATCACCCCACCATTTATGCCGAACTTCTCAGGGCAGCATTGCCAGGGATTCAGAGTCTGTTCCTCCGTTTAGCAAGACACACAAACCTGAAATTTTCTAAGCATTCAGATTCAAGAGGATTGATTCACATCAGTTAGACTCGTGGCATTCACTAAATTACAACTTTGAACCGATTTATTAATTTACAATGAAAAGCACAGCTATCAAGCAAATCGTAAAGTTCGTGATCACTAGTGTGGGAACTCTAGTAATTAGTAAACTACGCATCAGGTTGTTAGTGGAGCATGGAATCAGGATAAGGAGATTAAGGTGGGTGATCCCAGCAACTGTTGCCATCAAGCCAGGAGAGTCTGCTGTATCCCTCTGTGTTATAAGGATGTCTGTGCCCTGCAACGGACTGAATGTGAAAACAGCCAACATGTTGCCTCTCTGGGATAATTCTAGAGACAGACTAGAGAAGCCATTGCTCCCTTTGCTAGACTGCAGAGACACTATGTCCCCTTTGCCCCACATCCTTTCTCCACAGCCATGAACATTGGATAGTTCAGCTGTGATTATAAAGGGGTCACTGTGGTTGCAAAGTCTCTGAGAGATCCTCCTGCCTGTCCCCCACTCCGGAACTTCCAAGAACGTTTACTTGGGTTCATGCATAAGCACTGGTCACTCCTCTGTGCCATAATCAGCTATAGCCTTCAGACCTTGATGTTCCCAAAGAGGAGCACCTCTAATTTGGAATTCTGCCGCCCATGCGCTGATGGATTGCATATCTCCTACCCAATGACTCTAGCCACCATCCTTTCCTGCCTGAAGTATAACGTCTTCAAGGTCTCCCTTAGTCCAGGCTTGTCCTCCCATAATCTACTCTCCATAGAGCAGCCAGAGTAATTGTCCCAAATCACGTCTGATCACCTCACTCCTTTGCTCAAAACCTTCTACTGGCTTCTCGCCTCACTCAGAGAAAGACTTTGTCTTCTGTTCTCCTCTGCCTGGATGACTCTGCTCCAGCCACACTGGCCTCCTTGCTCTGTGTACACACCGGGCACACCCCCACCTCGGACATTTACACCTGCTGTTCCCTCGCCTGGTATTTCTCCTCCACTGATACCCTCTTGACCCGGATCACTATAAAACAGCAACCCTCTTCCCCATCTCCCTTTCCTGCTCTATTTTTCTTCTTGGCACTAATACCATTGAATCTGTTATGCATTTATTTATTTTTCTATTATGTGTATCTCGTCACTGGATGATGAACTCTGCGAGGGCTGAGGTTGAGTCTCTTTTGTTCTCTGCTGCATCCCCATGGGAACCGAGACAGTGCAGGGTCTGCCCTGTAGTGGGTGCTCCGTAAACATTTGTTGTGTAAATGAATCCAAAGTCTTCGGCTTCATTCTTTTCATGGAAATGCACATATTTAAAAGTAATCATAGGACAGGTATTTGTCTTTATGTCTTTTTTTAGCGGGAAAACCTGCTAAGTCAGGAGAGAAAGTGTTTCTCTTTGGTTCTTTTATGTACCTACGTATGTAAAGCATAGATAAATGAAGAGAGAGAGAGAGAGAGTTGCAGGAATTGGCTCCTGTGATTGTAGGCGCTGGCAAGTCCAAAGCTGCAGCGTGGGCTGGAAACCCAGGCAAGAGCTGGTGCTGCAGCTTGGTTCTCAAGACAGACTGCAGACAGAATTACGTCTGCTTCTGGGGAAACTCGGTCTGTCTTCTCAAGGCCTTCAACTGGTCACATGAGGTCCACACACAACCAGAGGATAAATGGCTTAACTCTTAAGTCTACTGATTTAAATGTGAATATCATCAAAAAAGACCTTCTCAGCAATGTCCAGACTGGCACCGGACCAAATATCTGGGTGCCACGGCCTCGCTAAATTAGCACATAAAATTAACCATCACAGTTCCTCAGTCCTGGTTTTTCAGGCTCCTGTGTTGATGGGGATCTACTGAGGGACAGAACCATTGTTTATGTAGCCAAATGTTGCTGGTTGTTTGTGTTGAACTTTGTGGTTGCTTTAAATTTTCTGTTTCAGCAGAAAAGTTATTAGTTTACTAACTTACTAGATTATTAATTACTAACTTGCCCCTACCTTAGCTTACCCAATCCTTTCTGATCAGTAGCTCATTCAAGATCCCATAGCAATGAATTCTTAACTCACAGAGTCTTAAAAACCTATTTTGATACAGACTACTTTTTGAAAGCTTAGACTTTTAAAATCCACATAAATAAAACTTTAGGTTTAAAAAATACATTTAGGGCTTCCCTGGTGGTGCAGTGGTTGAGAGTCCACCTGCTGGTGCAGGGGACGTGGGTTCGTGCCCCGGTCCGGGAAGATCCCACATGCCGCGGAGTGGCTGGGCCCGTGAGCCATGGCTGCTGAGCCTGCACGTCAGGAGCCTGTGCTCCGCAACGGGAGAGGACACAGCAGTGAGAGGTCCGCATACTGCAAAAAAAAACAAAAAACAAAAGAACAAAACAAAACAAAAAAACCCCCACATTTAAAATTATTGCACCAAAGGCTATCTGAGATTTAAAAACAACAACCAAAAGAGCATTTTGGACATGATTTGAAAGCAAAATTTGATTTTATACTCTGCTATTTGGTTTCTGAGTCTTCAGTAATATACTTTTATTTTCTGAAATACTGTTCATCTCCTCATTATTTTTGAAAACGGCTTTTATCTGAGCAGTTATTGATTGATTATCAGCTCTTTTGATTATAGCCTTGAGGATCCCAGGATCGCGGGTTCAGGTCTGACACGGTGCAGTTAGCCAGCCCTCCTTGCTTTGGAAGCTGCAGCGCCTCCTAGCTGTCTCTGCCATTGTGCACATATGAGGTCTGGGGCCCATGAGGCAGTCTAAAAGAACACAGTGTGCAAAGCCAATATCAATAATGAAAAGTCAATTGGAAGTTCCTCACCCTATTTACAGTGGTTCAGTGGTGTACCCAAAAGCACATCGAATAAAAGAGTGCATTTAAAAACTTGATGTCTTCAATTACTTATTTGTGTTTTCTTCCCCTCAAAAACAGAAAAAAGGAATTCCAAGGGAAATTACTTTTTATATTTCTCCTCCTAGACATTCTGAAGATTTCCCTAACATTTCATGTATTTTTTCAGAGTGACCTTTGATTTCTCATGAAAACCATAATCGGATTTTCCTTCTGAATACCTTCAGTAACGTTGGCAACATGTCTGTAAGGTACATGGAAAAAGTGTGAGTTCATCTTGTGCTTCTAGAATATTTTTAGATTAGCTCATGCTTTTGGAAAACTTTGAGATATCTGGCACACAAGTAAGTACATTTCTCACTATTCTTTTTTCTTATCTTTTCTTTTTTAAAAAAGAATGGTTTGAAATTGTGATTTGTATTCTGATAAATGGTTGGGGAAATTTTTGGTGTAAGGTTAGAAATTTCAGTTATGTATTGAATAACTTCGGGTGGTTTGAAAGGATTAAGCAATGACAAGGAGGATAATGATTTCATATTTGATAACAGTGATGTTTAGAACAGGTCATCTGCCATTTGTTGTTTCCTGTTTGTCCACTGCTAACTTACTGCAGTAGACTTTCAGGGTTTGAAGTGAGGATTCCTTATCAGTACTACCACTGCAGCTAAGCTCTCACCAACTTTCTTTTTTTTTTTGAATTTTATTTTATTTATTTTTTATACAGCAGGTTCTTATTAGTTACCTATTTTATACATATTAGTATATATATGTCAACCACCAACTTTCTGACAGGCACATCTTTTTAGATTTTAACAAGATCAGTGAGAAAGAGCTCGGACAGTCCATCTTTTGTTGAGAACGTAAACTGTCCTGGAACCTAGATTTCTCTACTGATGCAGCTTGCCCATGTAGTGGGTTTAGATAACATCTTATTCCTCCCCAATTCGGTGAAACAGTGGACGATGGGGACCTGTAGATGTTTTGCGTCAGAATTTGGTTGCATGGGTATGTGAGCCTTTAGCCGCGATTTCCATAGATTACGGGTTGGTAAACAGGGCAGCATCACACCCTTGTCTTTTGCAACTATTTTCACATTAGCACAGTTTCTTTTTTTTTTAATTGATTAATTTATTCATTTATTTTTGGCTGCACTGGGTCTTTGTGGCTGCACATGGGCTTTCTCTAGTTGCGGCGAGAGGGGTTACTCTTCGTTGTGGTGCATGGGCTTCTCATTGTGGTGGCTTCTCTTGTTGCGGAGCAGGGGCTCTAGGCACGCAGGCTTCAGTAGTTGCGGCATGTGGGCTCAGTAGTTGTGGCTCGCGGGCTTAGTTGCCCTGTTGCATGAAACACAGTTTCTTATGATGTAGTTTTTCCTTTTTTTTTTTTTCCTTTTCAAGCCTTTCTTCATATTTTCCTCAAGCAGTTAAAAGTATGTTTAATTATATAAGCAATTCTTGTTGTAAAAAACAAGCTCAGACATTATAGCTAAAGCCCAAGTTCCCTCCGACCACTCCTGTCCCCTGAAGGCTTCCCCAGAGGCAACCACTGCTCTCATCGGTGGGTGTGTCTTTTTGCAGCTCTTTCTTTATGAATGCGTGTACATATATGGGTAGAATATATAATACTTGGAAATATAGTCTGTGTGAGAATATACAGCTAAAAATACATCATATTGTCCTTGTTTCTATTTTAGATCTTTTGGTGACCAGAATATTTATTATTTGATTTTTGCTACACTTGGTGAAATTTATCTGTGGACACACATTGCAGACTTCCTTTTCCTTATCAGGTTCCCACACGTTTAGAGTGCTAGCCCTTCACATTTTCTTCTTATTTTGGCCCCATGATAGAGGGGTGATAACGCGCTTGTAACTCTCATATACAAAATCTTATCACCCAACCTATTCTAATCTCAACTAGCAAATGAGGGCTGGATCTAATCAAGTTGGCCAGAAAAAATGTCTTCTCTTGCAGTTTTTGCTGTTAGTTTGGTGACCGTCACAGAAGTTTTAAGTGGCCTGGAATATCTGTTAGGGTTTCTGGAAAAGGGAGTTGTAATTTCTAACCTTCTTCCCTTTCTCAGAGCCACCGAGGGTTTTAGGACGTTGGTGGTCTGAAGCTGTCTTGAAAGAGTGATACTGAGACAGAATGATTGTTTCACTGAAATGGAAAAGACAGGCCAGTTGTCAACAGTATCCCCCCGTGGCCACCCTACAGCCAGGTCTTGCAGTAGATTTGTTCTTAATAAAAGTTAAATAAAGCCCAGTAGATGTAAATGGCATCGTATTTTAAATGGAGCAGAGAAGTGTCTCAGCCTGGGATTATGGTTGCAAGATACCCACCCAAAGGATTGGACTTCTCAAATTCTGAGTCTGCATGCTCTCTTGATTCTGCCTTTCGGTCTGCCACTTTCTCCTGCCTTCATACTGGTCTCACCTCCCCCGCTCCCAAGTCCCACCCTTGCCCCAGCCTGCTACCTCCAGTTTCCACTCCCCTAGAGCTACAGAAGTCACTGGGCTCTGTCTTTGTTCTGTCAACCCTTTGATCTGCCAATAACTTAGCCAGCCCTGGGCAATCTTGGCCCAATCACCTGCGGTCTTGGAGGAAGGGAATGAAATTACATGGAACAAGCATGGCCATCTAGGCTGGCTCCTTGGGTAAGATTAGTTTGTAGAGACAGAGGCTGAGGATGGGATAGGTACCCCCAGACATGTCGGCCACTAGGAGTACACACAGTTATTGAAAGGAAAAGCCCTTCAGTGAATACGGCAAAATAGTTCATTCTTTCCATTTTTTGTGGAACAATGTTCTATATCTAGAATCACATGGTGTGATTAGAATTGTTGGAATGCACAATCGGATGTTTGATGATGGCAACATTCTCCACAGGAGGAAAGAGGGGAATAGAGTTTTTCTTTAAATTTCAATTCTGTTAAGAAATTTACTTTTTTTCTCTTGTCTTACAAAAATACAAGTATGACTTATGTTTTACAATTTGAGACCTTGCTTCATGAATGAATAACTCTTTTCTTTCTGTTACCTGTACAGGTGAAACTTCAGCAAGATCTTCTGGTTCTACCTCTCAACTATGCCCTGAATCTGACCACTTCTACCATATCCACTGGCCATGCTATTTCTTTGCTTTTAATCCTGTGAGGTACACTCACTGCCATTAGACTGATACCCACACTTCTTACCACAGCTGACAAGAGCCTGCACGACCCCATGGCAGCCTATTTCCAGACTTCACCTCCTACCATGTGTTCCCATCTGCTGTGTCCCATCCCCTGAGCTATCTACGTCTTCCTGCAGCCTCTAAGCTTACTCTCATCTCCATGTGCTTTCACTTGCTTTGTTTGCTCCTTCTGCCTGGAGCCCTCTGTTCCCAGATCTTGGCATGGTTGGCACCCTCTCATCTTTTTTGGCAAATGTCGTCTTCACATAGAGACCTTTTCCGACTCTCCAAGGCAAAGTAGCCCTTCTCCCTTCTAACTCTTCATTTCATCATCCTTTTGAATTTTCTTTATAGCTTTTTTTCACCATCAAAAATGAGCTTATTTTATTTTTAGTTGCTTGTATTTCTTATCTGTATCTATCCACTGAAAGGAAGGTCCACGAGTGCAGGAATTTTGTATTGTTTATGGATGTATCTTTAGTGCCGGGGGTAACGTCTAGAGTATAATCGTCACTCTCTCTAAGTGTTTGCTGAATGAGTGAATAAAAGGAAGAATAAATGAATAAATTCTGTCATGTTTCACATTCTGTTATGTTTCTTATAGTTCTATTTGTATTACAGCATTGGTCGGAGCATACGTTTTGAACTAAAAAGTTTTATGTGTCCCTGGGCCTCCTCAGTGTTAACCATTATAAATCTAAATCCTGTCTATACGTCTAGAGACACATGTATTAAATATTCATTGGGAAATTTAACACAATCACTGCTATCTTCAAAGGACACAATAAAGAGGCCAGCAAATTGTCCTTGGAGTCAGACAGATCTAGATTTGAATCCAAGGCCAGTAGCTTACTAACTTTGCCACCACAGGCCAGTGGCTTAACATATGTAAAAATGCCTGGTCCAGGGCTCAGTATTGCATGGTAACTGTCCTCTTCACATTGTATGTCATTTTTTATTGAGTAAGTTCATAAAGCATTTTGTGTGTCATCTGCAGTTGCTACTAGCAGATTGGGGTCAAGTTTGAGAAATAGCACTTGTAAGAAATAAAATTTCAAGCAAACAAAGTCAGGTGCTATTTCAATATAGGTAGTCTTCTAAACAAGTTTCTTTATAGTAACACCTTTCTCAAGAGGCAAAATAAATAGATACAAGTAAGAATTTAGTGAATTTAACAATGTCATGTCTCATACAATTTGAAAATTTTATAATTTGTAAGTAAAATGTACAAAGTCAAAATGAAGGAAGAGATACATAAACAGGTTTTTGAAAATAGAAAATGACAAAGATGTTTGTATGTTTATTCATTAATTTGTCAAAAAAATTTGAGTGTCTTTTGAGGCTAAGCATGGTGCTATGTTGAAATCACAGGTTCATTTGAAATGTTTAAATGAATAACCTTTGCTTGAGTGTCAGTAAAGCATCTGGCGCAATATATCTTAATTTTGCTTTCAAACACGTACAAATTATTTAAGATATAATATGTTACTTGGACCAGGACAGTTCAACAATTGGGCAATAATAGTCTCTTCAACAGATGGTGCTGAGACAACTGGATATTCACATGCAAAAGAATGAAGTTGGGCTCATACTTCACACATATAAAAGTTCATTCAAAATGGGTCGTCAACTTAATGTAAGACCTACACGACCAAACTCTTAGAGGAAACCATAGGGGTAAATCTCTGTGACTTTGAGTTAGACAATGGCTTCTTAGATATGACACCAAAAGCAGAAGTGACAAAAGAAGAAATGGAAAATTAAACCACATTAAAAATACAAACACTTTTGTGCTGCAATGGGTGTTATTAAGAAAGTGAAAAGGCAACCCTCAGTATGGAAGAAACATTTGCAAACTATGTATCAGATAAGGGACAAATATCCCGAATATATAAAGAACTCATAGAACTCAATAATAAAAAGGCAAATAACCCGATTACAAATAGGCAAAGAATTTAAATAGAGATTTCTCTAAAGAAAATACATAATTGGCCTTTAAACACATGAAAAGATGCTTAACATCATTAGGCACTAGGGGAACACAACAAAAGTCACAACGAAATACCACTTCACAGACTCTGGGATGGCCATAATAAACAAAGAAACAAACAAACAAACAACCTCTAGAAAACAGCACTTGGAACATTTGTGTATTGCTAGTGGGAATGTAAAATGGTGCAGCCACTGTGGAAAACACTTTGGCATTTCCTCAGAAGATTAAACATAGAATTATATAATCCAGGAATTCCACCCCTAGGTATAAACCCCCAAATTTGAAAACATAGACTCAAACAGATAGTTGTATACCAATGTTCATAGCAGCATTATTCAGAAGAGCCAAAAGGTGGAAACAACCCAATGTCCATCAACTGATGAATGGATAAAGAAAATGTGCTATGTATTACTGTTATATAATATTATCAATGCAGTATATAAAATATTTTATATTTTCAGTAATAAATAGAAAAGAATGAAGTTCTGATAGCTGCTACAACATGGATGAATCTTGAAAACATTATGCTACATTTATGAAGCCAATCTCAAAAGACCACATATTGTGTGATTCCATGTCTATGAAAAACCCAGAAGAGGCAAATCCAAGGAAACATGAAGTGGATTCGTGCTTGCTGAGTGGGGGATGGCAGAGAGGATGTGTATTGACAGCCCATGGGTACGGGCTTCTTTTAAGGGAGACAAAATTCTCTTAAATTAGAAATGGCGATGGCAGTGTAACTTTGTGACTATACTGGAAAATATTGAACTATACAGGGTAAATGGTTGAATTGTATGGTATGTGAGTTTTATCTCAATAAGCTGTTAAAAAATGTTGTTTGGAGTGAAAATTACCATTGGGATTTATAAATAAGGAGCTACACTTAAAGACATTTAAGTTGTTCAATATGCCACCAGATGGCTTCAATTTAAATTCAACTAATTTACTAATCTGTAAGTGTATGTTCCTAATAGTTGGCAGATATATTTTCATCTGAGTTCATTCCAGAGGGGAGAACCATAGGCTTTAACCTCTGTAGTTCTCACTTATTGCTATTCTGTTGTAATATTTGTCATAGTTAAAAATAGACAAATTTTAGGGAAATATTTTTCTCTTTCACCACCAATTTTTTTCACTTGTCCTATGTGTGCCAAATTGTAAAATTCTAGTATCCTAAATGTTCATATGGGAAAACTGAATCTGCTATAAAGAAAGACTCCTTATTCATTCTTTGATTCTTTGACCCAAAGTGTTATAAACACCTTTTCCCTATGCCTACCATTACCATAGGGATTTTTTTTTTGAAGAGGTGATAGAATATTCTTTTATTTTGACTAAATTTAACCAGTTGGAATTATTTTATTTTATTTTATTTTACATACTATATTTTACTTTTTAATTCAATGGATGTATAACAGTTTTTTTCAAAATATACCTTAAAAGTTAAATTTTTTATTTAAAAAAGCATATGCTTCACTATAGTATGGAAAGTTACAAACTGGTAAATGATAAAAAAATAAAATTCAAATCCCAATCAGAAAATCGCAATGAACATTAACCATTAATAAAAGCTACCATCTACTGATCATTTATTGTGTGCCAGGTATTGTGTTAATCTCTTTATCTACATTGGTTAATTTAATTCTTAAAACTGCTTTACGAAGTAGCTATCATTTTCACTTCTATCAGATAAGGAAGCATTCAGAAGTGAATTAAACTTCACATTTGAATCAAAAACTAAAAGTGTATACTCTTCTGATCAAATTTAATTCTATTAGTGTTTTGGGTTTTTTTTTTAAAACACCTTTATTGGAGTATAATTGCTTTACAATGGTGTGTTAGTTTCTGCTTTATAACAAAGTGAATCAGCTATACATATACATATACCCCCGTATTGCCTCCCTCTTGCGTCTCCCTCCCACCCTCCCTATCCCACCCCCTAGGTGGTCACAAAGCACTGAGCTGATCTCCCTGTGCTATGCGGCTGCTTCCCACTAGCTATCTATTTTACATTTGGTAGTGTATATATGTCCATGCCACTCTCTCACTTCGTCCCAGCTTACCCTTCCCCCTCCCCATGTCCTCAAGTCCATTCTCTACATCTGCATCTTTCTTCCTGTCCTGCTCCTACATTCTTCAGAATCATTTATTTTCTAGATTCCATATATATGTGTTAGCATATGGTATTTGCATTTCTCTTTCTGACTTACTTCACTCTGTATGACAGACTCTAGGCCCATCCAACTCATTACAAGTAACTCAATTTCATTTCTTTTTATGGCTGAGTAACATTCCACTGTATATATGTACCACATCTTCTTTATCCATTCATCTGCTGATGGACACTTAGGTTGCTTCCACATCCTGGCTATTGTAAATAGTGCTGCAATGAACACTGTGGTACATGACTCTTTTTAAATTATGGTTTTCTCAGGGTATATGCCCAGTAGTGGGATTGCTGGGTTGTATGGTAGTTCTATTTTTAGATTTTTGAGGAACCTCCATACTGTTCTCCATAGTGGCAGTATCAATTTATATTCCCACCAACAGTGCAAGAGGGTTCCCTTTTCTCCACACCCTCTCCAGCATTTATTGTTTGTAGATTTTTTGATGATGGCCATTCTGATGGGTGTGAGGTGATACCTCATTGTGGTTTTGATTTGCATTTCTCTAATGATTAGTGATGTTGAGCATTCTTTCATGTGCTAGTTGGAAATCTGTATATCTTCTTTGGAGAAATGTCTATTTAAGGCTTCTGCCCATTTTTGGATTGGGTTGTTTGTTTTTTTGATATTGAGCTGCCTGTAAATTTTGGAGATTAATCCTTTGTCAGTTGCTTCATTTGCAAATATTTTCTCCCATTCTGAGGTTTGTTTTTTTCTCTTGTTTATGGTTTCCTTTGCTGTGCAAAGCTTTTAAGTTTCATTAGGTCACATTTGTTTATTTTTGTTTTTATTTTCATTTCTGTAGGAGGTGGGTCAAAAAGGATCTTGCTGTGATTTATGTCATAGAGTGTTCTGCCTATGTTTTCCTCAAGAGTTTTATAGTGTCTGGCCTTACAGTTAGCTCTTTAATCCATTTTCAGTTTATTTTTGCGTATGGTGTTAGGAAGTGTTCTAATTTCAGTCTTTTACGTGTAACTGTCCAGTTTTCCCAGCACCACTTATTGGAGAGGCTGTCTTTTCTCCATTATATATTCTCACCTCCGTTATTAAAAATAAGGTGACTGTATATGTGTGGGTTTATCTCTGGGTTTTCTATCCTGTACCATTGATCTATATTTCTGTTTTTGTGCCAGTACCATACTGTCTTGATTACTGTGGCTTTGTACTATAGTCTCAAGTCTGGGAGCCTGATTCCTACAGCTCCGTTTTTCTTTCTCAAGATTGCTTTGGCTATTTGGGGTCTTTTGTGTTCCCATACAAATTGTGAAATTTTTTGTTCTAGTTCTGTGAAAAATGCCTTTGGTAGTTTGAAAGGGATTGCATTGAATCTGTAGATTACTTTGGGTGGTATTGTCATTTTCACAATGTTGATTCTTCCAATCCAAGAACATGTTATATCTCTCCATCTGTTTGTATCATCTTTAATTTCTTTCATCAATGTGTTATAGTTTTCTGCATACAGGTCTTTTGTCTCCTTAGGTAGGTTTATTCCTAGGTATTTTATGCTTTTTCTTTCAGTGGTAAATGAGAGTGTTTCCTTCATTTCTCTTTCAGATTTTTCATCAGTAGTGTATAGGAATGCAAAAGATTTCTGTGCATTAATTTTGTGTCCTGCTACTTTACCAAAGTCATTGATTAGCTCTAATGGTCTTCTGGTAGCATCTTCAGGATTCTCTATGTATAGTATCATGTCATCTGCAAACAGTGACAACTTTACCACTTCTTTTCCCATGTGGATTCCTTTTATTTCTTTTTCTCCTCTGATGGCTGTGGCTAAACTTCCAAAACTATGTTGAGTAATAGTGGTGAGAGTGAACAACTTTGTCTTGTTCCTGGTCTTAGAGTACATGTTTTCAGTTTTTCACCATTGAGAACGATGTTTGCTGTGGGTTTGTCATATATGGCCTTATTATGTTGAGGTAAGTTCCCTCTATGCCTACTTTCTGGAGGGTTTTTAATTGTAAATAGGTGTTGAATTTTGTCAAAAGGTTTTTCTGCATCTATTGAGATGATCATATGGTTTTTCTCCTTCAATTTGTTAATATGGTTTATCACAGTGGTTGATTTGTGTATATTGAATGTTCCTTGCATTCCTGGGATAAACCCCACTTGATCATGGTGTATGATCCTTTTAATGTGCTGTTGGATTCTGTTTGCTAGTATTTTGTTGAGGATTTTTGAATCTATGTTCATCAGTGATATTGACCTGTAGTTTTCTTTCTTTGTGACATCTTTGTCTGGTTTTGGTATCAGGGTGATGGTGTCCTCGTAGAATGAGTTTGGGAATGTCCTTCCTTCTGTTATAGTTTGGAAGAATTTGAGAAACATAGGTGTTAGGTCTTCTCTAAATGTTTGATAGAATTCACCTGTGAAGCCATCTGGTCCTGGGCATTTGTTTGTTGGAAGATTTTTAATCAAAGTTTCAATTTCAGTGCTTGTGATTGGTCTGTTTATATTTTCTATTTCTTCCTGGTTCCGTTGTGGAAAGTTGTGCTTTTCTAAGAATGTGTCCATTTCTTCCAGATTGTCCATTTTATTGGCATATAGTTACTTGTAGTAATCTCTCATGATCCTTTGCATTTCTGCAGTGTCAGTTCTTACTTCTCCTTTTTCATTTCTAATTCTATTGATTCAAGTCTTCTCCATTTTTTTCTTGATGATTCTGGCTAATGATTTATCAATTTTGTTTATCTTCTCAAAGAACCAGCTTTTAGTTTTATTGATCTTTGCTATTGTCTCCTTCATTTCTTTTTCATTTATTTCTGATCTGATCTTTATTTTTGGTTTCTTTCTGCTAATTTGGGTTTTTTTTTGTTCTTCTTTCTCTAATTGCTTTAGGTGTAAGGTTAGGTGGTTATTTGAGATGTTTCTTGTTTCTTAAGGTAGGGTTGTATTGCTATAAACTTTCCTCTTAGAACTGCATTTGCTGCATACCATAGCTTTTGGGTTGTCATGTTTTCATTGTCATTTATTTCTAGGTATTTTTTTATTTCATCTTTGATTTCTTCAGTGAGCTCTTCGTTATTAAGTAGTGTATTGTTTACCCTCCATGTGTTTGTATTTTTTACAGATTTTTCCTGTAATTGACATTTAGTCTCAAAGCATTGTGGTCAGAAAAGATACCTGATATAATTTCAATTTTCTTAAATTTACCAAGGCTTGATTTGTGACCCAAGATATGATCTATCCTGGAGAATGTTCCATGAGCACTTGAGAAGCAAACAAGCAAATTCTGTTGTTTTTGGATGGAGTGTCCTGTAAATATCAATTAAGTCCATCTTGTTTAATGTATCATTTAAAGCTTGTGTTTCCTTATTTATTTTCATTTTGGATGATCTGTCCATGGGTGAAAGTGGGGTGTTAAAGTCCCCTACAATGAATGTGTTACTGTTGATTTCCCTTTTTATGGCTGTTAGCGTTTGCCTTATGTATTGAGGTACTCCTATGTTGGGTGTATAAATTTTTACAATTGTTATATTTTCTTCTTGGATTGATCCTTTGGTCATTATGTAGTGTCCTTCTTTGTTGCTTGTAATAGTTTTTGCTTTAAAGTCTATTTTGTCTGATATGAGAATTGCTACCCCAGCTCTCTTTTGATTTCCATTTGCATGGACTATCTTTTTCCATCTCGTCACTTTCAGTGTGTATGTGTCCCTAGGTCCGAAGTGGGTCTCTTGTAGGCAGCATATATACAGGTCTTGTTTTTGTATCCACTCAGCCAGTCTATGTCTTTTGGTTGGAGCATTTAATCCATTTACATTTAAGGTAGTTATCGATATGTATGTTCCTATTACCATTTTCTTAATTGTTTTGGGTTTGTTATTGTAGGTCTTTTCCTTCTCTTGTGTTTCCTGCCTAGACAAGTTCCTTTAGCACTTGTTGTAAAGCTGGTTTGGTGGTGTTGAATTCTCTTAGCTTTTGCTTGTCTTTAAAGTTTTAATTTCTCCATTGAATCTGAATGAGATCCTTGCTGGGTAGAGTACTCCTGATTGTAGGTATTTCTCTTTCATCACTTTAGATATGTCCTGCCACTCCCTTCTGGCTTGCAGAGTTCCTGCTGAAAGATCAGCTGTTAACCTTATGGGGATTCCCTTGTATGTTATTTGTTGCTTTTCCCTTGTTGCTTTTACTATTTTTTTCTTGGTATTTAAATTTTGATAGTTTGATTAATAAGTGTCTTGGTGTGTTTCTCCTTGGATTTATCCTCTATGGGACTCTCTGTGCTTCCTGGACTTGATTAAAATTTCCTTTCCCATATTAGGGAAGTTTTCAACTATAATCTCTTCAAATATTTTCTCAGTCCCTTTCTTTTTCTCTTCTTCCTCTGGAACCCCTATAATGTGAATGTTTGTGCATTTAATGTTGTCCCAGAGGTCTCTGAGACTGTCCTCAATTCTTTTCACTCTTTTTTAAAAATTCTCCTCTGAGGTAGTTATTTCCACTATTTTATCTTCCAGGTCACTTATCCGTTCTTCTGCCTCAGTTATTCTGCTATTGATTCCTTCTAGAGAAGTTTTAATTTCATTTATTGTGTTGTTCATCATTGTTTGTTTGCTCTTCAGTTCTTCTAGGTCCTTGTTAAACGTTTCTTGTATTTTCTCCATTCTATTTCCAAGATTTTGGATCCTCTTTACTATCATTACTCTGAATTCTTTTTCAGGTAGACTGCCTATTTCCTCTTCATTTGTTTGGTCTGGTGGGTTTTTACTTTGCTCTTTCATCTACTGCATGTTTCTCTGTCTTCTCATTTTGCTTAACTTACTGTGTTTGGGGTCTCCTTTTCGCAGGCTGCAGGTTCATAATTCCTGTTGTTTTTGGTGCCTGTCCCCAGTGGGTGAGGTTGGGTCAGTGGGTTTTGTAGGCTTCCCGGTGGCAGGAACTGGTGCCTGTGTTCTGGTGGATGAGGCTGGATCTTGTCTTTCTGGTGGGTAGGACCACATCCGGTGGTGTGTTTTGGAGCGTCTGTGACTTTATTATGATTTTAGGCAGCCTCTCTGCTAATGGGTGGGGCAGTGTTCCTGTGTGGCTAGTTGTTTGGCGTAGGGTGTCCAACACTGTAGCTTGCTGGTCATTGACTGAAGCTGGGTCTTAGCATTGAGATGCAGATCTGTGGGAGAGCTTTCACTGTTTGATATTACGTGGAGCCAGGAGGTCTCTGGTGGACCAATGTCCTGAACTTGGCTCTCCCACCTCAGAGGCACAAGCCTGACACTTGACTGGAGCACGAAGACCCTGTCAGCCACATGGCTCAGAAGAAAAGGGAGAAAAAAAATAAAGAAATAATAAAAATAAAATAAAATAAAGTTATTAAGATAAAATTTTTATTTTTTTTCCAGTATGCGGGCCTCTCACTGTTGTGGCCTCTCCCATTGTGGAGCACAGGCTCCGGATGCTCAGGTTCAACGGCCATGGCTCACGGGCCTAGCCGCTCCGCGGCATGTGGGATCTTCCTGGACCGGGGCACGAACCCGTGTCCCCTGCATCGGCAGGCAGACTCTCAACCACTGTGCCACCAGGGAAGCTCTAAGATAAAAAATGTTTTAAAAATTATTAAAAATATAAAAAGTAAAACAAATGGACAGACAGAACCCTAGGACAAATGGTAAAAGGAAAGCTATACAGATCACATCACACAAAGAAGCATACACATACACACTCAGTAAAAGAGAAAAAGGAAGAAAAAAAATATATCTTTTGGGAAGTCTGAAGTCTTCTGCCAACATTCAGTAGGTGTTCTCTAGGAGTTGTTCCACATTTAGATGTATTTCTGATGTATTTGTGGGGAGGAAGGTGATCTCCATTCTTATTCCTCTGTCATCTTGAAGGTCCATCTCTTCCATGGGGTTTTTTTTTATACCTTTATTGGAGTATAATTGCTTTACAATGGTGTGTTAGTTTCTGCTTTATAACAAAGTGAATCAGTTATACATATACATATGTTCCCATATCTCTTCCCTCTTGCGTCTTCCTCCCTCCCACCCTCCCTATCACACCCCTCTAGGTGGTCAAAAACCACTGAGCAATCTCCCTGTACTATATGGCTGCTTCCCACTAGCTATCTATTTTACGATTGGTAGTGTGTATATGTCCATGCCACTCTCTTGCGTTGTCACAGCTTACCCTTCCCCGCTCCCCATATCCTCAAGTCCATTCTCTAGTAGGTCTGTGTCTTTATCCCATAGGCTTTTGTGTTTTGTTTTGTTTAAACTGCTTTTAGACCAAAGCTGGGTCTCCAAGTCCCTGCCATCTAGTGGCAATATTGAAGAAATACTGGTTTCCTACACAGCTCTGAGTGCACAAACTTTGGTAGATGTCCAAGAACTGTTAAGAACCATCGGCAAACTAATGACTAATCTTTATGTTTACCCTTTAGTTCAAAGTACTGAGCTAATGTTTGCACAAAATTTTTATGACTTTATCAGTCTTTTATTTTTTGATGTTAACTGCCTTCAGTACAAGACTTGGGACTTCAAGACATACTAATTTATTACTAGTTTCTAACCACTTATAATTGAGGCCGACTGAGTTTTACAAAGACATTTCTATTTGCACTGTAAACAGAAGGTACTTGAAGAATTTGTTAGTTTTTGTCAGGTTTTGTATTAACTACAGTCAAGTTAATTTCTTAAGCTCTGATATATATACACATATTAAATGTGGGTTATGTTCACTATTTTAAATTAAGCTTTAATTGACTGAACATATTTCCCCACATGTGATAGTGATGGATCTCTGTATCATGGGTTATTTGTAGGATGTTTGTCAGGTTAAAAGTCAAAAATAGGATGTCTCATTCCTTAGGATATGGAAAATTCAGTGCTGGTAAAGTCTTTATTGGCAAAATTATAATGAAGCTTTTAAAAAGCCATTTTTAAAATTAAAAAAATAATAAAATAAGTATATTTTATTACTCATGATAAGGTATGCTTACTTCAGAGTGGACTTCTCTTATAAAATTGGTGGCATAAAGTTTGATTTAGATCAGCTAATTTTATTCAATGACAGAAAAATACTTCTTTATTAAAAGTGGAAAATGCCCAAGATTAGGTTAAAAAGTAAAATAAAGTACAATTATTTAAAATAGAAATGAGGTAATTTGTTTACACTGTGGAGTCATTTTAGTTCACTTCTGGGTAAATGTTATCTTTTTTAAGGAAAATCATGTCAGACATGTAGGCAGCACATTCAGTAATAACCTGGGTAGGGATTTTAATAAATCCTGCTTGCAGATACTCAGCTGTAGCATTTTATATTCAAATGAACCCAAATCTCATTATTATGGATGAACTTAGAGAGGATAAGCTTAGAACTTAATCCTCAATAGATTATCCTGTTTGGAACTGACACTGGCATACTGCAAATCTTCCCACCTCTTTAGAAAATAGAATAATTATCATGTGCGTGTGTTTGTAAATTATAAAGTTGTTCCTTTGTAATGGGGTTGAACAGGGGAGGGGATGCGGAGGCTAGTGAAAACCATCATTTTTCTGCCCAAATGCAATTGAGTGGTTCGCGATATGTACATGAACCAAAACCCTATTGTCTTGGTTTGTGTACACATTTGCCTCTTCTTTGGGTCTGATTAACCATCATTTTTCTAGTGCTGATGAATTTCCAGCAGAAGTGTGCTGGATTTGCATATGGGAAGAAAAACTTTAATTTTCTGAGAAAGATCTACACAATTTGTCCCTGAAAGCCTGAATCTTATACTCTTGTCATTCGAGTGCCAGGGCCAGACAACCAGCTAAACGATTAACTCCAGCCCAGAAATCTATAAATAAAGTTTGTGAAAAGAGAGAGAATGAACAATGCAGGGTGGAGAGAAACCGTAGCATAGGTCTTGTAATGGAAATCTACAACTTCCATTGAGGCTGCTGTTTGAAAATCTGTAAGGCAATGGCTTTCCCCAAGACTGAATATACGAGAAAAGAAGCAGATGTCCTTGAACTGTCTCTTTGAAGATGCTCATTATTAATACAGAAGAAGACGAAATTCGGGAAGGGACTGAGAGTCAACAGAGATGTTATGAAAGAAGCCAGGAGAGGTAGTTGTCTGTGAAGCCAGAGGACAAAGTGGGAAGAGCTGCCAACAGTTCACAGGAACATGCAGAAGTCAGAGGGGAAAGAACAGATTTTGGGTGACCTTGGATTCTGGTCCAAAGCATGGGGCCGCTGGAGTCAGTACCACTTGGCGACAGGAGGGGGCAGCAGAGGGCCGCAAGGTGGCCTGGTTGAATCAAAGTCAATTTAGGAGCCAGGAATGCAGGGAGAAGCTGGGAGGAGGGCGTGATAGTTACAGAAGCTCCAGCTGGGCTGGCTAAGTGGTGAAGCCTGCAGGGGACGCTCCTGCACGATCCCCTAGCCCTAGAAGGCCTTTCCTTAAAGGACCTTTCAAATACCCACTTGAGTGTGGCTGCAAACGCATAGCCCAGGTCCTAAGAGACGCCAGGCTGTAGCGCTTTGCCCGGAGCCTGTTAGTCACATTCAGCCACAGTAGGGGCACAGGGCCAGCAGTGATATTAACTGTGGCTGGTGAGTGTCACCACGCTTCCCTATGGCCCCTCACGGCACGGGACTGTCCCCAGGTGTCACACTTGACCTTGATTTCTGCCTGACGGCCCCTGAACTCCATCTGCCTGATCGCAACTTGATTTCCGTGCTGTTAATTTCAGGACAATGTAAGGACTCCAGGAGCAGTGGAAACCCTGTAACTTCCGTGGAGACTGTTTGAAAATTTGCAAGGGGGTGATTTCCCAGCTCTATTTTGGTCGACGTTTTGGTCACTCTGGTCCCTGGAGTGTGATGGGCACACCACGGTGGGGACGGAGGTCAAGTTCAAGCTCGTGATCCAAGGTCAGGAGGAGCCGCCAGTGCTCTTGTGCCAGGAAGGCAGGGTTTAGCCTCTTTCTATTCTTCTAGGAAGCGCAGCACTTGCTAGCGAGATAGATGCACTATTTGACGATCTGCCACGAATGGGCAGCCCTGGCTCAACCACTGACTGAAGCCAAGGAGGTTGGTAGCCCTGCAGGTGGTTGTTGGCTGGCTGTGGATGGATTCATTAGGGGCTTATTGAGGTCCACCCGTAGTGCTGTGTTGGAACTAGCTTGTCCTGGCTCCTGAGACCGACTGTCAGCATCTCAGTTACATCACGTTGGTAGCTTGAAACGGGCCATGAAGGGAAGAGTCACAACACAGGAGTCGGAAGACTTTGCAGATGAGCCTCCCGCCTTCTCGTCCTGAATGCTGGTGCTTAAACAGTTGTCAGCACACCACTGCCCAGGCTCCAGACTCAAGGCTGGTCCTCGTGCTGGTCCAGGCAGGGATGGTGGGATCGCGGCACCCCTGTCGGGTCTTCTCTGCTTTGTTTCTTATTAGAATCTCCAAAGCTGCTCAGTATTATAAACCATGAAGGTGAAAGATTACCTTTTTCTCAACTACCCTCTAACCTTGCAGGCATGGATGGTTTTTTCTGAACACCCCAGTTTGAGTGTGAGGCCAAATTGTTTGGATCAGGTCACAGAGCTGTGCTGTGCGTCGCAGAAGCAACATCAAAGCTGGGACCAGCAGACAAGGATGTCGTTTAGTTAACCTGGGTGAGACAGATGCCTCTCGTCCCCCAGCCCCTGCAAACCTGAGTTTCTTTGCAAAATAAAGAGGCTTGGGTCTAGCAAACTCTAATTATCCCTGCTCTTGCATTCTGAATTACAAATCTAATTTTCTTTTGCAATGTCGTGTATCAATATACTTTGGGTTATCAGTCATCATCTCTAAATTATTTTCCCCAAACCTCTATTTGTACTAAAGCACTTTTCATTCTCCCAAACACGCTGTGTCAGATCTCTGGGCTTTGTATTTAATGTCCCTCATGGCATGTCCTGCCTTCCCGTCTGTCCACCTGACAGCGTCCTGCTCCTCTTTAAAGGGTCAGCTCATGTGTGTCCACCACTGTAAGGCCCTCCACGACTCTCAGGACACTTCGGCACCCCATTTTGCTGCTTCTCAGTGTCCCGACAGCGCTCTCCCTGGCACAGCTGGAGGATGCGTAGGAAACATGGCGGCAGGCGCGGGACCTTCAGGGTCTCTCTATGGGTCCCTCTCCTGTGTTATCCTCTTGAGTTCATTTGCTCTGTTTAGATTGGCTGAACCTTGGATTCAGCTACTGCTTGGTCTTCACCTCTCTGCCCAGCACCCCCCTTCAGATTTGACGGCATCCCTTTTGTTCCTGACCCCAAGGGCCATTTCTGTTATTCCACATCCATACCTTGTTCCAATTCCTGAAATTCCAAGCCTGGCCACAGACCTAATTCCCTACCCACCTGAGCAGGGAGTTGTGAGGAGAGCTTGGAAATTCTTTAGGGAAGAAACTGTTCTTTCACTTATGTGTCCTATTGTCCTGTCTGGAACATAGAAGTGCTCAGCGAATGTTTATTGAATGAATACATGAACGAATACGGTGTGGAGAACTGACCTAGCAGAAGATCCTACTTAGGATTCAGACTTGGTCTCACTTCTTGCATGTCATGTTTGGATTTTGCCCTCTAGACTGGTGGTTCTCAACATTTTTTAGGGCCTCTAGGAGGATGTGAAAAAACTGGATAATTTTACCAGCAAAATAACGCACAGTATACAAAAGTTAGCACAGAATTTCAATGCCTTCAAAAATCCCTTTGAAGCCCATCCATGAGTGCCACAAAATAGCCCCTGTAACACACAATGGAGAGGCACTGAAAGGTTTTAGGTCTGGAAAGACGAGATGAAGATGATTCAAGGAGGTGTTCAGAAAGCTGGGAACTGGAGAGCTGGAGGGTGTGGGCATAAGGTGAGAAGGGGCTGAGACAGAGTGCGATGCCCTGCGGATGAGGAAGGA
This sequence comes from Stenella coeruleoalba, assembly GCF_951394435.1. Lineage (NCBI taxonomy): Eukaryota > Metazoa > Chordata > Mammalia > Artiodactyla > Delphinidae > Stenella > Stenella coeruleoalba. The sequence continues at coordinate 8,854,118 of NC_137158.1, read as the reverse complement.
GACGCAGGAAAGGAAGACCAGAGAGGCTCTACTATCACTTGTATGGAGAAACCCGATAACGATGATTCTGTGCCCTTGGAGGAAGGTTCTTAAAGATGAGACAATTGACACAATAACCATCCCTTGCTTTTAAAGAGTGATACTGGCACACGTGAAATAAATCAGTATTTCCAAATCTGGTGACTCGTTTGTTGGGAGCAGTAGGTTTGCGTGCCCGATTATCTGCTGACTTGGACACTGTCGGTTTAGGAACTTTGTGGGAGCGAGCAGAAATAGAAGGGAGGGGTGTCAGACAACGTTCCAGAATTTTAGAACTGGCAACCCTCCCTCCCTCCCTTTCTTCCTGTCTCTTTAATATAAAGGAAAACACACTTTTCTGTAAATTACATTTTTCCAACCATTAAAAAAAAATGAAATGTACCTTTTTCTTATGTTTGGTGTTCAATTCAAACAAGATGTCTGCCTGTAAAACCTGTGAATAACGGTCTCCTGCTTCCACTGCGTCAGGCTGGTAAACTCTCTCCTATCCCTGCAGCTCCCGATCTAAAAGTACGATATTGCTAGCGGCCATGGCGCATGAGTGACCGCCTGAAAATTCATGCAAAGCATGTAAGATTTAGAAGACGTCAGGCTTAGAGTGAATTAAGACTAGGTATTAAGTGTAGTCTGCAGGGATGAAGCTAACTACATTTAAGTAAGTGAGAGAAGATTAACACAAGCTCAGTCCTTTGGAAATTCCTTATGTCTCTATGAGAAGATGGGAAAAAGTGATCCATTTTGCTATTATTAGGTTCTCTGCAACTTTTCTTTCCCTTCTAATTTCTTTGTTTCTTCTCCCATCTTACTTTCCTTTGCTCCACTCTTTGAGCAAACATTCCTTCCAAGACTTATCTCTTCGTTGGTGTCTTGAATCTCAGTCTTTCATTTCTTTTCATGAAGACTGGTCCCTCCGTTTCCTCCTATCTTCTTTACGTTGCCAGTGTCTCTCTTTCTCGGTTCCTTCTTGCTTGGGTACAAACAAGCTCCAATGGGCTCCAATGGGCTCACTCTCTTTTCATGCAGTCACCCTCTCTTTCTCCTTCTTTGTTTGGGTCAGAGGCAGTGTAACCTACTCTTTTTGCCCCACCTCTCAGTCTATCTTTGCGTTAATCAGGATGCAGGAGAGGTTATGCTGTGATAACAAATATGTGAGAACTCTCTGTGGCTTTAGCGAAACAGAGGTCGGCATCCATCCACGGCACGGTCTGATGCAGGCTGGGCAGGCGTGTCTCTCCCAGTCTCACTAACCCGCAGACCTCAGTTACATCCAGCTCCACGGGGCTGTATTAGCGTCCAGGGCTTTGCTTTCAGTCACAGCCAAGGGAGAGAGCACACGTGTGGAAGAGACCCTTGATTATACCCATCCAGGCTGGCAGAGACACCTCCATCCTCCTTAGTTCTGGTGGGAACTCGTCATGGTCCTGATGTACGAGGGCTGGGAAACCTTGAGAAGCACGTGGATATTCCATGAGTGCTGACGGGCATGGCGTATCTCCAGTTCCTCAACACCGTGTTTCTGTTGCACGTCTCTGAAGGAGAGAAAAAAGCAGATCACGATCTGGGTACATGCCATGGCCCTCAGGCTGCACCTGGAAGTGCTTTGGAAGGTGAGGTCATGAATACTAAATTGAATATAAGATTGAAAATTTATTTTATTGAGGTCTAGTAGATTTACAATGTTGTGTTAATTTCTGCTGTACAGCAGAGTGATTCAGCTTTGCCTATATACACATTATTCTTCATATTCTTTTCCATTATGGTTTATCACGGGGTATTGAATATAGTTCCCTGTGCTATAAGATTTGAACTTTTAAACTAGCCTATACTGGACTGGATGTTTTAATATTCGAAGCCACCAGAAAGCTATGGGTTCTACCTGAGATGTTATTAAGGGTCAGGAAAGAAAGATTTGACACAGTATATTTGAAAACAATGACCGGGAAAAAATAAACTGGTTAATGTTTGTACCATACTGGACTCAAGACTGTCCAATATAAAACCTGTGTTTGGTTTGGAGAATAATGTCATCAGATATAAATAAACTATGCAATGCTTTATTATTAAATGTGGGCTACATGAAGAAACCAAAAGCTAATAAAGATATTCTTTTGTTTTTGAATAAGCTTAAACAATGACTTTACATCAGTTTAGATAACAGAAAAGGGAATTTAATCAAATTTTAAATTAAATTCAAAGGTACATCCTCTAAAAATAATTGAAGTTTGCTGAATGCCTTTCTACTAAGAGTGATGTGAAACTCTCATAATTAGATTAATGTGTTTAATTCCCCTGGAGTATTGCAGAGTGTGTGAATCAGCCCTAATCATAAAGTATATCCCATTTAAACAAAGCAAATGACCTTTAATATCTTTGTAATGACCTTTGTGTGGAATTTTCAAATTCTCATAAATTCTTATACATGTTCTTAACTTCTAGGGATTTTGGCATGCATTATGATTCAAAGATAGAGTTTGATTAATAATGTCTATGTCCATGCATAATTAAAAAGAGCTCTTCCTTTACAGAAAAAAAATTCTTGAGTTCTGAAGAAAATGTCTCAGATAATGTTCAGAGGGCTGGGGTGTGCCTGACACATAATCCCAACCCTCTTGCTTCCTAAGCCATCCCACTGCAACTGCTTTGTCTCTAAAGACCTCCAGAGAAAGATGTTAACATCACACAAGTCAACCATCCTCTGGTCACAAATAAACCTGTCCATTATTGATTATACTGAACACTCTTTATTATAAGTTTCTTAAAGCCAAGCCTATTGTGTTCTTACAATTTTGCTTATTACTTATTTGTGTGAATTCTTTTTTTTTTTTTTTGTGGTACACGGGCCTCTCACTGTTGTGGCCTCTCCCGTTGCGGAGCACAGGCTCCGGACGCGCAGGCTCAGCGGCTATGGCTCACGGGCCCAGCCGCTCCGCGGCATGTGGGATCTTCCCGGACCGGGGCACGAACCCGTGTCCCCTGCATCGGCAGGCGGACTCTCAACCACTGCACCACCAGGGAAGCCCTGTGTGAATTCTTTATACATGAATATTTTCAAGTCCCTTTGCCTTCTGGAGGACACAGCCTTTATTTGTTATGAAACAATAAATTGTTGGAATATAAAATAATGTTGTGATTGGAAAGATACTTATCACGTGATTTTAAAATTGAAAGAACCCTACCAGGATATCTATGGTACCACCTAATTTTACAGAGTCTAAAGAACTCTGCAAGTTCACTTGGCTAGTGGCAGAGCTGGGACTCAACTGATTTTCGGGCCGGTGCTTTGTGCCTTATATAATAATTTCCTCATTGTGTATAGCTCTTTATGTACATAGAGGGGATAGAAAGGCTGATTTAGGGTCTAAGCAAGCAAGATTATAGCAATAACTAAAAAGTACTATGGACAAGTTGCCAACCTTTTTGGCACCAGGGACCGGTTTCGTGGAAGACAATTTTTTCACAGGCTGGGGGTGGAGGGATGGTTTCGGGATGATTCAAGCGCATTACCTTTATTGTGCACTTTATTTCTATTATCATTATATCAGCTCCACCTCAGATCATCAGGCATTAGATCCCAGGGGTTGGGGACCCCTGGGAGAATATAGAAAAATAAAATCCATATTATTGTTTGTAGTTGTACACTAATTTATTTGATTATTTAAAAATACCTTTCTAACCCACTAAATTGTAAGCACCAACAATTACATTTTAAATTATATTTTGATAACAGGCGTATAGTTGTCCTTTTTTAAAGAGATATTTAATTTGCCAACTTACAATTTCTCTTTAAGTATTTTCTCTAATATTATATGAGCAGTTCTACAGATAATTTCCAAGGTCTGAATTTTGTGAATTTTATGAATGTTTCTTTTTCATAGTCATCCTTTGAAGTAATTGCTGAACTTTATATATGTTTCTAAATGTCATCAGAAGAGCCACATTTTAGTGCTCTCTTGAATTTTTGACATTGTTCTGAAGGGTCTTTTCATTGCAATACTTGTTAACTGCATCACTTTAAAGTAGATGAGTGGATCAATGAGACATCTTCCAAATTGAGTGTGAGTACTGATGAAACGGACAGTTGAAGTCTTTCATCGATGGCTCGTTCAACCTGCATCTGGTACGCTTCTGAGTCTAAGAGATAACTGAAAGTATCACTGTAAATGGGCTATAGGGCTTTTTTCCCCCTTGATTTGCTTTTACTTCATTTAAATAATAAAAATACATTAATATATTCTTAAAGGAAAGTTACATAACATAGCAGTTACAGAGCAAAAACTGAAGTTCTTCCTTAATAATTGTCTTAGTCAGCTCAGGTTGCCATAACAAAATACCATAGACTCCACGACAGAAGTTTATTTTCTCACGGTTCTGGAGGCTGGAAGTCTGAGATCAGGGTGCCAGCATGGCCGGGTTCTAGTGAAAGCTTTCTTCCTGGCTTGTAGGTGGCTGCCTTCTTACTCTGTGCTCACAGGCTGGACACAGAGAGCAAGCTCTTTGGTGTCTCTACTTGAAGGACACTAATCCCATCAAGAGGGCCCCACCCTCATGACCTCATCTGAACCCAACTACCTTTGAAGGCCTCATCTCCAAATACTATCACAACAGGGGTTAGGGCCTCAGTGTATGAATTTTGGCCGGGGGGGTGGGTGGGTACACAATTCAGTCCATAGCAATACTATTGATAAACATTGGTGTAGTGCTTGCTAATTTATATAATGTGCCAAGATCTGTCCTGAGCAGCATTTGCACACATATACACATTTTACAGATGAGGAAACAGGGATCTAGAGAAAACATGCAGCTAATAAGGGGTAGAGAGAGGACTCGGTTTAGGAGGTGTGACCAAAAGTTCCACCCCCTTAAACTCTACCTTATAAGACTCTCTCAGCCCTCAATTTTCCCAGATAAACCTTCTTAGAGGTAACACTGCCTGCAAGTGGTGTAAATTCTTCCAAGCCCATTATGGACTGTTCAGGGCTCTGTGTTTTGGTCACTGAGTGATACTGTAGCACGTGGCATAGAGAACCTGACAGGCTAAGCCTGCCGACTCACTCTTCTCCCAGCATCTGCCCATTTCTCGTACCTCACTGATGTATATCAGGCCTGCAGATTCCAACTGAGCAGCTCTTCATCAAGGAAGCCTCCCTGATTTCCCATCCCTTTTATTCTAGAGGAAAGAAACGAGATCCAGAGAGGCAAACTGATTTCCAAGAGACTGCCTAGCTGTTTCGTATGAGAGCTAGGACAGGGATTCATGCCTCTGGGTCTTGCTGAGAGCTCTCCTCCAACACACCACTTGGATTTTCTGGAACTCAAACTCACCACCTAAGACTCAGGGGAGAAATTCACAAGAGTACTACTGTCTTGTGATTTTGCTAATTTTGGAGAAGTACATTTTAGATCTTGAATCTTTAAGCCAATTCTTCCAAAAAGCAGCAGCAAAATAATAGAGACCATTCTTGCTTTCAGCAAAAGGCACAAGACAAATTTGTGAAATTTCTTCTGTGAAAGACAAGGTCATTTAAAATGATTTTTGGATGTTAAGTTCCTTGAAGGTATGGAGGCACTGTACGATTAGAAAAGCAGAGAGGATCATATTCCTTTTTTTTTTTTGGATCATATTCTTATAATAAGTTAGATCTGACTGTGTATTAGCTGCCTATTATTACCAGCGTATTATCACAAACTCAGCAGTTTAAAATAGAACAGAGTTATTATTTTACAGTTACGTAGGTCCGAAGCCTGGAAGGCTCAGCTGGTTTCCCTGCTATGGGTGCCACAGGCTGTAATTAAGGTGTCGGTCCACCTAGGATGTTACCTGGAGGGAGAATCTACTTCCACGCTCATTTGGGTCTTTGGCAGAACTCAGCTCCATGTGGTACAGCACTGAGTTCCTCATTTCCAAGCTGGCTGTGGGCTAATTGTTGTTCTCTGCTTCTGGAGGCTGCCTGCATCCGTGGCTTGTGGCCTCTTTCTCCATCCTCAAAACAGCAATGGTGGTCCAGTCTGCATCCCAGGGTGTGGCCTCTTTCTCCATCCTCAAAGCAGCAGTGGTGGTCCAGGGATTCTCATACTTATTCCCTGTGACTTCTCCTTTTGCCTCCTCTTTCCTGCCTTCTTTTCTGCTGCATCTCTGATTAACTCTTCCATTTTCCTCTCCTACTTTTAAGCATTTTGCCTGATAATATATTGGGCCCAGCTGAATACACTGGGATACCATGGCTATTTTACTGTCCATAACCAGGATCACATTGACAAAGTGATTATGCCTCCCATTTTGCCACATAGAGTAACATTGTTCTGGGAACACTACAGAGTGTGAACACTACACTCCTACAGAGTGTAACCCCATATCTCTGTCGAGTCACAGATGGGAATAAGAGAGGAGAGCTGGAAGCTGAAGAGGACACAGCTCCTGGGAGCCAAAGGAAGAAGTTGGAATGCATCCAGCATCGTATGGCCCACCGGTGTCGCAGCAACCACGTAGGCAGAGGCTGGAGGCTGGGGGTCCTGAGCAGCTGTTCACCATGCCGACAAGCCCAGAAAAGCCCTTCTGGTTTGAACCAGGAAGGCAAACTTACGCAGCAAGGGAGCCCAAGTAGAAGAAATAACGCCTGTATCTTTAGTCATCACGAACAAGTCTGATCAGGAGTCACAGTGTGAGAGCAGAGAAATAGGTTGGCTTCACAGACCAACACTGAACTCTGCTCTGTTATGGTAACTCAGTACATTGATTTACATATGGTACATATGGTACAACTCAGTACATTGATTTAGCTCCATGGTAAGAGTCCAGGTGTGCTTGTCTCATCTTGCAGACGTTCTCAGGAGTGTGGGAGTAGGGATGGGTCATAAACCAATAGCATCAAATTCCCCAAAACCATCTACGGGGAGAACTCCTGTCAGGGTGTCCGATAGAAGCTTACCTGGTTAGAACACAGAGCCATAACAGATAACACCACTTACCAGAGTAACAATATGGTAGTTGTATGTTTATTTTTTCTGCAGTAGAATCATTCATCTGGGTCACATGAATCACACTCCCTCTGACCTGGCAACTCAATAGCCGATATCCACATGTGACTCATATTAAGATAAGCTCTGGTGCTTAAACAAGAGACTTCTTAATCCCGGAAGAGTGTGCAGGAATCTTTTTAAGGACTTTGCCATCTCCATTTGCTTAATTTAAATTACATAGCCAGTGTGATGTTTAAACTGTCTTGTACTAGAAAATTAATCAAAGAACCTCATTCATGTCAGTTTGCTTTTCTGCAGCATTGGCTCCAGCAGAGAAGTGTGATGAGATACCATATTTAGCTTAGCACTTCAATCAAGGCTACAGGCTCTCTTAAGTATATATAGTGACTTTAGTGAGTTAATACTCCTTTCCCTGCCCTGATGGCTTGCTTTCTAAACGGGATTCTTTCCAAATCCCTTACACAGGGGGAAAGAAAAGCAATTTAAAATTTGAAACAAGCCAGAATCAAGTACTTCACACAATGCGTTTAATCATGAAACTAAATCTTAAATTTAAAAAAAATGTCCAATTATCAAGAATTTGAACTGGGGCCACAGTAATTACTGAAAGGTCTCTTTTCTTTTTTGTTTTTAGTGGTGAAATAAAGACTGTGGTGTGGTCATCAAGTTATGCAGGTGTGGGGGGGGAGCTTATTGGCCATTTTTCTCATTTAGGTTTTTCTTAAAGATGTAGTCCTTAATACTTATATATGCGTGTACTTTTGGAATACTGTATTTGAACTCCATCCTGGAACACCCTTTAGTCTTATGTGGAAGTAACTTGTCTTCATTGGGCCATGATCACCTGAGACAGCGTGGTTCGGGGTTAGAGAGTGGAAGAGAGTCTATCTCTTTGCTTACCTACATTTATGGTCACTGATTTTTCAGGGGATCTTTCCTCAGATGAGTCCATGCCGCCCCCTTCTACTAACCATGTGAATGTTCTCTGTGAATGAGCCTTTTTTGGGGGGTGGGGCTGGAAATTGATGAAAGGTTTGTATCTTCTGTCCAAATTGGTGCCTAGTGAAGTAGGGACACATCTGTGGATGCAGGAAGCTGAGGCAGAGGAGGCCTTGGGAATATAGTTACCCCCAAATCAGCAACACCCTGGGGAAGGCTTTGGGCAGAGCAGGGCAGTTTCAGCTGGAACTCAGGGAGTGGAGAGATCCCATCTACCACCTGCATTACTCATGTGAACACAATAAAGTGTTTACATGTCACTGTCAGAACGGTCATCATCAGACACTGGTGTAAGTTAAAAGTTCAGATCTATAGAAGCGTCGTCCCTGCGAAAGGACACAGCACAGGTGTGATCCTTGTCTCGTGATAGCTTGAGACGCCTGTAGTCCAATCTGGGAGGACTTGGAAAGTCAGACTCACATCATCTTCCTGCTGCCTCTAAATTGAATTCCGACCCTCATACCTTTGTCCTCTTACTCCAATCTGTACTTGAAAATTACCCAAAGCCAGATTACCTTGTCTGCCAGAGGCGGAGTCTGAATTACAACTAACTGCTCACTCAGGGGGCAGCCACGGCCGAGGATAATCACAGGTCGCCACGCCTTTGACATCGCGTCGCAATTTCGCAAACCGTGATTAGCGGAGTACAAAATATCCCGGGAAATCTGCAGTTCCAACACTGAAGGGTTGTTGTGTCTTTAGGATCTGCGAGCACACATCTGGGAGCGAGGGGTCTGCTACGTGTTTGCTTTTAGGCAGCTGTATGGTCAAAGTCGTCTTAAATATAAAGTTGCTAATTTCTCACTGAAAGAAAGGCTTTTTGCTTCTTGCCCTGACCTACTTAGACTTTACCGAGGAGGCTGCCGGACAAACAAGAACTTTCCTTGTCTGCTGTCGAGATGCCAGAAAAATGATGAGAAGGGCACACCAGGTCCATTTATGAGGTAAAACTGTTTTAAGGCACGACTCGCAGCATTCCTTCTCAGATCTTCCAGACCTCACATAGTTCTGAAGCATTTGAAGAAACGTTTTTAAAAAATGTGTTAACAGTTTCTCTAAATTCTTAAACTTTAGCTGTTTTATCATTTGGTACTGTAGTTAAGATATAAATAGAGAGAGTTGACATGTGTGGGAGTTACTGGTTTATTTGAACATCATGTTAAGATATCTTTTGAGGTGTGCAAAGTCGTGGCTATAAATATGTTGTTTTTAGAGCTGGGAATGTCATTGATGGGTGCTGCACATCTTGAAATAATTTGAAACAGGATTTCCTGAAGTGATATATTTCTTCTACCTACCTTTCCTGTGCTACCAGCTACTGAATATAAGGAAAGAGTAACACCATACTAGGAAAGACGAAGGGAATACATATTTTATACATATACATAATAGACATATTATATATAATATAGAATATACATACATAAAATATATAATATAAATATATACAATAAAAATATATATAATATACATTTTTCCTCTGCTAATGAGGCTGCAACTGTGAAAAAGAAAAGTTGGCAGACTGTGTTGAGATGAATCTCATGTGTCTTTTGAATCTCGGTGGAATCATTCCAGTTTTAAAGTCTTACATTTGATGATGAACAAATTTGATTTAGCTCCCTGTTATTGGCTCACCCTGTATAAATCATTATAACTTCACCCTGTTTTCTCCAGTATTTTCTACAAGTTATAAAAATCTTTTATTAAAATATGACTTCAATCATAATTGAATAATAACATCTGACACGTATCGAGTGCTTCTATGTGGTGGGCGTGTGCAAAGCACTTTAATGCATTATCTCATTTAATCCTCAGAACAACCCCATGAAGGAGTATTATTAACCCTGTTTTGCAGATGAAATTATTCATGTACTGCGAGGTTAGGTAACTTGACCGTAAGGCTAGAAAATGGTCAAATTGTGATATAATAATAACTGTTGGTAATCTCAAACTCTTAATTTATCTCTCCCTGCCCCCATCCCCTTTGGTAACCGTAAGTTTGTTTTCTATGTCTGTGAGTCTATTTCTGTTTTGTAAATAAGGTCATTTGTATCATTTTTTGGAATGATTTTGGGATTAACATATATACTCTACTATACATAAAATAGATAACCACCAAGGACCTACTGTATAGCACAGGGAACTATACAAAATATCTTGTAATAAGTTATAAGGGAAAATAATCTGAAAAGGAATATGTGTGTGTGTGTGTGTGTGTGTGTAACTGAATCACTTTGCTGTACACCTGAAACTAACACAACATTGTAAATCAACTATACGTCAGTAAAAATAAACTAAAAGAACGCAATTGCTAAGATTTATATAGCATGTCATGTAACACACTGAATCTTCACATCAACCCAACAATGGGGGAGAGAAAACTTAACAAAATAGAGAGTGAAGCCAGAGTTTGAACCTTGTCAGTATGACTCCAACTCTGAATATCAACTCTGACTAGTAAGATATAAATGTGTGCTGTCTATTATGGTTGCCACTAGGCACACGTCACAATTCAAATTTAAATTAACTAACATTTTTTAAAAGTTCAGCTTTGTAGTCACACTAGCCCCACTCAAGTGCCCAATAGCCGTATGTGGCCACAGCTACCATCCTGGACAGCACAGCTTACAGCTTCCTTCCATCACCGCAGAAAATTCCCTAGAACACTGCTTCTCTACAGACTGCATACCAGTGTTTTCCTGATGAAATCTCAATAACGTGAACTCCAGGAAGAGATTTGCAAAGCACTTAAGTTTTACTGCCAACACGTGAGCTTATCATCATTTGGGGTAGATTAATTTAATTGATGGATTGTTTAATTAACTTTATGTTTATTCTTTTTGTCATAAATTCCATGTGGGAAAAATTTCCGATCTTGCCCCTAAATTCTGGAAATTTGGGACCCTTATTTCAGATCTGTGACTCTCTTCCCATGGGCTACATAGCTCCTAATAATTTTCCATTTGGGAATATGAAGTGGTTAAAATATTTTCAAGCAGACAATAGGTGCAAGAGAGTATTAAAATTTCACTCTAAAATTTATTGGAGTTCTTCCAATAAATAGATTTACAGTTTCCTTTGCTAAGAAGAATAAAGCTGTTTAAATGAACCCTTTTCCCCACACTGCATTCTGTTTAGTCATTTCAAACATACCTTGTCTTTTCTGAATGGTGTACATAGCTCTATTTTTTTTTTTTTTTTTTTTTTTTTTTTTGCGGTACGTGGGCCTCTCACTGTTGTGGCCTCTCCCGTTGCGGAGCACAGGCTCCGGACGCGCAGGCTCAGCGGCCATGGCTCACGGGCCCAGCCGCTCCGCGGCATGTGGGATTCTCCCGGACCGGGGCATGAACCCGTGTCCCCTGCATCGGCAGGCGGACTCTCAACCACTGCGCCACCAGGGAAGTCCCTACATAGCTCTATTTTAATGCTGCTTCAAGAGTAACATAATCAAGAAGAAATGTTCTTTGAATATGTTTGAATTTTTATGGATATCCAAGTTGGGTTCTTCTCTCTTCATTTTTTGACTTGAAAATGAGACAATGCCGCTTACTGCCTAAATAGTGATACGCCGGGTACCTGTTGGATTTGTTCCAGTTTACAGCAGTGCTCTGAATAATAATTTCAGAATCGACTGGACGCATTTCAGATGGAGACTTGTTACTATGGCAACATATGGGATTTACAGACCGAAAGACTATTCCAAGTAGCATTAACTAAAATTGCATATGCATGAGATGAGTCCCCTCCTTCCCTAGAAAGCTCATGAAAAGAAAAAAAGAAAGCTAGAGCAGGCTGAACCAATTATCCAGTCACCTATAGGTTGTCCATCCTACCCAGCCCTGGAAATAAGCAATTTCGTGGCCAGTATGTGCCCTGTGAGAGGAGAGGGCTCCTTATCAGGGCAGCGCTTGAGTGCCAGTACCAGTGAGGTAAGGAAGCTGTCAGTGGTAGGATACTTGTGAGATCATCTTGCTGGGGGTATGAGCTAGGCACATAAGCCAGAGGTGATTCTAAGAGCTAGGGCTGGGAGTCAGTAGTTCAGACACCAGAGCAAAAACAAGGACTAGATTCAATATGGAGAAACCACTGGGGAACAAAAGGAAAAACATGGGGCAATTTGGGACTCGGGTGGTGAATGCAGTTTCTGAGGACGATGGTGCTGTGCGAGCAGGTAGAGGTAGTGTCTCTATGTGGAGGAAGGTCAAGTCTGTTTACTCTCCAGTATAATAGGTCCGTCTCCCTCCAAGACAAGCTCTGCCAGGCTGACTTCCCATTCTAAAAGACTGGGGTTTCCTAAGCTCTCCTGCAACAAGCCCCACTCCACATGCAGGCATCACCTGGCCTTCACATGCCCTGTGGGAACTGGAGTTCAGGGCCCTGACACAAAATCTGATCCTCTGGCTACAGCTAGGAATGGTAAACTGTCCTCTGAGCCAGGAATCTTGTGTCTTCTGCCAGCAACTGTGAATACGTGGCAGCCTGTCTCAGTAGCTTGCAAGGAGGGTAGAATTTTAGACCCTTGACAGGTCTGAGCAGTCAGTATGGTTTGGAAATGCTCTTCATCATCTTCAGCTTGAGCTCTGAAGTACTTTAAAAGATACTACTGGGGCTTCCCTGGTGGCGCAGTGGTTGAGAGTCCGCCTGCCTATGCAGGGGACGCGGGTTCGTGCCCCGGTCTGGGAAGATCCCACATGCCGCGGAGCGGCTGGGCCCGTGAGCCATGGCCGCTGAGCCTGCACGTCTGGAGCCTGTGCTCCGCAATGGGAGAGGCCACAGCAGTGAGATGCCCGTGTACCGCAAAAAAAAAAAAAAAAAAAAGATACTACTGTCACCTAAGTCATCAACAAACAGGGCTTCAGCAACTCCATGCTCTCCTCCCCTCACTGTAGGGGCTGCTGGAGGGGAAGAGCCCTTGACCCTTTGGACTAGGTCTCTGCATCTCTTGCTGCCCTGTTTCCCAATGTCTCTAGCATAAAGGATGGAGAGATATAATCTCTATTTGCACACATGTATCAATAACTGGATGTTGTATTTAATAATGGTGCCTAGTTTTAATCTTTTTTGTCATGTTTGTACATTTATGTGGGATCACTATATAGTCATTTTGTTTAGATTGCATAATTTTTGTCATCAGTGGCCGCTATCATCTCACATGGATACTGACACCTACTTAGTATTGGGTTTGAGTTTTTCCAGGTTTCTTTAGATTTGGCTGCTGTGAACTACCGTGTCATACATGCTATATGACTTGCCTGGGTGTGACACTTTGTTTGATGAGTCCCTCCTAGGAGATTGTTATGACACAGCTAATATTCAGGATGCAGAGAAGGTATTGGATTGGCCGAAGAGTTTGTTCGCGTTTTTCCGTAAGATGTTACGGAAAAACCCGAACAAACGTTTTGGCCAACCCAATATTTATGTGACAACTGAGAAAGACCGGAATTTAAAGTCAAATCTCTCTAAGTAACTGGAAAGAAACATTATTACATTCTAAAATTATTTCCTGTTTTGTACTCTTGCAGAGGATCAAAAAATAGACATGACTCACAGTTTGCTGCTAGCAGGTTACAAGATGCTTTTGGGGATCTTTCAACCTGGTTTTGGCTTGATTTGCTACTGGTGAGAATTCTGAAACACCTGATCCAGAATTTTTCCAGATCATCTCCCCTACCTCACGTCAGTACAGCTTCACACAAGGTCGAGTTTCTGGGGAAAAAAAAGATGTGTGTAAAGATTTCTGCAAAACGGAAACTGTAAAAGCCAACTTCCCCACTCAACAATTAGCTTGAGAGTTATTTCAGTTCTCTCCACAATTCTAATGGCGTTGTCGATTAACTTGTCCGTTTGTGCTTAATCTTGTCTTGCTAATGTCTAGTGATTGGTGCAGAAAAGAGCGGAGCATAGGTAAATAGGAAACACGACCTGGAATTTATAATTACACATGTGTACTGGCTTGCACTGAATTGGTATTCGGAAACAGTGCCAAGCTTTTAACCTTTGATCTGAGTTTTTGTGCAAAAGCATTATTTACTTATTTTAGGGGTCTCTCTCTTTTTATGGCTCAATTATTATTATTTTTTTTTGCGGTACGCGGGCCTCTCACTATTGTGGCCTCTCCCGTTGCGGAGCACAGGCTCCGGACGCGCAGGCTCAGTGGCCATGGCTCACGGGCCCAGCCGCTCCATGGCATGTGGCATCTTCCCGGACCGGGGCACGAACCCGTGTCCCCTGAATCGGCAGGCAGACTCCCAACCACTTCGCCACCAGGGAAGCCCCTATGGCTCAATTTGTAGCACTATTCAGAATGTCCATCTGTTTTTCATGAGTTTAGTGACTAAGCTTGCATGTTACTTTTTTTCCCACTGATGATGAAACAGAATATAACCAAAGAAGGAAGTCACCTGCATATTTATCAGGCAATATGATAAATATAAAATTTTCCTCTACATGGCTGGTTGTTAAAAAAATACAACCATTAAACTTTCAGGAGTTTACAGATATTACAATTATAAAATTTGATTTGCTTTTATTTCAGATTATTCTTTTCCATTCTTTCCTCTGATAGTGCAGATGAAGCAGTTATAAGAATTTTTTTTAAAGAAAATCTGGCAACAGTATTAGATTATGATAAATCCATACAGTACTTAATTTAAAGTAAAAGGAACTAAATCTTTTTCTCCCACTCTTGATTCTCGTATGTCCCTCATTAGCTGGTTAAAGAGTTCCCAGCCCGGACTCTTCCCACTCACAAATAGGAAGAGGGAGACGCAAGAGGGAGGAGATATGGGGATATATGTATATGTATAGCTGATTCATTTTGTTCTACAGCAGAAACTAACACACCATTGTAAAGCGACTATACTCCAATAAAGATGTTAAAAAAAAAAAGATGCTGTGAGAGCCTGTCTTGGTCAGTTTAAACTGCAATAACAAGTTACCACAGACTGGGTGGTTTACAAACAATAGAAATGTATTCCTTACCATTCTGGAGGCTGGGAAGTCCAAGGTCAAGTGCCAGGAGATTCGATGTCTGGTGAGAACCTAATTCCTGCTTCACGGACTGTAGTCTTCTTGCTGTGACCTCACGTGGTGCAAGAGGCCAGGGAGCTCTCTGGTAAGAGGCCAGGGAGCTCTCTGGTCCTCTCGGTCATGGGCACCATCCCTACAGTGAGGGCTCCACGCTCACGACTGATCCCCTCCCAAAGGCCCCACCACTTAATACCAACACGTCAGCGATTAAGATTTCAACTTGTGAATTGTGGGCGACAGGGGGCCCAAAAATTGAGTCCATGGCAGAATCCGTTTAATTTACACATAAAGTCCGCAGGGAGCCACCTTCGCTGCCTGCACATCCTACGTTAGATTAGAGGCATCTAATCCAGAGAGGCTACATCATATCCGTTCTGCTCTATCATGGCCAGTTGGTAAAAGCTTGAAGTACCTGAGTCCATTTTTGATAGCGTATAACATTTTGATGGGCTCTCATTTCCATGCCGACTTAAAGGCTCTACAGGGCTTCCTCAGTAAAAGATCTCTTAAAAAATGATCCAAACGTATTTATAAAACAGAAATAGACTCATGGACATAGAAATCAAACTTATGGTTACCAAAGGGGAAAGGGGGTGGGAGAGATAAATTAGGAGTTTGGAATTAACAGATACACACTACTATATATAAAATTGATAAAAAAACAAGGGGCTACTGAATAGCACAAGGCACTATATTCAATATCTTGTATAACCTATAATGGAAAAGAATCTGAAAAAGAATACATACATATAAATGTGTGTGTGTATATATATATATATTTATCTATAAAACTGAACCACTTTGCTGTATACTTGAGAGTAATACAACATTGTAAGTGAACTATGCCTCAAAAAAAAGATCTTTATGGAAAGTGCTGAAATGTGCTATGTTCAAGATTTCTCAGAGAAAAAGATACCCTGAAGGTGGATGGAAATGGTATCCTAAAGACATTTTATTCAACTTTTCCAGATGTCAGAGGTGTTTGGTAAGCCACAATACTGGAGACTTTGGAAATTGTTGCGACCCAGACAATGTTAGGTCTGGTTGTTGATTCTGCCACTTGTAAATCTAGTTGTCTGACAACAGTTAAGAGTATATTAATTTTTTTAAGCTGCTGGACAACCTTAAGATGGTATAACATAGGAGCACACATTAAAAAAATAATTAAAAATCAGCACGAGAAAGTCTGCCTCTCTGCCATTCTATTGAGAGATTCACGTGGGGACCCTGCCCTGGGCCATCACACATCAATTATCACTGATGGGTGTCAGCTCCTTTCCTCTAGGTGTAGCTACTAGAAGTACTACTAGTAGCTACTGTAGTAGCTACTAGAAGGACATCTCCTTTGGTTTGTGCTTTTCCAAAGATCCACTGTAAGGAGGCAGATAATAGGACTGACATATAGGGAAAATTAAGAGTATAAAGGAATGTCAAGAAAAAGACAGCAGACATGAATTGCTTTAGGAATATCTTTGCAATTATGTTGGTTCAAAAATATGTGCTGACTTACATCAGCACATATTTAAATATATGCTGAGAACAAATACACACAGCTAAGATATAAATTATAAATCAACAGTTTTCTTGCCCCTGTTAGACCGTTCTTATATAGCAACTTTATGATCCTTGTAAACATAGAGAATAACTTAAAATACAAAAATTTAAGCAACAAATCATATTTATGCTAGACATTATTATTCACTCTAAGGAGAAATAATTAGGAACAAAGTATTTCATACAAATGAATAGAACATCCTTTTTTGCCTAAGGTCACGGTATTTATTTGAATACTTGGGAGGATCCTATAAAGAAGCGTAGGAATTTGACTTTGGGCGATTTGTAATCCATCAGTTAGCTTCGGGTTGTCTTGTTTTTGCCTCACATTTGATTGAATTCATATAGAGTCTGATATTTTGTTTGTCATTTCCATTCTCCCTCCATGTTTTATTACTTAGTTTTGCCTTAGATCTTATGAAATCTTCTCTATGTAGTCCTTCAGATGTATTATTGGTGATGGGCTCCTGCCCTACCAGGTACCGCCTGTGTGGTCTTGGTCAGCTCACTTAATTTATCAGAGCCTCTATTTCTTTATATTCTAATATTGGGGTAAGGACGATTATCCTCCTCATTGTTGGCAGGATTCCAGATAACACGTACAGACCATGGTGGCAGGTCCCATGAGGGGAGGGGGCCCGGGGGGGAGCTGGTGGATCAGTCCACCCTCTTCCGCAGGTACCGCTGACCGTTATCAGGAAGGAACGGCTGGCCCCAAGGATGGTTCCGACAGCTCCAAGTCCACTCTGGGCTGGAGTCTGATTCTGGTTGTTGTTAGGGTAACCAATCATCCTGATCTGCTTAGGACCGGGATGGGAGGGTGACTCCCAGGACGCCAGGTTTTCTAAAACCGGGAATGTCCTGGGCAAACTGGGATGAGTTGGTCACCTTAGACTTTTGGTTTATATATTATTGAGGATGAACTGTGGATTCTTTGCAAAGACAGTGTGCGTGTGTGTGACATGAACCTGAGCCTAGAAGTTTCATGAGACAAAGAGCCACTCAAACTGGGGGTCAGGAGAATCGTGTTTCACTGTCCTCTGTGAGTTGCAGGAAAAAAGTTCTTGCCCCTTGAGGAAAGGGTCTCAATCTAATTGCCTAACTTGAAAATGAAACCAACCAGGAATGAACTGAGGAGAGACCACAGCTGCGGCTGTTTGTAGTAAAACTCTGAAGCATGGTTTCTCGCAGTTTCTGCCCTCTACACTAGGGTGCACTTCTACAGTTTTCACGAGTCACTGAGAGGTGAAAGGTTCTGTTATTTTAAATAGGAACAGACTGTATTTAGAGCACCTGAATATTGCTTTATTCCAGACTTGGAAACTAGGAATTGAAGCAAGGAATGGCTCTCCACGTCCCAAAGCTCACATATGTCCTGACGTTCAGGGCCAGAGTTTTATAATCTCTTTGACTAGATGTTTTTTAAAAAGTGCCACATCTTCTAATTACTTTCAGCAGAATACGCTTCTTTGCTTTCTTGGATCAAAGTCATATTAACATGGAAACATTCCCTCTCAAATGACTTTGCTGTCTCCTCAGCAAGTTTAGCGATGTCATGTGCAGCTGGTGTAAAGATAACTAGGTCAGATTTCTTGTTTAGTCCCCTGAGAAGCCCTGGAGGTGATGTTTTAATTTAATATTGCTGTGCATGTTTGTAGTAAAGAAGAGATAATTTGGTGAAGAGCTTTGACTGTCAACTCAGATGTAATCTTATCTTAATTAGAAAGAAACTAGATCTAGAATGTATTTCAAGATCCAATGAGGATACATAGATGTTCAACCACCCCTAAAACTTTTAGGTTTTTGGACTGGCTCTATAGCGGTGGTTCCCAACCTGACTACATGTTAGAATCACTGGGGGTGGACGTGGAGGGCGTGAGGGGCTGGGGAGAGGGATTTAAGAAAATACTGATGCCCAGGCAATTAAATCTGAACCTCTGAACAATTAAGTCTGATCTACCGAGATCTGCTTGAGTAGACCCAAGCACCAGAATTTTTAAAAAGGTCAGCAAGTCATTTTAATATACTGTTTCACACAGCTAAAATGTCTCTAATGGATCAAAAATTCAGAGGACAAATAGGTCCAGAATTTCAGGCATTGTGTGACAGCTTTTTAAAAAATCCTTTATTTTAATCGAAGTATAGTTGATTTACAATATTGTGTTAATGTCTTCTGTACAGTCAAGTGTTTCAGTTTATATATATACGTATATACACACATTCTTTTGTATCGAGTAGAACCAGCATTCTGTTTAAGGGAGTTCTCTTTTCACTCTCGTCCTGGGACCCCTCTCACCTGCACTTCTGGAAGAAGTGGGAAGCAGTTCTTACACAATTACAACCTCCCCATCTTTCGTGAATGTGCTGAACGCAGGTCCACACAGGCCGGTGCATGGAGACAGGCTGATACTTACATGTCTTCCTCGCCCATGACTGTCTTCTTCCCCGACAAAGCCCTACAGGACCTGCATTGAACTTGGGAGGAAGTGACCTAGGAGTTCAGGCTTCCTCCCTTGAAATTTTAACGTATAGCGGTGAGGAAACCAAGGGGAACAGTTTTCATAGGAGGAAGAGAAGCATGAACTTCAGGGATGGGTTGGCTAAGAGAGAGGGAGAAGAAAGAAAGGAATATCAAAATATAGGAAAAATGGCATTTTTGCTTTCTCTTCCCTAGAAAAACAACAATATCGGCAACAAGCACAAACTTAAAAAAATCAATACATTGAAGGAAAGTTACGTTAAGATTGAATGTAAAAGACTGCAATTTAATTGATAACTCAGCTTGTGAAAATGACAAAGAAACAAGAATGACAGTATGCTCAGATTATTACTCAGATATCTGGGTGATGTTACAGGGGAAAGTTGTGAATCCCCAACATAAGACAGTGAGAGCCCATGGCAGGACATATCTGCCATCTGGCCGGCCGGCCCCAGAAGAGGATGCCTATATCCTAGGTCCTTAAGTAGTGGTAGTGGGAGATGGGATAATGGAAGGGGAAGGAAAAAGAATTAAAGCACATACTAAAGGTACTCAAGGACAGCAACACAGGGTAGTTAGCGTGTGGAAAGCTAAATTTGAGGCATTATTAACAAGGATCTGGGTTTGGTTGGGTTTAATTTTGTTCCCTTTAAAAGCCACACACACACACACACACACACACACACACACACACACACACACGCCTCAGGTGCAGACGGTGGGGGGAAAGGAGAAATAAGGGACCGTTCCTACCCTCAGGATGCGAACTCTCTTATTGGAAAGCTTATTTTTACATAGAAGACATAAGGACAAATTTAAAGACAATATTAATCACTAACACGATCGTCCATTAAAAAAATATTTATTTTTGGCTTCGTTGGGTCTTTGTTGCTGCACGCGGGCTTTTCTCTAGTTGTGGCGAGTGGGGGCTACTCTCTATTGTGGTTTGCAGGCTTCTCATTGCAGTGGCTTCTCCTGTTGCAGAGCACGGGCTCTAAGCGTGCGGGCTTCAATAGTTGTGGCTCGTGGGCTCTAGAGCGCAGGCTCAGTAGCTGCGGCGCACGGGCTTAGTTGCTCCACGGCATGTGGGATCTTCCCGGACCAGGGATCGAACCCGTGTCCCCTGCATTGGCAGGTAGATTCTTAAGCACTGCACCACCAGGGAAGCCATGATTGCCCATTTTTGTATGGTTTAGTTTTCTGATTACAAAGATGATAATGCCTATGGTAGAGAAGTTAGGAGTTAAAAAATGTGGAAAGGACAATATCGATCATCCGTAATCCCCGAGCAGTCCCTCCTTTGAGTTCAGATAGCATCTTTGCTCTCCGTATAGGTGCTGGCTCCCTCTTTTCAGCCCACAATGTGGTCAAACTCTCCTCATCTCAGTTTCCTCATCCCTCCAGTGGGGATAACTGCACTTACCACTCTCGGTTGCTGTGTGATTAAATGAGTCACTATAGATAAAATGCTTAGAAGAGTGCCCAGTTAAAATTGCTATTTTAAAGTTATGATTTAAAAAAGAAACAAACAAGAAACCCGTCTGGTAGATCCTGTCCTCCCGGAACCAACGTCCCTGTTTTCCCCTCCCTGGTTCCCTGACTCTGTCGGCACCATTCTCTTCCCCCCACGGTGATCAGGCTTCTGCTGGAGGTGGTGCGAACCCACCCTTACGCTTTCCCAGAACAGCTGAGTCTCCGTGGTCACCTCCACTCCCACCCCCAGCAACCAGCTGCCTTACTGCGCTGGTCGATCCAATGCCATGTCTGGTCCTTTTCACCTTTTCTGGAAAAAGAAACCCAGTACTTGGAAACAGATTTCACACGCTGCCCTCTCCTGCAGACTTTACCCGTGGACATCTAGGCTTAAGCCTCTCCATCTGCCTTTCTCCACAGACCTAACACGTTCCCAGTAAGCGCTTTCTTTACGGGATTTATCACCATCTGCTTGTACTGACACCATCACTGTTTCTCTGTCCTTCCTGCCAGACAAGCGACAGGGACCATGTTTACTTTTGGATCTCAAGAGCCTGTTTCATGGATATTTGTCAGACTGAGTTGAAGTCATGGGGTATTGCTTAGGGAACTTACTATCTGCTACTCTGTAAGGGTATGTATGTCTTCACTTCTCTGCTACATTTTAAGGTTTTTGAGAGTTTGCCTTCTTCAGTTGTGATTACTATGCGAAACTGTGGTCCTGCACATCATAGGGACTCCCTAAATACTTCCGAAACAATAATTACCTTTGTAGGTTACCTGACACTTTACAAAGCTCTCTCACGTGGATGAGCTTGGGTCTCACAGTGAACTTCTAAGGGGGTCCCCACTGGACAGAAAAGGAAACCAGCTCAGTGGTTTTAAGACCAATGAAGGGGACTTCCCTGGTAGTGCAGTAGTTAATAATCCGCCTGCCAAGGCAGGGGACACAGGTTTGAGCCCTGGTCCAGTAAGATCCCACATGCCGTGGAGCAACTAAGCTCTGCGCCACAACTACTGAGCCTGTGCTCTAGAGCCCACAAGCCATAACTACTGAAGCCTGTGTGCCACAACTACTGACGCCTGCAGGCCTAGAGCCTGTGCTCTGCAACAAGAGAAGCCACCGCAATGAGAAATCCATGCATCACAATGAAGAGTAGCCCCCACTCACTGCAGCTAGAGAAAGCCCACACGCAGCAACAAAGACCCAATGCAGCCAAAAATAAATAAATAAAAATAAATTAAAAAAAAAAGACCAATTAAGGACACCACTGGTGGAACGAGGGGGGCTCAAGGCCAAGTCTCCTGATTTTAGACGTCCCTGCCTTCTCTGCTGTATCTTCCTGCCTGGGGAATGGAATGTGACATCATTCCATGCAAATAGCTTTTCCCACGAGCAATCAGAATGCAGAACACAGAAACAACCTAAATATCCATCAACAGAGGAATGGATAAAGAAGATGTGGTACATATATAGAATGGAATACTACTCAGCCATGAAAAAACAATGAAATAATGCCATTTGCAGCAACATGGAGGCAAGAAATTATCATACTAAGTGAAGTAAGCCAGAAAGAGAAAGACAAATACCATATGATAATACTTATATGTGGAATCTAAAATGTGACACAAATTAACCTATCTATGAAACAGAGTCACAGACATAGAGAACAGACTTGTGGTTGCCAAGTGGGGGCAGGTGGGAAGGGATGGAGTGGGAGTTGGAGTGAGCAGATGTAAACTATTATATATAGAATGGATAGACAACAAGGTCCTACTGTAGAGCACTGGGAACCGTGTTCAATATGCTATGATTAACTGTAATGGAAAAGAATATTAAAAAAGAATGTGTGTATATATATATATATGTCTATATATGTGTATATGTAAAGCTGAATCATTTTGCTGCAAGCAGAAAGTAACACAACACAGTAAATCAACTATACTTCAATTAAAAAAACCCTCGAGGAGACCTTCAAGATGGCGGAAGAGTAAGACACGGAGATCACCTTCCTCCCCACAGATACACCAGAAATACATCTACATGGGGAACAACTCCTACAGAACAACCACTGAACGCTGGCAGAAGACCTCAGACCTCCCAAAACGCAAGAAAGTCCCCACGTACCTGGGTAGGGCAAGAGAAAAAAGAATAAACAGAGACCAAACAATACGGACGGGACCTGCGCCAGTGCGAGGGAGCCGTGAAGGAGGAAAGGTTTCCACGCACTAGGAGCCCCTTCGCGGGCGGAGACTGCGGGTGGCGGAGGGGGGAAGCTTCGGAGCCGTGGAGGAGAGCGCAGCCACAGAGGACAGCGCAGCCACAGGGGTGCGGAGGGCAAAGCGGAGAGATTCCTGCACAGAGGATCGGTGCCGACCGGCACTCACCAGCCCGAGAGGCTTGTCTGCTCACCCGCCGGGGCGGGCGGGGCTGGGAGCTGAGGCTCGGGCTTCGATCGGAGCGCAGGGAGAGGACTGCGGCTGCTTCCCACTAGCTATCTATTTTACGTTTGGTAGTGTATATAAGTCCATGTCCCTCTTTCACTTTGTCCCAGCTTACCCTTCCCCCTCCACGTGTCCTCAAGTCCATTCTCTAGTAGGTCTGCGTCTTTATTGCCGTTCTGCCCCTAGGTTTGTCATAACCTTTTCTTTTTTTTTTTAGATTCCATATATATGTGTTAGCATATGGTATTTGTTTTTCTCTTTCTGACTTACTTCATTCTGTATGACAGACTCTAGGTCCATCCACCTCACTACAAATAACTCAATTCCGTTTGTTTTTATGGCTAAGTAATATTCCACTGTATATATGTGCCACGTCTTCTTTATCCATTCATCTGTCAATGGACACGTAGATTGCTTCCACTTCCTGGCTATTGTAAATACAGCTGATCTTTCAGCAGAAACTCTGCAAGCCAGAAGGGAGTGGCAGTACATATTTAAAGTGATGAAAGGGAAAAACCTACAACCAAGATTACCCAGTAAGGATATCATTCAGAATCGATGGAGACATTAAAATCTTTACAGACAAGCAAAAGCTAAGAGAATTCAGCATCACCAAACGAGATTTACAACAAATGCTAAAGGAATTTATGATTAAAAATCCTCCAGAAAGTAGGCATAGAGGGAACTTACCTCAACATGATAAAGGCCATATACGACAAGCCCACAGCCAACATTGTCCTCAATGGTGAAAAACTGAAACCATTTCCACTAAGATCAGGAACAAGACACGTTTGCCCACTCTCACCACCATTATTCAACATTGTTTTGGAAGTTTTAGCCATAGCAATTAGAGAAGAAAAAGAAATAAAAGGAATCCACATGGGAAAAGAAGTAAAGCTGTCAATATTTGCAGATGACATGATACTATACATAGAGTATCCTAAAAATTCTACCAGAAAACTATTAGAGCTAATCAATGAATTTGGTAAAGTAGCAGGATACAAAATTAATGCACAGAAATCTCTTGCATTCCTATACACTAATGATGAAAAATCTGAAAGAGAAATTAAGGAAACACTCCCATTTACCATTGCAACAAAAGGAATAAAATACCTAGGAATAAACCTACCTAAGGAGACAAAAGAGCTGTATGCAGAAAACTATAAGACACTGATGGAAGAAATTAAAGATGATACAAACAGATGGAGAGAAATACCATGTTCTTGGGTTGGAAGAATCAACATTGTGAAAATGACTCTACTACCCAAAGTAATCTACAGATTCAATGCAATCCCTTTCAAACTACCAATGGCATTTTTCACAGAGCTAGAACAAAAAATTTCACAATTTGTTTGGAAACACAAAAGACCCCAAATAGCCAAAGCAATCTTGAGAAAGAAAAACAGAGCTGTAGGAATCAGGCTCCTGGACTTCAGACTATAGTACAAAGCCACAGTAATCAAGACAGTATGGTACTGGCACAAAAGCAGAAATATTGATCAATGAAACAGGATAGAAAGCCCAGAGATAAACCCAGACACATATGGTCACCTTATCTTTGATGAAGGAGGTAAGAATATAGAGTGGACAAAGGACAGCCTCTTCAATAAGTGGTGCTGGGAAAACTGGACAGCTACATGTAAAAGAATGAAATTAGAACACTCCCTAACACCATATAAAATAGTAAACTGAAAATGGATTAAAGAGCTAACTGTAAGGCCAGATACTATAAAACTCTTAGAGGGAAACATAGGCAGAACACTCTATGACATAAATCACAGCAAGATCCTTTTTGGCCCACCTCCTACAGAAATAGAAATACAAACAAAAATAAACAAATGGGACCTAATGAAACTTAAAAGCTTTTGCACAGCAAAGGAAACCATAAACCAGAGGAAAAGACAGTCCTCAGAATGGGAGAAAATGTTTGCAAATGAAGCAACTGACAAAAGATTAATCTCCAAAATTTACAAGCAGCTCATGCAGCTCAATATCAAAAAAACAAACAACCCAATCCAAAAATGGGCAGAAGACCTAAATAGACATTTCTCCAAAGAAGATATACAGATTGCCAACAAACACATGAAAGAATGCTCAACATCATTAATCATTAGAGAAATGCAAATTAAAACTACAATGAGGTATCCCCTCACACCAGTCAGAATGGCCATCATCAAAAAATCTACAAACAATAAATGCTGCAGAAGGTGTGGAGGAAAGGGCACCCTCTTGCACTGTTGGTGGAAATGTAAATTGATACAGCCATTATGGAGAACAGTATGAAGGTTCCTTAAAAAACTAAAATAGAACTACCATACGACCCAGCAGTGCCACTACTGGGCATATACCCTGAGAAAAGCATAATTCAAAAAGATTCATGTACCACAATGTTCATTGCAGCTCTATTTACAATAGCCAGGAAGTGGAAGCAATCTACGTGTCCATTGACAGATGAATGGATAAAGAAGACGTGGCACATATATACAATGGAATATTACTCAGCCATAAAAACAAACGAAATTGAGTTATTTGTAGTGAGGTGGATGGACCTAGAGTCTGTCATACAGAGTGAAGTAAGTCAGAAAGAGAAAAACAAATACCATATGCTAACACATATATATGGAATCTAAAAAGAAAAAAAAAGGTTATGACAAACCTAGGGGCAAGACGGGAATAAAGATGCAGACCTACTAGAGAATGGACTTGAGGATATGGGGAGGGGGAAGGGTAAGCTGGGACAAAGTGAGTGAGTGGCATGGACTTATACACTACCAAATGTAAAATAGATAGCTGGTGGGAAGCAGCCGCATAGCACAAGGAGATCAGCTTGGTGCTTTGTGACCACCTAGAAGGGTGGGATAGGGAGGGTGGGAGGGAAGGAGATACAAGAGGGAAGAGATATGGGATATATGTACATATATAGTGGATTCACTTTGTTATAAAGCAGAAACTAACACACCATTGTAAAGCAATTATACTCCAATAAAGATTTTTTTAAAAGATAAAAATAAAAAACCCTCAAAAAAAAAAAAAAAGAATGCAAAACACCTGGCTTGAGGTCCAGGGTGGGAGGTGCTTCGTGGAGGGGTTGAGGCTTGCAGAGAAGGGCTGGGAAGTGTGCTATAGAAGGGCGCTCAGAGGGAGGCTATAGTCCCTGAAGGGAAAAATCTTGTATTAAGATTACTTTCACTATTTCTCATTTGAGAAAATAGTGGTACTTAGGCTTGGCAGGAAACATATATTTTTAAAGGAAACTCATGCATGGCAAGTATACAAGTTACAGTTGAATTTGTTGCCAGTGTGACTCTGGACACAGAACGATAGAAATGAATATGGTGGGCTTTGTGGGCAACACAGCAAAATCCTGAGGGTTTTTAATAATCTTTCAGTCTCTTTAAAAAAAACCCCCTTTTTATGGTTATTTATAGTCCAGTGAGGGTCACCTAACTTCGTGGATTTTCTTTTAAAATAACGTCTCACAATAACACACCAAGGATCTATCATTTAGCCTCTGGATATAACATCAAAGTTATTTATTTCTTGCCGTCTGTGTTTATAGTGTGTATTTATGGACAACTTTATTATGGTACAAATCTGTAGCCAAATGACATTTCCCAGTATTGTACCAAGAGACAGACTCCTGCGATTCTTGAATAATGTTTCACACGTTCTTCTGGCTTTCGGCAGTATCCCGTCAGCTGACAAAGCTTGTAAGAGCATCTACAAGTGATGAAAGCCTGGTGGGGCTGCAGTTTCTCCACATCTGCTCCTGAAACCAATGCTCCGTAGCAAGTTCTGCTTGGAGAGGCCAATAATTCTGGGTCATTTATTCTTTTGTTGCTTCTTTATTATTTTGTTCTGCTTGACTGAATAGGTTTTAGGAGATCCGCCACGGGCATGCTGATTTCCACTGGGGTTGCTCTGGCTCCACTCTGCCTCTTCCCCGTCTCCCGTTTGAGCTGCACTCCAGAGCTTATTCCACCATTCAGAGCAGCTTCAATTTCAGATCTTTTCCCTGCACACAGCGCATCTCCCGATCTCGGCTGTGTGCCCTCGCTCTTGCAGGCTGAAGCCATCGCTTAGTGTGTACCCAGGATTCTCTTGGACGGTTAGTTTTTAAAGTAATGTAGATCTTTATTTACTGGTTTGCTTTCCCCCAAGGAACTGAGAGCATTGCTCACTGGTTATGCCATCGACCGTCCCTAGCCCCTGACTTAAGGCAGGCTTCGTAGCCTAATACTGGTATTAAAGGGAAAAGGTAAACTGTACTTTAAGTGGTAGCAAATAACTTGTGTGTCCTAGTGAAGACATCGTCCCTCCTTTACCCTCGCTCCTGGCATCAGGCACCTGATCTTCCTTTTGTCTTGATGAAATTCTCAAACTGAGAAACCTTTGCAGATGACAGAAAGTTTCTCCTGGAACTGTGCCACCCTACCACTGAAACTCTTACTTCTACCTTTTCCATGACAGCAAATGGGTTGCTGATTTGTTTTCCAGTGACAAAATAGGAATGTGATAGGCAGCTTAATAGAAGACAGTCATAAACATTGTTAGAGCCCTTATTTATTTATTTACCAAGTGGGGTTTAATGACTAGTTTTCTCAACCCCCGGGTTCATAATGACACACAAATAATATTTTCAAAAAGTGAAGTCATGTCTTTGACATAATTAAATACATGCCTCACATCATGAGGCCTCTGAGGTTTTGTTCTCCTTGTTCCAACTGCCTTGTCACCCTTTCTGCCCGTAAAATCTGATTCGTCCCTCAAGGTCATGTTAAAATGTCACTTTCCTCTGTGAAATGCTCTTGGATCTTTCTAGACAGTATCTGTTAGTTTTACCTTTCTGTCTCTAGAACACTTTGTGGTTCTACTTATTTTCATTCAGGGGTCCTTTTAGGCCAAAGCGTGCGTCACAGCTTTGGGTGTGTGTGTGTGTGTGTGTGTGTGTGTGTCCTTCTTCCTCGAGGGCAGATAAAGTGTTATTTGGCTCTAAAATGTCCTTAGTACCCAGCACTGTGCTTTAAATATGGTGTTGCTTGAAGTTCTGAGTGATGAAGTATATACGAACGCTGGCTGCAGTAGGTCATAAAGGAAGAGAGATGATAAATAATCGAGGTCCCTAACCTGTAAGAGTTTAAAATTTGAGACAAATTTTGAATAGAACCATATGAAAATATAGAAAAGACCTTTACTACTACTTTTTGTAGTTTTTAGCAAGGCACCAGTGATGCAAACCTTTGGACGCAGCTCACCCAATTAGGGCACCAAGTTGTTGACCTGTGCAAGGGCAAATTTTATCAGCTCTTGAAGGAGTTCTTAGCTTGGGGTTTATTTACTCATTTAAAAAATTTCCAATATAGATTATATTTCTACTTTTTAAAATATGGACAAATGAGGGAAACAGGGAAGTAATTATACTACCCTGTAAACTTGGGGCTTTATGAAGAAAGGAAAATAATCGTGAAGGATTAGATGCACAGTGAGATAGAAAATGTACTTAAGCTTACTGTGCATGTGTGTGTGTGTGTGTGTGTGTGTGTGTGTGTGTGTGTGTGTGTGTGTGAGTGTGGACCCAGAAACAACAAATTATAGGAAGAACATTGGCTTTGGTGTCAGATAAACCAAACTTAGGTTTGGCATGCCATCTGTGTCCCTTAGCAAGTTTTCTAACATCTTTGAACCTCACTCACCTCCCCTATAAAATGGCAGTGAGTCGTGTAGACTGAAGGGGATGACGTCTTTTTAAAGCATGAAGCAGTTCCCGGTATGGTAGAGGGATCCCTTCTCCCATATCCTCCTTATTTTGCACTTCTAGAAAAAGCCCCGGAAGCCTGGGAGAAGCCCTTGGTCCAGACAGACTGGGATGACACCAGTGCCTCCGATCCTGAACCGCTGTCAGCATCTCTGTACTCCCTGCCCTCCTGTCCACTCCTCTGGTCCATTCTGGACAGACGGCTGCCTGGAATCACTGTGCTAATGCTAGAGCCCTTTCAGCTTGCGGGGGCTCTAAGGTCAGCCCTTAACGACAAAGACTCTTTATCACCTGCCCCTGTGTCAGTTGCCATTGCTATTCCTGGCATCAGTCGTGACTTCAGGGATATTTGAAATGCAGGAATGGCAGGAAGCA
Organism: Stenella coeruleoalba; assembly: GCF_951394435.1. Lineage (NCBI taxonomy): Eukaryota > Metazoa > Chordata > Mammalia > Artiodactyla > Delphinidae > Stenella > Stenella coeruleoalba. The sequence goes on along the minus strand of NC_137158.1, from coordinate 8,824,992 downwards.
TGGCTCCCCTGCGGTGGCCCTGCTGCCTCTGGAATGCCTGCCACACCTCTGCTGCTTTGTGGTTAGTCAGTTGGTTGTGAGTTTATGGTCCCACAGGGCTTTGGGTGAGAAAAGGAATGTCTTTCAAAAACCATGAGCTGCTGGAAGAATCTGCCCCAGTTACTCAATGGTCCTTTCTGTACAGTTGTTCTTTAGAGGTTACAGCAGTTAGAATTAAAAGGTGTAATCTTGACTTCAGGGCTAAGTTCTTACACCTGGGCTTTGCTTTCTATTCTGTACATGCCACATCATTGCATTTAAATTTGGGGAAAGAAAATGCTACGCTCTTCGTGACGTGTATTTACAGAGGTTGTGAAACTATGTAGAATATGATCACAACTTGCGCATAGAAAAGGAATTGGAAAAAATATCCTAAAATGGTAATAGTGAGTTGTCTCACTGAGTGATTTTTTTTCCTTTTTTCTTTCTCTATGTCTATATTTTCTACTTTTCTATAATGATCACATATTGCTTCTAAAAATGAAGAAACCGATTATATACAGACATAGATATAGATATATATGTATATAGTAAGCAGCAGTTTCATTGTTGTATCTGTTTCAGATTCAGTCAATAGACTTGGGTACCTCCGTTGTCACCATGAACTTAGGCAGCTGTCTTCCATCTTCACCAGGAAAACAGGATGGTCACGTCTATCTTGTTGGCTTGTTGTGAGATACAAAGGAGATTATGATGATAGATGTTCTTGAAGAACCACACAGCATTATGAAAGAGGAGGTTTTATTGATGCCGAACTGAGCTTACAGGGCTTAGTAAGGGCAGTTTTGTAGGAGGAAGAATCATAAACGTGTAGCAAACAGCCAAAGATGTGAGTATGGCAGGGAGGAGGGGGCTTCCGATTGGTTTACTTTGAGAGCTGTAGGTGGGTTTTCCAGTAGTTGTACATTGCCTGGAAGTTTTCAGCTTCTAGCACAACCATACACCCCACACAGGGAAAGCTTTTCTAAGGAGATCTCAATTAGCCACCGCTGGCCCCAGCAGAGTGGGACTGAGTGGGAGAATTATGTTCTGGAGAGTGAGTTACAGTAACAAAAACATTTGTAGCTGAAATTTATTGAGTTCCAGGCACCATGTTAAACTCCGGTTTAACCCTTAAAATATACCTATAAGGTGGATGCTTTTATAATTCATATCGACACCATGAGGAAACTGAGTCACAGGGAGATTAGCGAACTCTTCGGGGTTTCCCAGCTAGAAGGGGGTAGTGCTGAGTTGAGCCTAACTGGTTTGGTTTCAGAGCCCATACTCTTAACCTTGGGGATGGCCTGCTTAGTTGTAAGGCTCAGTTTGGTGGTGGTGAGGGGGACAGAGTGGATGGCTCACCTCTTGGGGCAGAGTTAAATTTAATTGTTCATTTAATGTCTTTCTCTTTCAAAAGACTTTCTGAACAATCAGAGTGCATTATATTTGTGCATTTATTCTGAGAGCAATCCCAAAATGGAATCAATTATAATACTCCAATATATACATATGGAAATAACCATGAATGGAATATTTGCATAAAATCAAAGTTGTCTACTTAAAGACCGGAAATCAGATTCTAGTCCGATGCCTTAGCTTTGGTTTCAAATTTCAGGATTACACTGCCATCTAGTGCAGACAAAACATTTTCCCAGAGTGTGGAAGCTAGTGAATCCATATAAAATTTCTTGGGATGAAACATTAAACAATGTTTATTTAAGGCTTCTATCATAAAAGAGGAAGAACAATTCAGAATCAAGGATCTTTCTATATATATTGATAAAGGGTAACATGGAATTCAGAAACGCACTTTCTAGTTTTTGGTTGATAGTTGATAATAGTACAGAAGAGAAGGCTTGGTTTCCTGTACTTCATTTAATTTCAAGTACATTTCTTTAATACATATCCAGTAAGGAAATTAGTACAGTTTTTTTTTTCATGATCATGAAAGTTCCTGTAGGTCTTATGAGTTCAACTAATAATTATTTTAAAAATTATTAAATGCTACAGTCAATATCAGCTGTAAAAAGGAGGGGTAGCTTAATGGAGCTGAAACCATTACTTTTTTTTTTTAAGGTTAATATATGGTCTTTATTTATTTATTTTAACATCTTTATTGGGGTATAATTGCTTTACAATGGTGTGTTAGTTTCTGCTTTATAACAAAGTGAATCAGTTATACATATACATATGTTCCCATATCTCTTCCCTCTTGTGTCTCCCTCCCTCCAACTCCCCCTATCCCACCCCTACAAGCGGTCATAAAGCACCGAGCTGATCTCCCTGTGCTATGCGGTTGCTTCCCACTAGCTATCTACCTTACGTTCGGTAGTGTATATATGTCCATGCCTCTATTTGTAATGAGGTGGATAGACCTAGAGTCTGTCATACAGAGTGAAGTAAGTCAGAAAGAGAAAGACAAATACCGTATGCTAACACATATATATATAGAATCTAAGAAAAAAAAATGTCATGAAGAACCTAGGGGTAAGACAGGAATAAAGACACAGACCTACTAGAGAACGGACTTGAGGATATGAGGAGGGGGAAGGGTGAGCTGTGAAACCATTACTTTTATGAGCAGCCTTTCTTGACCAGTAGAACCAGTGGCACCCGGGACCTTGCTAGAAATGTAAATTCTCAGGCCCACCTGAAATCTTCTGAATCAGAAACTCTGGTGGGTGGAGCCCTTGATGTGTTTTTAACAAGCCATCCAGCTGGTTCTGGTGTAGCTTTGGGAACAACTGTTAGAGAAGGAGATTACAGTATGTCAAAGAACATGCTGAGGTACCAGAATATGAAGTTTCTTGGAAGTAGAAAAAGAGGCTCAGGACAATCAGCTGCTACAAACTGAAGATCCACAAGGCAGCAGATGTAGCAATATGTGTTGGAAGCCCACACATGGTGGAGGAGAATTGATTTTTCTCTTTCTTGGAGAAAGGGAAATTCTCATATTTTAGAGGAAACAAAAGTAACACACTGAAAGGTTTGAGGGTAGGGATGGGGTGTATGTTAAATAGCACATTGTTGTATTAATGGTCTATGGCAAGGACACATTTATCTGCGAGTGATTTCAGAGAGAAATGGCTGTCATCATGGGGCTCTATTTGCTTGCTATATATGATTAGGCTACAATTACAAGTATAGAACCAAAATAAGCAGATTCAAAACAGAGCTTTGATTGTGGTGAAATTTCTTTACAGTAAAAACTGAACCCAATGCAAAACTGTGGGAGTCCTAGTTTTAGCAACTCTCTGATTGTTAATCAGGCTCTCAGCCAGATTTCTCTGATAAATTTCCGGCCCTTGCTGTATCTGATTTGTGGCATCCTCACACAACTGACATGTGCCCTTAGGTGTTTTGGGTCTTTTATTTTTAAAGACAAGAGAGACGGAAGAAAACTTAAGCCTAGATACTATTAGGAAGCTAGTTTTTAAAGTGCCTCTTCTTTGTTTTACTCTATAATGTAATTAACAATGGGAGTCGTGGCATCTTTAATGAATGCTATAAGTTAATGGGAACTTCAAAAGAATACTTTCTAAAAAATATAGTCGTGTTAAAAGCGAGGAACTTGTTCTACCATTCATGAGTTTTATGGGGCATCCCAACTATTGTGCCCTGTACTGGGAAATAAGAAGAAAGCTACCTCTTGGCATTTCTAGGGCAGCTATATTCTAACCCAATGTTTTTCAAACCATGGGTTGCAATGCATAAGGTGGTCCTGAAATCAATTTATTGAGTTGATCACATCACTAAAAAATGTAATAGAATAAAACAGAAAATAGAGTGCACCACACTTACGTGGGTAAGTACTATTTTCTGAAACTCTTGTTTCAGTCGTATGTATGCATATTTATCAAATCCATTCAATCCATCTTTCCAGAAATGCCAGAACCATCTTTCTGAAGACACATCTGAAAAGTCATTCTTGGCCTCAAACTCTTCACTCATTTGCTTAACAGCCAGAATGAAGTCCAAACTCAAAGATTTTCAAGATCCCCTACTCATCTCCTCCCTCATGGTCTTTCTAACTGTCATTTTAAAAGAATCACCATCTTCTCAGCTACTCAAACTTCTACTTCCCCACCCAGTCCTTTTCCAATGTTCCACCCATCAGTCTTACCTCCTCATTCTCATCTTGTCTGAGTTAAAATTTACCATCTCAGATAAGCCTTCTCTGACAGCTCAGTCTAGATCAGCCTCTAAACCCACCCTTCCCTTCCTCTAGCACACTTTACCCTTTTTAAAATTTTTAAAAAATAATAGTTCCAACTGAAATTATCCTGTTTCTTCTTATAAACATATTTAGTATCTGTCTCCCCAGAAGCATGTAAGCTCCATGGGGCAGGCACCTGGTCTTGCTCTGCCATATTTGTGAGCTGAGATCCATTCAGGGCTCATGGTAGAAAAGTCACCAATAAGTATTTACCAAGTGAGAGTTCCAGAACTAAACTTATGGTTCCTGAAGTATACTCCTCTACCTTTTTGTCATGGTATCTGTTGTTTCTTCTGCCCCAAATGCACTGTACCTGTTTTTTCTCTTGGTAGGCATCTATTCATTCTTTAAGATTTCACCTCCTTGACAGTTCCTGGTTCAAGATGGTGGTGTAAGGAGATCCTGAGTTCACCTCGTCCATCGGACACAAGAAATCAACAACTATACGTGGAATAGTTTCCTCTGAAAAAGACCTGAAGACTGGATGAACAGAGCCTCCACAATAAGGAATGAAAGGGCAGCATTGAGATGGGTAAGAGGATCAGAGACACAATCTCTCTCACACACACAAAACCCCACTCTAGGAACAGTGATCCAAAATTGAGAGGTATTTAAGAAAATGTGGAATTTTCCCATAAGGAGTGAAGGCTTTGTGTTCCACATCAGGAACTCCAACCCTTAGGTCCTGTACAGGACAGATGAAGCCCCCAAATGCCTGGGTTTGAAAAACAATGGGGATTATGTCCAGGAAAACCATAGTACTGTAGGGGAAGAAGGGCTCCTGCGCAGACTCAGTCACCCGGGGATCCAGAGTGGAAAACACCAGTTTGAAAACTGCCTGGACCATATGTGAGGGAGACCCACTTACTAATCTTAAGGCATGAGCTGGAGAGGCAGGGACCTGCTGGGACTCTCCCTGGGAAAGACACACAGGTGAGTAACATCCTGTGATCTTAATCTACCTTACTAACGCCAATGTTGGTGGGAGCCACTTTGTAACTCTCCCTCTAATGTGCTAGTGCTGAGAGGTGCACCCTGCTGAGACCCCCACCCATCCCCATGCCACAGCTGCATGTCACAGCTGAACTAGATGACAGCACCCCCCATACCCATGCCACAGTAAGTGGGCATGCCCAGACTACACCAGGGACGCCCCTTGAGCACCCAGCTCTGGTGGCCAGGGGAGACTGTGCTTTTGGGCCCCATGGGACATCTCCTACCCAGGCCTTCAAGATTGGGAGAAGTAGCTGATTTGCCTAATACATAAAAACAAGCACAGAGAGTCAGGCAAAATGAGGAGACAGAGGAATAAGTTTTGAATGAAAGAACAAGACAAAACCTCAGAAAAAAATCTTAATAACATGGAGATCAGCAATCCACCTGATAAAGAGTTCAAAGTATTGGTCATAGGGATACTCACTGAACTTGGGAGAAGAATTGATGATCATAGCGAGAATTTCAACAAAGAGACAGAAAATATAAGAAAGTACCAAACAGCAGTTACAGAACAGAAGAATACAAAAACTGAACTGAAAAATACACTAGAGGGATTCAATAGCAGACTGAATAAAGCAGAAGAATGGACCAGTGAGCTGTAAGACAAAGTAATGGAACTCACTTAGAGCAGCAAAAAGAAAAAAAGAATTTTAAAAAGTAAAGATACCTTAAGGGAACTTTGGGACAACATCAAGCAGAAATAGCATTCACATTTTAGTGGCTCCAAGTGGAAAAGAGAAAGAGGGCCATAAAACTTCCTTCAAGAAAAAATGGCTGAAAACCTCCTTAATCTTGGGAAGGAACCAGACATCAAGGTCCAGGAACCCTAGAGACTTCCAAACAAGTTGAACCCACAGAGCTCCACACTAAGACACATTATAATGAAAATGATATAAGTTAAAGAGAGAATCTTAAAAGCAGCAAAAGAAAAATACCTTGTTATGTACAAGGGAAATCCCATAAGACTACTAACAGCAGATTTTTCAGCAGAAATTTTGAAGGCCAAAATGAAGTGGCATGACATATTCCAAGTGTCCAAAGGAAAAAAACCTTAAAAAAGAATTCTCTACCTGGCAAGTTATCATTCAGAATTAAAGGAGAGATTAAAAGTTTTCCAGATAAGCAAATGCTAAAGAAGTTCATCACCACTAAACCGGTCTTATGAAAAATATTAAAGGGACTTCTTTGATCTAAAAAGAAATGGCACTAATTAATAGCAAAGAAACATACCAAAGTAAAAATTTCACTAGAAAACGTAGTTTTATAGTAAAGGTAATGGATCAATCACTTATAAAGCAAGTATGAAGGTTAAGAGACAAAAGTAGTAAAATAAACTGAAACTACAATACTTAGCTAAGAATGCATTAAATGAAAACATATAAAAGGTGATGTCAAAAATATAAAACATGGTGGGGGAAGTAAAAACATAAAGTTATGGAATGTGTTCAAATTTAAGTTGTTATCAACTTAAAACAGGCCATTATATGCATAGAATATTATAGATGAAACCCATGGTAACAACAAATCAAAAAGGTATAGTAAATACACACACAAAAAATGAGAAAGGAACCTAAACATTACCCTAAAAAAGTCATCAAACCCCAAGGGAAGAAAGAAGAAAGGAACAGAGAAGAACTACAAAAATGGCCAGAAAAAATTAACAAGATGGCAGTAAATACATACCTATCAATAATTACTTAAAATGTAAATGGACTAAATTCTCCAATCAAAAAACATAAAGTGGCTAAATGGGTAAAAACCCAAGGCCCATTTATATGTTGCCTATGACAGACTCACTTCAAAAGTAAGGACACACTCAACTGAAAGTGAAGAGATGGACAAAGATATTACATGACAATGGAAAGGAAAAAAAAGCTGACATAGATATATTCATATCAGACAAAATAGACTTTAAAACAAAGACTGTAATAAAAGACAAAGAAGGGCATTACATATTGATAAAGGGGCAATTCAGCAAGAAGATATAACATTTATACATATATATGCACCCAACATAGGAACACCAAAATATATAAAATGAAAATTAATGAACCTAAAGGGAGAAATTGAAAGCACTACAATAATACTAGGGGACTTTAACACCCCACTTACATCAATGAATAGAGATCATCTAGACAGAAAATCAATGAGGAAACTTTTGCCTTAAACAACACATTAAATCAGATGGACTTAATAGATATACACAGAACATTCCATCCTAAAGCAGCAGCATACACATTCTTCTCCAGTACATATGGACCATTTTCCAGGACAGATCACATGTTAGGTCACAAAAGAAGTCTCAATAAATTCAAGAAAATTGATCAAGCATATCTTCTGACCACTATGGTATAAAACTAGAAATCAATTACCAGAAGAAAACTGGGAAAAAGAAATGTGGAGATTAAACATGTTACTGAATAACCAATGGGTCATTGAAGAAATCAAAGAAGAAATTAAAAAATACGTAGAGGAAAATGAAAACAGAAATATGACATACCAAAATCTATGGGATGCAGCATATGTGGTTCTAAGAGGGATGTTCATAGCAATGCAGGCCTATCTCAGGAAACAAGAAAAGATCTCATATAAACAATCTAACTTTACACTTAAAGGATATAGAAAAAGAACAAATGAAGCCCAAAGTTAGTGGAAGGAAGGAAATAATAAAGATCACAGCAGAAGTACATGAAATAGAGACTAAAAAGACAGTAGAAAAGGTCAATAAAGCTAAAAGCTGGTTCTTTGAGATGATAAACAAAATTGGTAAACCTTTAGCTAGACAAATTAATAAAAAGGAGAGACTCCTCAAATAAAATCAGAAGTGAAAGATGAGAAGTTACAACTGATACTACAGAAATAGAAAGGAACATAAGAGACTACTATAAACAATTATAAGACAACAAATTGGACAACATAGAAGAAATGGATAAATTCCTAGAAATGTACAATCTGCCAAGATTGCATCATGAAGAAAGAGAAATTGGAATAAACTTATTACTAAGTAAGTACATTGAATCAGTAATCAAAAATCTTCCAGTAAACCAAAGTCCAGGACCAAATGTCTTCACTGGTGAATTCTACCAAACATTCAAAGAAGACTTGATACCTATCCTTCTCAAATGCTTCCAAAAAATTGAAGAGGAGAGAATGCTTCCAAACTCATTTTATGAGGTCAGCATTACCCTGATACCAAAACCAGACAAGGATACCACAAAAAAAGAAAATTACAGGCTAATATCCTTCATGAATATAGATGCACATATTGTCGACAAAATATTAGCAAGTCAAATTCAACAATACACTAAAAGGATCACACATCATGATCAAGTGGAATGCAAAGATGGTTCAACATTTGCAAATCAGTCAACATGACATACCATATTAACAAAGCAAGGGATAAAAATCATACTATCATCTCAGTAGATGCAGAAGAAAACATTTGTCAAAATCCTACATCCATTTATGATAAAAACTCTCAACAAGGTGGGTATGGAGGGAAAAAACGTGGGTATAGAGGGAACATACCTCAACATATAATAAAGGCTATATATTACAAACCCACAGCTAACATGCTCAATGGTGAAAGTTGAAAGCTTTTCCACTAAGATTGGGAACAAGACAAGGGTACATACTCTTGCCACTTTTATTTAACATAGTATCAGAAGCCTTATGTAGGCAAACAAAGAAAAGCATCCTAACTGGAAAGAAAGAAGTAAAACCGTCACTGTTTGCAGATGACATGATACTATATATAGAAAATCCTAAATACTGCACTGAAAAACTGTTAGAACTAATAAATGAAGTCAGTAAAGTTGCAGGACACAAAATCAATATACAGAAATCTGTGGAGTTTCTATACACTAATAACAAAGTATCAGAAAAAGAAATCAAGAAAGCAATTCCATTTACAGTTCAATCAAAAACAAACAAAAAATACCTAGGGAGAAATTTAACCAGGGAGGTGAAAGACCTATACACTGAAAACTATAAGTCTCTGATGAAAGAAATTGAAGAAGACACAAATCAATGGAACTATATATCATGCCCATGAGTTGGAAGAATTAATATTGTGAAAATATCTATACTATCCAAAGCAATCTACAAAGTCAATGCAATCCCCATTAAGATTCTAATGGCATTTTTCACAGGACTAGAACAAATAATTATAAAATTTGCACAGAGCCGCAAAAGATCCCCCAAAGCCAAAGCAATCTTGAGAATAAGAATAAAATTGGCGTTATCATGCTCCTTGATTTTAGATTTTACTACACAGCTATAGTAATCAAAGAGCATGATATTGGCATTAACTCTATGGACACATATATGTACAGTTAATTTATGACAGAGGATCCAGGGACATAAAATGGAGAAAGGACAGTCTTTTAAGTAAATGGTGTTGAGAAAACTGGACAACAACATGCGAAGAATGAGACTGGACCCCTGTCTTACACCACACACAAAAATTACCTCAAAATGGATTAAAGATTTGAATGTAAGACCTGAAGCCATAAAATTCCCAGAAGAAGACACAGGTGGTAAGCTCCTTGACATCAGACTTAGTGATGTTTTTGTGGATCTGACTCCAAAAGCAAGGGAAACAAAAGCAAAAGTAAACAAATGGGATTATGTCAAACAAAAAAGCTTCTGCACAGTGAAGGAGTCCATCATCAAAATTAAAAGGTAACTTACCGAATGGAAGAAGATATTTGCAAATCAAATATCTGATAAGGACTAAATATAGAAAATATATCAGGATCTCATAGAACTCAACAATAAAAACCCAAACAACCTGATTAAAAAATAGGCAGAGGTTCTGAAGAGACGTTTTTCAAAGAATACGTACAAATGGCCAACAGACACATGAACAGATATTCAACATCACTAATTATCAGGGAGATGCATATCAAAACCACGATGAACTATCACCACGCACCTGTTAGAATGGCTATTCTCAAAGACAAGAATAACAAGTGTTGGCAAGGATGTGGGGACACGGGAACCCTCTAATACTGTTGGTGGGACTATAAATTGGTGCAGCCACTAATTCAAAAATATATATGTACCCTTATGTTTGTTGCAGCATTATTTACAATAGTCAAGATTTGAAAATAACCCATGTCCATCAATGGATGGATGGATAAAGAAGATGTGATATATATATATATATATTCCATTGTATATATATATATATATATACACACCCACACACAGAGAAGGAAAAAGACAAATACTGTACAATTTCACTCATATGTAGAATCTAAAACAAACAAAGAAACAAACAAATGAACAAAGAAAACAGAACAAAAATGAACTCGTAGATACAGAGACCAAATTAGTGATTACCAACGGGGTAGGGGGTTCGGGGGTCAGCCAAATGGGTGAAGAATCAGTTGTGTGGTGACGGATGGTAACTAGACCTTCATTGTTGATCATTTTGTAGTGTATACAGATGCCAAATTATAAAGCTGTGCACCTGAAACTTCTATAACGTTACATGTCGATTTTACTTCAATTAAAAAAAGAAAAGGTTTTTTAAATGAAAAATTTCCCAGTGTTCCTGGACTGAGTTCATACTTGTTTTCAGTGATGCTGCAGCCTCTTTCACTTGCTGTCTTGCAGTCATTTTTATATTGGATTCCCCACTGGGCCATGGGCTTCTTCAGGGCAAGGTTGTGTTTATTCATCCTTTTGTCTCTTCAACTCCTAGCCCTTGGTAGCAGTGGCATATACTCGGGATACATAGTGATTCAAGAAGTGTTTGTTGAGTGACTGAGTAAACTGAGTAAAAGAAAGCAGATGATCAAGGCATATGATTATTTGTGGCGATGTTCCCTGATTTAAACTGTAAATAAATAAAATTCTGGGTTTATAGAAGGGAAAATATTAGTATATATGTATGTTGTGTAGAGGACAGTGTGTCTGGGTGGGGAGGGAGTAAAGAAGGGTAAAAACCCAGTTACTCTGTATCAAATACTTTCATTTACAAAATGGATCATTTAAAATATCAAGCTGTCAGTGCATTTACAGTCTGATATGATTGACCAGATTTCATTTCCACATGGTTTTTCAGGATCTGTTAAGTAAGGTGAGGGAACAGAGTTAATGGTAAAAAATCTTGTGTGCCTATGATTTTAGGATGCAACCTGACCCAGACAGGAATAGCTTGGGGTTTGCACTGTTCCCTGTGAGACTCTAATGTCATATTAGGAAATATGATTAAGAGAAAATGGGGGTGGGGGGAGGAGAAAAACTGTCCTAAATATGTGTGTGAGACAAAAATATCTTGTTTTCTCTGGATTTACATTCTTCCTTAATAGAGTTGTTGCTTGCTCTTTACCACCTTAAATAAAACTGCCAAGCTGGAAAGAAGCCCAACTACTTATAAACAAACCCATTTTCTTCTCTATTCTTTTATCTTTTATTAAAGTCTCTCCCTCACTTGTCTTCAGATCCTAGCTGGAGAGGATTCTTCAAAGTGGGAGGGGGGGAAGGCGAAAGCAGAGGTGAGATCTCTAAAACACTTAACAAAAGGATTTCTCGAACACTTAATTCCATAGGGAAATCTGCCTCCTCTTTCCCAGAGTATTAATATTAGAGGATCTGTATCGCAAATAGAGAACTTCAGTGGAGAGGGTCCCTTTGGAAAAGGCCCTTTTCCCTGTGGAGCTAGGGCTGGCTTACCCTGTGTGATTTCAGGATGTCAGGAGGTCCCCAGCTGCACAATTTCTCCTCTGATGTCCTACCAGTAGAGGGTCAGTTCTTTGGGCTAATAAATGGCTCCATTTATGTAAGATAAGCTCTGGCTGACTTATAAGAATAAGCTAAGACCCTCTGTAATTCTGAGACTCAGCCAGAATGGCTGCCCTAGGAAACTGCAACTTTGATAGATGAAAGAAGAATGACAGGGCCGTGTGGAAAGCCCCAGACAACGTGAGGAAATGGATGTCCCAACGCTGGGGGGAGACAGGGGTCCAACAGATAGGTCATGAACAGAAAAGCGATGGGGCGCAAATGGACAGTGGAGTTTGCCTAGCTCCCAACTTGTCAGGCCAAACCCTCCAGCGAGCTGAGAGAGGCAGAAGAGAAAAGGATTTTTTTTTGGGGGGGCACCAAACAAAACATAAGAAGCAACACTGCTTATTTTGCAGTGAAATAGAAAGTTTAATTAATTTAAAAATTAAAGAAACGTCAAGGAAGCAAAGCAACTTCATGCTAGATACCATGGACTTATTAGGATCATTGGATGCTCCGACCCTGAAAGTCCTTGATTTTGGGCTCGACCGTCCTGAGTGGGTGGCATAGGGACTTGCTCTCAAGCTGCTCAGGTTCTGGGAGAGGGTGGCTATGTGTGACACGGGGCTGATACAAATCTCTTTCTCCAGGTCTGTGCTCCTTGTAACTGGAACTCAACTTGTTTTTAGAGCATAATATGTTGCTGACTTCCGAGGATATTCTGCTCGGCTCTGGTGCTGTAACTATAGAGTTTAAGAAGAAATAAGACCTGGGCTTGATGTTACATTTTATCAAGATTTCCAGCCATCAAGTACAGAGAGCTTGCAGTGTATTGAGTAACTTAGCTGTGCAACTTTGAAGTTACAAGTTACTTCATTTTCTGTGCCCCAGTTGTCTCATTTCTAGAATAGAGATCCTTTTAGTCTTACCTTATAGTGCAATGAGAATTAAATTGTTATCAGGCGTCAAGTACTTTCAATAGAGCGGCACACATGGTGAAGTGTTAGCTACAATGACAATGATTATGGGGAATAATGATGGTTTTCAAAGGCCAGGTGTGAGGCTCTTCTATTTTGTTTAATTCTTTAACAATCGTTTGGGGTAACTATGTTCAACTTGTATTGCAGTTAAGGCAACTAAGTTACAGGCAGATTAACTACTTTGCCTGAGGCCAACAGCTGAAGAGCTTCAGAACAAACCGGGATTCAAACCTAGGTTGGCTGGGCACCAGGGCCCCTGTGAATTCCCACATCCCTGCCTTCCAGGGAGCCCCTCTTTACCCAAGTCCTCCAAAAGCTTGCAGTGTATTCCTAGAGCAGTTCTCAAAGCTTCCACTGTATTCCTATAGCAGCTTGTCTGGATTTTTTCTGGTGAATTTCTCCACATCCTGATTTTTTTTTTTCTTTTCAGCAAACGTTCCCTTGCTAATCCCTCCTTCAGTGTAACCTTGTTAGCTTTGGGGACACACCCCTGGCTAGGCCTGGCCTTACAGGGCGGCCTCTTCCCACCCCTTCCCTCTGCTTTGGCTTAAAGTGTCACCAGATGCCTCTGGTTCACTCCCTTTGCTTTAAGCCCTCACAGGGGCAGGAGGGACCAAGGCCGGCCGGGGGTGGCACTGAAGGGGTCTTGGGGGGGCACTGACTCCCCACAACCCCTTCTTCATTGGGACTGTTGGCAACAAAGGAAAACCAGTCGGGAAAATGAAGAACTTCTGGTAAGACCTTGACGCAGAAAAGAGTCGTGGGGAGACTGGGCTGGGGATCCTTGGAACCCAAGGTCTGTGTTTTTGCAGTGGTGGTAGGAGGGGAGATGGGAGAGCAGAGAGACAGAGAGACAGATGACAGAGTGAGACAGAAAAGAGCAAAAATGAGAGACAGGAGAGAGCCAGAGAAAGAGGGAGAAAGAGACAGCCACCCAAATGGAGATGCAGAAAAAGGAAGATAAACGAAAGCAGAGACAAGGATATGGGTGTAGAAAGAGTGAGACAGGTAGGTATGGAGAAAGCGAGACAGAAATGTGAGAACTCGTTAAATCTCTTCGTCGGATTTAATAAAGAAAATGGAAAAAGTAGACTAGACTGAGGGCCGGTCACCTGCAGTCATCAGGTGAGCCATATCTAAAACAGTGACGCAGTCCCCATGTGGAAAGACTCCTGTTTGAGTCATTTTTCTTCTCTTCTCTTCAGGAAAATCCCATTTCTCTTCTTTGTATGCAGCTTTGTGGGACCTTGGGCATCCGCAACTGTCAAGCGCCGCCCAAGTAAGGGCCACAGTTTCTAGATTTCACAATGTTATTCGTTCTGGAAAGGATCAAGCAGGGCTGTGGCTGAGTGAGGCATCCAGGACCCTTCACACCCTCCTTCTTCAACCCTGCCTTGGCCGTGGGTGTGCTCTATAGCTTGTTTTCCGTGGTCAGTATTGCACATGGAAAAGTCCTGGCTGTGATCACAGATGGGCAGGAGACCTAATCTGTGGGCTGCAGTGCCTCACCCAGCGCCTCCCTGGTTCAGATGATGATTGGTAATGATGGATGGATAGATGGATGGAAGCCAATAATCTGGGGTCAGGGGGCATATAAAGAGTATGTTTGATGTACTGAAATGGCCAGGCCAAAGCTGTGTAACTGGAAAACGCTTTTTCTGAAATCTAGGACGTGTCTGTCACCAGGTGAGGACCAGCAGGGCACCGGGGTTGGACAGTTACAAGAAGCCTTCTGTGTTGTTGAAAAAACTGTCCCCCCCTACAACATTTCACTTGAGTAAGGAGCACCCAATTTCATTCTAGGATTTCTCATCCTTCTTGTGATTGAGGGTTTAATTCTCACAATTCTTTTGTCTTGTCACTCTTCCTTATTCTAAGATGCTGGTCATAGTCTAGTTGGAATGCTTATTTGATCTCAGAATAAATTTATGAAATTAAGTGCATCCTCTATATTTTGTTTAGGGTTAATGAATCCTAAGACATCCTCAACTCCTTTCTCAACTTGACAAAGATTCTTAAGAACTTCACTTTTCAGAAGTCCCATTGAACTGGCTCTCTGGCTTCTCTCAGAATTTCTAAAATTGTGGTGTTAAAGGAATATCTTCTAGCCCAAACCACCAGAAGTTTTCCAAACAGTCTTCTGACACTGTGCCATTCAGAACATCGTGCAGCTCTGGTTCCAAAAAGAACAAATTCTGAACTTCCCCAAAGGGAACATTTTCCCAACACAAATTATTAAAACAACTTTGTGCCTTGCCTCACTTCCAGGATGGGTTGAAGATGAATAAATTATAATCATAGAGTCATAGAGTTAAAGCCAAATACACTACTTGTAAGTAAATATAGCATAGTTTAGTATGTTTTGTATAACTTTGTACTTTAAACAGTTGCCCAGCTCATTATTATTGATATATCCCCATGATCCCTGTAGGGGTTGAGGTAGGATGACATGTTATCTCTTTTGCAGGGTTCCCTGTTAATTCAAATGCTAATGGTGAAAATGAACTCTGTCCAAAGGTCAGGATTGGACAAGATGATTTACCAGGTGAGTATCAGTGTATCATATTGACAATGCATGTTTTCTATAAACCTACCTGATACATGTTTTATTTGGGAAAGTTGTGGAAAGGAATGAAACCAATCTCATTTTAGACTTTTATTTCATGTTCTCTTTCTGTAGGGTTTGACCTGATTTCTCAGTTCCAGATAGATAAAGCCGCATCTAGAAAAGCTATCCAGAGGGTAGTGGGGTCCACTGCATTACAAGTGGCTTACAAACTGGGAAAGAAGGTAGACTTCAGGATTCCAACCAGGTAACGTAAAAAAAATACTTGATCTAATTATCTGCCTCAAGCGCAACTTAAAAAATGAAAATCTAATCAGTCTTGAGAGTCATCTCCTGCTCAGTGTTTCTTGGATCATGATTTTATTTAAAGAGGAAGGAATTTATTTACCTACCTATCTTTAGTACCTGAATATGTGAATGCTCTTCATGTTTTCAGTACGTAATTTACTTTCCATTCCAGGAAAAAAGGATCACTGAGGCTATTATACATTGATTCAGGACATGTTCTTATTACTTTGCTCTCTGTTTTTCTAAAATTTGTCTGGTTTTGCCTGAAAGGACCCTCTGTGAAAAGTGCCAGAGGTTAAGCATAAAATTTTTTTAAGCATCTTTATTGGAGTATAATTGCTTTAGAATGGTGTGTTAGTTTCTGCTTTATAACAAAGTGAATCAGCTATGCATATACATATATCCCCATAACTCCTCGCTCTTGCAGCTCCCCATAAATTTAACTAGAAACCGCTGAACGGTTAGAAGGCTCACGATGGCGCTGTTCAAGCATCCTGGTGCTGAAATAGATCCACACATCTAGTGCTTGGCTCCTGGCAGGAACCAAACAAAAGCAAAACTAGAATAATGATAACAGAAACAATGGTAGTGATAATACTTTAAAAATCCTGCATCTCCTTCTCTGGAACTAAGCCTTTTCTTCTAAATTATTATAACTGAGGTGGTTTAGTGCATGTGTAAGTTTTGAATCATGCCATTGTTAGGAATAAGCTTCAGTTTTATATCACCTAAAAACCTTAAATGTAAGGATGATGATGATGATTGACTGTTTTAGGGCACTGTAAAAAATGTAACTAAGATTCCTTTGGTATATGAATGAGAAAATTAGGGCTTTGATAGAAATTAAGATGTAAAGGTAAAGAATAATTTATAAGAGCACTAAAAGGATATCATGAGATTCTAAATGTTTATAATAATGAACATTTTGTTAAAATTAGAATATTCTGATATAGTGCCAGATTGCAGATAGAAATTCATGTTTTGAACATACTATATTTTATAAAACAAAATAGTGTACTGTGTAAGCTCTTTTTATAGATTTACTAATTAACATCTTCATTACAATTTTGTGGTGGGGACATTATTATCCACATTTCATGGAGGAGAAAACCGAGGCCAGAAAGTTTGTTACTTGCATAAGGCCACAGGGTTAGGAGGTGCTGGAGGGATTGAAACCCAGGGAGAATCATTTCAGAAGCTGAGCTTCTAACCACTATCCCATACTGACCCTGGAAACCAGTCACATTTGGAAAGATTAAAGGCATGATAGCAGCCATTGACTTTTTTCTTATATTGTCTTTTCATGTGCTAGATGTGTTCTTAAATAAGCTTTAGAATACTTTGGTTTTTCTTTCTTCAATAAAATAACTAAACATGACACGAGACCCTCAATGTTGACCTTTCTTCTCTATAATTTAAGGTACAATCTGGACTGTCATTAACTCTAAGTTCAGAGGTCGATAAACTTGAGGCCATGGAGCCTTCCTACCTCCTGCTCATCTTTGTTGTTGTTTTTCTCTAGGTGCCTAGAGTGATCATGAAATATTTTTCACAGGTGAAAACGTCCCAGGACATTTTTACTAATGTCCCGTATTTTCTGTCTCCTTGACTCCTTGCTCCCACAAGGACTAAAGGCTCTTGCTTTACTGGCAAGGTTTATTAAGATATGAAGAAAGAAGGAGGAAGAAATAGAAGAAGAGAGTAGCAGAAAGAAATAAAAAAGGAAGGAGGAGAGCCAGAGGGCTGAGATAGGTGGAGTCCCTTGGGCAAGTTGCTTAGATGGTCTTTGATTCTGTTCCCTCAGTTTAAAAGTAGGAATGATAATAATGATGCCATTGGGTTGCCATAAAGAGAAAACGTTAGTACACGGAGATGACGAATAAAGCCTGGTACACGGGTATTGGTGAAATGTTTATTGTAAGTGGTGGAGAGCAGCAGAAGAGAGAGGTGCAGATGGGGGTGGTTTCACCTTAGTGGATTCTTTCTTTGCGAGCTGCCCTCCAAGTCCTATTCACTCAAGAAAGGCAGGGACCTGAACTGCTCTCAAACCATGCATGCAGTAGACTGTCTTGGTTTTTAAGGGAATCTGTGCAGGAGAATATAGGCTCCGAAGGAGTGAAAGAAACTATTAGCAGGATCTTTTTGGGAGGGAGAGTATGGCATATGGAGCTAATGTGATAGAGTCACGATTCATCCTTATTTATGTTTCAATTTTTTAGAAATATTAGGAGCCACATAATTTTGGTGCTTTTTATTCTTTTTTTTAGGCATAAGAGTGTCACAATCTCAACTTGTACTTCAAATATATTACGTTTGTTTGCAGTAACAGTCCGTAGCTTTTCTTTGGGTTAAGGTCCTAAACAAATGTTCCAAGGTTCAAAGATTTCTTATGTTTTATTCAAACCCTATGGTTCTCCTTTTAAGGTATTCTGTGCAGATTGTAACATAATGAAGTAAATCATTTATAGATTCAGCTTCTTTTAAATTATGTATCCTGTCAAGTTTACTTATCGATGTGTAGAGCATAGTTGCCAGAAAAGAATCTCAGTTGTTCAAAAAAGAAAATGAGACTGACTGTTCTATAACTTAAACTTTTTTTTTTTTTTTTTTTTTGTGGTACGCGGGCCTCGCACTGCTGTGGCCTCTCCCGTTGCGGAGCACAGGCTCCGGATGCGCAGGCTCAGCAGCCATGGCTCACGGGCCCAGCTGCTCCGCGGCACGTGGGATCTTCCCGGACCGGGGCACGAACCCGCGTCCCCTGCATCGGCAGGTGGACCCTCAACCACTGCGCCACCAGGGAAGCCCTATAACTTAAACTTATGAGGACTTTTAAATGGCCTTAGGTGTACACAAATAAACACACACACACATATATTTTATTAACTTGAACACTAAAAGGAATTTTCTCTTCTCACCATGTTTTTCCTCTTACCATTCTCCTCTTCCCTCTTACTGCATTAACCTAGTTCGAAAGAGTAATAGCATGATAATCCTGATGACATTTGTGTAGACACACAAACACACATATTATACTCATATATATGGAGAAAGAGAGATGGCCGCTCTTGACTTAGCCACATGTTTATCATGAATTATTCTTCCAGCAACCTCAACCACCTCCCATTTTTAAAAAGTTTTTGGCATTACGTGACCAAGTCAGAAGTAAATGAAGACGTTTTGTCATATCTTACCTTCAACACAATCACTTTGTTCACTTAGCAGGAGAGATTGGATGAAGCACAAATTGGGAGAGATACCTCTGTTAACCTCATAATGTCTTTGCAAAGGAGTCATGAGAAGTTACTGTGACTTCTAGTATCAAAACACCTAGACTTGTTTTTCCTAGAGACTGATGAAATTCTGCAGGCTTGCTCAGTACATCTTTAAACAAATATATAGGTGACACAGATAAGTTTCTTATTTTTTGATATTTTTTATTATTATTATTTTTTACACAGATATGTTTTTAAAAGCCTAGAAAATTAATGCTTTAAGGTAGAGAAGATAAAATATTAGGATTATCTTCCTTCTTGGAAAAACTCATACCTCAACAATAACTATCTTGGGCTCCCCCTAAAACTCTTTAAGTATCTAGTTAAATTCAGGTCATTGGTTGGAAAGAATAATAAAAAAAAATTATAATTTAAATGGAGACTTGCCAAATTTCACCATTGAATAAGACTTTTAAGTTATCTCCTAGCTCCAAATTAATCAAGGTTGGTTAAATGAGATGTATAAACTTCCATAAGGTTTTACAATTACACAGTAGGCAATATCTATTTTTCACTGTTTACAATTACTATTTTATTGAACATTTACATTATTTCAAACTTTTTGTCATTACAAATGATGCAATACATGTTTCGTAAATAAAACTGTTTCACCATTTTGTGATTACTTTCTTAAGTTTCCAAAATGAAAAGTATTGGATCAAAGGGCATGAATATTTTAAGGATGTGTGTATGGATCTAGTATTATCAATACTAACATATCAATATTAATTTAAAGTAGGCAATGTCTTACACTGTCATTAGTGAACCTTAGTTTCTTCTCTAGAAGATTCTGGAATAGGTGTAATCTGAGAAATCTAAAGTCAAAATGACAAACAGAATCTATATTGAAAACAAATATCAAAATAGATATGTTAGACATCCTTTTTCTGGGAAGATAGGATAGTAAATAGTTCTTGCATACGTTTTTTTCTTCTTTAGTTCCAAACTGAATCTTCTAAAATGTACATATTTAAACCTCCTGTACACTTGACAGACGTAAAATATATTTAGCAAATTGAAAGCTTTGCAATAAGAATAATAAACATCACCAGTAATCAATTAAAAATATGAACTGAAAATTGAATTCACCCAGTGTTACAAATAAAAACTAAAGTCATCTTAGAAAATAATGGCTAAAGAAGTACTTGGATGATAAAAGAATACTCAGATGAAGCTTTCACATTTTTGTTATTTTTATAAAACTAACAAAGCAATGACATTTGTTGACATAGTTGACAGCTAGCTATGACAGCTAAACATTTGGGGCTGAGGAAAATTTTGGTTTAGAACTTTTCGACCCCAGCAATATATTTTAAAGTAACGGGCAGAGTGCATATGCTAATACAATGATTTTTTATGTTATTCATATTAGGTTGTAACAAATTAAACCAGTATCCACTTAGCTGTTTCTTCTTGCCTTTTCTTCTTTACACAAGAAGAGGGCCGTAAAACAGGAGTTTGACCTGAAGGAAGGTTATTTAGGACTTTGGATCCTGGTCCGTAATTGTCCAAACAAAATTAATTGGCATCTAGTTTTCCTAGGATTTCTCCTTTGCTTAGGAAATTTTCTATGCTTATAAGGAGGAAGGTAGAAGGAAACAACCTTCAAGCCCCTGAAGGTAAAGATGTAACGGTGATGTTTACATTTACTATGTCCTGATTTTTTAAAGTTTGGTCTTCAGCTTTTAGCCACTTGGCTTCAACAGAAGACCCAGGTAGCTGGTGCAGCTCCAGATGGCTACCTCACAGAGATGGGGGATGCAGGAGGGACAATGAAGTCTTATGCAGCCCTTTAGAGCAGTAAAGGAAGTTGACATGATACAGATTTAACTGGCAGATTGAGGAACAACTGGGTTGGAGTAGAAAATTAATAACTGGTCACCTTTCCCTTGTCACGTGTCCAGTGACAAGCAACCAGCTGCTACTTTAACACACTGAAGTCCTTGGAAAAGACAGACACGCTCAGTGTGAAGGGGCTTCTCACGTCTGCAAGTGACCGATTCTCCAAGTACTTATGAGTCTAGGTTATACTTGGGGAGGGGAAAATCCAAGCAATTATGGAAATAACAAAAAATCCTAACATGTTACGTTATAATAAAATTTCAAGAACCCGCTTTAATTAAAGGGTGTCCTAAACTGGTAGAGCTGCTTTGGATTCCAAATGATCTCTTCTCTCATTTGTGGAAGACTGTTGCCCAGAACTTTGCAAGAATGTGTTTTTGGCGGAATGTGTTTTTTGAGGTGGAATTGCTGAATAGTAGCTCTTTAGGTAGCATAAATAGTAATACTGTTGGGATTATGTGACATTTGGGAACACTCCTCAGCTATGAGGGAGGGTTTTTTTTTTAATGTGTATTTTAAGATTTTAAGATGTGTATTTTAAGATGAAACATTAATGTACACGAAGGAACTTCAGTGAAGGTCTTTATGAACAGTCATGAAAGAACAACTTGTACATGGTTTTTCACACTGGAGCCTTTCTGTAGGTCTAGAATCTAAAACAGCATAATTAGGAAATATGGTAATATGCTTGGGTACAGAAAACAAGCTTTATATTTACTGTCTTAAAATTTTGCTCAGGCAATTATATCCCAGTGGGCTGCCTGAAGAATACTCCTTTCTAACCACTTTTCGGATGACTGGAAGCACACTTGAAAAGAACTGGAGCGTTTGGCAGATTCAAGATTCCTCGGGGAAGGAGCAAGTTGGCGTGAAGATTAATGGCGAAACAAAATCTGTTGCGTTTTCATACAAGGGACTGGACGGAAGTCTCCAAACTGTGACCTTTTCGAATTTGCCCTCCTTGTTTGATTCCCAGTGGCATAAGATCATGATTGGCGTGGAAAGGAGCAGTGCGACTCTTTTTGTTGACTGCAACAGGATCGAGTCCTTACCTATAAAGCCAAGAGGCCAGATCGATGTCGATGGCTTTGCTGTGCTGGGAAAACTTGTGGATAATCCTCAAGTTTCTGTTCCGGTAAGTATACAAACGTACACAGTGGGAGATTAAAACAAACCCAGATTGGTGAAAATTAATACCTCAGACATCTTTAAAAATCATTCAAATATCTTAAACAATGGACAGTTATTCGTCTTTAAAAGTCATCCAAGCAGTTTTGCAAAATGCCTTCAGTGCCTCTTTTGAGCAGAAACACTTGCCAGATGGAATGGGGAATCAGAGCAAGTTGAGTAGACGTTTCCTCATCCTAAGGAGCTTGAGGTCTACTTGGGAGATGCTACATGCCCCCCTGGAGCACCCAGAATCCTTTGAGGCAACTTGAAAGAAACCCATACTTGTGTGGTACATATTGCTTATAAATAATCAATGAGCATATTCAAAGTAAGGTTAAGATGAGTGGTGGATTCAGTTAGTCAAGAATCCCATGCTTCTCAGAAGCAATGAAACCTTGAAATGGAAGGATCTGAATTGGTTAAAAGAGGAGAAAGTATATTCTAGCTGAGAGAAAGAGCATTAAAGGAAAAAGAAGTAAGAGAGTTAGTAGGCACATTCAAAGATCTGGAGCCTGGCTGGTTTGGATGAAACGTGTGTGTGAAAATGTGAGTGAGTGTGTGTGATGGGGGGTGGTGAGGGCAGGTGAGAGGCAAGGTTAGGAGGCTCTATGGTATCTGACCCACAAGAATGAAAATCATGCAGACGGCACAATATTTCTTTATTTAGAAGTAGGTCTCGCATGACATATTATGAAAATAAAGGATTTTAGAGCTCTGTTCGTGATTTTGCTGTAGAGACCCATGGATATAAAGGTAAGGAACTGTATGATGACACAATAATTGTGCCAACTAGTACCATATAGTTCTATCATTTTGAATCGTTAAACTTTCACTGAGCTATCCTTTAAAAGGATATTTCATAATATTGTTACGGGAATTTAAAAACTATATCTTACTGGGCAAGTGATCTGTTGGAAAAAACAAAAGAATTTAGAGCTCAATAAATAAACTATTGATTCCCCCCCACCACCCTACTTCTGTCTCTCGTACGGAGCTGTTAAATTGTAGTCACAGAACTCATATCATGGAGGGTAGCAGAGGTGACACAATGATTTTGAATGGTTCCTGTGCACTTGTCCAAAGAAAGAAAGGTTATCGGGCATCTCAGTAATGGAATTGTTCAAATAACTTATTTTCAAGGGAAGAAGTGTGACTAGTGTGAAGGATAGTGTGAAATTGCTATATTCTGTGATGGACAGGAAGCAATTTTTAACTGCCACATTACTGCTCTGACTTGTAGACACTTGAGAAAGTATTCCTCCAAATAGTGAGTTATCACACTCAAGTGGCTGGGTTAGAAAGCCAGTGGGCCATCGTGATGCCATCTTGAAATTTTGTGCAGCAAGACCTTTGCAGTGGCACTGGGGTGGCTTTCAGACCACACAACCTCTGCCATGTCTGTGTCACTTCTGGACCATAGGTGAGGGAAGGAGACCTGGGGGTATGTCCTCACTGTGATGGATAGCAGTCAAGTACTTGTATAATTGATTTACTAATTCATTGCTCTTGAAAAACATTTCAAGTCATTATAATTCTGAATTCTGCATGCTAGGATGCTATTAAGTTGACTGATGGCCAGAGCAGTAACGTCTCAGTATTACTTCGTTATATTATAGTCTAGCCGATCATGTAACAGCTGACTGTAGGTTGTCTGCCAAGTGTGGTCTTACATCCCAGTGGAGACCAGTTGGGACAGTTATCTTCAATTTTATTCTGCCGTGTGCAGGAATGCAACTAAGATGCCGGCAGCTGGTGTTACATTTCACTTTTGTTCCACCAAGGAGCTTTCAAAGTCAGCACACTTTCCATGTTAAAAGTATTTGGAACAGGCATGAACGATTTTTTTCTTTTGTACTGAATTCTGACTCTACCACGAGGAAACACAAAAGAGACTTGGGTCTAACGTGTCATTAAAGTTCTGTATTTGATGATGTGGTTGGTGGTGGTAACCATAACTAAAATAGATCAAGGTTATAGGTCCAAAAGTATCCTACTTACGTCCAAGGACAGACTGTGACAATGTCAAACTCAAACTTGTCACCAAAACATATTCCTCAACTTTTACCCTGTATAAGACAAAGAAGTAGAAAACTCTACGTAATTAAATCCCATTTATGCTTTTTTAGCATCTTAATACCCCTAATATACCAATGTAAAAGTTTTAAAAATACTTCTATTCCCATTAACTTACTTTATCCTTTCAACAAGTTCATAAGAGAGCAAACACAGATTGGATTCTCTCTATTTTTCAGTTGAAGACATGGCTTCATGTAGGTTTCTTGGCTTGTAAGAAACAGTGTTAGGCATAAAATTTCTAATCTACCTTATTTTGTCTATGCCAACTAACTTTCCTTTGAGAAAAATAGAAACATATGTAATAACCACATATCTTTTCTTAGAAAGGATCTCATCATTCTCATTTTGGAAGGTATTTGTGATTTGCATAGATTTTTCAGAATTTACTTTGCAGGACAAAATAAAATAAATTTTTTTAAAAGAAGGGAAACTGTGCAGTATAAAACATGTCCTCAGACATTGGTCCTACTTGTTATTCATTTAGTGAGCTTTTGTTTTTTATTTACTTTTTGGCTACACCGCAGGGCATGCGGGATCTTAGTTCCCCAGCCAGCGATCAAACCCGTGCCCCCTGCATTGGGAGGGCAGAATCTTAACCACCAGACCACCAGGGAAGTCCCTAGTGAGCTTTCAGTTTTTGCCTCTATACTGGTTGTACAGAATTAAACAAGTCACAGGTCTTGTTCTCCCAGTTCCTGGGAGGGTGAGTGGTTGAGATAAGTAAACGATGACAAAATAACACGATAAGGATCAGGAAAGTGGAGGGAGGCACAGGGAAAAGGCTCTTCACTCAGATGGGGGCAGGGGGGCATGGGAGTGAAGTCCAAGGAGGTTTCCTGTGGGAGGTGGCCTTTGAGAGGAATCCTAGGGGGAGAGGAGAGTTACCCAGGAAGAAGATACAGTCCAGTGTTCTAGGAAAAGGAATTCTCATGTGGGAATTCCCATATCTGTGAATTCTTACCTTTTCTAGCTTTATTAGTTTTCCGCCACTGCTCTTTACTTTTCTAGACTAAGAATAGTCAAGTGCTCATACGAGTCCCCAGACAAACCCAAATGCCCATGAATTGTCCCTACGCCCTTGTTTTTATTTTGTGGCCTATGATCTCACGTTGGCTGAAATCTCAAGTTGCCATCAATGACTGAAGTGACTGTCTCTTGGAAGACTTACAGAGTGGTGAACAGCGGAATCTGTGTATTCTGAGTGGTAGAGGACGTATCCTGATAGGGCACTTTTCTCTTGATTTGGAGACAGCAAGTCTTCAGTATTCCTTGTGAGAGATTTTAGATTAAAATGAAATGTGCTGCTAACATGAAAGCAACAAGTAACAGTGTCGTTTTCTATTTTCCTTCATGAAATCAGATTCATTCTAATCTTTGACACTCCACATTAATTAAATACTTTTTTCAGGATCAGCACTTGCTTTTCTTTAGTAAAGCAAACGCCCCTTTTAAAGGTATTAACAGATGTCAAAAGGTAACCCTAGGAACTGCATAATAAAAAGGCAGTGGAACACAACATTTGATGGGGCGCTAACACTAAGAGACTCATTTATATTGTGCTTGTTTGTGATTTCTCCCGATCTAGCCCATCTTTTGTCTCTTTCCCTTTTCTAAATTGGAAAAGGAAGCCAATTGCAAGAGGTTTACATAAGACTTGCAGAGCAGCTGCTCCCGTGCTGCACAGCTCAAACACCTTCGCATCATTCGTGGTTAGTTAGTGGGCTCAGAGTATTTATATTTTCCCCAAAGTACTGCTATAACACATAGTTTGACTCCAAAGCCATAAATTCCATATTTTCTATTCGCCTTTGTGCCCGTATTTTAGGCAAAGCTCAGTTTCTTGGCAGTATACCATAAAAACGTGACTTTATGGCAGGTTCTTTATTGTTCGTTGGCAACGTGGTTGCCCGGGAGAGTTATTTGGTACGGCTCCATTAGAAAACAAAGTAAGGCTTTCTACCTTTTCAGGGATGTACATTAGGGGTTGGGGCTTGTTTGAGGGAGGATGAAAGTATATATGGCTTTACAAATACATGATTCAAACCCTTTATCTTTTTTTTTTACATTTGAATTTTATTTTATATTTTCTTATACAGCAGGTTCTTATTAGTTATCCATTTTATACGTATTAGTGTATACATGTCAATCCCAATCTCCCAATGCATCCCACCACCACCACCCCCGCTTTCCCCCCTTGGCGTCCATACGTTTGTTCTCTACTTCTATGTCTCTATTTCTGCCTTGCAAACTGGTTCATCTGTACCATTTTTCTAGATTCCACATATGTGTGTTAATATACGATATTTGTTTTTCTCTTTCTGACTTACTTCACTCTGTATGACAGTCTCTAGGTCCATCCATGTCTCTACAAATGACTCAATTTTGTTCCTCTTTATGGCTGAGTAATATTCCACTGTATATAGATACCACACCTTTTTTATCCATTTTTCTGTGGATTCGCATTTAGGTTGCTTCCACATCCTGGCTATTGTAAACAGTGCTGCAATGAACATTGGGGTGCATGTGTCTTTTTGAATTATGGTTTTCTCTGGGTATGTGCCAAGTAGTGGGATTCCTGGGTCATACAGTAATTCTATTTGTAGTTTTTTAAGGAACCTCCATACTGTTCTCCACAGTGGCTGTATCAATTTACATTCCCACCAACAGTGCACAAGGAAAACCCTTTATCTTTTTACCTATGCATATTCTGAATAAACCAAGGCAGAACATGATTAATCAGAAAGATATAATGCTTTTAAAAATTATATTTCAACCGTGTTGCTCTATGTTATTTTTTTCATATTCAGAGAAAATGTGAGAGCAAATATTATAGAAAGAACCAGCAAAACCTAAGATGGAGAAGCTATGTCTTTCTCTCTATCCCACAGAATTGTCATACTAACTTCCCAGTGTACAAAGAATGTTTCATGAATGATAACATGGGAAAGATAAATTATGAGGTTGTGATTAATATTATTTCTGGTATTTGAGAAATGTTATAGGAAAGTTATGTTTTCAGTCATTTAAGAAATGCATTATCTACTGTGCAAAATATCTAAACTATTGTTTGCTTATTACGTTGCTTTTGACAAGTGCTTTTTACAAATACTCTTTCACTAGGAAGTATTAAATAAATATGAAAGAAATGGTAGTGTTATCTGTACATATCCATAGAAAATACTTTTTATAACACTTTGGTGTGATTTGATCAGGTTATTTTTGAACGTTGACTGTTAGTCTTTCAGAGATAAAACCTAGCTTGCTACATCCGCTGGATCTTGCACTAGGTGGCAATAAAACAAGAAGAGCACAGAAAATAGAGCTGCTATCACAGGAGGAGCCATGATGGGGGAAGGTGCTAAGGACAACCAGAGTGAAAACTAAATGACGGCCAAACTTGCTTTTAATGGAAAATAGAAAGTACGAAAACTTTTATTGGCTTCAGCTGTGCCCAGACTGTTGCAATGAAAAAAAAAATCATTGTTATTAGTATTCTAGTTTTCCTAAAATGTATACAGACTAAGATCATAAAGAATCTTTGTTATGTAGACTGGGGGACTAGAAAGCAAGAGATTCATTCAACGGCATTTTCCCTTCTCTTCACGTTAATTTCTCTATTGTTAGTTTCTTTGGTTACAACATGGTATCCATAGAATCATGGGCTTTCAGAGCTATAGGAAACTAAGTCTATGTAGTTCCAACCTCTCAGTCTATACATGAAGAAATTAAAACCCAGACAGGGGAAGGGGCTTGCCCTGAGTTGTAATCAAACAAGAAGGCAAATACTAACAATACTTTCTTCATTATATTTCTTATCCATTTCTATGTATTCATTTATTAACACTCAGTAACTATTTACTAAACATCTGCTAAGTTATAGACAGAAATCAAAGCTGCAATGGTGCTTACATTCTTTCTAGGGAGAGGTGATGAACACAGATGAGTAAATCAATAGGTTTATAGTATGACAGGTGGTCATAACTGCTGTAGAGAAAAAAGAAGACAATTGGAGTGCCTGGAGAGAGAGCCTCCTTGAGAAAACAAAACAAAACAAAACATGAAGGAGTTGGGGGAATTAGCACGTATATACTATCTGGGGGAGGAGGATTCCACAAAGAGAGAGTGAGTTAAAGGGACTGTGTTAGTGTTGTCGGCTGTCTTTGAGGAAAGCATGGAGACCAGTGTAGCTGGGATGAGACGGAGAGAAGCAGGCTCTGAGGCTGGAGAGGGACCATGATGTGAAGGTGAGAGACACTGTCAGCATCCTGGCTTTCCTGTCATGTGTGAGATAGAAAGCTATCAGATAATTGGGCTAGATAAACAACATGTTTTCTTTTTAAAGCATCTCTTTGGCTGAGTTTTGACAGTATATTGGAGGGGGAGATAAAGACAGAGCATTTAGGAGCATCTTAAGAGGAGACCTTTTTTTTTTTTTTGAAGTATAGCTGATTTGCAATATTGCATTAGTTTCAGGTGTACAGCGTAATGATGATTCAGTCTTTTTTCAGATTATATTCCATCATAGGTTATTGTAAGATATTGGGTATAGTTCCCTGTGCTGTATAGTAAATCCTTGTTGCTTATCTATTTTATGTATAGTAGTTTGTATCTGTTAATCCCATACTCCTAATTTGTGCCTCCTTTCCTCCTTCTCCCCTTTGGTAATCATAAGTTTGTTTTCTATGTCTTTGAGTCTGTTTCTGTTTTGTATATAGCTTCATTCGTATTATTTTTTAGATTCCACATAAGAGTTATGTCATATAATATATATTTGTCTGTCTCTGTCTGGCTAACTTCAGTTAGTATGACAATCTCTAGGTCCATCCATGTTGCTGCAAATGGCAGAATTTCATTTTTTAAAAGACTGAGTGATATTGCCTTGTATATATGTACCATATCTTCTTTGTCTAGTCATCTGTTGATGGACATTTAGGATGCTTCCATGTCTTGGCTATTGTAAATAGTGCTGCTAGGAACATTGAGGTGCATGTGTTTTTTCAAATTAGGGTTTTCATTTTTTTCTGGATATATACCCAGGAGTGGGATTGCTGGATCATATGGCAGGTTTTATTTTTTTTTAATTTTAATTTTTGTTTTTTAAAGGAACCTCCATACTGTTTTCCTTAGTGGCTGTATCAGTTTATATTCCCACCAACAGTGTAGGAGGGTTCCCTTTTCTCCACACCCTCTCCAGCATATATTACTTGTAGACTTTTTGATGGTAGCCATTCTGACTAGTGTGAGGTGATAGCTCATTGTAGTTTTGATTTGCATTTCCTCTAATAATTAGTGATATTGAGTTTCTTTTCACGTGCTTATTGGCCATCTGTATGTCTTCTTTGGAAAAATGCCTATTTAGTCTTCTGTCCATTTTTCAATTGCATTGTTTGTTTTTCCATACTGTATTGAGTTATATGAACTGTTTGTATATTTTGGATATCAATCCCTTGTCAGTTGCATTCTTTGACAATGTTCTTTCCCATTCTGTAGGTTGTCATTTCATTTTGTTGATGGTTTCCTTTGCTGTGCAAAAGGTTTTAAGTTTGATTAGGTCCCATTTGTTTATTTTTGCTTTTATTTCTTTTGCCTTGGGAGAATGTTCTAAGAAAATACTGTTATGATTTATGTCAAAGAATGTTTTGCCTATGTCCTCTTCTAGGAGCTTCATGGTATCATGCCTTATATTTAGGTTTTTAAGCCATTCTGAGTCTATTTTTGTGTATGGTGTGAGGGTGTGTTCGAATTTCACTGATTTACATGTAGCTGTCCAGCTTCCCCAGCACCACTTGTTGAAGAGACTGTCTTTTCTCCACTGTATATTCTTGCTTTCCTTGTCATAGATTAATTGACCATTAATTGGTTTATTTCTGGGCTGTCTATTCTGTTCCATTGATCTATGTGTCTGTTTTTGTGCTGATACTGTACCACACTGTTTTGATTACTGTAGCTTTGTAGTATAGTCTGAAGTCTGGAAGGGTTATATCTCCAACTTTGTTCTTTTTCCTCAAGACTGACTTGGCAATTCTGTGTCTTTTATGGTTCCATATAAACTTTAGGATTATTTGTTTTAGTGCTGTGAAAAATGTGATGGGCATTTTGATAGAGATTGCATTAAATATGTAGATTGCTTTGGGTATTATGGCCGTCTTAACAATATTAATTCTCCCAATCCAAGAACATGGGATGTCTTTCCATTTCTTTGTATCATCTTCAATTTCCTTCATCAATGTTTTATAGTTTTCAGAGTGTAGATCTTTCACCTTCTTGGTTAAGTTTATTCTTAGGTATTTTATTCTTTTAATGCAATTTTAAACAGGATTTTTTTTCTCTTTCTGATATCTCATTATTAGTGTAAAGAAACACAACAGATTTCTGTATATTAATCTTGTATCCTGCTACATTGCTGAATTGCTTTATTAGTTCTAATAGTTTTGTGTAGAGACTTTATGGTTCTCTATACAGAGTATCATATCCTCTGCAAATAGTGACAGTTTTACCTCTTCCTTTCCAAATTAGATATACTTTATTTCTTTTTCTTGTTTGATTGCTGTGGCTAGGACTTACAATACTATGTTGAATAAAAGTGGTGAGAATGGACATCCTTGTCTTGCTCCTGATTTTAGAGGAAAGGCTTTCAGCTTTTCACTCTTGAGTATTATGTTGGCTGTGGTTTGTCATAAATGGCCTTTATTATGTTGAGATATGTTCCCTCTATACCCAGCTTGGTGAGCATTTTTATCATGAATGGATGCCAAAGTTTGTCAAATGCTTTTTCTGCATCTGTTGAGATGATCGTGTGATTTTTATCCTTTGTTTTCTTAATGTAGTGTATCACATTGATTGATTTGTGTATGTTGAACCATCTTTGTGGCACTGGAATGACTCCAACTTGATAATGGTGTCTGATTCTTTTTATGTATTATTGGATTTGGTTTGTTAATATTTTGTTAAGGATTTTTGCATCTATATTCATCTAAGATATGGGCCTGTAATTTTTTTTTTTCATAGTGTCTTTGTCTGGTTTTGGTATCAGGGTGATGGTAGCCTCATAGAATGAATTTGGGAGTGTTCCCTCCTCTTCAATTTTTGGGAATAGTTTGAGAAGGATAGGTATAAGTTCTTCTTTGTATGTTTGGTAGAATTCCCCAGTGAAGACATCTGGTCCTGGACTTTTGTTTGTAAGGATTTTAAAAAAATTACAGATTCTATTTCACTTCTAGTGATCTGTTTGTTCAAATTATCTGTTTCTTCTTGACCCGGTCTTGTCAGTCTGTATGTTTCTGGAAACGTGTTCATTTATTCTAGGTTCAATTTGTTGGTGTTATTGTCACCTCCTCTCTTCAGAACTCTATCCTTCAACCTCCCCATCTTTGCTTATGAAAACCTTAAATGCCTTCAGGTCCCTCCTTATGTATTCCATGTTATATGATCCCCTTGTTGATGACCTTAGCCAGAAGTATATCTTTCTCATCTCAACTGCTGTCGTATTTATTTTCAAAAACATTTTTCAGCTTAGATACTGTCCTATACACTAAACATTTTTGTATCTTCCGTACTATCTTTCTTGAAGCACATGAATGTGCTGTACAAAGATATGCTGACTTAAAAAATGAGTAAATGACTAGTTGCCAGTCTGCTAACTCCAAGTCCACTGCTTTCCCCTTTCACCATTCTGCCTCTGCCTTTGGTGTGATTTGGATGAGTGTTGCCCACTCATATTTAACCACATTCTTGGCACTAAGTCTGGAACTGCATGGCCTAGTCTACACAAAGTTAGGGGAATTTCTGATTTTGTCACAGCTCAGAACCTCCAGCTCAGCAACCAGGAAGTTTCACCTAGAGGAGGTCCCTTATGATGGTAGAGAACAACATGTCATCATAAACTGAAAAGAAGGACGAGATCTGTGAATTCAAGTATTTCTTTAAATCTTTGTTGCTACTGACTAGACAAAAAGCTTAATGAATCACCTCTCCTATTAAAGAATTTATATTTGAAGGGCTAGTTTTTAGGCAATGTATATAAAATTTAATCATAATTCAGTTTGCAAAATATTAAGCCTTGTGCCATTCTCCTTAATATAGAGTCAAGTTCCATAGTTTGTCATTAAAATTCTCTCTCGGAGGAAAAGGTAGTTGTCTGCTATTAGTTTTTGTTTAGTTCTTCTGAATGGCTTAAGTACCTTATTAATATTTGTCAATAACCTAGCAAAGTAAGTAGAAATCTCTAGCCCTACTAAAAGAGTAGAGAGTTGGGGCCAAAATTCCTTGGTTTAATGTGTTGTCAGCTGGACCCTACTCTAGCTTAGGGGATAGAATTATACCTCAGAGTCCTATTGAAAAGAATTGGATAATGATGAATCTAGGCAGATGTAAGACAACTTACACTCACACAACTCAGTTTGCCTTGAAACAATGCAGAGGTATTTTACGTTGAGAAATATGGATTGTCCTAGGGCCTTTCATGTTCTGCTTAACAGATTAAAAAAAACCTTTAACTTTTTATTTCTCTGCTTGTATTTTTTTTTCGTGTCACATACTGTAAGCCCATTATGGGGAGGAGAATATCTGGTTCCCGTAGAATATTTCCTTAGTGCTTGGCTTATATTGGGACTTGAAAAATGTTTGCTGACGGACTAAATTAAAACATTAGTCACATATGTTTTGTTCACAGGTATTCAAAGTGAAGAATGATTCCAGGTATGAAAATGAGAGATGTGTGGAAATCAGCATTTTAGATGTATAACGAGAGTGACTTTTACCAGGGAACTCTGCCAATCTTCCTTCAAAATAATTAGCATGGAAATTAGAATTCATATTGTATGCCCCCAAACGGTTGTCGTATAGATGATTATTAGTGCACAGGTGGTGTTTATGTGGAAGCACAGATGTGTTCAGAAACCTCTGATCTGGGTGACACTCTGTCACAACCCAGCCTGTATTCACACGTGAATTCCATTCCATTCCCCCTTATCCTGCACCACAACTGCATCGTGCGTACTTACACAGGTGTACCTATTTATCCAGACAGAATTACATTTTTGAGAAAATAGCTTAATGAATTACTTTGCATTTGCAATAAGTAACTTTAATGAACTATCTAAACAAAGGATATAGGTTTCCTGGTTAGCCATATAATTAAAATTTCACAAGGCGGTTAAGGTATGAATTATTTTTGAGAATCAAAGAATCACCCACATAGAATGCATGCCTAGTTTGATACCAATTCACAAAGGACTTAGTGAATAACATTGTATGAGTGGTCTCTTTTATTTTGAGAGTCAGGGAAGGGGAGGCACCTTTTCTTATTCTGGTAAAACTTTTATCTGGTCACTGAGGAAAAAAAATCACATTTCCTATGTGATATTTTGTCATACACATGAATATGTAACTGCATATAGAAACGGCTGCCAGTTTTGGGAGGAACAGTAGAAAGTTTGCTTCTGGATCTGTTTCTATAACAAGCATACAAGTAGGGTAAGTTTTGAGTTCTTATGAAAATTTATTAGTCGAGTTCTGAAGTTTTCTAGTACATGTAGGAAGTGAGTTTATGCAGTTTTAATTTCTAGGTCTGTCTTCTTTTCTATTCATCTTTAGTACAAATGTTCAATCACCACATGCATGGGTTACCTGCTTAGAAAATCATGATTCATTCTGGAGAGATGCTGCATTCTCCAAGGAGGCTGACCAGGATAGCAGAGAAAGTCCTTATTTTAGAGTCAGGAACATTGGGAATGTCAGCTCTGACGTTTACTAGCTGTGCGACCTGGCAAATGATTTAACCCCTCTGAGCCCCTTTACCCGTGTGTGACTGGCCTCCAAGAGCTGTTGGGGGCATGCCAGGTACTTAGTAGTCATTAAGGAAAAGGTTGTTCCATTCTTTCATCTTCCTTTTACAGTTTCCTCTGCAGGTTGGAACAGAACCAAGATAAAATCCCTCCCAAGCAAACAAGACTATTATGATGCAAAACAAAGTGTTTGATTAAAGTGATTTCCTTAGCTGCAAGCTATTGTGTGGTTTGGAAAGCAGTTCTTTTGTAGGATGTCAATATGCAATTGTTAAATAATTCACACCAAGAACACGCAGATCAGCATAGTTTTCATACAATTTGTAGATAACTTTCCACCCTAAAATATGTCTTGATTTAGCTGCTCACTTTCTTTTCATCTCTCTGAATTCGTTTTTCCAGTGTCCACATTTTCTGGAGAAAAGGCATAGTAGGGTTGAGGGAAACAAGAAAAATGGAGGAAGAGGAGAATTCCAGGGCCTGTGAGAAGGGGCACCAATGCAGGAATGTCAAAGCTTGATGTCTTATTTTCACCCCTTTATAAAATTTTGGTTAACTTTGCCTTCGTCTGTGGGGAGAAGGAAAGGACTTCATCTTTCATTCCTTCCAACTCTGACCTTCCATCCAGTAACTTCAACTCTGGTTGCTTCTGTAACAATGGGAAAAATGTGTCTAACTTGATTCTAGATCCAGTAGATGGAGTCATTTTGGCAGGAGGGATGGAGTGCAAATCACCATTGGATGAAAGAAAAGAGATTACCTTACATTAAGCTACTTTATATTTAGATGACATTATGTTTAGATTTGGGAACTGGACATGTGCAGAATGTCAGGAGAATCAACTGACCAAGAAACATGGATCCAAATAGAAATGCCTGACAAGGAACTTCCTCATCGAAGAGGGGCCAGAGTGGCACGTGGTGGCAGGCTTCCTGTGGGGTACATCTTTTTTTTTTTTTTTTTTTTAACCTTCTCACCTGAGGCTTTCAGATTCAGACCTGGCCAGTATTCCTTTGTTCTGTTTCTCTCCTGTTCTTCTTTCTCCCTTAACACCTGCTAAAAGGTAAGAAGTTGTCAAGACACACCTGACTTTCAATTGTCTAGGAATTTTATATCTCTTCAACCAATGAATTAGTTAAACTGAAATATTTTTTATTACCTTGTTTTTTCCTGAGTCCTAAATTTCTCTCATTCCCTCCACTTCCAGACCTTCCTATTTCCATTTTAAGCTGTGACACTCCGTGGCAAATGTCTAGCGCGCATATTCTCCCAGGACCCAATTTTCCTTTCTCTGCTTTATTCCTGGTGCCGCCTCTGTTTCTAATCTTTTCCCGTGTGAAGTGTCAGTGCATATGTCCTCTGGGATCCCATCCAGACTCTGACACTTATTGGCTTGTGCCTAGGACAGTTTCCTGTTCTCTCTGAGACTCATTTTAACAGAATCTACCTCTTGAACGTTGTGGTGAGGACAGAAATAGAAAGTCAGTGCCAGTGATGGGTTTCCTGCCCAGGGCTGTGCTGGAGCAGTGCAGAGCTAAAGTCATCTACATCCAATGATAGGAGAAAAGTGGGAAGGGTTTGCAGCCCGTTTCCATTGGAAAAAAAAATGGTATTCAGGAACAAAAGTCCTGGTCCGCTGAGATCAACCAGGTCAAGTTGGTGACCAGACACTTAACCATTGCACCACACTTACAAACTCATCTCCTTTTTAAACGACCTGCTTCTGTGCTCCAAAGAGACCTGAACTGACTGGCTGCTGTCTTTCCCCAGTTTGAACTCCAGTGGATGCTGATTCATTGTGACCCACTGCGACCCAGGAGAGAAACTTGCCAGGAGCTGCCAACGAGGGTAACAGCGAGTCCCTGGACCACCTGCAAAGACCACTTCCACCCCGCGTAGCTCTCGCCACCTCCTCAAAATCCCCCCCTCCCCACTCTCTTTCTCTAAAGAATCCAGGCTTTGCAGCACAGACCAGATAGACAGTAAGGAAGCACGGGTCCCACCCACAGCTGGGCGGGTAGAAACCACCTTGGGGCGGGGGTGTCTGTTTCTACCTTGGGTGGCTTACGACCCTCCCTCCTCCCCTCGCAAACATCTCCGCAAGAACACTGCCGGTCGCAGCCCTCAGTGGCACGCAGGCCGTCGCCTTGGCTCCTAGGACAGCAGGATGCTGCCCTGGGGCGGGAGGGGCGCGTGCAGAACCGGCCTGAGCG
This sequence comes from Stenella coeruleoalba, assembly GCF_951394435.1. Lineage (NCBI taxonomy): Eukaryota > Metazoa > Chordata > Mammalia > Artiodactyla > Delphinidae > Stenella > Stenella coeruleoalba. The sequence continues at coordinate 8,788,832 of NC_137158.1, read as the reverse complement.
GCCGCGGGGAAGGGGTTAAAAGGGACTGTTGTCATTCTATCCGTCCTGCCGGCCCCGCAAGCTCTCCTCCAATCCCCAGGACCCTCTCCGGGGCCACTCACAAACAGGAGGAATTTAGGCCTCTCTGTCTGGGGGCGCTCTTTGTGGGGACAAGCGCCACTGTGCGCGCGTGGAGGGCGGGCCCGGGGATTAGCGGCGCGCGGCGGGGATGGCCTGGTCGGCGCGGGACCGCGGGGCCCTCGGGCTGGGACTGCTGCTGTCGGGGCTCTGCCTGTGCGTGGCTCAAGTAAGTTGCGCGCGGGTTTAGGGGGACGCCTTCCCACTGTCTCCCCATCTTTTCTTCTCCAGCCCAGCGAGACCACCGACCTGGTAAGCCAGGGGGCGCAGCCGTCGGGGGAGCCTCAGGGAAGGTGCCGAGCACCCCGTGGGCTGCCGGGCCCCGCGCAGCCTGCGGCGAGCACGGTGGGAGGCGGGGGCCCTAGGTGACCCCTACGGTCCCGGAAAGGGCGCCCCCTCGCCCACCGGGCCCCCATACTGCAGGCTCAGGCGGTGGAGGCCGGCGGAGGCTGGAGGCCGGGGTTTAATTTTCAGCCTGACTGCCCCTCCCCCCTTCCCCTGCCCCTTCCCCCTCCCCCCTTCCCTCCCCTCCCTCCTTCCCCTCCCTTCCCCTCCCCTCCCCTTTCCCCTTCCATCCCCTCCCCCTTTCCCTCCCCCGCTCCTCCCCCGTCCCCTCCCCCTCTCCTCCCCCGTCCCCTCCCCCTCCTGGCGCGGTCCAGGGCAGCCCAGCGTGAGTAGGCGGTGTTCCAGCAAACTTTGCATCCCGCCCACTGTGCCCGCTGGTCAGGGTGGACCCGCGGCCCGGACTCGCCTCGAAATTTCGGCAGCTTCCCGAAGGCTCGGCGTCTCCTCCCTCCGCCCAGGACAGGACCCCGCGGGGGCAGGGGAGCCAGCGCCGTTTGAGGTTTCACTTACAAAGACCCCATTGTAACCTGTCTGGTCCCCGGAGTTTAGAAAAACCAAGTTTCCTTTCATCAGAATGAAGCTTTTTTCTTTCTTTCTTTCTTTATATTTAGAAGAGAGACAGAGAAAAAAAATCTCACATTCCTTAAGCAACGTGTGCAAACTATTTCAGAGGCCAGCCTTCCCTCTAACACCATCAAAGCTGAGCTGTTTGCAGCCGATAAAAGGGGTCACACCCTAGGGTCAGCCTGAAATTTGGGGTGTTTTTGAAGCGAGGTGCCCAGACCTCCTGCAAGAGAATCGCTGCAGGCGGATCTGAAAGAGGGCCAGGCGCTCGCTGGGTTTCACCGCTTTCCCCACCCGCCCCCATCCTCCCTTGTCTTTCCCTGAGAGGATTCCCCCAGCTTTCTCCTGAGCACAGGAAGGTCTACAGAATGACACTGTAGTTGATCTGGGCTGGAGCGCCTCCGCTCCTACCTGTTCCACTTTGGCCAAAACACTGACCCGCAATCACCGATTAAATCGAGGTATTCAGTGACCACCAGCTTCAAGATCGAATCCCTTGAGGAAGAGGTCCCCTCTTCCTCACAAGCCCCCTTCGGTTGAATGCTCTGTAGACGTGAGGACTCCACCCTGGGGGCCTGGACTGTGCTCTAACCTCACTGTCAGCCTCACTGAGAACCTTGAGGAGGGGAAGAAGTTCCCTTGGAAGTTCGATCCCCCCGTGTTATGTTGGGTTCAAACCCCGGCCTCTGCAGGGCAATGCCTTTACCGGGCCACGCGGGGGGCCTTCGGCCCTGGTGTCCAGTTTCGCGTCGTTGCCCCACGTACTCCACTAATCCATGTGCGCTCTCTTGTCAGAGGGGACCCCCGGGTGAGCAGGGTCCTCCGGGGCCGCCGGGCCCCCCTGGAGTCCCGGGCATCGACGGCATCGACGTAAGTGTCACCTTCCCCAGCGGCTCGGGTGGGTTCTTTGAGAGCGCACGGAGCCCCCCACCCAAAGGCGGGATGGGACGTGGGTGAGCCTGGAAGCCTGGGAATTTCGGAGGGAGGAGGTCACGTGTCCTGTGACCCCAGTTGGTCATGGACCAGCACCGTTTAGCCCGTCCCCGTCCCCGATTTGTGAGGGATTCTCCCGGAGGGGTCCCCAGCGCACCCCTCTCACGGACTGCTCTCCCTTTCCTCCTGTCCTCCAGGGTGACCGAGGTCCGAAGGGTCCCCCGGGCCCCCCGGTAAGTGGATCAGCGCCTTGGCCCTCCACTTCCTTCCTTCCGACGTGGTCTGCAGCCACGTGCGTTAGAAGAGTCTCAACTCTGCCCCCTTTTCTCTCCTTTTTTCTCTCCCTGCCTCGCGACCTCCCTGCCCAGGGCCCCCCGGGAGAGCCGGGAAAGCCGGGAGCTCCGGGCAAACCTGGCACTCCGGGCGCAGACGTGAGTAGTGGGAACTGGGGGCGCGCAGCCGGGCCCAAGGCGTGTGTGTGTGTGTGTGTGTGTGTGTGTGTGTGTGTGTGTGCGCGCGCGCGTGTAGAGAGGCGCAGGCTGCAGGGATGGGGGTGACCGTGGTCCCAGCTGCAGCAGGGCTGTGGCCCTGAACTTGGCCTTGCGCGCGGGCTTGGCACGGACGTGGCCGTTTCTGCGCATGGGTCTTCGAGGGTGGAGGCTCAGCGCAGCTCCCTGGGGAGAGCACGCAGCGCTGGCATTTCCTGCTCTCGGAAAACATAGGTGGGTACCGGTTCCTGCCTCTAACCGTCCACTCCCCTGCTCAGCCGGTGCCGGGGAGGAGGGATCCGACTGGCCTCTGCAGGGGCTTCCCAGCAAGCCGTCTCTGCCCTTGCCTTCCGGCACCCCCTAAATGCATTTAGAAAAGGAACCTGCAGGGGAAGGTTCTTGGGGTTCTCCTAAATCCCAAGGAAAAGAGAAGAGAAAGATGCTCTTGAGGGGAGGGTCTGAAGTGAGTGGGGGTGGGTGGAAGCAGGGCTGGGGCAGGGAACTGGTCAGTACACGTGGACGAGGAAATTCAAAACTAGTCTTCTCTCTTTCCACGGGTGTTTTCTTGGCTGACGTCACCGACAGAAATAAGCTGACTAGGGTTGCCTGAAGACCGGGAAGCAGCAGCCTCTCCCCAGCCTACCCCCCAGCACACCTGCCTCCCCCGCATAGGAGGGACGCTCAGATGCTGAGCTGTGTGATAAACCTAACACTAAGTAACATTTCTTCAGAGTAAAAGGACTTCAGGCCTCTCGGCTTCTCTGTCCGTACACTGGACTAATATTTATTGAGGTCTCACTGCAGGCCACTCCTTGACTTTGCCGCTGGATACGAAGTGACGTAAGACCCAGCACCTGCTCTCAGAGAACAGACAAGGCTGGGTCCCTCAAGTTGTCCTTCCAGTTACCATCTCATGTGGTTTCCCCGAACTAAGGACTTTTCTAAATCAAAAAAAAAAGCACCCGAAAACCTATGATTATAGATTCCGAGAAGTTTTGACTGGAGTTTAAGACAGAGCCTTCATTTTGAGAAAAAGAAAAACCACACAGCTGGATGTTAGTGGTTATTAAGATGTGCTTTCTTTATCGAGATTAGCATAATGAAAATATTTGTCTATGCTATTCATCGCCTTAGGAGATATCGACTTTGTTTTATGCTTCAAAGGCCCTAGTTTGAACTTTCTAGGTATGCAAAGTGGCAGTGCATGAGGTTCCCAGGGACCAATATTCGTATAATACAAACTGAAATGATATAACTCGTTGGCTATCAAGCTTTTCTTTGAAACTCCGTGAATTACTTATGACACATGATAACAAAAACGTCTGATAAATACAAGGCCACTAAGTAAACCAGTAGCCCAATACAGGTTGGATTTATTTCTGCATTCCTTTGAAACGTGGACCTTGTTTTATGTGAAAAGAAAATTGATGATTAAATGGCTATCATTATTATTGATTGTTGTGGCGGTTGAAGCATAAACCAATGGCCTGAAGTCTTGTCTCACTATTGAGTTGCCATAATTTCAGACAGAGGACTAGAATGATGGTGCTTTTGTAGCAGGTGCAACAAATTCTTCACCTGTAAAGAAGAATAAAGACAGTGCCTGGTTTTGCTTTATAAAGTAATTTCCACACTTAAACAGAAACTTGGGATAAACAAATGAAAGGTCTTCAAAATCTTCAGAAGTACAATGTAAATAACACCTACAAATAGTTTTTTTTTCTCCTTTGTCTATAGTTGCAGTACCACAGTGCAGATTTCCAAAGTTAAAAAGTGTAAAATAGTAAGGTTTCTTATATCATAGAACTTTGACCCTGGAAGGTCCTCAGGGAGACACTGATGAGGACATTGAATCAATCTTCTGGGATTGCAAAGGAAAGCAAGAGAAAAAGAGAAAGAGAAAGGAAGGAGAGATAAAGTAAGAAAGTCGTGTATGTGCCAGTATTTTGGGCATTTTTAGAACTGAGCAAAAATGAACCGTACTAATTATGAGGACAAGTAGTTCCCCCAGGGGCCCAGAGTTATTCAGTGGCTAAGGTGGTGAAAGAAACCAGATTTCTTGATTTTTCGAGTCACTTTCTTTCCAGATAGCTTTGCCTCATGCAGATAGGAATGAGGTTCTTAAATAGATGAATATTTGGAGAAAATAGGGAGAAAAAGAATGATAGTGAATTTTTGTTATCTGAATTACCAACCAAGAAATATGATATTAAAAATTCAATGGATAGTAAAAATATTTTAATTGATAGTTTATAATTACTTGTAAATATTGGTATAAATTTCATGTTCACCAAAGTTTGAAATGGAACCCCATGCAGTTTACAAACTCCTGACCTGAAAAGTTTTTTTTATTCCACTCTTTGACACATTTGACATTTTAAACAGACCTTTTACCCTAAATTGAGAATAGACCTTGAGACTAATGAAAATACTAGAAACTGGATCAGAGTTTGCTGTTTGTCTCTGGGCTTGAGAGCTAAGTAAGTGGGAAAGCGTAAGTTATCTTTCTTGGTAGGTGAACCTAAGTGTAGTGGTGGGACCTGAACCCTCCAACCTTGGTTCATGGCAAAGCTGTATTTTTTGGTAATGTTAACAAATGGTTAATCGATGGTGTTTGGAAGGATCTGAAAGGAACGTGACTTCAAGGTAATTATCCTGAATCAAGTGGATTCGTGACAGAAAAGGTAAACGAGTCATGGCAGCTAATCTTGTGGGATTATGTGTTGGGTCTCTTGAGCTGAGTGGTTGGAATGTGGGAAGGAAATTACTGTTGATGGCTGGTGTGTTCCGCCAGACAGAGGCAGGAAGTTTCAGAACACAGTTGGCTTTAATATCGGCCCGTATAGAACTTAATCTGCATAAGCATTCATATGAAAGCAATTCTTTCTGCCGCTGGCAGTATTTTCCTCTAGTCATTTCTCTGACAAATAAGAATGATTGCAAGTTGGAGTTGTATGCGTGCATCTGTAAATGTGAATTGTAGGAGACTTATGTACATCCATATAAAATCCCTCCTATCCTGCTAAGACTTTAGTAAGTTGATTCTTTTCCCTTATAGACGTGTAAAATTAAAGAGGTCAGAGCTTGGTTGTAAGCTCTGCTCCCAAAGGACAGCTGTGCTGTTATCATTCATAACTTATATTCTTATAGGCACTTTTGCTGTGGCATGCTTAGTGAGCTCTGTAAAGCAGTATTTTTTTTTCATTCGTATAGCATCCGTCTCAGATACAGAGAAGAGGAATTAGAATGAAGTACAGGAATTATAGTTAAGCCATGCTACTTTTTACAGGAAAGAGGTTAGAACATCCTCTGAATGTATACAGCTATCATCCCTGATAGATGTTATATGATTAGGATAGTGAGTAATAAAGAAACTACTCTGAAAGGTCAGTGTAAGTGGAACTAGTCAGGCAGCAAAAAGAAAATGTGAGGGGCGCTGTGAAGCACAGTGCCCGTGGCTAATACCTAGAACTTTTTGCTTGTTTATTTGCAGAACCCCTTCTGAATGAGGTTTTAAGCTCCCAGAGGGCAGGAAACATCACTTCATGTGAACTCTTCGTTAGCATCTAGTGTAGTCTGACCACACAATGATGATGATGATAAGAACAGCTAACATTAACTCAGTGTCCGCTCTGCCAGGCACTGTTGTAAACACGCTGTGTGTAATATCCCAATGAATGTTCAAAATTACCATATGAGGTAGATATTAACATTATACCTATTTTACAGATTAGGAAACTGAGGCTACATACAGTTGAGCAACTTGACCATGGTTGCACAGCAATTAAGTGCCAGAGTTGGGATTTGAACTGAAAGTAAAGATGATGTGGAAGGACAGGTGTGAAATCCCTCCACCCAACACCCAAAGTAATTTATTCAGTAGTCGTGTACTGAGAGTGTGTTAGATGTTGGGACAATGTGCTAGGATTGTAATGGACACAGTCCTGTCCTCATGGAGCTTATGCTTTTCTACATGGCTATTTCATAAAAGTTCACTGGATCATCAGACACCAGAATATATTTTCATTCATTCAAAGAGCCTCCTAGTGTTTAGACATAGTTTATCATGTCTATGGAAGACAGTATAAATAAGAAGCGACTGGAAGCAGCCTCCAGGGTATCCAGCCATTCTGCTTCCTTATTATGGAGCTGAAGTTCTACCATATACAGTAGCTACTGTCCTCCAACCTTGTCAGTTATTTCAATCACTGAGTGAAGATGGTTAGCTGGCTGTGTGTGTGGGAATTGACCAGGATTGGTCTTGGAGGGTATATGCATAGAGTGGACATCAGACGTCCCATTCGTCAGACATGCCCTGAGGTTTATACAACCCATGTGCCATGTGTGTTACCAGAGTGCCCCTGCAGGAATGGTTTGTTTGCTGAAATACAAAAGCCAACGTTCCATTACCATAGGTGCTCAGCAACTAAGATGCTGGGACCTGTTCCCAAGTTACAGCGTTACAGTTATACTGGGGAGATTGAAAATCTCAGCCTGTCAAAAACTCTTCCGTGTGTGTTTGATAACTTTATTCTTTGGTAACTTTCCAGTAATTAACATTTTCAACTCATTCTTTTCTGCTTCCTTTGATTCACTCTTTGGAGTTATGAGGGAAAATAATTGATGTAGAGAAATGTAAAAGTGGTGATCAGTGAAATAGTTTTCTATATAAGCTACATGAATGCATCTTATTGATATTTATGCAGACTAGGACAGATTAAATATGGATTTGGGTGATTATTTTTAAGTAGGGCTTTCATATTTTCAAGGAATCCATCCCTCAATTAATATCATTTTAGCCTTTTTCGAAATCTTGATAATGTATAGGTTTTATAAGGTATTTATATTGTATATGCATGCATATATGTACATATATGTATGTATACATCTATAGATACACATACACATATTTGTCTTTAGCAAGGTGTTCCCTTCAAGATTACATTATAAATGACAACATCTAAAAGTAAAGAAAAAATTACAAAGATAAAAATGCGGGCTTCCCTGGTGACGCAGTGGTTGAGAGTCCGCCTGCCGATGCAGGGGACCTGGTTCGTGCCCCGGTCCGGGAGGATCCCACATGCCGCGGAGCGGCTGGGCCCGTGAGCCATGGCGCTGAGCCTGCGCGTCCGGAGCCTGTGCTCCGCAAGGGGAGAGGCCACAACAGTGAGAGGCCCGCGTACCGCAAAAAAAAGAAACAAAAAATGCATCTTTACCTGATGTGGAAATTTGGATGTGCACGTGGTGTTATCATGCTTTGATATCTATTAAGTCGATTACTGTGAAACACAGTTATCACCATCATATGTAAAGCTAACGCGGCTATTAAAGCATCACTTCCAAACATTGTCATTTTCCCTACTAATTTTCAGTAATTGACTTAAGTTCTACATACTGAGTGGCACACATGAAAATGTATACTTAATAATAGCCGTTTTACTAAGGGACATCACCTAGAAACATACATGCTCTCAAGTGATTCAAAATTAAAAGTTAATGTATTCCATAAGCAGTCATCATTGCTAAGATGACTAGAGAGCTTTCGACGGCTCTAAGGCAATAATACGATGGATTAGTTTTAATTACTATTGAAGGAACATTTTAACTCTCAAGACGTGATTCAAAAGCTACAGAGACATACAGTGTTTTTGTTTTATAAACGAAGTCAAGGAGGTACATAAATATGGCTAAATGGCAGAGACAAGATCCGTCATCGTATCAGACTTAACCTATTAGAACACTGTAACTATTAGTTTGCATTTTTCAAAGCAGAGGCAAAAGTACTAAATTATTGAACCCTGTGAGAAACAATGCATTTAGCAGGAAGTTAGGAATAGGATAGAATTTATATCAACAGAAAGTAACTAACAGGCAGATCTTAAACATTAGCTTTCAGAAAGAATATGCAAAGGTATTTCTTTACAAATATTTAGGCAACCATCCTGTATATAATTAACAAATTAAGCAAAATTATCCACTTAGTGGTTTGCCTAAGGATGCTGTATTAGTTCTAACATCATCTTGCTTTATTAGGGATTAACGGGACCTAATGGATCTCCTGGCTCTGTTGGACCGAGAGGACAGAAAGTAAGTTAGCCACCTGGTATTAATTGCTGGTATTAATTAAGTGTGGAAGCATAATTTCATTGTGGTGTTTCCATATCAACTAACAGATTAGTTGTGAAGTAGCTGAAATACACTTGTTCAACTAAAATCGTGTTTCAGTTGAATTAAATTACATCCGAAACACCAAGATGGAGTGTTGTAATGATCTCAATATTTACCCAGTTTGCATACTTACATATTCATTCTGCTAAAAGCTAAGTACAATGGAGCTATTTTTATTTTTAGGGAGAACCTGGCGTGCCGGGACCTCGTGGATTTCCAGTAAGTAAATGTAAAGTGACGTGGTTGATAATCTCCTATCTTTAGGTAAAATTCTGCCACTGTGAAATTTTTCAATGTAGTTTTCTACATAATACACATCACAAAGGAGTTTATGACTTATCTGCTGTGATAAGCATTCTGACTATGAGTAGAGAAATTTTAGAGCAATTTGAATGTATGGTGTAAAATACATACATCTGTTTGCAGGTAGCGTTTCCCAGTAGACATCCCCCTCTCTGTCCCCACTGATGGAAAATGTTTCTTGCATAACAACAGCAAATCTAAGTATTCAGTGTTTAGACCTGGGCATCACACCACTTTCTTCACAACTGGTTTTATCTCTAATGAAATATTGGCTGTCAGATATGTCAGATATTATCACCCACCTGGTTCCCTGGCAAGTCTTTTTCTACATTGCATAATCTGGCAGACTTGTGTTATTTCAGTCTACAAGAGAACTGGGTTCTCAGGCTGCTACCTTTTTTTCTATTCTGCTCTTCATTCCTCTTTTGTTCTTGTCATGAATCTGTATTTTTCCTCCTTGTTTTCTATTCTCACTGTTTTCTTTGCCTTATTTCAGTGTCTGTCAACTTTTCCATTATAAGTCTACCTGCAGAAGTGAATATCTTGCTGGCCTTTCTCCCATATTTTCAGCTCAGAGCTCAACATCTTATAGAGATGTCTTTTTGTTTTAGATTTAGTGAAATTTATCAAACCTCTAGGTCTCTGATAATGAAATAACTTATTGATTACTTTGGTTTTGCCAAGCAGAACATTTATTCCCCAAATTGATCCACATATTAAAATGTTCAAATAGAAGTAATTTTTCAAAGAATGGCTTAAAAAAAGTCCCACTTATCATTAAAACATACTGCTCATGTGAAATTCATACTTGTTGTGGCTGCCTAGATAATTAGAAATAATAGAGAACAGACTTGAGGATATGGGGAGGGGGAAGGGTAAGCTGTGACAAAACGAGAGAGAGGCATGGACATGTAGACACTACCAAACGTAAGGTAGATAGCTAGTGGGAAGCAGCCGCATAGCACAGGGAGATCAGCTCGGTGCTTTGTGACAGCCTGGAGGGGTGGGATAGGGAGGGTGGGAGGGAGGGAGACGCAAGAGGGAAGAGATATGGGAACATATGTATATGTATAACTGATTCACTTTGTTATAAAGCAGAGACTAACACACCATTGTAAAGCAATTATACCCCAATAAAGATGTTAAAAAAATAATATCATTATCAGAGGATGTACACTGATTCCACTGGGTGCTTCATATAAGGATATTTTAGAGAAGGAGGTCTGGAAGTATAAGCTATCAGGAATATGGTATCAGAGACAGTTATGAATACAAGGGTTTCAAGCCAACAGAGGAGAGGAAACCCAAGGCCGGGAGACTGACCCCGGAAAGCATAGAGAGAATAGGGGCTCTAGGTTGCTGACGCTCAGTTTTATTAAGTTCAACAAGCGTAGAATTAGAGCTTCTTATGTACTAGGCCCTGTGCTTGGAATCCAGGCTGCGAGGCTGCGGAAGGCGTGGTTTCAACCCTTGATTACACGCAGTTCGGTGTTGCTCAAGAGATAGAAAATGTAAAGGAGTGTGAGATGGGGTGACCAGCTCTAAAATAAAATTCAGCATACTAAATTAGGATCCACTGGAGGTTATTTCATGAGTGACACCGTTTCATTTTCAGTATCTACTGGATTTGGTGTCTGCATATAGCCCTACCTGTCGAAGGGTGTGTTCCTAAACCCTTTTCTTCTCCCCCGCCTCTCTGTGCTAAAGGGAGAGAACTTTAGGAAGTTCTCCCCTAAACTAGGGAGAGGAAGTTTGGGGAACTTCCAAATATCACATTAGAAACTTTAAAGCAGTATTGTATTGCTTTTAATGTAGGTTTCTTATAAAACATGACAAGTGATAACACTTATATGCAGAATTTAAAACATGATACAAGTGAACTCATTTACAAAAGAGAAATAGGCCCACAGACATAGAAAACAAACTTATGGTTACTAAAGGGGGAAGAGGGGGAGGGATAAATTAGGAGTTTGGGATTAGTGTATACAAACTACTACATACGATATAGAAAAGCAACACGGACCTACTGTACAGCACAGGGAGCTGTATTCATCATCTTGTAATAACCTACAATGGAAAAGAGTATGAAAAAGTCTGGTTGTGCCTCTTTGTGAGTGACGGTATCTTGGTTTTCTTTAAAAAAAAGTTTGGAAAAAATATTACTGGTTAGCTTAGACATCAAAAGAATATCTGAGGAGCTGAAGCAAATTTCTTCCGTTAGAAGTAGAGCCATGTTTGCTTTTCCTTACCCAGTCCTTTCTGTAGAATGAACATCTTATGTTTATTTAGTGATAAACTTTATTTATTTTTTTAATTAATTAATTAATTTATTTATTTTAGCTGCTTTGGGTCTTAGTTGTGGCACATGGGCTCTTCGTTGCGGCACTCAGGCTTCTCTAGCTGTGGCATACAGGCTCTCTAATTGTGGCACGTGGGCTTAGTTGCCCTGTGGCATGCGGGATCTTAGTTCCCTATTGTTTATTTTTGAACTGAGTTATTTCTGTGTCTGTATTTACACTAAGTATGGGTCACGTACCGTAACAACTTTTATTTTCATCTTTTAGGGCCGTGGTATCCCTGGACCTCCTGTAAGTATTATCTCTTGGTTTGTTTTACATAGTCTACAAAAATGGCCCATTCCTCAGATCCCGACCCTACTCTCCAGCTAACACTGTTCCCAGTGGCGTTTATAGTGTCCTACCTGAATGATCTTACGGGGCTACTATGACAGCACCCCTATTCTGCTAAAAGTATTTTATTAATTTAAGGAATTTCTGTTAATTTAATTAATTTCTATATAAGTAATTAAAATTTGGTCCAAATTTCTCGTTGGAAACCAAATCTTAGCCCAGATACGTAATTCTAAGTCAGCTTATCATACTTGATATCACTTGTCATAGATTGTAAAGGCATCCGTAAATCACCGTGTCCCTTTAATTTGTTGACTGCAGGGTCCTCCTGGGGGAGCAGGCCTCCCCGGAGAGCTTGGCCGTGTTGGACCAATTGTGAGTACACACACACACACAGCGCATTGATAAACATTTGCTGATTTAACGGAAGATGTTACTAGGGAAGGCTCATCGCCCTAGCTGTATGCTTCCCCCTGCAAATCCAAGAAACGGCAGATGAATTTCATTCTGGTTTATAATATTGATGAAGACCAGGGTGATAATGCCCCCTCATTTTTGTAGAGTGATTTAAATTTTTTCCCTGAAGTTTTCAGCTAAACTTTTCTTCCCAACTTCTAGAATTAGTGATCAAGTGGAGAAGTGTCACCTTCGCTTTACAGACTCTCAGCCAGGATTGGGGTCCAGTGTCTCTTTTATTAGTCTCTCTGCAGGAAATGAAGTGAATAGTCTAAAATTACTACCATGTACACGTATGTTAGGATCATGAAATCATAATCGAACTGACAGAACTTAACTTTAGTCAGTAAAGAGCTGAACTTCATGGAAGAAATTGCTGGTAATGTGTTTGATGTTCATATTCAATAAATATTCAAAAAACGTTGAATCATTGACGTTCTCTGAACGATAGGTAATAGTAAATCCACGGAGAGGCTGTAGGAGCTACTGTTTGACAAATTTATTTAGTGAATGATGAATGAATATGAAATGATTGTAAAATTGATTGTCAGATGCTTTTGACTTCTTATGATAGAACATTAGGAAGGAAGAGATGCGCCAGGAGTCAACTCTGGATAATAAGTCTAACTGGACTCCATTTTCATCTGAATGGCTTATTTGAATTTAGCCATCTTGACCTTCCGTCCCAATGGCAAGAGCGTGCAGTGACAGACCGAGGGATAGCTTCTGGGTGAAGAGCCCCAGGGGTGGCTGGCCCTGCAGAGGTGACGACCTTCCCTGTTGCAGCTTCAGGCAGGCGCAAGCCTTCCTTGCTGCTGTTAGCTGGGCAGCATCAGCAGTGTCGGCTGTTCTGGTTCCCCTGAAAATCAACTAGAGAAATACGTAGTGTTTCCAGTTTGTTGGCTGTCCTGGTTCCCCTGAAAATCAACTAGAGAAATACGTAGTGTTTCCAGTTTGTTGGCTGTCCTGGTTCCCCTGAAAATCAACTAGAGAAATACGTAGTGTTTCCAGTTTGTTTGCAGAGTAGATAAAGTGATCATCCTATAGAGAAGGACTGGCTTTTTCCCCCAAGTCTCCCTCTGCCTTGTCTTACTACTTTGGTGAGACCGGAACTCCTTTATTCTTCTGGCTTTGTGGAGGTAGTTGGGTTGTGGGTCCCCCATCGATTTTGGTGGCAGGTCCATGCAGGCTGAGCTCTGCAGGGTTTCTAGGAATGTCAGTTTCTCATGCCTCGCCAGTCTTACGCACTATGTTTTGACATGTGTATAACCACTGTGTCACAATTTTCAAATAACTTAGGGTGACCCTGGGAGAAGAGGACCACCGGGCCCCCCTGGTCCCCCGGGACCCAGCGTAAGTTCTTTGAAGATTGAATTTCTCTGTGCCTGAGGGTTGGGATTAAAGAAACCTAAGAACCAAAAATGGAAGTACCTTTAAGTCAAGTCATTGTCCTAAAATTCCAGAATGGCTATGATTTTTTCACTCATTCAGAGCATAGTCTTTTTAGGCCAGAACAGTAGAGAAATCACAATAATTTAAAAGATGGTTTTCACGGGGACTGGTTTACTGATTGTATTTGAAGTGCTTTGAGGCTTGTGGTTTCTCAAATGTTCAAACCTTGGACATATAAAGGGAACATTTTCAAAGGAACTCGTTTTTACGAAGGATTTACAGTTAAGTACTTTTAAAAATGCAGTTAATTAGGAGATTATCCTTATTTTTAATTTACGATTTAGAGTTCTCCATATTTTCTATTCTCTCATTTTATTTCCCTTCAGTCCCCTGAAAGAAATAATCTACTGCAATTTAGTTTTCTCCAAACAGAAGAGGCCAGGTCAAGTTTTTAGAATGTTAGCGTATTATACGCTATTTATTCCGTATAGGTTATTGAACAAGTACACTGATTGTATTTTTGTCCAATGAACTTTCTGTTGTTAGTAGTTTGAATTAAAATGTTTCACTATATTCTTAACTTTAGTATTTTCTTTACTTTAGGGAACAATTGGCTTTCATGACGGAGATCCATTGGTAAGACGTTTTCCTTTGAACAAAGTACAGTTTAGGTCAAAGACCAGGAATTCTCTTTAAAAGGTGAATTCTCTTTAAAATGACCTCACTGGAATATGTTGTATTTCTGTCTTTTACTTTACTCAGATAGCAGAGCAGTCGGCCGGACTGGTGAACTGGTCGCTTGTGTACACTCAGAAAAACCGTTTTTCATTATAGAAATGTCTTTTTTTCCATAATCTTTTTACTTTATGACTAAGACATGTTTTTTCACCAGAAGTCAAACAATCCGCTCTGAGACTTGTTTTCCTTATAGACTAATATTCAAACAATGTAGGAAAACTGCACTAAATGCAATTTTGGTCCATTTGCTGGGGGGACGTGACCCTCAGGACAGAGCTGTTGGAGTGGGGGGCGGGTGGGAGGGGACAGAGGTCAGGTCCTGGGACAGTGGCCTGTCTGCAATCATTTTATTTCTTTAACAAGTTAAATCTGAAGTAAATATGGCAAAATAGTGACATTCATTAAATCTGGGTGGCGGATACGTGGGGAAAGGGTTTGTTATGTTCTCTGTACTTTTCTGTAAGCTAGGAATATTTCCAAGTTTAAAAATAAAAGAATAAAAAAGGAAAGGGGTTAGTCAGAGTTATTTCATGAATATAATTGAATTGGGGTTCTGTAGCTGGACTCCTAAAGGATGTACCATTTTGTCATAAAGTAGAAGCTCTGGTTTACTGTCTCTCTGTCTCTCGGGCAGTGTCCCAGTTCTTGTCCACCGGGCCGCTCTGGATATCCAGGCCTGCCGGGCATGAGGGTAAGAGAATAGTTTCCATGCTGTATTCTGGTTTCTGTTTTCAAGAGTATTATCCACAGGAAAAGGAGAGCCTTTCCTTGAAGCACTGGCCTTTCTGGTGCGGAGTGCCCACTTTGATGGACTGGGCAAGTCTGTGTCTCTTATTCTGTGGTCCTTATACAGTCCTGGAGATTCCCGCTGGTACCCTGACAGACACAGATGCTTGATTATTCAGTGCTGTTCAGGGAAGAAATACCAGTGAAATGTATTGAATGGAGGGACCCTACAACACCAAATGAAGGTTCAGAAGTTTGCTCCAGTGATGAGAGATGCGGGCCAGGGACGGTACACATGATGTATGTGAAACTGGTTTAGTTAAAAAGAATTGGAAAAACTGTGCAAAATAGAGAAGAAAAGAGATTTTCCAAAAGTGTTTTTCTCTCACTCTGCCATCATAACTACTTCAAAATTGCCCATAAAAATAAGAGAATAAATACCAAAAGCTGGGGTTAAATGGCTTTCTCTCTCTAGTCCAGACCCGGGAAGTTCTGCCAAAGATCTCAAAGGCTCAAAGGCCTTGGGTTTCCCACTGTGATTTTCATGGAGGTTAGCTTTGGGGGGTTCCCATAACTGCAGAGGACTTGGGCCTGGCTTGGTGTCTTGTTTTTCACAGAGACTTGCACCCTTGGTACAAGAAAGGTTCTGAGGAAGGAAGCTCTGACAGACTTAATTTCAGAATGTTTATTTCACACTTGCCCCATGTCCCTGACCCGAAGCGCACATATGCTTAGAACAGGTGGCTTGACAGTGAAAGATGAGGATTTCTGCACATGTTCTGCAACCTTCACGGGCTGCCGCTTATAGCTTGTCACCTGCACTTAAACTGTGTACAAGAAGAGGCAGAAAGTCGTGTGTCTGGGGAAGCCCTTCTTCTGCTTCCAGGAAGGAGATGGGCACAGAGGAAGCAGAGGTTTTCAGGGGAGCCTCCAGAGAGCAGAGAGTAGCCCGTTGGGTGTGTCAGCCGTCACCTGTGGAGAGCGAGTTACTGATGCTGGAGAAGACTCCATGCCCTTCGCCCAACTGTGGGAGGGAGCTGAGGGGGGAGGGTTAGGGACTGGCTGGCAGTGAGTCATTGCCCAGTGGCTGAACTAGGTAACGGGGTGTTTGCTATTCTCGAACAGAGTTTGTCTATTAACTGAAACTGATATTTATTATATACTGTGGTCATGTAGCCCACATGGTGTTATTAAGGTCTTCTAAGGCTGTCATTTCTCTGACATAACCTTTCGGTTAGCAGCCTATGGACATAGATTTGGGGGGAGCAAGGTCATTTCGTGAGCCTTCTGACCACTTTCTGTGCCAAACTCAACACGTTTGTTTGCTTGTCTATTTATTTATTTCTGTACTTATGTACTTTTGCATTTGTTAGGGTCATAAGGGGGCTAAAGGAGAGATTGGTGAACCTGGAAGACAAGGTCACAAGGTAAGGACAATGAATATTTAGTGGGAAAATTGTGATTAGGAGGTCGTGATCACTTTCATTATAAATAATTATAAGGGGGCTTCCCTGGTGGCGCAGTGGTTGAGAGTCCACCTGCCGATGCAGGGGACGCGGGTTCGTGCCCCGGTCCGGGAAGATCCCACATGCCGCGGAGCGGCTGGGCCCATGAGCCATGGCCGCTGAGCCTGCGCATCCGGAGCCTGTGCTCTGCAATGGGAGAGGCCACAACAGTGAGAGGCCCGTGTACCGGAAAAAAAAAAAAAAAAAGAATTATAAGGGATAATAAAGGCATACTATTTTACCCTTCCTTTTCCAGTGATGATTAACAAGTTCTCAGTGGATGCAAGAATATTCTGATTAAGCATCATATTCTATCATTGTTCAGTTACAAAAAAAAGAACAAAGAAAGCGCCATACACTTTCATTCTTTCCTGTGTTGCTGCCCCTTGTACCCCTTGCTTTCCTTTTCAAATCAGTCACACTCAGCTCTTTTCCTTGATGGTTTTGATAGTCAAGTGTTATTCTAGCTGGTTGTTCCACTCCACTAAGCAAAATTTTTATGACAGGAGTAAAATTTCATGACAAGTGTTGCTGAGACTAGCAAACAGGGAAGTTGGTAATTGGCTCATAGCCTCTCATCTTAAGTTCTGAAATAATTTATCTGTTTCTGACCTAATTTCAGTGTAACTTAGATTTTGAGTAATCTGGAAGTTAGCAATTGGCACTTATATTATATTCTGGGTAGAAACTGAAATCCACAGCACAACTTGCTTTGGGGCTGGCATGTCCTACGGAAAATCCAAGGCTGAAATTTAAAGTAAGGTGACCTATTTGCCTTTTCTTTTCATCCATTAGGATGAAATCTCTTTAGAGTAACTAAGAATTTGACTTCTTGTACGGTAGAATTTTAGTTCCGGTTAATTCCATAATATTTTACAAAGTCAAACTGTTCTTATCAATGTGGGTCTTCTAGACTTTGTTGAATATGTCCTTCTACACCATTATTGGATGGCAGAAGTCTTTTTCTTTAGAAGTTAAGAGCTTGAGAGGCAATTTATTAATACCTTCAGGCAGGCATTAATATTCCTTATTTTTTGGCCATGCCGCAGGGCTTGTAGGATCTTATTGCCCCGGCCAGGGATCGAACCTGGGCCCTTGGCAGTGAAAGCACGGAGTCCTAACCACTGGACCGCCAGGGAATTCCCAGGCATTAATATTCTTGAACTCCTTAGGTAAAGCTGTTGAACAATCTCAGATAATGAGGATAAATAAGCCAATTTCCAGTACCTTATTACAGTATGAACATTCATTTAAAAAGTCTTTTATTACTTAGGCTCTGAATAGTTAAGGCATTTTATTTATCTGGCATATAACAGCTGGATTCTTGACGTCAAATTGGAGAAAATAGAAAAAAAAAATCAAGTACTTTGGAAATTTCTCTGTGTGCTCATTCCTCCATTGAATTTTTCAATTCGTAATTTAAAAAAACCAACAAATATTTATTAAGTACCCACTATGTGCCAGGTTTATTCTAAGCGCTAAGGGCGCAGAAATGAAAAATGTCCAATATGGCTAAATTAAGTATGACATACCCATATAATAGACTATCATCTAACCTCAAAAACAAGTGTGTAGGAATATTAAATCACACCAAATATTCAGGAGGTAATATGCATAATAAGGCAGATTGAGTAGACTTCTGCTATTTTTGATGCCCTGCATCCCTTTCTGTTTTTGGGGTGACCTCTTTTCTTTGGGGAACTTCCACTTCCCCATCCCATGGGATTTGGGAATGGACCTGTCAGTCAGAGTGTCTCTCCACTCTCCCGCGAAACTAGCATTTTTGAGACCTATACAAGTTAGTGATCTGGACTTTCAAATTTGGTTTGGTCTTCATTGGGGAACCTGCAAATTGTTTGGTGTGTTAGGTAACTGGCCAAAATTTTCATTAAAAGTTGTTGAAAACTCCTTTAATTTATTTCACATGTTTATGTCACTTAACACTTTCAGTGGTGTCTTTGAAAATCGGCCTATGAAGATAAGGTAGCTCCTTGAACAATGAAACTTGAAAGGACTAATAGATGCTTTTAACTGTAAACTGAAAGCAGAAAGATAAGAATTATGAGACTATAGGGGCCTGAAGTTTGCTTTCAGATTCACAGTTCTGCCTTGAGTTTACTCTACAAATTAATTAATGAAGATTTTAAAAATTGTTTATAAAGATAAGAATGAATAGTCAAAAATCTTTCAGTAAAACGGTAATAAGTTGCTATTCCTAAATTTGTCATTTAGCTTTGTGGTTATTGATTAGTTATTGTGTGCTATTCATCTGCTGGTGAAATATTTCAGTCAAATACATTACTCCAAGGTTTATCAAGAATCTATGGGAAAATACCCCAAAACCTGCTAATGAAAAATTACAATCACTGTTGTTTTTGTACTTACATGGGGAAATACAAGTAGTATTTAACCATACACATGTGTTGATTATCCGCTCCATAAACTAGCTTATTCACTGGCTTTCCCATTAGGACCATCTCCCTCCACTGTCAATCTTATGTTCTGATGGAATGTAATCTGAATATAATTACGAGACAAAGATACACTATGTAAGACTCTCAGAGTTCATTCAAACATCAAGTGTAAATTATTTAGGTATAGCCTAGTTCTTTGCACTAGATGCCCAAATGTTCTATATTAACACTGCTACTAAATTTTTTGTATTTCTTTGTGTGTGTGTGTGTGTGTGTGTGTGTGTGTGCGCAAAAACCTCTATGTATAAAGTATAGCATGTGGAGTAGGAAAATGGGTGAATTGACACATGTAATAAACAATAGAACTGGATTTTAATCTACCATTATAAACAAACATCAAAAACTAAGAATGTTTCTCATGATGAATTTCACAATTTAAGTTATTCATCACCATAGAAAATGTAGAACAGTATATCTATTGTGAAAAGCAAAACCTTTGTCAGAGAGAAAATAACTTTTTTCCCAGAGTCCATAAAGGAATCTTTCTGTAAGAAACAGTAGTTGGATTTCTGTTTAGAATATCCTAACATTTTAAAGTATATCAGAGATTATAAAATTAGTATCAAAAAGTTAAACCAATAATTAGTTAAAAAACATAATGGAAGAAGATTCCATTGGCAATAGCCACCAGGTAGTCTAAATACTTTAGAACAAACTTAAGAAGTATTCAACAAAATGAAAAGAAAAAAACTTTACTGGTGGAAAGAAAAAGAAAACGTTTTGACTAAATATGAAGATACACTGAGCTCTGAGATGGAAAGACTCAGTATTGTGAATATTCTAACTCTCTCTATATAATCTATTAATTTAATGAAGCCCTAATACAAAGCAAGCAGTGTTTTTGTGAAGATCTGCCCAACAATTCCAAAGTTCATGTGGAAGGGTAAACATTTAAGAAAATCTGAAAATAAGAGTAACTATAAACGAAAAATAAAGGTAAAGGAATTTTCCCAACCTGAGATTAAAATGTATTATAGAATTTCGATAATTAAAACATTATGGTATTGACAACATCATACAGCAGAACAGTATAGCTGAATAGGAAGGAAGTCCAGAAACAAGTATATTTATCAATTTAACATACATTAAAGATGAATTTTGCAGCCTGGGTGGAGAGAATCTATTATTCAATAAGTGATATTGGATAGAGTGCCAGTTATCAGGAAAAAAATAGATTTCTACTCTATATTTACATAAAAATAAATTACTGATAACTAAAAATTTCTATGTAAGAAATGAACTATAAAATTACTAGAAGAAAAATATAGATGAATATTCATATATTTTGGGGGTGTCAGAGAAGGCTTTTCCGAGCACCATCAAAGGTAGAAGCCATGGAAGAAAAGACAGATTTAGATTTAAGTACAATTAAAAAAAAAAACTGTGCATGGTACAAAAACTATAAAGAAAAAGTTAAAATGAAAATCATAATTTAAAATATTATAGTTTAAGGAAAAGTTTGCATAGTGTGATCACACTTTCTTAATAATACACCCACAACACACATACTTGGAACATGAATGCATACACTCCCTCTCTCTCTCCCCCTCTTCCTCTTTCCCTCCCCTCCTCTCTCTCTCTTTAGAAAAGCTTTGAAAGGATAGCATCCAAAATGTTACTGGTGTTTATAGTGGAAAGGTGGGATTTGGGTGACTTTATATGCATCTCTGTATTTTCTGAATGTTCTGCAATTAATATGGACTACTCCTATAAAATAATTTAAGCAAGTATAGTAGACTAATTCAGGAGATGCCAGATGAACTTACCACGTGCCAAGTTAGACCGAGTCCATTTCAGTGTCCATTTGGTGCCCTTCTCTCTGTTTTTTCAGGGTGAAGAAGGAGACCAGGGCGGAATTGGACAGGTTGGAGCTCAAGGACCTCCGGTGAAGTATTTTTAGAAACATATTTAACTATGTTGCGGGACACTGGTGATCTTTGGAGGATATCATTACTGCTTGCTGAACTTCTGGGGTTTGGGAGAGGATATGCCAAAATATTTCTGTAAAATTCACAGTTTTTCATTTTTTAAATATACAGCATCTGTCAAGGAATGCAAGATTTGTAAAAAGTATGCTTTTTGGAACACTTATGCACGAGCTCGGGAGACAACACATGTCATTCTCATGTCTCCGCTATTGACCCAAATATTTCTGGAATTCTTTTTTGAATTACCTTCAGAGTCAGAAAATAAGCCCCACAAGAATGAGCGGCTTTATTCTGATTTGGCCAGATCTCACTTTGTGTCCTGACTGGATCACCCTGGCCATGTGTATTTCAGGCCATTCCTAATTGATCTACAGAGAACCGGGACTGACCTGGATGTAAAACAAACAGTTGGAGATGCCCCCTTTTCTGCAGTGAGAGCATGGGGAAATGACTGGCCTAGAGCTACTTTATCCTAAGCCATTGTGGACAGTTAGCAAGTTGCCCAGAAGTGACTACCCCGCTTTCCTGATGGGGCGTCTGCCCGCTGCTTCTCCCCAGGGAGCATCTCTACGGCATCTGCTGCTGTGGGTCCAGACAGTCAAGAATGACAACACTCAGTGTTGAAGGGGGTCCTAGGATCGACGCCCTGCACCCTCATTTTGAGGATTACCCACTCCTGTGCCCGAGAAGGGAGGAGATGGCTTCCTCCTGCCCCAGATTGGGATTCAGAATGCCTTTTATCGTAGAAATGGTGTAACGTAGAGTGATGGCAAGTGAATGATGGAGACCCCAGCTACACTTATAGGAAGAAGCTTTTGTGGGGACCTGTTGCCTTGGATGGCACACACTGGTGGGGAAAAATTAGTCCAAGGTTTAAAATCACGATCATGTGACCCGTAACCACGTTACAAACCACGAAGGAGGCAAAAGTGGCAGTGTATTCTGTGTGAGTTAAAAGTCAAAGGCTTTATCGTGATTCTTTGAGGCTAATGATACCTACTCTTTTGCCATCAGTCATTGTTCCGATTCCAGATTTGTGTAAGTCTTCAGAATTTTTAAAAAGGGTTTTAACATCAGAAGAATTCCTTTTGGATTTTTCTTGTAAACCAGGAAAGTTTGTCTGCAATATAATGTCACTTTTTCTCAGTGTTACCTTTGGTTATGATAACATCCTTCTTCTCGATCAGCATTTGTGATGACATCAAGGAATGTGCGCTTCAACTAAGAGAATTTACTTCTCTTTTTTACATTTCCAGGGAGCTCAAGGTTTGAGAGGCATCGCTGGCATAACTGGGGCCAAAGGGGAAAAAGTAAGATGATGATGGTGACGATACACTACGAAAATGCATAAATGTTTAAGCTTGGGGCCATTTCAAATATCTTCTTATCTTTAACAACGTCACTTTTTATTTCTTACTTGGTGCTTTGTAGATGTTTGGTTGGGTTCTTACTTTCTGTTATAAACGTAGATGATAGAAATGAGTCATACACAGGATACTTGTTATTATTATATATTTTAAATTATTTTGGGTAAATAGGAGTAAGCAGGGCTGTTACGCTTAGTCTCTTTTCTTTATCAGTAGTTGACACTGATAACACTGACACAGCACCTGGAGTGCCCGGCAAAAGCAGAGGAGGATGGAGAGGTGGAGCTGAGGATGACGCGTTGCCCTTGGTGGGGAGGGCAGGGCAGGGCAGGGATGGCTTGTCTGAGTGAATAGAAGAAGCAATAACAAGGCAAGCTTGAGCATTCATGATGAGCTCAGAAATATTTTTCTTGCTGTGCGTGTGTGTGTGTGTGTGTGTGTGTGTGTGTGTGTGTGTGTATGAGTGGAGGGGGCGTGTCTAGCTTCTCTCAGATGTTAAGGAAATGGTCAGCACTTTGTAGAAAGTTTGTTAGGAAAGCCCATTTGTAGGCTCCAGAGAATTAAAAACGGGGCTCTTTGCCCACCACCCCTCCTGACCCTCGCCTCACCCTCTGCAGAACCTCTGAGGCTAATTCATGTTGTTCTGCACAGAAGCACAGAGTCTTTCATTAGCAACCGGACAAGGATAACGGGCACATTGTAGGTGCTCAGTAAATGAAATTCAACCTTTTCAATAAAGAGATGCACACTTTTGTGGATCGAAGGAATTGCTTCATGAATAATTCCATCACTTTCATTTTTTCAGCCGCTTTCTCTGTCTGTCTAGGTTTTCTCATTGTGCCCGTCTCCCTCTTCTGTTTCCTATAGAATGCGGTTTCTTTTCTAAAAACACTGTATTTTTAAAAACATATTTTGCATTTCTGTACTCATGTTTCCTTAAGGAACATTCTGTGTGTACTCTTCTGTTATTAAAAAATAAATCCCATTTATTTTGAAGTTGCTGATACACAGGCTTTTGCTTTTTCTGGGTTTAAATCACTTCCTAAAATACGTGACCCTCACTTTGAAACCAATTACTGTTCTTGATATGCTCTTTATTTGAGGTATTTTGCTACTTGGTAGTTTTCAAAATTTCTCATTTCCTCTGATTTTTGTCCAATTGCTTTCATTAAAAAGATAAAAGCTCTTCCGGTGAATTCAGACCTGCGGAGTGGTTACCTAGTAACAGCAGTTAGGGTCTGAGCTGGTGCTGAACAGCAATAAGAGAGAGAGAGAGAGAGAGAGAGAGAAAGGGAGAGAGACGGGCAGCGTCCAAGCCATTTCTATAACTCGAAGGCTGGCTCTCCTTCCACCAGGCAACGTGAATGACGACTTCAAGGGCTTTTTCAGGTCTCCCAAACCTCTTCTTCACTGGTGGAAGGAGAACGCCTTCTGCTCTATTCTAGTTTTAGGGATCAGAGGTTTTCAAGGCTCTGTGGTGCCTCTGCTTCTTTCTTTGATTCCACCCACGTCTGAACCTTCTAGCAAAGGTTTTCTAATTTTTAATTCTTACTGCAGACACCGTCCACCTGGTTTTCTTGGCCTGACATTTACCCAAAACCCTTTTGACTGTTTTCCATTTCTTTTATCATCTCCTCCTTGCAAGCCTGTTTGTCAGGAGATGGCTTGTTCGCTTCAGGTGCCCATCTGTCTTCTCGTTCCCCTGGTAGAGGAGAAGAAGTTTTAAACAGGGGAGTGTGTCTTGTCATGCAGCATATGTAGAGAGCACTGAAAGCCCCATATTCTTGTTTTCAAATCACATTTTCATTCTTATAATGAAAATAGGGAGGCGATATGTGCAACAGATAACAAAGACAGAGATAGTTTCACGATGATTAGATGTATAAAACTCTGTAGTTTTTAGCCATCATCACTCAGCAGGGTAAATCTCTTGTGGAGAAAATAGATCAATCACTTTATACATACTGAACCTACCATCTATCCAGGATGGAAGAGGAGATGCTTAAATCCTTATTACAATTCGTTCCTCTGAATCACACGGCTGGACTCCTGATTCTAGGTCTGGGTGGGGATCTTGAGTCCCAGAAATCCCTCCCACTGGTGTGGTGGCTGTGGAGTCCACAGCAGCTACTGTTTGGGTGGCCCCTTCGTCTTCACCATCAATGAATTCCTGTAGGGATCCTGAGAACCCTGGAGTGTGATGACCAAACCTTTTCCAGTAGGCTTGCCAAGTTCTCTAAACAGGTAGCTCATATCAGCAATCAGGAATGGACGCAGTGTTTGTTAACTTAAAATATTCAGGGTGGTATCAAAGATTGGGTGTAGGTACTTTTGGTGGGATGAGAGAATGTAAACCAGTGTTTTAACATCTGAGGTTTCTGATTAAATACTCCTCGGGTTCACTGATGAATAGAGTGTATATTACAAAACACAAAACCTCCTTTTTATCTGGCTATTGAAGTTCTTTAGAAAGACTGGTGTGCCCTTTAGCATACATGGCTGATCTCAAGTTCATTTCTTTGTCTCGTTTATTTCCAGGGCACTCGGGGCTTAGATGGAGAACCCGGACCACAAGGTCTCCCTGGTGCACCTGTGAGTAGTTTTCCTTTCATGGGATCCACTGATAGATTTTTTCGCAATGATCAATGATAGATTTTTTTGCTATGTGTGTGTGTGTGTGTGTGTGTGTGCAAGTGTCTTTACATGTGAATAAGGTGGAAAAATGGGCAATAGTTTCTATATTTATTTAAAATTTTAAAATTAAGACAAGCATCTCTTTTTTGTACAGAGAAACGTTCTTCTGACTTGTTATGGGTTTTGTTTTTCTCATAAGTACAGTCAACTTGTTAAGTTTTTAGGCTTTTGCTGCGTTTTCCTTTTGCTTTGGTTGCTAGGACGCACAGAGTCACAGAAACTCTCTCGCTTGAAGTTCTTGGGTAGTTCTGTCATTTTTCTCTCCTGTGATTTCTGATCTCATTATCTGATCTTCTGACGGCCGTGTGCACATGTGTCCTTATTGTGGACGGCCTCACACCTGTTTTGGAAGTAAATAAACCAAAGAGCTGTTCATTAATATCTCTCACACCACATTGAAAAGAAGAAAAGGTATAGTAAAGTAGAATTTCCAACTATCGAGGTCCAGTGGGAAGGACAGAATGTAACTGAAGGATGACATTTTAAGATCCACCTCCAGAACGTGTGGTGGAGGTAGTGCACCAAGCGGGCCTGAGAGGAAGGAGGGCCTGCAAAGCCGTGCTGGGGGGGAGGCGGGGCACAGGCGGGAAGAGGCCCTGTCGGGGTGATGGGGGTGTGCGCTGCCGTAGGCCCGGCACGGCCTGGGTGCAGAGCTCCTTTTGAGAAGATGAACTTGAATAGATAAGGTCGAAGCACATGATGGAGAGTGTGTGATGCCAATCTGGGCGATGCGAAGTGATCCAGTAGGAACAGGAAGCCATTTGAGGTCTCAGAGCAGTTAAGCAATTCAACAAAAGCTATATTTTAGGAAGACACCTCTTCTCGTCTATTACCGCCTGTACCGTATATCAACATTAGTTGGGTAATTGTGACAGAAATCATTATTATTGACTGGGGGAGCAAGTAATATGGAGAAAAGGTTGGCAACTCGTCCAAACCTCGACCCACCACGATAGTCAATGAGGCTAGAGGATGTGTAGATATAGTTACGGATGTCAAGGTTACCTGCAGTGCGGACCTTAATTTTATTATACTTATTCATCCAAAGAGCACAGAGCATTATGCCTTGACAATGAAATCAATAGACATGTACGTCTCAATTATCTTTATGGTTATATCAATTTTGAGGACCATATAATTTTTATAAAAAGATTTCTTGAGGCATCCATGATAGAGCAAAGCCATTGGGATGAAAGGGCAATAGTAAGGCAGCGTAGATGGTGTTTTATAATTTCGAAAGTCTATCAAAAAGTTACTTTGGTTTACTTAAACGCAATTTTATTTTCATACAGGGTGATCAAGGGCGGCGAGGACCTCTAGGAGAAACAGGTCCCAAGGGAGACAGAGTGAGTTTGAATTCGCGTTCATCACCGCGAGCATGCAGGTTGTGCTGGTCTCTTTGATGTGACCTAAGTACACGTGGTAATTGACTGGTCTTGTCTGTCTTCTCCCTTCTACCCTGCAGGGGGCTCAAGGTTCTCGAGGAATTCCTGGTCTCCCTGGGTCCAAGGGCGACACGGTACGTGAGCTGTAGTCATCAAGCCCATTTTTCAAAGTGCTTATTTTAATAAAACTTTAGAAAGTGTTGAAGGGAAGAAGAATGTGTTTCTAAGAGACAGTGTGTTTCTTTGTGCGTCTTTAGGGCTTGCCAGGTGTGGACGGCCGGGATGGGATACCTGGAATGCCGGGAACAAAGGTAGCTGTGTGATTTAGTCTAAAGGTGGTGGAGTCGTCCCTGCCCGGGGCCAGCCAAGCACAGGGTTTCCATTACTACGTCATTGGGACTTTTATGGAGCTGGTTTTGGCTTTTTTCCTCCTTCTAATTTTTTTTTTTTTTTTCCTCCTAATTTTTTAATCAAGTGTCAGTTCAAGATACTTATTAGAAGTCAGAAAGAGAAAGACAAATACCATATGATATCAGTTACAAGTGGAATCTGAAACATGGCACAAATGAACCTATCTACAAAACACAAACAGACTCACAGACGTAGAGAACAGACTTGTGGTTGCCAAGGGGAGGAGTTTGGGGAGGGACAGACTGGGAGGTTGGGATTAGCAAATGCAAACTATTATATATAGGATGGATAAACAACAAGGTCCTACTGTACAGCACAAGGAACTATATCCAGTGTCCTGAGATAAACCATAATGGAAAAGAATAATGAAAAGAATGTATCTGTGTGTATAACTGAGTCACTTCGCTGTACAGCAGAAATTAACACAACATTCTAAATCAACCACACTTCAAAAAAAAAAAATTATTAGAATAGAATGTTTGTTTGCTTGGTTTCAGAAAGTCAGTAAAATTGCCCCATTGATGAAAGTAGGCAGAAGGAAATTATGTATTTTGATTGCATTTCTGTCCTAAGTCCTATCCCATCTCCCCGCCCTGAACTGGGTCATGCTATAAAAGTGCGAGTAAGGTCAGCTGTGCGGATACTCCTTTTACTTAGAAGGTCTTGGTCTTTCCTTTTCTTTAAAGAAGGACGGCAGTTCATACAGATTCAACAAAAATTTTTTTCAGGGTGAACTAGGGAAACCTGGACCTCCTGGGGAAGCAGGGTTGCAGGGGTTACCTGTAAGTATTTGAGTATTTAAATGTTGATTGGTTTATATACATATTTGGAAGATATGCACTTGGGGGAGAAACATGTTTTGTATGTAATTTGATAAGTTCTGGAGAAGAAATGATGCTTTCATTTTATATTTTTACAGTTTTACATTGACATTTCTGTACTTTTTCTCTGAATAACTAGTTATTTCTCTGGTAACCACCCTGAGCTTTAACTTTATATTTTGCATCCCTCCTCTCTCTAGAGTTCACTAAACCTTCCTTATGTCATTTCACTAACCCTGAGCTGTGGTCCAGGCTTTATACTTCCTCCTACTTTTAACCAGTTCTGAAGCTCTTGTACCAGGGTTGAGCCATAAGAGGTTGAGAGGATGTTCAGGGAACGATGTGAGATAATAAGATTTCATTGTTTGATCGTGTGCTATTTTGAATTATTCAAATTGGTGTTTTCCTGCATTAATGTGGCTGGAAGTTCACGTGGGTTATACCACGTGTATTCTTGGCCCTTTGGAGGCAAGTATTTCAAGTTAAAAGGGATACTTGGCAATGATGAGGGCTGCCCTCGGTTTATTATGATATCTGACACCTTAAAATAATCAGAGAAATCCGGCCTCCCAGTGGCACCAAATCTCAGACCCAGCATTCTCCTGCCATTCTCTTTTTCTACTTAAGGCTTAGAGTTTTTGATAGGTCCTTGCTTTGTATTCCACACATGAAATCATGCCAGGAAGAGCTCCTGTTGATCTGAAAATAGGATTCTAATTTGGAAGTTCATCCTTGAGAAGTAACTTTAGTTTAGAGCTAGAATTTGCTCTAAGGGTATTCAGACATAACAAGCCAGTTACAGTAAAGTTGCCTTCTCCACTGTGGGTAGGTCTATAACTGTTCAAACTGGGGAACTAGGAAGAATCTCCCTCTAAAGCTTTGAGGTTGTCACGACGCCCCCAGCCCCTCGGCAGTACGCAGTGGGCTTGGCATCTCACGGATTCTCAGAGGAGGTGATTAAACCTAAGTTCTCTGTGCATGCTTTCAGGGTATACCTGGAATTCCTGGCGCAAAGGGTGTTGCCGGTGAAAAGGTAAAAGATGCAAACTTTGTAATTAATATTTTTATCTATTTCTTTATTCTTTTACTAATATATTTTATTTATCATTTTATATATTTCCAACCTGCCTTTTATTTTATGTTTGACCTTAAGGAGAAATCAAAAAGGCCTTAAGGCTTCAGAAGCTAATCTCTTTCCCAGTTGCAGAAATAGTACTTTGACAAAGCGTTGCTGATCAGACTACCTTCTTGAAAGAGTCATCCTCTGCCAGTGTAAAACAGAGACAGTTTGATTGCTCTTTACGATTTACTATGAGGACGATATTAAGCCATAGAAAATGTCCGTGCGTATTATTAAGATGACTTATCTTAAGCTAAAAGATATTAAGCATTTTGTTCACATAATGATCAGTTCTAAGTGCTATATCCTAGCACTTAAGAACAATAGTTGAAAGAAAAAGTTAAAGGGATAAAATATAGCGTTACTTTAAATAAAACAGATAAACTGTGAATAACGTAGAAATTGATTACTGTTAGATTACACAGCTCCAGGCCTCCGATCGTAGTGGCTCATGGAGTCTTGCGCAGAGATGTGCCCTAGTAAGCAGACCATGAGCCACTGATGGTGGGGTGGGGTCCCAGACACCTGCTTTCCCTGGAGCTTCCGGGCGCACCCCTTATTTCCTCATGTTGGCATGACCTTTTACAATTTTAATGGTGTCCGTGTCAGGTATCAATAAAAAGGCTCCAAGAACTGTATTAGAGGTGGAAACGATGAAGAAAGACATATACAATTCACATTGTAAAGAAAGAAAAATCCTCTCTTATTCTTGTCTGTCTAAAGACCTTCATTTCTGGACATCTGACCTTCGCTTTTAAACATTTTTGACATCTATATTATGCCTCTGGAAGTGACAAAACAGTCTCCTAACCTAAATCTGAAGAACGTGGATGTACCCACCAAGAAAGAGAGTTTACCTCTCAATGTAAAATCCGGAAAGTGACGCTATTTAAGTGTAAGAAATACCCAGCCTGGGTAAGACAGGTTGATCATTATGCTTATTTACTGCCTGAATTACTCTAAATATTGTATTTTACCTTCAGGGTAACACAGGTGCTCCAGGGAAGCCCGGTCAACTGGGGAATTCAGGCAAACCGGTAAGTTGCCATAGGTTACCTTTTCATACCTTGTAACCTGTTGTAATCACTAAGCAAAGGATTAGGGAGTTTAACTTTTTCTTCACCTGCCTTCCTTATAACAGGGCCGCCAGGGGCCACCAGGAGAGGTGGGACCCCGAGGACCTCGGGGCCTCCCTGTGAGTATTCCTTTTCTGTGGACCCCTCCCAAAGTGCCTTCCCCAGGCTTTGCTGGGTCTTCCTTCCCGCCTCTCCCTCCCTCCTTCCCTCCCTCCCTCCCCCCCTTCCTTCCTTCCTTTATTCATTCATCCATTAACTCATCCAGGAATGCCTTCTGACGTTTTAACATGTGATAATCCAGGTAAACAATGGAACAGGAATGCTACTTAGATATACAATATGCTTTTTGTCCCCTAGAAAGTAGAAACAAAAATGAAGTATTTAAAAAAAAAAACATGCTGACCCTTTCTGCTCTCATCCCATGATGTAGGAAATATTTTAGTGTGATTAAAAAAAACAACCTTATTGAGGTATAATTCACATACTATATAATTCACCCATTTAAAATATACAATCCACTGAGTTTTAGTGCATTTGCAGAATTGTGCAATTGTCACCACAGTCCACTTTAAAACATTTTCATCACCTCGAAAAGAAACTCTAGATCCACTTGCAATTCAACATTTCCCCGCCCCCACCCAGTCCTCTCAAACCTAGGAAACCACTCATCCACTTTCTATAGATTTGCCCATTCTGGAAATTTCATATAAATGGAATCATGCAGTATGTGGGGTTTTTAATGATTGGCTTCTCTCACTTAGCATAATGTTTCAAGGTTCTTCTATGCTGTACCATGTATCAGTACTTCATTCCTTTTTATCGCCAAATAGTATTCAATTGTATGGATGTACCACGTTTTATTCATCCATTCATGCATCGATGGGCGTGGGGGCTGTTTCCACTTTTTGGCCATTATGATTAATGCTGCTGTGGACGTTTTTCTACAAGTTTTTGTGTTGACTTGTTTCATTTCACTTGAGTACATACCTACGAGGGGATCGTGTGATAACTCTATTTTAATCTTTTGAGAACCTGCCAGACTTCTTTTAGTGTGAATTTATAAATGTGTCTATTTTGCAGCAAATATAGCTATGTATATTTTCTCACTAGATACACTTTAACCCTTAGAGAGAAACTGATTTGGAAATGAAACATGATGCACTCAAACTTAACTTTAAAAAAATTCTCCCTGGTCTTGATTTTAAGTTCTTATCTTCAAAGCCTGCCGGGTAACACAAAGAACTCCAAGTGAGAACACAGAAACGTTCCCAAATATCATTGTTACTTTTTAAAGAGCGTCTCTTGAGTATGTCGAGTGAGGATTTTCACGCTTCGGAAAAGTGAAATATCCCAGGTGTCTCGCGATATGAGAGTGGAGTGTGGAGTTTTCCCACCTCTCACCGCTGTCCGTCAGCTGACCTGTACCAGGCGGTGTCCAATACTTTCCCTCGACTGACTGTCAGAGCAGTGAGGTCATAGCTGGATCCTATTTCTGAAGCAACAGAAAGACTGATCGGTGTGGAGGAAGGGCGCTGGAGCTTTGAGAAAATTGCCTATTTCATCTCGTACTCACGTTATAGAGCAGAAAGCAGTACAGTTGTAGGTCCCCCTGCTGATGGCAGGACCAGGCACAGAGCACAAGCCGTACGGGTGCAGTGGGCTCGGCCCATCCCCAGCTCAGGACGCGAGGCCGGCCTTCGGAAGCGATGGCGTGCGGTGGAGGCGGTGTTGACTTCGCTCAGGGGAGGGCGGCGGATCCGAGGAAGTTATGGCTGCGCAGGGTTTAGGGCCTGATTCCGGTTTTGCTTGTTAGTTTCTGTAAGCGTCCGCGTTCTTCCCACTGTTGCCGTCACCGAGGCTCAAAGCCTTGGTGTCTCTTCTCTATCACGTTCCTGCCCCAGGTGGACCTGCTCATCCTACCACGTCCTCTCTAAAGCCTCCTGTCTGACTCTTCTTTCTAAGCCCACGTCCACCCCCTGGCTCAGGTGGTTCACTGCTGCTTGATGGTTGCAGTCATTTCCTGATTTGCCTCCCTGCTCCCATCTTTCCTTCTGCTGCGGCTCGCAGCAGGGTGCTCTTGGTACTCTGGCTGGGATAGCTCTCCGTTCTCCAGGACTCTTGCACACCGCAGGGTGTCCTGCATCCAGAACTCCAGCAGTGTTCCCGCAGTCCTGGTGACAAACGTAAATGCCTGGGGAACGGTAGGGCTCCAAGTCTGCACGTGCCTCCATACTGGTCTTTGCAAAGCACAGCATCCAGCATCATTTCTCGTCTTCATTTAAAAATCTTCAGTGGATTTCCACTGACAATAAAGGAAAGCCTGAAATCCTAAACTGTCTGTTTATCCCCTAGTTTTACTTCCCATTTCTGCCTTGCTAAGAGCCTGTGTTCCAGCCAAGCTAGACTTCATGCTAATTCCCAAACACTCTCTGCACTTCTCAGACTGCCTGTTTTCTTTGTGATGCCCTGCAGCTGAGATGGCTTTTTCCTCTATTTCTCTGACTGGACATCCCATGTGCCCTCCTAGATACAATTGAAGTGTTAATTCTGCCATGGAACCATCTCTGATGACGCCCTACCCCCCAGATAGAAGTGATGTCTCCTTATTCTGAACCTGTAACCCTTGGTCCCTTTTTGCCCTGTGGTGTGGAAACTGCAGGAAGTCAGGAACATGTCTGATCCACATTTGTGTTCCCTACATCTCTTTCCTCGGGGCCTGCCGTAAGGTCATGCTCAATAAATATTCCTTGAAATGCATTGGATGGGAGGTACAGTAAATCTTGCTATGCTGCCTCTGTTCATAATTGACTTTTCACCTACTATAAATTTTTCAGAAGAGTATCATGTGTGGTTATAAATATTATAGTTCTGGATCAGAGTTTTTACACCAAATGTACTTACTGAAAGATACATTTGTTCTTTCATTTTCCATCATTAAATTCATTTTCTTGGTACATTCACACATTGTCACCTATTCCCCACAAGTTTGATCAGTTCTTCCTGCAAATCTTAAATTGAGAAGCTGAGTAGAAGGAATGAAACCTATTTCTAATGTGTCCTGTGGAAGAATCAAGGTTAACCGTAGTCTGTCTTTGAAATTAAATTCTCCCCTTTCCTCACCGTTGTTCCGTCAACTTTCGCCAACGCCACGGCAAAAAATATTGGAGTTTTGGCATCTCTAGGGATTACGTATGAGCACGTATCTTTACCACTTGGCTTGTGCTTCCGGCTTTCTCTGTCACATTCCCCTGTGTTTACACCTGCGTCTGGGTGACTCCTGGTTTAGAGCCAGCAGGTGGCTGGGGCCTCTGATTTGGTCCTACCGTGTAGTCGCTCCGGTCCGGCTTCCTCTTCCAGGCTTCCCAGAACTTGCCAGGGCTTTTGTTGAGTGGGTTGTGTTTGCTCTGCTCTCGTGAGTTCGACTGGGATGAGTGCCACACCGATCTACCCCCAGTTTTCTGAAGACTATACACTCGTGGGATGTGGAAGCCTGTCTCCTCTCTCTTGAAGCCTTCTAACCTGACCCCATCACCAGCAGCTTCAGCACAGAGGTCCCACATGCTGTGCAGTTGAGTGACCTAAGCTACCTTCCTACCCCATCAGACTCTGGAATATTCTCCCAGTCAACACTTCGTGAAGCAGCTGTGATGGTTATAGTGTAAACAGATTGTCATCTGCTTCTGTGTGAGGGGATATTTAAACCTACACTGGAGAGAAATACAAAGTACACAATGTTGTAAAATTGAATGAATCTTAAAAAATATTTCTGTGGCAAGCCTAAAAATCACCCCTGTAGTAGGACTAATATGCTCTGCCAATGTTAATATGAAAATGGGTTTGTAAAAGCAACTATCTTTAGCAATCATAACTCATCTTCTGGGTTGAACATCCTTTTTGCCAGAAAGAGGAATTTAGTGTATACTACAGACTGAGTAGAGTGATTTATAATTTCCCAGTTCTGAAACTGGCAAGGTACTAAGGATAATGTTTGTTCTTCAGCTAGTTAGCACTTGGGGTTATCAGGCAAATACAACCACCACCACAATCTAGAGCACAGTGGAGTAAAGTCCATTTTTTTGGTAAAATAATTATGACAACCCAAGTATGATAAAATGCATTTTTCAGTGGTATTTTAGAAGTCTAACAGTTCCATTTTGAAAGGGAGACTTCCATATTGAAGTATTTGGATTTATTAAAATGAGTTTTACAAAATAGCTGCTAGGATTTCTTTATAAAAAAGGCGCCTTCTTAGTGATCTGACAGAAACTCGAGAAATGAGGACTAAAGACTTGTTTTTTCCAAGCATAACTCATGCTTTTAAAGAAATTTGGAAGATTTGAAGTGAAAAGAACATTTAATGGAACATTTGATTGAAAACCATCATTTTGACTGATGTCTTTATTCCTTGGATAAACACAATAACTAGCACGTCTGCAGTGCTTACTGTGAGCTGGACGTTGTTCTAAGTACTTCATGTATCTATTCAATCCTCCCCAAAGCCCATTTTACAGATGAGGAGACGAGGCACACAGGGGTTGGGTTGCCTGCCTGGAGTCAGCTGGTGCCTGGCGGAGCCAAACTTCAGACCTGGCCTTGGGGCTTAGTGTCCAGGTCCCCATCTCCACCCTCTAATGCCTCCAACGTCAAGGTTCTGCTGCATGGTTTTTTTTTTTTTTTTTTTTTTTTTTCTTTGCGGTACGCGGGCCTCTCATTGTTGTGGCCTCTCCCGTTGCGGAGCACAGGCTCGGGACGCGCAGTTTCAGTGGCCATGGCTCACGGGCCCAGCCGCTCCGCGGCATGTGGGATCTTCCCAGACCGGGGCACGAACCCACGTCCCCTGCATCGGCAGGCGGACTCTCAACCACTGCGCCACCAGGGAAGCCCCGCTGCATGTTTTTATTTGAAGTTAACCTGGCAAATTCTAACGGCACAAAACACATTTAGCAAATTTTAGTATTTATGGAGCTTTCGCAGTGAGCATTTAACAAGAATCTAAGTCAAGCTGGTGAAGACAAACGAACAGAACACAAGCCCCAGTAATTTCCTGGGTCTTACCCCAGAACTACAGAATCAGGACCTGGGGGAGAGGGGTGGAATGCGGAGGGGAGAGGGGAGGTGGGGTGGTGAAGACACCACTGAAATATATTTCTCAAACCTCCTCAGGGGATTCTGATGCACAGCCAGGGTTCGGAATCATTGGTAGAGGGTCTGCATCTTTTGTTTTCTTTAAGCCTTGATTGGCTTCTTAGATAGAGACGAATTGGAAGATGTGTCTTAACACGTTGGAGATAAATATGGTGGCACAGAGCACCCAAGAGGAAAATAGAGCATTTTCTTATGGTCTTCGCATTTTCAGTGGTAGGATGTTGCCTTTTTCTCTGGTTCCTTCCAATTCTCTTGTTAAAACCCATAACTTCTGTCAAGAGGTTTGTAAATATCAGCCACGGGACAGAAGAGCCATTTCCCCACCAGCCTCCCTGGCCCACATCCGAGAATGTGGTTTCACCGTAGCTGTTGAAACAGAAGAGATTTATCATTTTTCTAGCACTCTTGTTGTTACCAGGTTAGGGTGAATTGCTCCCTGCAGAATGTATTTAGTTTAACCTGTGTTTTTTTTTAGAGATTACTATTTATATCTCAATTTCTCATGTTCATCTTAGCTACAGGTGAAATTAAAGAACTCAGAGGAAGAATATGCTTGTTTTTAGAACACATAGAAATCATAAGAATGGCCATGAGAAAATCTCGCCCTTTCTTTTTTTTTTTGGTAACTGTTTGGTCCTTGTGAAAACAAACATTACCTTTTCGCACAGTGGGATGATTTCTATAGAAATACCTAAGTTCAGAATAGCCGAGGATTTATAAGCTAGACGTGAAATGAAAATGAGGACCCACACGCTGTCTATTTGTGCAGGGACAGAAAAGTGAATGCCCGTAATTTCACCCATCCCTCCCCTGGTCCTACATGTGTTGCCCTGTCATGGCTATAGGTCAGCAGAGCAGGCTGCGTACACTGGGTTCTGAGCCGTTCGTAGGTATTACCAAGGGCTGCCGGGGCTTGGAAAAGACTTCTGAACTGAATAATGAGAGCTCATGAAAGACAGAGAAAACAAGATTCCTTTTGGTTTGTGGAAGAGGAAAAGAGTATATTAATCATCTTTGTTTTGGATAAGATGGCATAATGGTTCATTTATTTAGACATGAATACTTGAGGTTGTGTCAAGAACTTTGCTTTCCCTTTCTGACACGATTAATTATGTTTCCCACCAATGACTGTTAATCGTTCTGTGAATTAAAGTCATTTTAGCTCAATGACATTTAGGATCTCAATCAGGATGCAGTTCAGAAATAATTTGAAAATGCCAGCAGAGCAGATGTACTGAAGAAAATCTATCTTGAACTTGGAAGTACTGGGTCGTATTAATGGAGTGAAACCCCATCTTTATGTGTAGAGACACATAGACGAATCTCTCGTAAGGGCTGGTTTTCACCTGATTTATCAACATATCCTTCTAACATCCGTCCACATGGGGCACTGCTTCTGTCTTCCAAGCTGCTCACAAGCGTTACGTACCAATGTATTATTCAAACTCATGCATTAGACAGAGCATTTATATAAAAGTTTTTGAAAAGCATTTACGAGTATTTTGTTTAAATCACCTGTAAGTCATGTGAAATTATAGCTAGAGACTTGTAATTTGGTATACAATTCTCAGTCCTCTAGAGCAACTGAAAATGCAGAAGGTTTATAGACCTTGACATTTTGTTCTTTTTATAGATGAATGAATAACATATGGGTCAGATCAGGATAATCTTATCAGAAGCACTTATAAATATTAAACATTAATATGAAGTTGTCATGTCATTTGAAAGAAAAACAAACTCAAAAGACTGCCTTCATTTTGTGTACACCATCCAGGAAATGTGATTATTTATCCAGCAACCTCAGTGTTCAGCTTAGTGGAACTTGAGTTAGAAATGAAACAAGCTTTTGTCAGACTGCATTAAAGTGTATGAAGTTCTCAGAGAAAGAAACTGAAGAGTTCGTGGTGTTTCCTTTTCTCAAAGGGCTTCCAGTTTCAAATAAATTGATATTGGCTCACAAAATGAAACGAGAGTGTTGCTTTTGGTGTATCTACATTATGAATTGTACTTTCTAAAGTCTATTTAATCTTTTAAGACATGTTTAGAATGAGTAGAACAAAGACTTTTTCAGAAACTTTATACATTTCTACTATTTATGTCTTTTTGAAGTTACAGTAGTAATTTGAAGGCGAACATCTCTGTCCTGTGTCTTTTTCACTCTTTCGAGGTTCAAGATCACTTGCCAGATGCTGCTTTAAAATGTACTGTAGACCTGAAATTTACTCTGTGTTTTACACATTTATGTGGAATTCAAAATTTTACTATACCTATACCTCAAGAACATGTAGTCTAAATGAGAGGATAAAGCATGTACGCAAGTCACCATAATCTAATTTGGATGGTGAAGTAGATGCTGAAAATTCCTAATTGCCATTTCTTGTAGATGTATCAGGTATCATGTCCATCGAACAGTCTGTATTCACAACGAACAGCGTTAGGACTGTTAGAACTCGGGATGAACACTGACGAGGCTGCAGGCATTTAATATAAAGGTCTCTGCCTTCAGTTGAAGATGGGGAGAATACTTTGGTGACCTTTATATTTAAACAAAAACCTAGGTAGCATGTTACTTCATTGAAATAGTGATTAAACATTTACATTTCGGCAGACTGTCTGGTTGACCATCATGTTTGTGTGTTTCTAGGGCAGTAGAGGTGAAGAAGGACCAGTAGGACCCCCAGGACTACCAGGTAAACTGGTAAGTAATAGTTCTGGTCCCGCAGTTTATTTGCTTCATACAAAACACAATACGTTTTTTAAAAGCAGCAAGGAGAGAAAAATAATTTACAAAGGGTAATTGCATCATCCTTACTTGATTTCTATTCCTATGTGAATGTGTGAAAATGTAAATGAGGAATTTCAAATTAAATCTAGGAGACCCTTAAAGGGTATTTTAATCAGTGTGGCTTGTAGCATTTATTTGAAAACTGGGAGAGATACAAAGTGCTACATTTGGCTCCTGGTTGTTCTTGGACTTGGAGAGCAAGTGCATGAATGCCGCCCTTTTACTTCTCCAGCCGTGCTTGTTTACACAGCCAGCGAGGCGGGGACTCAGCTCAAAGAGCCCACTGTTGGGAAGGGGTGCTAGCCCTGGAACTGGGGACCTCAGAGGTGGGATGGAGTCCGGGGTGGAGGGGGACTGGCTCTCTTCTCCTGGGAGTTGGGAGAGTGACAAATTTGAGAAGCAGAGTTAAACCAACACAGCACATTTATTCTAGACAGGAGTCCACACACCCAAGGTTGTGTCTGGCTTATGTGCTTTCAGTGTTGCGGTAGCAGTGGTTCTGGGGACTCTGTGTTTGTCTTTCAGGGTTCTCTCGGCAGACCTGGCTTCCCCGGCTTGCCTGGCCCCCCTGGACTTCCTGGAATGAAAGGTGACAGGGTAAGATACCTAGCTGTCCAGAAAGTTCCTTATTTGGAAGGATGATTTCTACTATGTTGAGAAACCAAGGTCGCTTTTGGCCCAATGGAGCATTTTTCTAGAAATGACCATAGAGAACTATCAAGAAAGATATCTTAAATTACTGAGAGTTGAGATTAAGAAACAACCAAAAAAATCTATTAATATAGTAATTTATCAGAAGGGAAAAATAAAAGCTGAGTAAAGTAAACATTTCAGCTGTAATCACACATCCTATGTAGTTCTAAACTTCCAGTCCTACTAGTTACATTTTACATGGATGTGATCAGAGGACACTTCAGGTTGCCAGTGACTTTTTTGGACAGCTGTCAGTTTCTCCAGGTCTGACCTGACTCTTTCTAGGTGGTGAGGTGATGAGGATTATTCATACTTGTTCCTATTCATCAGCCCAGTAAGGGGAGTTGGTTCGTTTTGAAATTATATAGTTAAAAACCTCAAAACACTGAAAAAGTATATTTTTTTCATTACAGGGCGTAGTTGGTGAACCTGGTCCAAAGGGTGAACAGGTAGGTGCCATGTGTGAAATGCAGCGCTTAATGTGCATTAATGTGCCTTACCAGCAGGGGGCACTGGCTGACCTGCGGTGTGGGTAAAATGTGGAGGCTCAATGTACTTCACAGTGAGTGAAACGCAGGGTTTAATTTGGTCTGTAGCCTTATCTACCATTTTAATAAGCCGGAGCGAATGATGGCTCTGCCTTCAAGAATACACATTGTCCTTCCTTTGAAAAGAATGGCCCTGTCTCTCTTACGCAACAGATTGCTTTACTGCAGTCTGATGAGGCCTTCCATAGCCGCATCATAATGTTTTGTTTTTTCTTTACCAAGACCTTAGCAAATAAACAATGCATGTGAATTAGAGTTAGTCCTTGCCCTGGTGTTTTTTTGTTTGTTTGTTTGTTTTTTTCTCAACTCTAAGAACCCTTTTTAAATATTACCTAATTATAAAATTGGTGGATATAGTCATTAATCCTTACCTTTAGCAGAAACTCAGCTTCACCTTCTGGCTTTTCTCTGGGCTGTTTTCTGGGTTGGACAAGCCCCTGACAGCTAGATAGGAAAACCACTGAGATCATTTCATATTTCTGCATGATCTTGGGGGCACTGCAGGGACTTTTGAATACTTCTCAATGTTGACTGGTTAAAATTGAGCCAAGGAACTAAGAACTTAAAAAATGTGATTTTAACTTTTAGGGTGCCTCTGGTGAAGAGGGAGAACTGGGAGGAAGGGGTGAACTGGTAAGACCCTTTTTTTTTCTGGTTATTGATGGAGACTCACTGATTTTGGACTGTATTAGAAACATACGTACTTTTTCTTTTCTCTGACCTTGCTATCCTTGCTGACTTCTTTAAAGGTAATATGTTTCTTACATAAGCTAAAAAACAATCCCCGAGAATCGCACCCAAGATCAAGTAAAGTGGAGGGGAAACACGGCAACATCGATAGACGTGGCCTTAAGTGTTGGGAGGACAAAGCGTTCCCTATGGAGGGCATGTTTTCTTGTGGTTTTCCATGTAGACATTCAAGGTGATTCTTAGGTGGCTGTAGACAAGTCTATGAATAGTGCCCATCACGGAAACAAAATTAAAGCTTTATTATAGTTTGTATTATAGATTATTGTAGTTAGAGAATTGAGGCTCCCAAGTTTGACCGTGGGTATTCTCCACGGCCTTTTGGAGTCTAAGACCCTCCAAAGAAGTGATTCCGGGTCCAGGGGAGCCTTCTGCTAGATCTCCAGGAAGGCAGGGAGCAGAGCAAGTCATCACCTCCACAGCACTGCTAGGTCTGCTGGCGCATCCTTTATGGTCATGACACAACGTAAGAGGACCTTGTGTGGAAACTTATGCTTGGTCCTTTGGGGGGGTGTGTGCGTGACAGAATTCTCAGAAGATAGTTTCAGAGAGCTTTCAGTACAGGAGAAAATGCTGATAGTGTTTTATTCAGAGTTTTAGGATTTCAGTTAACATCTGAATGAGGCAAATCTTCCTAACTATTAAGTAAATTAGTAAAAGGGGGATTTCAATTTTATTTTCTGTTGAAACTGTTCATTTTATAAGCTAAGAGGATGTTTTGGTTTTTAATTTATTTATTTTTAAATTTTTGTTATTTATTTTTGGCCACACTGTGCAGCTTGTGGGATCTTAGCTCCCCTACAAGGGATCGAACCCGTGCCCCCTGCATCGGAAGCGTGGAGTCTTAACCACTGGACCTCCAGGGAGGTCCTTAAGGGGATGTTTTAAGTCGTCCTGTTTTGTAGTGGACATGCATTGACGAGCTAAGATGAGCCGAATTCATACCTAGAACTAGTGGTGGGAGATAGTCAGGGTTTTTTTTTAAGCATAAGAGCATGCATATTTGGTTTGATAGAGTTTTGGGGTTGAGTTTAAAAATATTGTTAGAGTTTCAGAAATGAAGTCATCTGGTTTAAATGTCTATTATGTTTTATACCAGCATGATAGCTTAATGTCTTTTGACTTGCACATTTCAGTTCTCCACACCTAGCATTTTAAATCTGAATGCAGCCTTGGAGAGCTGTGATTCAACCCTATTATTTAACAGACAAGTTAGCCAAAGGCTGGGAGGGGACCAGAATCCAAATTGTGAATCTAATTTTTTTCTGTGGTGTCATGGTTCTGTTCATGGTTTTCTATTGAGTTTGGCAGCATGATAAGCTTTTTAGAGTTTTTAGTAAACATTGTTCTAATATAATTTTGTTTTATTGATTTAGGGAGATATAGGATTACCTGGCCCAAAGGGATCTGTAAGTATAATGGACAGTAACGGTATAAAAAATAAAAATATGAATAAAGCTATAGAAAATGCAATGCTCTGCTTTATGAAAACATTCTAGAAAATTCAATTCTAAAAGGATTTACCTTTAAGGAAATTAACACCTACATTTATTCTCTGAGTAGTGGATTAGTCCAAAGAAAAAACCTCACAACAGTGTAAATGGATCTGCCTTTTGACCTAATCAGTCTAAAGGAAGTTTTTTTTTTTCATATTAAAGTGGCTCACTGAATATACGTCGTAATTTCTTCCACAAATGGTTTACTTTATAAGAACCGACCTGTGCTTTGCAGTGACAAGAACATAAGTGAATTTCATTGTCAGTCATAGCATTGCAAATATTTCAGCAATTTTCCTAATCTTCTGTGTGTTCTCGTCGGGGAAGTAAGATATAGGCACGATACCTAAGAAAATACAGATAATTATTAGAGCGAGAAAATAACCATCTCATTCAATTTATCATTTTACAGAAACGAAACTGATGTCCTTAGAGATTAGATGCATTCAGAATTATAGAAACAATTAATAGCAAATCTAGAATGGCTTGCTAATTTGAAAGGAACACACGTCTAATAAAATAAGAAATTTAAGATAATACAAACAGAAAGGAGGAAGCTCAGACTTCAATCTCAAGTGCATCTATCACCAGTTTCCATGAATCTCCAAGTCTTCTTGTTTCTGGAATCCCCGCCCCTGACTTCTCTCTGTCCTGGTCCAATGTGTTATCCTCGTGACAGCCAATGTCATCTAGATGAGAAGATAAAGCCTACTATCTATTCCTCCTCTGCTTAAAACCCTTGAAGAACATTTTGTAGAATAATTCAGACTCTTAGCAAATGTATGCAGAGCCTTCGATGAGCCTCACCAGCCTCATCTCCGACCTCTCTGGAACGTCATCTGTCTGTGGTTCTTTTTGCTTGGCGCGTGCTGTTCAATGCCTTGTGCACTTCTTCTAGTCCTGGACACTTTCTCTTTCCTTAGAATAGCACCTCCTACCTAAGCTTTTAGCCCCATCCTCCGCTCAGCTTTCTCCGGGAGGACCCACCCAGCCTTGGTTACAGTGCCCTGCCCTGGGCTCTTCACACAGCACTGAGATGGAAATTGTTACGTTATATTATCTTACCTGTTTACATACTGCCTCTAAACACCATGTGACAGTCTCAAGCTTCAAATAACATCTTTATGCCTAAGAATCTTTGACAGAAATCGTTTAGGATTGAGAACAATGTAAAGAGTAAACCTTGATAGAATTCGGTAATGGAAATCCTCCTTCACTGTCTAGAAATAATCAGTAATGTTCAAAGGTGAGAATTCAAGTTATAAAAGAAAAAAGTAGATGAACAATGCAGGTGTGAAAATGAGTTAATTTCATTTAAATTTGGATATAATACGAGGAATTAGCTCTTGATTCATCACCTCCCTTCCTACCCCTGTCTTTCCTGACATTACCCAAGTAATACAGATGAAATTGAAGTGCACCGTCCCAGAATCAGGGGACAGAGTTACTAACAGAAAAGCTTTTCCTTTTCTGAGTGATTTCAGCAAGACAAAGCTGGTAAGTGGGTGAGGTCTGCACGCTGGTCTCTACATCAGCATATCCCTCCTCAAGTGAGGAATTCTTTCCCAAAGACCCAGGGCCCTTGTGACGTCCTGGTCATGTTGGCCCTTGATCTCTTCATCAAAAATGCCCTGCTCCTTGTTCTAGCAACATTTCAGATGTTGCCAGCAAGGTAATACACTCCGATTCGGCCTCCTTTGTCTTCCACCAGCTCTTAGCGCATTCTGAATTCATCTTGGCTTCTCCTCTGGGTTTTTTTAGAAGTTGCTATGGTCTTGCATACCAGTCACCCGACAGTTCCCCAACCTTCGTTCCATAACACGTGCTTAGCTTTCCCCCTTGACCCTGACTCTGGAAATCTTTTAAGCCATAATTTCTTCATAGAGGCAATTTGGACAGGTTGACTAAGATGAATATCAATTTTTGTGTGTATAAAGCACACTCCGTGAGCTTTCTTTAGATGTGTCTAGGGACAGCCTTGCTTCATCACCTTCATTTCTTCAGTTTAAAACATTTGAGCTTTTGAACAAGTCGGCTTTTCCTAGATAAATGTTGCATATGCTTTATGAACATTCAGATCTTGAGCAGTGGTGTTCCCTCAATGTCTCCTGTGCGTTTATCTTCTCGTTTTCACTCTGAAAACAGCAGTCCACTGCAACCACTTTGCCACACATTCCACCAGAGGTCGTTTAAGAAAAAGTGAATTAATTTAGTCTCTCTTTAAAGCAGTTTTTGTAGATGAGGACTTTAAAGATGCTTTTAGTGGTCTGCTTTCAGAAGAAAAATTTAATTGGTGTACGCTTTTGTGCCAAGGAAATAATTGGTTTATTTTTAACATCTTTAATCTTTAGATTTTTAACTTCCTCAATACTTAGATAAACTGTGGACTCACTCTTCTTGTTCTGGCATTTTAAATGCATTGATTTAGTTTTATGTTAGTATTTTATAATTCCTGGATACATCTGGCTTCTTCAAACTCTCCAAAGAATGTTATAAAGGCTAAATAACTTATGTTCTTGGAAATATCTTTATTTTATGCTCTCTATATCGGTGATATAGAAGGTGACGTGTCTTGTGAACTCAGTGGCCTTTCTGTGGCCAGAAAAAGTTAACACGTTTTATTAAAAATTAACGTGCTCTTAGAAGTGACTTAAAGTGTGAAGAATGTGGTTTTAAAATATATTCTTCCCATTAACATTTTGAAATAATAACTATACCCCAAAGAAAGATCTTTAAAACGTTTACTTGAGCTGGAATTCTAAG
This sequence comes from Stenella coeruleoalba, assembly GCF_951394435.1. Taxonomy (NCBI): domain Eukaryota; kingdom Metazoa; phylum Chordata; class Mammalia; order Artiodactyla; family Delphinidae; genus Stenella; species Stenella coeruleoalba. The sequence goes on along the minus strand of NC_137158.1, from coordinate 8,745,014 downwards.
AGATTGGAGAGCTGCTGTGTGGCATTACGTGTGTTTACCTTGAGGCTTTGTAAGCTCTGAGCAAACACGGCTTGGGAGGCAGAACGTAAGTAAACCCACAATTTCATGGCAGCGCTTGTAGTAACATGAAGCAGACGCATTCCTTGTGTCTAGCCTGGACTAACAGTGTGCCCTTGTGTTCCAGGCAGGTAGCCCCGGGGAGCCTGGCTTGAGGGGACCCGAAGGAAGCCGGGGGCTTCCTGGGGTGGAAGGACCACAAGGACCCCCTGGCCCGCGAGGCGTGCAGGGAGAACAGGGCGCCACCGGCCTGCCTGGGATCCAGGGCCCTCCCGTGAGTGCTGGGCAGCCCCTGGGGTTTCCCTTTGGAGACTCCATCCCACGGCAGGGAGCGCGGGGGTAGGGCCAGACCTCAGCTCCTCAGCAGCATGGGGCCAGCTCTTCTGGTTCCAGCCACCTGTTTCCTTGCCCAGCCTGTCGGTTTACCATTGAACAATGTCCTCTTTGTGGTTCTGTGTACAAACTGGCTTTTGTCTTTTCTGTCTCAGGGCAGAGCACCCACCGATCAGCACATTAAGCAGGTTTGCATGAGAGTCATTCGAGGTAAATACATCATCGCCGCTTGACTTTTTGTGTGCTTTAAAGGCGGGGGATTTTGAATACTAGTAATTTCACATCTGTTCTATACAATTTGTCGCCATGTGCAATAGCTTATAGCCTCAAGGAAAAATAGTACCTTTCTGGGCTCGCCAGGATTTTTTTTTTTTTGCCAGTGTGGTTAATTTACAAGAAAGCATGCACACACACACACACACACACACAGATACAGACACCTTTTTTCCCCCTTTGGAACACAAATTCTCAGGCTCTTTCCCCTCTTACTATCCTACCACTTGGTGTGTACCTGGCACTGACCTAGGCTCTCTCTATAGATTATATGAGAAGTAACTGGCAGACTTCTGCCCATAAGAAGCCTATGCCGATTTGTTTATTATTTGTTTATTATTTGATTCTGGTTGGAACCAATTCTCTCATGAAGAAACACTCATCTTTTGTGTGTTCAGGAGATAGTATAATTTGTCTAGTAGAATCATAGAGTTTTTCAGCATGAAATGGTCCCCTCTATATTTGAAACCCAATATCGCAGACATCTTATCTTGAAAGGATATTTCCAGTTTAAACATTAAGTGTTGAGAAAATTATGACTTTATGTTAACTCTCACTTAAATAAGGCCAACTTAGGATACCTGCATTTGAACAATTTAAAAATCTTGTTGAGAAATGTGTTTCCAATTCATTTTCTCCTTCACACCCTAAATTAAAAAAAAATTACACTAAAATATTTCCCCTATTTTAATGGGAGAATGTTTTGTTCTCCACGGTTTTAGTGGATGTTTCTTAATCTATTTAATGCTTCCTGAAAGAGCCTACACAGTTATGAGATTTTAAGACAGGCAGTGACCATTTCTAAGAAGCAGGCTTTCTTTAATGTCTGGTGTCTCTTCCAAGCGTGAAAAAACTTTTGAGAAGGAGAATGAATAGAAAGTCATGAATCCTCAGGGTATTTCATATTACTTAATATCTTCAAACTAAAACCGTGAGCCTAGGTCTCAAACGGCATCTCAGTACTAATTCTGGACAATGTCCTTGCATTTGAGAAGCTTCTGGGTGTCCACTTCTTCCTGTGTTGAGAAGCTCACTTTCTTTTCGTCCCGGGTTTTCAGGTAACCAGCCAGGTTCAGGTGACACACTCATCTCTTTGGACACCGCTCAGCCCTGAAGTTTAAGGTCTTTTATCCCCTTGTCTCAGAGCAGCAGGGTCCATCCAGGGAGGGCTGAACAAAGCAGCACCAGTGAAACCTCCTGGCAGAAAGCCCGTGGACAATGGCCCAGCTCTATTCAGGCCTCACCAGCAGTTTGGAAGCTCTGGTGACACATTTAGAAAAAAGGCGCTTGAAATAGTTCTTTTTTCGTTCGAATCGCTTTCATATTTCTGACTCACCGGGACTGTTCTGTTTATTATCTTTTAGAGCATTTTGCTGAGATGGCTGCAAGTCTCAAGCGTCCGGACTTCGGAGCCTCGGGCCTCCCCGGGCGGCCTGGCCCCCCTGGTCCCCCAGGCCCCCCTGGAGAGAACGGCTTCCCAGGCCAGATGGGACTTCGAGGCCTCCCGGGCATGAAGGGCCCCCCCGGGGCTCTTGGTTTGAGGGGAGCGAAAGGTAAGGCATTTTGTCCACGTGGAACCAGGAACACACACTGGCTTTTTTTCAGAAGGATTCACTTGTCCTAAAGTGCCAGGTGTCTAGGAGATAAGAAGACGGATTGTTCTCTTACTGTGGTGACGGTAAAGATTAGAAAACTATCGTTTGACATTTTCTTGGCCTTGGTGTGTGACGACAATAGACCCAATACTGGAATTAAGGTCCCTTGACTTGTGGTACCAATCTTTTACAGTTACACTGCTTTAATCATAGTTCAAGGTAAACTTTACAGGATCTGGTAAAGGATCTTTAAAGTTTTGTTTTTTGTTTTTTTTTTTTTTGAGACCTTAATATCATTGTAGAACTCTTCTAAGATGGCAACTGGCCCTTGAATGTTATCTGTTACTTCAAGTAACAAAATTTGTTAGCAGGACATCAGAAAAATCACAGCATGCATCAAAGCCGCCTCCCTCTTCTTTTGAAGAGTGACATTGGATATCAGTTTTGCTGGTTTTTTCTTTTCGGCTCTGAGGTACAACTTTATTCCTTATTTAACATGTGAGAGGGTGTGAGGGAGTTTGTTTCTTCTCCTTTTATTTAAAGCAAGTTAAGCCCTGGAAACCGGTATTTTGTAGGCCAGCAGGATTGTGAGTGTGTTAGGTATTCTGCAGGATTTGCAGAAGAACTGGCTGCCTCTGATGGTGTTTGCTAGATGAGGTGAGTATGTCAGCATGGGGGCTGGTGGGCCTGGGATAATCGACAGAAGGGACTAAAAGTGCAGAGTTTCTGCATCATGATGAGTGACTGACAGCTCTCTGGGGAACTTCAGAAAAGTGTGGCATCAAGAACAAGAGAGGGACTGTTGTTTTTAGGCAGTGGTGCTCCAATTAGGGATAAATATTATGGTGCTAACGGTCAGAGGTCAAACAAGATGCCTTTCGGGATCTGTAGATGAATGCCTGATGTGTTTGGTTCACGACACTCTCAGCTGGAACAGTGTTGTTAATTACGTTTTTTGTTTTTGTTTTTTTGGCATGTGCAGAGCTGCATGTTAAAAAAAAAAAAAAGAGCCCTAATTGGGGCCTCCTGTAAATCTGGCACGATTTTCATGTTTTTGGAGGCTGGACAAAATCATATGGAGAGAGCTCCGAGTTCACCTTAAAGAGAACTGGACCTCTTCTCTGAAAGAACCCCTTAGCCATTCATTCATCTTGGTCCTGCTTTGAGCTTGCATTCAGGAATCCATAGCGGAGGTGCTCTCCCTGTGGTCGGGCCCCGTTCGCTCCGTAAACCATTCTAGGGAACTCCGTGCTGTGGGCGGACTGCTGGCTGAGCTCGCCCTGTTGTGCCCCAGCCCACGGATGACTCCTCTGCCTTGGTGAGTTCACTGAAGTGAACTAAAGTACAACGGTTCCGAAAGAGTGGTCCCTGCAGCATCAACATCACCAGAGACCCCCTGAGTCAGCAACTCTGGAGAGGGGCCCGCAGTGGAAATGCACAAGTGTAGGGTGGTCCTTACCCTACAGGCAAGGTCCCGCCTTCCCAGGGAAGGACCACCTTGTAGGGCTAAGAGGATCACAGCCCTGTTTTCTCTGGCCAAAAGGAAGTCTCCATATTTGGGGCTGATCTTGACTTTGAGTTAGTAAGAGCCCGCTCCTGAAGTCCCATCTTATTTCCTAAGACAGGAAAATGTCTGTGTACTCGCTCCACCAGGGGAGCCTGCCGAGGGCTGCCTTCTCCAGCCTGGGCTCCACATGGGACTGACCCAAGGAGCTTTAAACACTGCTCACGTCTGGGTCCCGTGCCCAGAGATTTTGATTGACTTGGTCTAGGCCCCAGGCTTTGAAAATATTCCCCAGGTTATCTGAACAAGCCATCAGGGCTGAGACTCTCTGGAAACAAAGGTGACGTGATCTGGACACTTTCCGGGAAGCTGGGAATCGCAGTGTGGAATTGTGTCTGGGTTGCGCTGGGTTGACTCCAGCAGTGAACCTTATTTTGAAGGGAAGAAAAATATATTCCTATATTTGGAACCTGAGAAATGTCTCTGGCACTAAGTTCATTCATCAAACAGAGTTCGATGTTATAAGGGGCTTCCTTGTATTTTTTCTGCGGTGTTTATGACATAGCCTATAATCTAGAAGTGAGATAGTTCTTTTCTTTTTTCTAAAGAGCTTTCTCGCCCCGCCCTCCTCCATACCTTTCTTGGCATTGGGTTCCTTTAAAGCAGCATCTCCTCCGAGTTCTACTTCTTAAGATTTGGGGTGTGGGCAGAAAGGAATAATCAGATTTTCTATTTCAGTTGCTGCTGTCATATATTTGGAGATGTATGGTTTTAGGTCATTGGACTTGACCTTTCTTGTCCAACACATACATTAGCAGCCCTACTTAGTAGAAAACACATAGTGTTCTACTACCCAAAGGTAGTAAAACAAATATTCCTTGAGAATAAACACTCCACCATTTGAAACTTAACTGTTCCACCAATCAGAGAAGAGACGTGTTTCATTGTCACCTGTTGCTTTTTTGTTTTCATGCTTAACAAAGAAGAGATGGTGGAAGTCTTGGTTTGCCATAGAGTTGCTTTGAGGGTCTTTTTCCAGAGAAATTCCTATGTAGATAAGTTTTATTAAAACAAATAAGTTTTACTAAAGCTTTTAACAGTTCAGGCTATGTCTTAATCAAATCACTGTTTTCTTCCTAAAAAGTTACTTTGAAAAACACAGTGGAACATTTTTAACAGGAGCTAGTAGAAAAAAGCCTCAGACCGTACTGAAAGCTTCCATCATGTTTGTGTAGTTTTTGGTTTTCACCCACATGTTTTGCACACTTTTACACAAACGCATTAGAGCTGTGTGTTCATTTCATGTGACGCTTGAGCAGAAACACGAAAGGCACCTGACTGGCCCTGGGTCCACTTTACTTAGGATTAAGTCAGTCTTTCATGTCATAAATACTCTTTGTAAATGTTCATGGTTTGTTAATTTTAAGTCCCTTTGAGGAAGGCTGTGTGTATTTTTAGATCTTTTAGTGGGGGTCAAGCAGACGTGTCCCTGTGTTAACGCAGGCTGGGGAAAGTACACCGGGCATATCTGAGACTCACCTTTTCCAGTGTTAATCTGCTCACCTGGAGGTAGAGCATCAATTATAGCTTCCAAATAGATGAAATCGAGAGCAATTTTGGAGCAATGAGAATTTCTCTAGTTTCCCCACCTCTGTTTGTAAAGAGCTATTTTTTGATTCAAACTGCCTATTCCCTTCCTACCTTATCCAAAGCTTATTTTACAAGCTTTTTATATGTCTTTTCTGACAATAGGCTAACAAAGGTGGACTTGAGTTCCCTGAGCCAGGTTTCCTATGTCTTGAAGGAAGACGTGACCAGTGTTTGAAGAAGTAGATTAACCCTGGGGGTAGCAGAGCCGACACACGACGGCCGCTGCAGGTTGCAGTGTGGCTCTGTCCCGGGGCTTGTCGAAAATGTGTTTTCCGAGACAGGGGTCTTTTTTTTTAATTTGGAGAAAATGTTATTCCATATATCATACAGCGCTGTTTATTACTGTCACCGTGCTGTCTGTCTTCCCTTTATTCTGCAGTATCCGAATATGCTGGCAATGCCATCCGATGAATTTTTACTTTCAGATCTTGTATTTTTCAGTTCTAGAAATACCATTGTTTTCCTTAAGAGTTTTCATATCTCTCCGGAAATTTCACATCACTTCGCCCATTATTTCCGTCTTTTCCTATACGTTTGGTAACATATATTGATATATAAAATAGTCCTTTTAAAGAGACCGCGGTCTTACTCATTGCAAACAACATTTTGAAGTTGTTTCATGCTAGAAAGCGGCTTCATGCTAGAGCGCGCTTAACTGTCAGTATCGCTGTGAAAGTTGCATTTTAATTTATAATCTTCACCTCATGTCTTCAGAAAATGTGGCACATTCTCACTGCCAGCCTCAAAAATTACGAGGTGACACATTTAAATTGCTAAGTTAACAAGAGAGCTTAAGCTGTTAGTTTTAAAAATGTTAATTGTCATATCTTCCTAATACAGTAAGGCCATACTGACGATGAGTGTAAGAAACAACTAGTTTATGTATGAGTTCAAGCTGAGCTGTACATCCTTTCACAGTATTTATAAAATTTAAATTGATTTCAAAATGTAGTTCATTCACCATAAAAATGTTCACACAAGGACATTCACAGCTAAAGTTAAAGTATGGTAACTTTTAAACATTCATGTCACAATTTGAGATTTTTGACTATTTGACAAATGCACAGATGGTTGTATAGATATTCTTCCTATTTTTGTTGTGCACTTGTGACTTTGTTTTTTAAATTGTAACAAACCTGTCGATATTCAATGAGGTTGGGCGAATATTTGGAAAAAGTGATTATGTATAGAATTTGTTGCAAAATGCTATTGCATCTTGTAACGATGTAGTAAATAATGATACACTACTGTACTAATGGGATAGTAGAACTGGTCTTGTACCAGAAGCAGCGTACGTCATTTAGGACCAGTTAACTAAGGTATTAGGTCATCTTGTTAATGAGGCCAAGTTTCTAAGTTTGGTCTCTGCAGGGCCAGGATAATTCATGTAACCTTTGTTCTGTGGCTGCCGAATCCCTGAATTCGATCAACTGTCTTGCAAACACACATGGTTGGTTGCAATCCAAAGTACATTCCCTATAAATAATGAGAAGTGAAATGGAGGCACTGATGACAACACACTTTAAATTTTGAAACTTCATTAATTTATTTTTGGTGATACTAAATTTACATTGTTCAAGAAATTAAAATGTCTAAAAAGATATTTAGTGAAGAGTGTCTCTCCCACCCCTGTCTCCCATCTGTCTGGTTTCCTTTATCCTTCTCATTAGGGAATCGCTATTATTAGTTTCCTACATACCCTTACCAGTGACGCTATAAAGGATCTATGAATATATTTATTTTCCCTACATCCTTTTAACAACAAATCATGCTGTCCTTTAGTAAGTGATCTGGGCCTTGCTTTTTTCACTTAACAATATCTTGGGGATCATTTCAAAGACCTTTCTGGTTCTTCTTCACCTGTGCATAGTATTCTGCTCTGTGGAAGTACCATAGTGTATTTAACCCTTTAATGGATACTTAGATCGTTTTCAATCTTCTGTTCAATTTTTTTTATGTTGGATTTGCATATTTCTGATTAAACTTATTCCTAGTTATTTAGTAAGTTAGTTGCTATTACAAAGGGGATCTGTTTTCATGTTGGATCTGCATATTTCTGATTAAACTTATTTTCCTAGTTATTTGATAATTTAGTTGCTATTACAAGTGGGATCTTTGTTCACTACATCTTATCACTGATTGTTGTTTGTATATATGAAAATGATTGATTCCCATGTATTTTGTACCTTGCTAGTTTACTGAATTCTTTTATTGCTTTTAGTAGATTTTGAGTTGATTTTCTAGGGTTTAAGATAAGCAGTCATATCATCTGAAACTAGGGATGGCTCAAACCAAATAATAAATAATAATGATAAAGTGGGCATCTTTGTAATGTTCTGACTATAATGGAGCTGCTCTGTGTTTCTCGTTAAGCATTATGCCAGCTTCAGTGCTGAGATAGATATACTTTGTCATGTTAAGGAAATAGCCTGAGTCTTATTTTATTGACTGTTGTATCAGGGATGCATGTTTAATTGTCAAATATCTTTCCAGCATCTACAGATATGATCATTTGATTTTTTTCCCCCTTAGATCTCAATGTAATTAACTTGATTTTTGCCTTGCTACCTACTTACTACGACCTACATTGGGGCAACTTCCTACTTTTTGGTTTCTGAATGTAGGCTTTGCTTTAAGTTTAAAAATATGGAAGTTTATTTTTATAGACATATAGAAAAATAACATTTCTCTAATGAAACGCAGGTGACATGGGGGAAAGAGGTGATCGTGGACCCCCAGGAAGAGGTCCCAAAGGTTTGCCCGGGACTTCAGGTCTCCCAGGTAAGAATAAGCAGGCTGAGGTGGGAACTTGGCGGGCAGCGGGTGGTCTGAACTGGAGCACATTTTAAAGAACTGCTCTTTGTTTGCCTCTGTTTATCATGTGATGTGCAGTGATGGCTGGCATGGCTCTTTCAGGACCAACTTTAATGAGGAGTTAAACAGTCTGTAAATCACGTCTGTATTCTTTGAGAGAAAATACATGTCAGGGCTTGAAATATTACTTTCTTTTTTTTTTTTACCTCTTTATTGGAGTATAATTGCTTTACCATGGTGTGTTAGTTTCTGCTTTATAACAAAGTGAATCAGTTATATATATACATATGTTCCCATATCTCTTCCCTCTTGCGTCTCCCTCCCTGAAATATTACTTTCTTGAATAAGTACTTTAAAAAATAGTGTCAAGGTCCAACCACAATGCACTCGTTATAAAATTCTGAATGAATGGGGTCCTGTCCACTTCTAGCCCAGTTGAGAGTTCCCTCTTCTTTTCCTTTAAACCAAAAAGTCAGAGCAGCAGGAAAACGAATCCACGTCTTCAGCTATTCGTGACGCATGGGGAGTAACTGACATCTTATTCTAAAAGCTTCTCCTTCAAACATCCAGACCCTCCAGAGGCCCACATCCCCAAATAAATAAACCTGAAACATTCCTACTCACGAAAGTCATTCCCAAGGATGCATCCCAGCTGGGTCGACCGAGGGGACAAAGTGGCCTCTGTGTGAGAGCCCGGGTCCTCTCACTGGCCGTCTGTTCTCTTTACACACTGGCTACTCTGTGGCCAGAGTCCAGGCTGCTGCACGTTGGGAATGACTGCCAGGTCCAACCACAGAAGCAGCCTCGCGGGCCGAAAGCCAGTTCAGTTGAAGAGCATGAATGGCCTGCAGTCTCCCAGCAAACGCTCTGATCACTGCTGGGCCAGGGCTCAGGAAGGGCCCCAAAGCTCTGGGGACACCAGTCGGGGGAGGGGGGCTTGTGCAGGGATGTGCCCCACACTCCCACAGTGGATTTGGAAAACTTGGTTGAGGGAAATCTAGCAAAAGAAATGATCGTTTTCTAATTCTGCCACAGGCTTACATAGCGGTTTGTGGCTATAATTGCAGCCTGAAGCATCATTGCTTTCTAATTATCCATTGCATTGCTTCTGGGTTTGGCTTTCTCATTTAAAAGAATTTTTAAAAAATGCGTTTGGAGATAGCTCAAACACTGCCTTTCTAAAACGGTGATTCATGGGCTGTCGAGATGTTTTCACAAACTGATGAATTTTTGTGATTGGAAAAGGAAGCCTTTATGATTGGAAAAGGACAGAAGACCTGGATGGAGTTCAATGGGACCCAGACAAGAAGATTTTGGTAAACAATAAAGTCTGGATTCACTGATGGATGTTTAGAAGAGAGAAAAGGAAAATAGAATTTACCGAGTGCGCTTCTCCTTTATCAATGGTAGGAATAGGAGGTTTGAAAGCTGATAAAATATCATCTTCACCATTTACTTAGTTATCTATGTATTTATAGGAGAGACTGACAATTTCTCCTTTGCGCATTTGGTTGACAAATAACAGTTCTTGGATAAGCAACTTGCACTATTAGCACGATTTTCCTTTAACAAAAATACATGATCATTTCTGGTGACTCTTATTTTTAAAAAATCTGTTCATAAACCCCATTTTGAGTTTAAAAATGGGAAGATCGAGAAAGACCAGCTTGGATTTGTGCAGTGTCCCGGGCTGCCACGAGGGGGCGCGTCATGCCTCACCTCGGGCTTGCCTGGTGCTCCGGAGCCCTTGCTCTGCCCCAGGGGGCTCCACAGGTTCGCTTGTTAGCACACCTGTCATCTGTGCGGGCGAGTGGTAAGGTAGGGCAAGGCGTCTCTGGCATCTCTGCCAGGCCCTCATTGCATTTCCTTTATGACAATGGTTCGATTTGTCGCAGCTGGTCTTGGAATTAATACTTAAATCTGATTTCTTAAAAAGCTTCGTGGGCTCCCCAGTTCAGGACCCTGAAACCTGCCCTTTTCCGTTTCCTTTCTGCCGTTTCCCAGCCCTTGCCCCTCCCTTCCTGGTACCACTTGGAAATCTGGTCTTTCTTTTCCTGTGCTTTTGTTACATTTTTCACTGAGAGGATATTTGACATTATTTAGTGAAAAATCGGAGTTACAGATTATTCTTGAAAAAATTAAGGCCAGCTTTCTGAAGCGTGCTTTACCACACAGGCTCAAAGGGTCCAAATTTATCAGCCTCCTTGAGGCACCAGCTGAGCTGGGGCTTTGGTTTTGAGTCAGCTCACATCCCCTTGTCTACACCTAAACGTACTCAGATGACAGTTTCCCAAATCCATCAAGTCCCTGAACAAGAGCTTTTAGGGCCATTCCGCCTCTAAAGTGAGTCCTCTGAAAGTGGACTCTTGGGAGTGTGGGTTCCATAAATCAGACATCTGGGCTCAAATCCTGACTCTCACTTACTAGCTTTATGACATCGGGCAAGTTCTTGACTGCCCAGTGCCTGTTTCCCCACTTACGAAAGAGTGATATAGTCAATAATCACATCTCTCGGAGAGGCTAATTCTGAGAATTAAAGAAAAATCAATCCATGTAGCGTGCTTACGACAGCTTCTGGCTACAGTGGGTGCTCAAGAAATGTTAGCTATTGGTACTATTATTAACGTAACAAATGCACTTTTGCGTTTTGAGGTAGATGAAGGTCAGAGGTGGACCCTAGCTCAGTCCCTGTGGCTTCTCCCCTGGCTCTCAGTAAGAAGACGCTACTCTTCTGTCATCCGGCACCACCTCTGACACCTCGGACCTTCCCTCCGTGAAATCTACTTCAACTCCAAATCACAAATGCAAAGTGCTGGGTCACAGTAAATCATGTCATTAGTTCATTATCCACTGAGAGGCTGGGCCATTTTTCATTTCCCCCGTAGAGCACGGAATGTGATTAGGAATGTGATTTCTGGTCTCTCACAAACATGACCTTACGAGGACTTCAGGACCTGGGGGGACCTTCACCAGGGCTGTGTTCAGGAACTCGTCCGAAACCTTCTAGGTAAATATACGTCTTATGTAAAGGAAGGAGCCTGCAGAACAGGGTACTCTGTGACCCCCTTTGTTGTCCCGATTGTTGGATTTGGGACTCGAATTCTCCTGAATGGAAAGGAGATCCTTTGGTCATTCTTGGTGCTAACACATCTGATATCCTTGGAAAAAGGTTAACTAATACCTTCATGATCTATCAGTTGTCAGGATTGCTTTATTCTTTCTGGACTCTTTTAGTTCTCGGTCTCCCCTCCTTCTCTCAGCTTGTTCAGTGTTAAGTATTATGTGCCCTTCGGGTTTGTGATGGTACATCGCCTAATATGGACCACGGGTTATTACTATGACCGTGACATGGACTGTCATTTTGGCTGTAGTGCCCTGTTGTCTAAACGTAGACCTAAATCGTCTAGCTTGCTTCTCGCCTGCAGCCAGAAGCCGGCAGGGCAGGTGTGTAAGAAGGATGGGCTCCGAACGAGGCTGCCCTAGGGTGGGTTCTGCTGTGTCACTCCTTTTCAGCTCTGCCATCTCCGTGTGCTCAGCTTGTCCCCTGCACATGGGGGGTTCTACCCCCACCTGCCCTATGGACTCATCTAGGAGGGTCTGTGGATGTGTTCATACGTGGAAAGCACTTAGGTTAGTGCGTGGCTTATGGCAAACATTCTGCAATTTTAGCTCATTACTATTATTATTATTTTTCTTCCTTTTGTATTTGAAGAAATACAGACTTACAAAGGTCACAGGCCCTGACAAAGGTCTCCCAGGTAGTAAGTGACAGAGGCCAGTGTTCACACGTCCAGGTTCACGTCGTGGACAAAATGATGCACTGGTGGTCCGGGTGTATGCTGAGTCTATCTCGCCATCCTGGCATCTGACTTCGGCACGATCCCCTTTCTGCCTCTCTCGTGGAGCTGTGGGGACCACATTGAGCGAGACCGCTGGGGCCTTAGACCCCATCCCTGCCCCTACCTCCCGTCTCTTACCAGAGGCCTTCGGTGGGTTGTTGGATGGGGCTGTCTCATCACCAGTATCTTTTTGCCTGCCTGGTCCACTGGGGACTAGTTCCTTGGCACTCCGGGGATTTGAAGAAAAAATATTTGAGAGTGGGTCTTTCCTCTTTGTGCATCTAAACGCACTGGGGGAAGGAGGAAGTTAAATGATGGTCGTGTGTGAATGTGCCCGGGAGGTTAGAGCTGACCTGCGCTCATCATGCCAGGTTTCTTGTGCAAGATTTGCAGATAGGTGAGATTCACTTGTGAATACTGGGTGGAAAAAGTCCCCAGGCGCAAGGGGCACACCTGTTTTAGGCTTATGTGTAGCAGTGGTCATTTCTCCTCTATTTCCACTGCTGTCCTGTTTCCACTATTTTATTCGGTCGTGGGCATCTTATGTAAACAGGCCACTGTATACACCACATCCTTAAACATATGTGCTTTGTCAAACACCACAAAAGTTAGCTCGGTACAAGGTGAGAAATGTAAGAAATTCCCTATTTAATGCTGAAAATTATTTCCAGGTTTTGTTTTGTTTTTAAAGCCTGCCATGTACAGCCCCTTTTATTTCGTAGCAGGTATTATTTATTAGGTCCCAAAGAATGTTCCAGCCAGGTTGCGCCTCTGTCAGTGTAACACGACTGCCCTCTCCTGTCAGCTCAGAGAATGGCACAGACATTCATTTAAAAAAAAAAATCATGAAAAGTTTGGCAATAACATTTTACAGGTCCTTGAAATTTCAGAAAACTGTGTAATGATTAGGCAGTTATTGTAGCTATGGACCCGTGAGGTAGGCAAAGCAGAATGAGAACACTTCAGGTCCGTGCTTTCTCTTCCTCATAAGAGTTGGAAAGTGGTTTATAAATATTTGCTAACGCAGCCGCTGGACTTCCTGAATGACTTGGTGTCACCCCCAAATTTGGCTCCCACATAATAGTCTTAGAGCACCTTGGAGGGTAGATGCCCAAGGTCAGGGTTCACCAGAAACTCATAAGCTGTTATGGGAAGGCTGTTTTTTTTTCCTCTGGCCATTTCACCTCAGAAAAATAGCTTTAGTCACTTGTGATAGTTAGAGTTGCAGAAGAATCGTTAGTCATGCTTGGCTATTGTGTCTCTTTCTGCCTCTCAGTCAATTCAGGCTCAATGAATTAAACCACACACACACACACACACACACACACACACACACACACACACACGCACTCATGGATACACCTTGTCAGAGTTAGCAAATCAGTAGGTGTGGAAGCACAGTTAGGGTGGAGGAGGGGTCCAGGGCCCTCATTTCTAACTCCAGCGCTTTCTAGCCACGTGACTGTGTGACTCTGGATTTCACCTTCACTCTCTCAGTTTACACACCAGGAAAGTGGGATCGCCAGGGAGTGGCACAGGGTAAAGGGAATGCTGGTGGGCTGGTGAAGACTTACCCAACGCTCCAAAGGGCAACTTGCTGTGTTTGCCAGAGGAAGACTTGGGCTCCATGTGCTTAGAATAAATCCAGGGGAGACAGGACAGTTTCATCAACTCTTTCCTTGGAGGATACGCAGGAATCTGGAATAAACTCGGTCACTGAAAACACCCTCTCCTGGATTGTGTTAAAATGGGGGAGCTCAACTTGAAAAAAAGTTCTCCTTCTGCTTTTTCATACTGCTTGTGTAGCAGAAAAGAAACTCCCTGAAGTTTTAGGTCTTAGGCAGGAGGCTGGCGTTACACATGTTAAAAAAGTAAATTAGTGGCTAAAATAGGAAAGCTATTTATTTAAAAACTCAGCTTCTGAGTTGCCCTTGAAATGACCAGAGGTCTGGCAGCCCTGGCCCGTGTTCGCCATGGCAGCGGGGACAGGCTGGCGTCCACTCTCCAGGTCACCGCATGCCTCAGTCCTTCCTGCTGTCTCCATAACCCTGATGTGTTACAGCTTCCATTACGTCTGTGGTCTCCCGTGTAGACAGAGGGCGGATTTCTTAATCCAGGGCAGTTTCTTTACTACATCAGGAGTCAGCAAACTTTTTGGGTAAAGGACCACATTCTTTGAGCTCTGCAGGCCAGGTGGCTTCTGTTGCCGCCCACACCTGTGCCCTTGTAGTGCCAAAGCAGCTGGGGCAACGTGGAAACTAATGGCCATGCTGTGTTCTGATGACACTGCTTACAACACGGGAGCTGCCCATCCCAACCTACACTCCCTGCCCCTGTGGTCACTGCGTGTGCCACCTCTCCTTTGGGCGTTTTCTCCCCCTAATCTTGATTTGATTTTTGTTAAGGCATCCTGGAATGTCTCAGTGGGAGCTCTGCAAATCAGCTTTCAAATGCATTTATATCTGACCTCTCTTTTTAATCCTTAAAAGATCAACTTAACCTTCAACTGTCCCAGCGCCCGGAGATCTGAACAGGCTCTGCTAGAGGCACGGTTCTGCCGAAGCCTTGTTGATGGATGCTGCGGGTTAGAGGGAGACTTTCTCAGGTGCCTTGTCTTGAGAGGGAAACACAGAATCATCTGCTTCATCACAACTTATTATAGTCACGTGAAAGCTCATGGGACAAATGAAGGGAAATGACTTACATCTGCTTGTCTACAGCCTTGCGATGTATAGAATCAAAGATAATTATTCTCTGAAAACTTAGTAATGTTTTGTCCTGTAATGTTGCTTTGTGTGGGTCTAATTGTAGATAAAGCAGGAAAAACGAGGTGTTATAGCCAGAGCAGGATCTCTAACCTAGTTCCCTTCTGAAAGTGTGCGGGCTATGTAATAAGACAGCTTAATAAGACCAGGTCACTGTAATAAGACCAACAAAAAACACATGTAACAAGACCGCTAAAATAGGAAAAGAAAACTAAAAACCACCAAGAGAGAAGGAAAGGAAGTAAACCTACGTAAATATATAGCTGAACGTATAGATTTGGGTTTCAACTTTTTGGTTGAACAGCCAAGTTAAAACAGTTGACACCAATGAGGATCTGTGTAGACCGTGTTATCCTGGCACAGACGATTCCTTTTACACCGCCGTTTTATTGCCCCCTTTGCAGTAATAGTATGTCAGCGCTGCTGGTGCGATGAAGTACGCGTTCAGCAGAAATGTCTCTCGGTTACGGGAGCCGTGCCGCCGGGCCTCACTGGTTCGTGGGTGAACCAAACAACCTCTGGACTTGACAAAAGAAAGCGACGCCCCCGAGAAACCTAGGACACCGTGTAGTTCCGGCTGCGGTAAAGCCCCCGATGAGAGGACTTTCCGGCAGCTTTGCAGGGTGCATTGCACAGTCTTCTAAGAAACGTGAACCAGTAGCATTCTAATAGTCATTTATCGGGTGCCTTCAGGCTCGGAACTTTATTATCAGGCAAGCATCATCCGTCCTGTAGAGGAAGAGACGGGGAGGGGAGTGCCTTGCTGACGTCACCTGACTCATAAATGGCAGAGCGAGAACTTCCAGTCACCTGTTTGCCTCTGCCCACCACCGAGCTGTACATCTCCCTGCCCGGAAATTGGGGACCCGCTAGAGATAAGGGCAGCTGCTAGCGGAGTGCTGTTCAAAGAAACCCAACGTGAACCACATGAGTTGAGTGTATAATTTTAAATCTGCTAGTCGCCACGTTAGAAAAGTCCAAAGAATCAGGTGAAATTCATTTAAATAATATTTAATATGTATACTTAGAGTAGGATTTAATAATTATTTAACCCAGGGTCCAAAATATTATAATTTCATCGTGTAATAAGTACCAAAGTTGTTAATGAATTATTAAAAAATCGAAGTCCAGACGTGTTTGGCACTTACGGTTCACCCCCCATTTGACATGGCCACGTTCCCAGGATCGGTAGGTGTCTGTGTAGAGAGGCTACCATACTGTGCAGTTCAGCTCCTCTGATGGAAATGGGGGTGAGAGAGGTGAGGTCTCCTAACACTTTTAATCTTGAAGCAACCCAGCTGCAATGAAGGACTTTTATTATATCATCATTATCTTCATCATCATCGTCGTCTGCTTTAATCATCCTCTGTCATTTCTAAAAGCGTTTGTCAAGGGCCTCTGTACACGCTGCCGGGCAGTGGGCAGGGTGGAGGGTCCAGTGCCTTCTGTGTCTCTAGCCGTGAGGGCACTCCTGCTTACACGTGCATCTTCTGTGTGTTTCAGGTGACCCAGGTCCTGCCAGCTACGGGAGGAATGGCCGGGATGGTGAGCGAGGCCCCCCAGGGGTGGCAGGCATCCCTGGTGTACCCGGCCCCCCGGGACCTCCTGGCCCTCCTGGTTTCTGCGAGCCAGCCTCCTGCACCGTACAGGCTGGGCAGCGGGCATTTAACAGCAAAGGTCCAGATCCATCAAAGGCTTAGTGCGGCACGGCTGTCTGCACAAACCACGCCTGGCGAAGGGCTTGGAGGAGAAACACCCCCAGGAGCCAGGGCCCAGGTGACGGTGCCTTACCTTCAATGTTATTCTATTGATAGAAGTCCCACCTGACCATCAGGTTTAGAACAATGGTGCTATTCAATAAATCCTCTTTCCTTTTCCTTGGAGAGGAGCCACAGGGTCATCGATCAAACTAACAAATAGAACTGACAGTAGTCCTGTCCCCAGGATTTTGAACTTCCACGTGCTATCCGTGTGTGTTACGTCATGGGCCACGGAGCCAATAAACAAAAACAGCTGTTTGGTTTACCTCAGTTGCGGCAGTTCTTTTCATTTTTTATTGAGAGCTTGTTCTCAGATGATAGTTTCAGCTCTATGATTACCAGACTGGTTATGAAGAAACCCCACTACCGTCAATAGAACTGGTGCTCAGAATCCCCCCATATCCCAGGGGGGCCAGGGGTGCTGTGCCGCTCGGCGCGGTTTCCATGCTGCATGTGTGGGTCCGCAGCATCAGCTTGCATTGTTGTGGAACTGTACTGTATCCCAAACCCGCTAATATTTGGGGCTCTTCTGTGTGAAAGCAAAGAAGGAATCTTAATATCCTGCCATTCGTAAGTTTTATCGATGAGATTATTTATTTTAAAGGTTTGAGGTAACGTCTCTGGTTGTACCAAAGAAGCAATAAATACGGTTTCTTGATCTCTTGCCATGTTTTCTTATAGTCATGTTCAATGAAAAAAAGTCACTGAGATTATTTAGATACTTAAAACTTTCCTCATTTCTGTAGGCTTATGTTTATAATGTTAGTGATTTCTTCTACAGAGAAATTAAAATGCCCTTACTGCTCCCCAGAGGGTGTTGTTTTGTGACAGAGTTCTTCGTATGTATGTGTTCGGTGGGGGACTGGGGGGAGATGGGGAGGGCTTCACGGACCTTTCTGAAATGAAATGAAAACTATGAACCCATACCCCAGAAGGATGCACAAACGCATGTAGGCAAATCTGCTCGCATGCTATGTCAGAGGTTTCACGGGGCCCCTAAGCCTGGCCTTGCTTGGTTTCTAGGAGTGGAACCGCTGACTTCAATGGTGCGTTAGCGCCCTCCTGGTTAGAACTTCACTGATGCAAAAATGATTTGTATTTTGCCGTTTTTCTTATAAAGGCAGCTCAGCTGAAGCACTGTATTCTTATCAATAAGATAGGTATTGCCTGACCACTCAAGCCCTTTATTTCTACTTACGTAATCACATTGGCCTGCTGTTTCATCAACAACATCATGTTAACTATCGATCAGACTTAATATATTCATTTTATGTCACAGTGCCTACGACTGACTTATCCCAGGCCATAGCACTGCGCTCCGAACAGCCAATATCTTTTTAGTTTATGGCACTCAGTTCTCTCACGTCAAGGGGAGTGAGCCCCAATAGGATCTTTGATGCCATTTTTTTTCCCTCAGGTGTACTTTCTCTACATTTAAAAACTTTAGCCTGATTCGTTTGGTGAAATCAATCATTATATAGTCTGTACTCGGGATTCTTTTAAACTGCTCACGGCATCTAGTTCTGTGCTTCTGGTATGGACTGTGTTCAAGGGAAATAATTCCAACTTGGCCGCAATAGATCAGGGCCATTGACACCCTGGGAAGGATGGTCTTCCTTCTTGGGGAAGAGAGAATCTTTGGAAGCAGAGATATCTGTCGTAACTACTTAAAATTGTCTTCATATGAATGGCAAACCTTTTCAGGTACAGTGGCGTATAGTCAAATAAATGCAAAGAAACTGCCTTGTCTTTTCACCAAGGTGGTTTTATTTTAACTGGAGTAACATTGTCAAATACAACAAAAGAAAAATTAGATAACCAAATAAATACGTTTCTCAGTTCTATACTTTCAGGTTCATAAGAAAATTAAAAAAAAATAAAATTTCAAAGAAAAGTTGAATCAACTGTTTTCCAAACTTGATATACGAAAGGCAGTACAGCAAGCTTCCCAGATACAGCAAGACCGGAAACAACCACTTACAGAGAGATTGGGCAAAATGAGCACATTCCAAATGGTGGGAACAATCCACTGTGAATCCAGTTCGGTCACATAGTTTACAGAAGCAGTAAATACTTGACTGAGAAATTGCAAAGAAAAGCATCTCACAAATCGTGTCCATGAAAGAGAGTTGATGAATACTGAATTAGATCAAATCTCTCTCTCTAGCAAAACAGAAATCTTCAAAACCTTTGGGATTATTTTTCAAAGTTGGATGAAGTGTCAGAGTTGTTGAGAAGAGCATGTGAATAAATACAGGTGGTTAGAAACGGGCATGTCACTTACCCAAGGGCAAATGATTTATTTCCAGTCAGTGCTTCTATGGCATCCTGACCTGGTTTTCATCCCAAAGATCTGACAGGTTGATTAAAAACTATGGACATCACTTCCCGGGGTGACTGAGCACATCAATTGCCTGGCATAGTTTGGGATAATTGACTTTGTCTAGCAGAGGAGTATGAATGAGTCCCATCAGTTTCATGACTGATTTGATTATTTATGGACACAATACTTCAAGCTGACTAAACGAATATTGCTATTCTTAAACATCATAAATCAAATCTGATTTACTTGCAGCCTGAAATAAGCTGAATGTAAATCCCTGCTTTAGAAGAATCACCTCTGATTATAGTATCTAATTTTTTGGCTATTACAGCCTCTCTGATATCCAACATCTCTGGGTTTAAAAATAGATCAGTATGGGGGGAAGATCACTAGAAATACATAAAATCACACCAAATATCAAGAAAATTGCTTTTAAACATTTTCTGGGAGCCCTGGCAAAAGGTGTGAAAAAGCAATATTAAGAAAAAAAAAATACTAGCCAACTAGTAATCCTGCCATTTACAAACAGGGAATGGACATAAATTATTGAAAATATCTTTTTAGAAGGTTTGTGTTCAATAAATATAGGTCAAGTCTCTTTGTTTTTTTCCTAGAGTAGAATAGATACTTTTCAGCAGTGTACTGAGTCTGTTAGCGAGCTTGTGATCTAGGACATGGCAGCATTAATGCACATGGCTCGGTAAATAATAAATCAAAATTGGTTTACCATAAGAATGTATGGCTATAAATACACATGCCCAAGTGCTCTTGAAATGATTAACTAGAGGAACTGTAATGTATTTGTTAGATCTGGTTATCAGAAAGAGGATGCTGACTGAACCTATTTTTAATCGTAATAAATGGGAATCCATGCTAACTTCCCCCTTAACAATGCCTTCACATCCTGCTCTTGACGCCAAGTTTTCTAAGAAAACCTACAGAGAGAACAAATGATGGAAACTGGCTCCAAGAAACTAACTTTTTTAAAGATTTATTTGAAATTGTCTCTGACCTCCAAGTTGAAAATTCTTGTATGAAAAGATCTGAAAATATCTTAGAGATATCTTAGCACACAGTCAATTTATATACTATGTCATAAGGGGACCTGAGGGTGAGGACAGTGAAGAACTACATAAATCATTTCCCAGTCTAAGCGGACATCTAAATCCACTGGCATGTTTTCGTGTGATTCATCTCAGTGAAGGAAACATGCTGTGTATTTAACCTTTCGTCACCTATTGGCCTGTCACTCATGATGGAAGAGCTTATGTTTATGAGAAAAGTTAACTGTGACATTCTCGTCTCGCTCAAGCCCACGTGATTTAGTGAGCAGATCACTCTGTGGGACAAAAGTCACAAAGGCCTGGCTACTCGCTGACCTTTATTTCTGCTTTTAATTCTCATCTGAAATCATTAGACCAAGCTTTTTATGAGCTGCCCTGGAGATGGGCTATAAACTTAATTATTACGACCTAAGCACTGATTCATGTGACAAACATAAGTGTAATTACCAGCATGGTGTCGAGCCAAACCCTGCAACAGGCCCATTTGCTGGTTCCTCGGGCATCCGTGTGGCTCACACGGGGCATGTGAGTGCTTCCGCAGTTGCCCTGTGGTTGAGACCCATCAGAATGACGGAAATGTGAGCCTTCGGCCAAAGAAGAGATGCTGTTAACAACGGCACCTCGGAATTCCCTGATTTAGGGTCAAATCCTTTATTGCTGAGATCACGGACAAGCTCATTATGCATCATGAACATACAGGAATCTAGGCCTCAAAGCATTATATCCATGTGGGATCTAGCAAAAAACTAGCGCCATTCCACTTCACATCAGTAGGTTGAATTAAAGAGCTTGATGAGGTAAGATAGGGAACAAACAAAATGGGCAAAAAATGCATCCTAAATCTTAAAAATAGTTATAAAATATGCCATAAAACAATCTGAATTTAAATACATTAATACACCAAAAAATATTTTTCCCTAAAATGTACTTTAAATAATACAGCCAGATAAAAAGTTGTCATGTAATTAGCATCTTTATAACCATATGCTTCTAATCGTCAAGCGACACACACCCTCCTGATAAACTCAAAGCTTATTGAACTACCCCCAAGTTTAGTGGAACCTCCTACTTTATTAGTATTCTCTTTTGACAAGTTCGTGAAGCAAGTAGGTAACTCTTTGAGTTGTAACCTGTATCACTCACTGCTGGCTCTGAACACGACATTTTTTCCATTTAGATTTTCTTAGACTTAGCTTGGTTTTATAAGCCTGCCTTATCTTCGAGGTAAGTTTTTGCTATTCTGGGTCTGCTTCTCTGGATGAGGTCTCTGTGCTCATCTGGTTCTTCATTCAATGTAACGAGCTTGACCAGTTACCCTGGCATGATTTTGCTGAGTGAAATGTTTTGGTCACAGCTCCAGCTATACCGCACAATAAAACTGAAGTTATCAATTTGTCTTGTTTCCTGAGACTGCTAGTAGTTAAACACACTTAATGTCATTAATGCTACCTTTACCTGGCAACTAATGAATGAATACAATTCAATGGGCTAAGTTGTTTTGAAGTAATAGGCATAAAAGACACAAATTCAATTCTGTCTGCACCTCCCCCTCTTGGAAGGCCGTGTAACCCGTGAGAGAGAGAGAGAGATAGGGGTATAAAAAGGGGTCTGATCCTTCACACTAGAGTACTGGGAAAGAACACGGGAAGCAGTGACACTTGTGTGTCTTAAGAAGGTGGACACGGACAAATGTGAAAAATAATTTAAAAACGAGAGCAATGAACAAACCTGCAAAACTATCCTGAGACTTCATTGGAAAAAACTTAAGCATATAACTTAACCTGGAGGTTCTCAGTATCAGGATATTATTACCAGTGTTAGGAAAATTTAAATGGTATTTTGAAAAATAGTGTTCCTTATCTTGCTTTTGTAAACAGTGATACATTTCTAGAAAAATATAATTATACAAATCTAATTGTAAAATTTTAAGTACTTTGAACAATGTGGAGATTTGGACATTGTCTGAGTCTGTAAATGGTCTACTTCTTGTGATAAGCCAGATTCTTTTTATTTGCCAAAAGAGACTTTCTCTTCTGTTTAGAAGGTAAGATGATTCCTCGAGGGTTTTCATGTTAATCACTAAAATAGGAGGGTAGCGTACAAACTAAAGTTACAAATAGTAACTTTGCAAGTTAACTAGGCATATGAATCCCCTGACGAAATAAAATTGAAATAGTCAACAAATCAAGAGTTACTGTGCCTGCTTCATAAAGATACTTAAAATGAAGAAAAATATAAATGAACAAAACAAGATAACAAAAGATAAATTAACAAGAAATTATTTACAAAAATTAAAAAAGAATAAGTGCAAAAGCAAAGGTTCTGATTGAGTTGTTGCCCACTAAACTGTTTCTAGATTTGTATTTCTGCAAGTCTGTTCAGTTCTTCTGATACAAATTGCTTTAAACACCATCTTGTGGACAACAGGAGGTATATCACAGGTTCTCAACAGATTAGAAAGACTGCAGAAAGGCTAAATCTTATTTAACTCCTAAAACATATTCATAAAACATTATTTTATAACCCAAACATCAAATGGCATCTTTTACAGATAACACATCTTAAGATAATCACTGAAGTTCTATAATAAAAGTGACTACAATTTTAAAGTTTCAACAATGTCATGAAACATAGAAATAAGCTTATGGGATTATCAATACTTTAAAGTCATTAATCAAATTACTTTGATCATGAGGTGAAAAATTTCAAAGGTAAGACTGGCTGTGTTTCTGTTATGAAAAAATGGTTAATGTCTTCAGTAGGAAAGAACAATGAACAAACTCATGAATTATTCTTCCTTTTTCCTTTAGGTTCCAAAGGCCATAAATATTAATTGAAGTCATATCTTGTTCTTTGCATAGAAGGATTTCTATCTGACAGTGTTAACTGACCTTGGTATAAAATGTTAGACTGGAAATCAAACATATAGGGTAAACACAATTTTAATATTTAATAGCCATCATGGCCAAAATTCTTTTGTATTTGAACACTTATGTTGTCTGGAGTCCAAAGAAGAGATAATTCAGGAAATGTGGTCATTCTTCTTCCCTGCTGTGGACACTACTGACATCTGTGTGAAAGTAAACAAAGGTTTTGGAATGGAAAAAACAAAAACAATACAAGAGAACTGGCAACCACCGAGCCGGTCAGGGGAAATTTTCACACCCGACTTTGGGGCCTTAATTATCCCTTTTCTTTTTGTTAAAAGAATCAGGCAACTGCCAGCTCTCCGCTTTATTTGGTGTTGTGTTAGCTGGACTCAGGCTTTCTTGCTGCTTTTGGCCGCATCTCGTGTACAGAGATGAGACGGTGGACACACAGGTGGCTGAGCAGAGACTCGCTCCACGTGACACAGCCTGTTCCCCTGGTTACGCCCCAGGTAGATTGAGTCACGTGTGTCGGTTGTTAAAAAACAGGCTGTGTCATTGTGACAGCTCTACCTTGTAATGTGCACCAGTTCCTCAAACCAGCTGAATAAATCCAGATTCTTGAAGCAGGAATAAACCAGCCCGGCCTTAATGGAATTTAGAACAAGAAAGGTTCCTAAATATACCATTTGTAGGAAAGGATACATGACATATTCTCTGGAATTAAAATAAGCAGAATTTATAAAACAAGAAAGTGAAGCGAGTCTTCTTATGTCTGAAGGGATCGACTCAAAGAAAACAAAAATACGTTGATCACCAATAGCAAAAAAGTTCATGAAAACAGTAAAATGCTAAAATAAATACTTCCGGATTAGCGAAGAGGCAAAAGGAGAACCAAACTATTAACTAATTTGAAAAAATAATCTTTGAAAGCATATAAAATGTTGAGCTTTATGACAAGTTCAAGTAAATTTATGAGTGGCAGAGGAGTTGTAAAGCTTTCAGAAAATTCAACAAATTAAAGTTCCACAAATTAAAAGCTCAAGATATACACATAGCACCAGATTTTAGATCTCTGTACATTTTTTGGGGGGGAGTGATAAATGATCATTTTACTAAGAAAATGTGTATGTATATTCTGATGTGTCAAGTCTAAAACACAGCACCATTGTAGGTATTGCACAGGAAAGAAAATGAAGAAGAAAATCAATTTAAAGTTAACAACACTTGAAATAAATAAAATGGCCTTGGAAAAGAAAATAAATAAAGTTGGAAGTGAAATATACAGCATCAGTCAACATGAAATAATGAAAAGGTTGCATGTACGCACAGCCACGTAGACAGTACCTGACCAGCAGTTCATCCGTCTACAGTGAAACCCAGTTCAAACCCTGGGTGCGTTTGAACGAAGCCGCCTTCATGTAGCAACGCTCCCCACGAGATCCTGCTCACAGCTTTCCCCAGCTTGCCCCGACGGCCTCAGGATGGGATGTCTGCAGCGGGAGGGCTCTGGGCGCTCTCGGCATCCCTGGGACCCACCACTTAGACGTCAGCGATATCCTCATGCTCGGTGCCCTAGGAAATCCATTGTTTTCAACCAACAGTTTCTCAAAATAATGTAGAGCCAGGCAATAGAAGAAGCGTTTAGCCCTGTGGTTGGCAATCGCACATTCTTGTTCCTGGCCAGAGGACGTGGTCCGGGCAGTGCCTGTTTCCCTGCAGTGCGTGGACTCTCTGCTCTCAGCGCCGGCTGCATGTTGGGTCTCGTGGCTTTCCTTCTCTGCCCCGCACCTCTTGCTGCAGCTTCTGAGAAACATCCTTCTCCACCAGAGCTTCTGGGCTTGGCAGTATGCGTCTGCTGACACCACACATTCATCTTCTAGGTCAAGGGGGTTTCTTTTCCAGTTGCTACAAGTCCCATCCTTTGTTCTGATGGCTGGTTCTTAAACTCTGAGAGTGATGAGGTCAGAAGGATAATGGATACAGGGGCCCAAAGACCTTGCGAGGCCCTTTAAGCTTCGAGAGTACCGAAGACAGCTTGGTGCCTTCACTACCAGATACCTTCTAGGGAAAACAGCTTTCTGTTTCCCAAATGAGAAACTCAGTGCAGGGCCACAGTGCTGGGCTTTGACTTCTTGCCTCCCTTCTTATGCAGGACATACTCATGCCGGTGGGATTGCTTTGAACGGAGCTCATTACACAGAATCGACAAAATCATTTCAGCAGTTGGCTATGGTAGGATTTTGGGCTCCCTGATAAAACGGCCGCCTGGGTTTTCTTCCAAAATATAAGTTATGAAGTGAAGGTCTTATTGCCTATCTATTTCTCTGCATAAGTAGAATGGATACAGGATGGTATAAGAATTCTTAAGCTATAAAAAGTAGTCAAAAAACATTCAGCAGGAACAATGCACTATATCAAAAAAGGTGATGAGATTTTTAGCAATGCTAGTAAATTTAAACACCAAGAAAACTTTCAGGTAAGTCTGAAACTGTAAAATTCAGAAATCAAAGGCCAGATACAAGTCGATGGGATTATAAGACGTACATCGCCGTCAGTCTAAATCATAAGATGTCATTTCCTCTTGAAGAAGAACTAATGATATGATTTGCTTGCATATTTCATAGAAAACTCTGAATAAAAATCATAATAATGGTGAAACAAGACACATGGAATGAATTTGGAAAAATTCTAAGAAGACTGATCTCACCATTACTATAGGAATAGGATTCCAATTTTTGCTCTTAATGTCTGGCCTACATCAAAAAAAAAGTCACCCATGAATCATGAGGGTCTGACAGTACTAAGAAAGCTCCAACAGCAGGAGGGATGGCTGGGAATCAAGTCGTCCTCAGGTACGGTTATTTCCCACCTGTCTGCTGACGGGCGTGAGAGACGGGATACAGGCAGTCTCCTGGGTTACACCTTCCACTGGGTCCTGGGGGGCCCTGGGGCCCTGGGGCACCTGGTGAGCCTGGCAGGCCCGGAGCTAATGAAATAAAAGACCCCATCAGAACACGGGTCAACATATGGCATTTGCTCCCTCCCTCCAACCAACGTGGGTCATTCAGTGTCACCTGCAGCGATACCTAAGGGCCATCGGGGAGCAGGCATGGCTTCTATTTTGGGAGGTTTGCTCATGTTGTGAAGATGATAATATCACTATTACCTGAGGTCCCGGGAAGTCCTGGGCTCCCTGGAAGCCCCATTCCCGGTTCCCCTCTTTCTCCCTTCTGTCCTCGGTAGCCTAAATGGGAGATATACAAAAAGAGAGACAAAAAAGTAAGCGTGTTCTCTGGCAACAGACTGATATACGTTCAGGAAATATTTTGAGGTGTATATTGAAAATCCACCCAGTGGACTATCTTCACACATTTATATCTGAAAACTATGTTACAGAGATTCAATACAATCCTAGATCCTAGAGAGAACAGTGGAGTGAACACTAAATAGATACATATTCACGTTTAAAATATCACCAGGATTTCTTTTATGTAAGTGACCTTCATTTAACAAACGTGAGCAGTAAGGAGAAATGTTTGGACTTAGGGTCATTTGAAAGCACCCTTCCAAATCTATATTTAAACATTTCTGCAGGAAAATGACATTTACCACCTGAGGTATATTTAATAGTTCAACCCAGCTCCTGCTATTACAGACACCTCGTTAAGGTGGCTCTCAAGTCATCTCAGTGAGGGCTTAAGATCATAGGCTAAAAAAATGAGGAGGAACGAAAAATAAGTGAAGATACATGAACTTCCCATTAACAAGAGGGTTAACGACACTGAATGCAATTCCAAACGAACAACGTAGGTGCTAAAGCTACGTATTTAACCTCAGTTCTCAGATTTCAATATAATGCAAAATATATCATTCCATATGGAGTTCAGTGCCTACGGCATCACAAAACAAGAAACAATAACTCGTGTATTTGTATAATAAGGTAACATTGACACGTGTCCTGTCAAATGTAACAACTTGTTTGTACAGATCTCTCACATCATTAGGTAAATACAGACCGACTATTAACAGATAAAGATGTTGAAGTGGACAAAGCACATGAGAACTTTCTACTCTAAACTTTCCTAAAAAGGTCCCAAGCTCATTCCTTATGAAGTCTCCCCAGAAGCCTTAGGGTCTTATGTATTTCTTATTTATTTATTTTTGGCTGTGTTGGGTCTTCGTTGCTGCGCGCGGGAAATGTGGAAAACGTTGCTTTCTCTAGTTGCGGCGAGCAGGGGCTACCCTTCGTTGTGGTGCGCGGGTTTCTCACTGTGGTGGCTTCTCTTCTTGCGGAGCACGGGCTTTAGGCGCGCGGGCTTCAGTAGTTGTGGCGCACGGGCTTAGCTGCTCCGCGGCATGTGGGATCTTCCTGCACCAGGGATCAAATCCGTGTCGCCTGCACTGGCAGGTGGATTCTTTACCACTGCGCCACAGGGGAAGTCCAGGGTCTTATTATTATTATTTTTTTTTAACATCTTCATTGGAGTATAATTGCTTTACAATGGTGTGTTAGTTTCTGCTTTATAACAAAGTGAATCAGCTATACATATTTTTTCCACAACAACACTTCAGATAGGAACGCTAATAAGGTCAAAAACAACGTCCCCATTCTCTAGAATTAAGCTTTTCACCCTTTGGGGTAGGCCTCTCTCGAAATTTGGAAAAGACTGAAAGGCTGGTCTATCTGCAAACAGACATGTGTTTTCTTGGCCCCTAGGTACAGGATGAGAGTTTGATATCAGTGTAGCTTACGTAGGAAAAAGTATAAAACAACAGCAGTGTCCTAATCCAAAGCACCTAGAGCTTCTCATCACTGAAGAACTGTGCTTGCTGGAGTTTTTAAGGTGTTAGACTTTATTTCCCTTTCAACACAAGGGATTTACTTCTAAAGCTGTAAATCAGGGCATTTACCTGCACGCTGGAAAAATGAGGTCAGAAAAAGAGTGTTACTGGCATTTGGGAGGATGACTCTTCATGTGGGACCTTACAAGCTGTCTGCAAGCCTTCCACATTGTCTGGCCTGCTTGTTCTGGCCCACTAATTGGCCACTGAACCTGTCACCATACTGACACACATATGCCTCCCATTTCCTAAGGCCCCTACTGCTAACAGATCTGAAGGGTCAAATTTATCTCAGTCACGTCAACTACTCTATGGGCCACTGGCTTATACATAACAGGTGGTTTCTTTCATTACAAACCAATAACAGCTGAACTTTAGAAGTTCAAAAGTAAGAACCATCATTCCCAATACCACCCCTCCAAAATTGATGTGGGATAGAATGGCTGGATCCCTTTTCTCCTAGTAACCCCCCCAAAGCAACTCCCACTCTTGGGGGCTGGGAATAAAGGACACCAAGGAAAGCACTCCTCCCACAGCACAGTGGGAAGGCAATAATCCGAAACCCAAAGGATGGTTAAAATCGAAAACTGTCTGGAAATGCTTTTGAACTAAAAAAAAGGCATCAACAATTGCCCTTTGGGGAATTTAGGAAAAGTGCAAACAAGGTGACCCAACTCAGAATCATATTGGCATCTACTCTCACTGCAAGAAGAGCAGGTGCTGAAAGGATGTTCAACAAGATTCATGTTGTTTTCATGCCTGCTAACACTACATCCATTCCGCAGCCCATGGATCAAGGAGTCATTTTGACTTTCAGGTCTTATTATAAACTCCCATATTTCACGAGTTTTATTTTTTGGCTGCATTTCTGGCATGTAACAAATCCTGAAAAGGAGATATGCAAACGTTGAGGAGACACCTGAGTTATAATCAAGATATGTCTGTGGTCAGAACCTTCTGGTGGGACAAGAGTTTTGTTAATTTTACTAAACATTCCTTTTAAAAATGTTGGAGGGCTTCCCTGGTGGCGCAGTGGTTGAGAGTCCGCCTGCCGATGCAGGGGACGCGGGTTCGTGCCCCGGTCCGGGAGGATCCCACATGCCGCGGAGCGGCAGGGCCCGTGGGCCATGGCCGCTGGGTCTGTGCGTCCGGAGCCTGTGCTCTGCAACGGGAGAGGCCACAACAGTGAGAGGCCCGCATATTGCAAAACAAACAAAAAAAAGAACTGGATCCGAAGCCCCATCAGGAGTGGAAACAGTAGATAAGGTCTCGGCAGCACAGCAGATAAAACCCATAGAAATCTTTTGCAGAAGTGAAGGCCAATGAGTGGTGAACAGAGGTCTTGTTTCCAAAAGCTGCACGAACACTGCTGACCTGGCACGGCCTCTGCCCAAGAGCCTTCCAGATGGGCCTTCCAGGTGGGCCTTCCCTGCATGGGAGGGAGCCCGAGACAGGGGTTTGTGTGGACAGGTGACTCTAGTTCCAGAAGGGTTTTCCTTGCTATCCTGACCATGCATTGCTCTTGTCCCCTTAGATGGCCACTGTGTGAAGCATCTGTCCAAGATCTTTCTCCTATTGGTGTTAACAGTCCTGGTTCTTCACATGGTTTGAGGCATCCAACATCTTCAGATGGGCTATCAAGGTCTTCCTTCCCGTCTCCTACACTCTGAATTCACAACAGACCCAACTAGCAGAAGATGGTAATTAACCACCCTTTACACAATGGTACACACACAAGGCTACACCTGACTCTACACTTGCTTCCAATTCCCTGCCAAAACTCTCTGTGACCTAAGAGAAACTAGGTAGCAAAGACAGTTCAGGGAAACTAGAGTGACTCACTGCCATTGTTTTACACTCTGCTAGCTAAACCAGAAGCCTTGTCAGTCTCAGTGGGAAGTTAGGACCCTCACAAACCCCATGACCGGGGAAAGCTGTGCCCCTTTCAGGGGAGGGAGGACACAGCAATCACCTCTGGGCCCTTCCTACAGAAAATAGAGAAGCCGTAGGAAGGAAAGTGAACTAGTGAAAGGGAAATAACTCTCCGCATATATAGTATTTTGAACTGTATTCCTATGTGATATTGGTGTTAACTTTCTCTTTTCTCCTTGATCCATTCATCTGTTGATGGACACTTAGGTTGCTTCCCTGTCTTGGCTACTGTAAATAGTGCTGCTATGAACACTGGAGTGCATGCATCTTTCCAGATTAGCATCTTTGTCTTTCTCCTTTACACAAGCTTTTGATTATTCCAAGGAGAGCCCTTGAGTTCCTCTATAATAACACATGAAAAGCAGTGTCTCTGGTCTTTCCTCTCACAGTACGTATGCATTGGATCTAATGCTTCCTTGTCAGAGCTGTGAATCTTCTAAACCAGGGTCCCCTTGGCCCCTCTGCTGATTGCCAATCACACTTCTAGAAATGCTCTTGCCAGCTAAATTTAGCCAAGCTACATTTAAGATCATGTCTCTTATCAAGTTATCATCAGTGGAGCAAATTTTGTTTTTGCCAATTTAAGTCTTGCTTTGAAAAATTTAAAAACAACATGAGAATTTTTTTTTTTTTTTTAGTTCAGAAGTTACCATCCACAGCTTTTAGCAGAAGAAAAAGGATTCTAAAATTTCTCAAAAATATATTTCGGACCCAAATCACTAGTCATAGTAGCAGGTCTTAAGACTTTTTCCTCAGTTTCTTTAAGATACTAAGATACTAAGATTCTTGTTGTCTACTTACATTAACTGCGACGCATAAATGACTAGAAATTTGCAGATAATAATGATAAATAAGCACATTATTGCTGTTATTATCATAATAAGTATTGTTATTAAATACATTTAGATTAGCAGATAATTATCAGTCAGGTTTAAACTGGAATGAATTAAAAATTTATTTCTAGAATATCAAATATTAACAAGATATCCTATATTAAATCATTATATATACATATTTTTATATAAATTTATAAAACACATACCAAGTATATATATTATATATAATCTAATATACATACTTTTAATGTATATTAATATATATTTGTAATGTATATAAATAGATATAATTTTTGCCTTAACTGTGATTAGCATGTTATAAATACTGAGAGTTAAAGAGTTGGTAAACAAATATTGTCCTCAAAGACGTACCTTGGGGCCCAGGGTCTCCTGGTGGCCCAGGCAACCCATCCTTTCCTGGTGGACCAGGCCTCCCATGAGCTTGGGCAGCCAGCATTGCTGCCGGCAGCTTGAGCTGAGACAGGAACACAGCCATCCTCTCTTCATTGACGAAAGGGAAAATAATATGCATGTTATGGAAATACTTTTTATGTCAAAAGTTTTCAAATATTTTTACATAAAATTCAACAAAAAATTACTTGCTTTTCAATTTAAGCACATCTAATTTACCAACTGGTCTGAGCGTGGAGAGATTTTTTTGATTGTTCAAGTAGAACAGATTGTACAAAGTTGTTTGAATACGGATGCAGATGAGTTGTGTTGATCAGAGGACTGAGAACCTTCAGTGCTTCAGAGATGTTGCCCATCTAGAAGACAATACCCTAGAGCAGGGGTCCATGGCCCATTAGGAACCGGGCACACAGCAGGAGGTGAGCGGCAGGCAAGCGGGGCGAAGCTTCGTCTGTATTTGCAGCTGCTCCCCAGGGCTCGCATTACCGCCTGAGCTCCGTCTCCTGTCAGATCAGCTGCAGCATTAGATTCTCATAGGAGCACAAACCCTGCTGTGAACTGCACATGCGAGGGATCTAGGTTGCATGGTCCTTATGAGAATCTAATGCCTGATGACCTGAGGTGGAGCTGAGGCGCTGATGCTAGCGCTGGGGAGCGGCTGCAAATACAGATCATCATGAGCAGAGAGGTTTGACTGCACAGAGACCCTAATAAATCAACTGCTTGCAGACTCATATCCAAACCCTATCAGTGAGTGGCAAGTGACAATTAAGCTGCACCTTATGGAGTAGACTGGACATAAGCAACACACATCGGGGGTCACTGTCTTCCATCACCCCCGGATGGGACCATATAGTTGCAGGGAAACAACAAACTCAGGGCTCCCACTGATTCTGCATTATGGTGAGCTGTATAATTATTTCATTATATATTACAGTGTAATACTTATAGAAATAAAGTACACAATAGATGTAATGCGCTTGAATCATCCCCAAACCACTCCCGTCCCCGGTCTGTGGAAAAACTGTCTTCCATGAAACCAGTCCCTGGTGCCAAAAAGGTTGGGGACCGCTGTCCTAGAGCCTAATTAACCTCTGGTAATGACTTGAGGAGAGAATTCAGGTTCATATTAAAAACTGGTTGTTATAATACATTTAAGCCACTTTCCAGCAGTGCTGTGGATGTGCAGTGTGGTGGTTTAGAGTACGTGGACAAGGTCTTTGACACTCCCTTCCAAATGGAATTAGGTGGAGCCTAATCCCCCTATTCTGGAGTGTGGGCTGAACTTCCTTTCACTTCTAATGAATAGAAGAAAGGCAAGTGGGGACACTAAGTCATAAAGCCTCGTGGCTTCCTGGCTGCTTCCTCTCTTAGATTCTCATTCTGGGGGAAGCCAGCTGCCGCGTCGTGAGGGCATGAAGAGACCCACACGGGGGTGAGCTGAAGCCACCTGCCAACAGCCACGTGAGTGAGCCCGGAGGTGGATCTTCCCGCCCCAGCTGAGCCTTCAGAGGACGTCAGCTCTGGCTGACACCCTGAAAGCAACTTCATGACAGACGCCGAGACAGAACCACACAAGTAAGTGACCCTTTAAGTCCCTGATCCACAGAAAACGCACGATAATAAACACTGTTGTTTTAAGCCGCTAAAGTTTTGAGATATTTTCTTATGCAGCAATAGATAACTCATATGGTATGTGACACTTTATATCCTTGAACAAAACTGCATTATTGAGAAGTTTATTTATTGAAAAGATGGGTCACTGGCTTCCTATTCATTATGGTTTCATGGCACTGTTTAATTTCTATACTGGGCTAATCCTTTACTTTGTCAACAATTTATG
This sequence comes from Stenella coeruleoalba, assembly GCF_951394435.1. Lineage (NCBI taxonomy): Eukaryota > Metazoa > Chordata > Mammalia > Artiodactyla > Delphinidae > Stenella > Stenella coeruleoalba. The sequence continues at coordinate 8,712,303 of NC_137158.1, read as the reverse complement.
CTTTTTAGAGAAAATGTTCTGTTATACACCCTCAATATTATTCTTTTCTTCTTTTTGTTTTTGGTTTGATTTCCAGTTAGTTCCATCAGTCAGCCAAGGTTTTAGTAGGAAGGATGTCTCATTTGGCCCAAGGGACAAACGCAGCATTGCTGTCGAGGAGTATGCGCCCAGGGAATGCCAACTGCAGACCGAGCGAAACCAGCAAAGTCTCTGTGCATTTCTGTGAACCTCAAGAAAACGCTGAAACTAAGAACACACGTTACAGGAAGTTGACAAGCTATCCAGAACATTTAAAAATCTTTTGTCAGTGTGGAGTGATGTGACCTTTATGACCTGAATGCGTCCTAATCTTCTCAAGGACACATCACTGTCATCTGCCCTTTGTTCATCCACCAGGCTGCCTGGAGCCCAACCCTGTTCCTCTGGGTCCTAAAGAGAAAGTCCAGGGAGGGGAGGCAGGACTGGGTAAGAGTGCTACCTCGGGTGAGCTCGGCTGTCTGACCGTGAGTGGGTCCTACAGGGTACATCGAATGTCAGTGCTTAGGGTCAACAAAAAAGTGACTCTGCATCATAGGACGCTGGTGCATTAATAACTCCTAACATTTAAAGGGTCTGGAAAATGAACACCAAAAAATGTAAATATGAAAATATAAATTAAAAGTTTCACCCTAAAATTCCTAAACAAGTCAAATTATTAACCAAATTAAACATTCTCTATAAGCAGGGCTTTGCATTGGGCCTTTAACATTTTCTGCATTAAGTGCTCTTGTTCAGAAATCATGGAGAATTACTCACCCAAAAAAGAAACAAAATTGAGTTATTTGTAGTGAGGTGGATGGACCTAGAGTCTGTCATACAGAGTGAAGTAGGTCAGAAAGAGAAAAACAAATACCGTATGCTAACACATATATATGGAATCTAGAAAAAAAAAATGGTTCTGGAGAACCTAGGGGCAGGACAGGAATAAAGAGGCAGATGTAGAGAATGGACTTGAGGACAGGGGGAAGGGGAAGGGTAAGCTGAGACAAAGTGAGAGAGTGACATGGACATATATATACTACCAAATGTAGAATAGATAGCTAGTGGGAAGCAGCCGCATAGCACAGGGAGATCAGCTCGGTGCTTTGTGACCACCTAGAGGGGTGGGATAGGGAGGGTAGGAGGGAGACGCAAGAGGGAGGGGATATGGGGATATATGTATACATATAGCTGATTCACTTCGTTATAAAGCAGAAACTAACACACCATTGTAGAGCAATTATATTCCAATAAAGATGTTAAAAAAAAAAAGAAATCATGGAGAGAGCAGAGAGAGATTATCATTTCAATATTCAATAAGAATTATTATCCATGTTTTTATAAGCTCCGTGCACTATAAAGATTAACTACCAATAAGCTTTATTTTATGACTAGAAATCTGTTATATAATTATTCTCAGAATTACTTTTTTGAATAAGCAAATCCACGGTTACACTTATTATTGTAGAATTCTTGGTTATTAACCCCACATAGACTATTGTTCAGTTAAATTTCATCTCAAAAGCCTTTTCAATATTTTGCCACTGTATGGATAATTTTGGTAGTCATTAATGCAAATTCACCCAAAGTCCATGATAAATACAATGTATCACTGGATTCTGTATTTAAACTTGCTTGTTTTGTTTATATTTTATATAGCTCATATTTAAGAAATCTAATATATATGTAACTAGATTTAAAATAGAAAACTGGAGGAAGGCATATCCTTGCCATGACAAAAAAAAGTAACCACATTTTTTTTCTTTTCACCTATTTTCTTTAAAAAGCAAATTCAAATGATTTCACTTGTAAAACTAACAATTTTTCAAAGATATAGCTAGTAAGTAGTAAGAAATGACCCTTCCATGTGAAAAATTCAGCATAGGTTTGGTGCAGACCAATCTTCTAGAAAAATGTTTTACTGATTAAATTAGTGTTTATTCTGCAACTAAGAACCAAATGACAGTAACATATTAGAATCTATAGCTGCCAGTTAGAAAAAACAAGGGCCAAACCATATAGACCTTGTAAAGAATTACCTCAATTTTCTCCAGTCTCTTCGCTCAGTTTAATTCACTTAGTTGAACTTTAAAGACACTTTTCGCTTAAACAGGATGTCAATGTTTTACAAATTTTTGATAAAGAGCAAATTACTACTGAGTAAAACCTATTTTTCAATGGACTTTCAATAAAAATTTTGTTTAAAAACATGTAGGTCCCTACACTGTTTAGGAGATAAAACCAAAATTCTTTTCAAATAGAATCATTAAGGGAAAAGCCTCAACAAATGTGGAGTATTAGCTATAATAAACAAAAGAGTGATCACCCTACACTCACATTCTGAAATCACAAAGCAAACTGAATGGAAACATGCCAGTACCCAGAGGACCAGAATCTCTGATGTGGATTGATTGACAATGATGATGAAAACCAATGAGGGTCTGATGAGTCATCCGTAAGAGTGACATTAAGTCACCGGCTTTCCAGTAAAACTTTTTATTACCTGACTTTCCACCTGGGGCGTGTTTGGTTGCTGTTAATACATTTGTTTCCAGTAACAACAGATAAAACAAATTTGCAATTAATATATATAGTTTTGCAAATCATCACATTGAATCTAGATAGAATATCTTTATATTACATCGTAAACTGCGTGTTTTATAAAAAAATATGAAATTCAGTGATCACAGTTTGAAACTTTGCATATTATTTGTTGTTTTGTACTTAAAAGATAGATATATATTTCAGTACAGGTTTTCTTAATTTGAAACATACCTCTTTGAATATCTTCAATATCTAAACACAAATATTCATAGCACTGGTTTTCCTCTTTAATGTAGGAATTGAATTTGTAAGTAACTTGCTTTGGGTGCTTTTAAATATTCTTAGCAAAACAGAGAGTTCTTTTAAATAATTACTTCTAGCTGTAAATTATCTAGCTTTAAGATACACTCAAAAACAGTTATTTAGCACAGGGTAATTACCTCCTCTGAACCATACTCCAGTGCTCTATAATTTTAAATAATATGTTTCTGAGCTGGTAAATAAATTGTAAAGACTTGGATTCTTAATTGCATTTCCTCTGTTTTCAGGGATCTTTGGTCAATTAAACTGTTTTTGGCTGTGCTTTGTAATGAGGCAGGAAATTGAAGAGTTTGGAGAGGAGCTTGTGTAAACCAGACAAACACAGGCCATCTGCTGAGGCAACCCCACAGCAGTCATTCTAACAAAGGACACCAATGGCTGGCCTTCCTTGGAGAATGGGCTTGTTAATATCATGCAGACATTAACATTAATGTGATAATAAAGTACATTCTACGGAGAAGGAAGTTTGTCATCTGGCCCAGGTCTCCCTTCTATTTCACAGAATTTGTAAATATTTTCAAAGAGAGAAATTCACTTTTTTCTCCTAATGCCCATTCAAATGTTTAATTGCCCATTTTCTTGTTATAGTGTCAACTTATTTCCTTTTGTTACCCCCTTATGGAAAACAGAGAGTAGTTAATGAGTATTTCCCTTGGGAAATCAGTCATCTACTTGATAATATTGTTACCTCTTAGCCTTCAGGTTAAATAACTTTTACTCATAGGCTTGGTAATCTGTTCTGTAAGTCACTTTTTGGTTCCAATGTTCTGAGTTTTTTCCATACATCTCTTAAATGTGGAAGCAAAAATTAGATACAGTTATCTCTTAATGGGCAAAAATATCAGAAGAGTAATTTCCTTTCATGTCTTGAGAATGATTTTCTGGTTTCATTCTAACTGTTAATTCAACAGCATCTTTGGTGGCTTCATATTCATTTCGTGGCACATTATGGTCCAAGGGTTGTTATTGCTACATTTAACTCTGGCTCGATTCTTTGTCACCTTTGTTGCTTTGAAATGTTATTATGAGTAGAGACGGTAGACTGAACACATGCATCTGCTTTAACTCTTTCCTGAATCACTACAAAACAATGGTACTTTTAAAGGCATAAAACCACAAGAATGGGAGAATGTGAAAGGAGACGACATTAACCTTTGGAAGCTGAGAACAAGATGGCAGAGTGTGGATGACTTAGCAGACTCAAGAAAACCAAATCTTTACACCAGGAGCTGAGAAACAGCCTGTGTTAAATCACAAAATCCTTAAAACGTTCGGGAGTTACATCTGGAAGTGGGGCTAAAGGAGGGGAACTAAAATAAGGGGGACTGGATGAAAGCCTGTTTAAGAAATGATCTGAGAAATCCCTTTCTCTGCTCTGTGCAGCTGCCTAGCTGCCCCTTCCTAATCCCAGCAAAAGGCGGCAGGTTTATCACCTGAAACGTGTAAATAGACCATCTCTGCACTGGGGACCCCAGACTGTGTTGAGACTCAGGCTTGCCTACTGGAAACAAGGAGAAGAAATGGGCATTGCCTTGTTGGAGCTGAGGCCACCACTGCCCTATCCGCCTACCTTGCTCCCCAAATGCTGGCAACCCGGCAGGAGATGCAAGTGTTTCCTTTGGGGAATCTGACCAGAATACAAGGAAAGACTTCAAGACAGTGAAGTTGAGGGTCCCTTAATTAAAAAAATAACAAACAAAACCCCCCAAAAACCATCCAGATTACCCGACGGTAAAGCTCGTTGTTGGCAAGGCCACCATTCACTCCTAACTTTCCAGCAGTTGTTTAGAACCCATGCTCTTGTATGAGCACATGGCCAAGGATGGCTGGCACTGAGGAAACCCTCTAAGCTGAATGATAGACCCAAACAAACAGAAAGATGCAGGTTGGAAGAGACAGAGACTACGATGTGGAAACTATTTTTAAAAACTATCTACGTCTCCAATTATGTGTATCTAGGAGAAGACTGTGCATATACAAATATGTGTATACAAATACATATATAAATTACTATCTTCATTGTAGAGATGTTGCAGCCTGGAAACAAGAGGACAGGATAATCCATATTCATACATGTTCACGCACATGTGGATGAAACTATGTATGGAAAATGGAGAAAACATAGGTGAGGGGCTTTCCTGGCCCTGGCAATCTAGAGGCAGAAGCATTGCTCAGGGACACAGCCCCAATCCTCCTGTCCTCCCACAGACGTCGGTATGGCCTTGTCGCTTCCAAGTTTGTCTCAAGAACCCAGAGGGGGGCTTCCCTGGTGGCGCAGTGGTTGAGAGTCCGCCTGCCGATGCAGGGGACACGAGTTCGTGCCCTGGTCTGGGAAGATCCCATGTGCCGCGGAGCGGCTGGGCCTGTGAGCCTGCGCGTCCGGAGCCTGTGCTCCGCAACGGGAGAGGCCACAGCAGTGAGAGGCCCGCGTACCGCAAAAGGGGAAAAAAAAAAAAAAAAGAACCCAGAGGGCCAGACGTTTGTCCACTTGCCTGCCCAGGTTGGTAAATCCTGCCTGCAGGGTGATATAAATCCCCAAATATAATAGGCTGGTGGGTGTCATAGCAAGAATGAAGCTTCTCAGATCCGGCTGCAGGGCCCTCATCAAACAAAAAGGGGCTAAGCTGAGACACACAGCTTCTGTCCCCTTTCTGCGTGGCCACCTTGCATGCACAAGGATTTGAGCTCCTGGCCAATGAAATCAAGAATCTAACGCAACTTTAGATTGGGTGCATGTCTGTGCATTGTATCTGCCGGAAACCCGGACCTGGGATGGGTGGAGAACCATCTTTCTTCCAGCATGCTGGGTTTGGGACAGGGCATCAGGAAGTTGAAAGAGGGCTCAGTGGCCTGGGTGACAGTCCCAAGTGTGAGATCTGTGGGAGTGCTGTGTCAGCAGGGTCGCCTGCGAATCCCCAGAGGGGTTGGAAACCTCCATGAGGAGAGCCTGAGTTTTGGGGCCTGGTCTAGGGCCTTGCTATGGTCTGGACGATGACGCGGGACAGCAGGACTCCCCTGAGCCCCGCAGACGACCCGCGGTGGCTGAGCAGAGAGGATCCCTCTCGAGGCTGAGGACTTGCAGGGGTGAGTGGAGCAGAGGCGATCGGCTGCCATGGACACAGCTCTCTGTGAAGTGGTTCAGCCAGAGAGAGGCAGACAGGGGCTGCTTCACTGGAGCCCGTAACTGTTTTAACACGTGAGAATTCATCTTGGCTTTTACGGAGAAAGCTTTCTGAAAAGGAGAACTGTGACCCTGGAGCTCTAAGATTTGTGAAAATGGAGGATTTTGTTTTTCTCTTTTATAAGTGGTGTTCAGAGGCAATGGAAAAGGTGACTTCGAAGTGGAAGATGACATGGACTGACCTGAAATAATCTTGGGACAAATGAACTAAGGTGTCGAATAACTAAATTCTGGGTTCCAGGTACAACTTTGTTCGGGAGAAGACGGTTTTGTAGGGCTGGGGCCAACAGAGATAGAAAGAGAGGGGGGATCCCATTTGGAGTCTCAGAGTCTGGAAGTCTCAGGAAAAAATTTGCTTTGGGGCCACTTGAGAATATTGTCTTGACACCAAGACATCTGGGGCCTCTGCGGGGGGCACTGACCACTCTACTGGGCCTCACCAGGCTGGGGGAGAGGGGGTGGGACAGATGGGTCGTGAGTGGCCCAGCTTCCGTGACCTCCGTCCTCAGGAGGCCGACAGCCCTTCCTGGGAGGACCCTCCCGGTGGCCTGAGAGGGCCGTGTGGAGCCTCCCCTGCAGAGGTGGCCACGTCTCCTCCCCTGCTGGGCAGGCCACCAGGGCTCCGCCTTTATCCAGTGCCCCCAGGACTTGCAACACGGACACCTCCTGTATCTCCGCATGTCACGTTTTTCTGAGAGTGCCTGGCTATATTTTCTGACCTCCTTAACCAGCCTTTAAAAACTTAGACTAATTAACTACAGAACTATTTACTCTGTGTTTTTATGTAAAGTATTTTAAGAAATTGAAGCTCCCCGTTAAAGCTGCCTGAGATAAGAGATCACGGACGTGATAAAAGGAGATTCTAAAATGTAAGGGCAAAATTAAAATTACAAAGAGAAAACTGGTAGCTCAGAAAAAAAAAAGAGCAGACAATTGTATTAATAAACTGTCATGTCAGAGCAAGGTAAAGGTACTTCGCAGGGATCAATGTGAAGTGAAATCAACAGCATGAATTCATGACCTTTGAAAAAACATTTTTTTTCTATTTTGTCACTGAAGCTACCAAAAGTCCCTGAGCTAATCTGTTCTCTCTCAAGTGCTCACGTGAAATAAGATAATGTGACCTCAAGCACCGAGAGATTTTGGTCTCTAAATCTAACTACTGCTTAAAATATTCAGGGCTTCCTGGAGAGAGGCTAACTCCATGCTGGCAGTGAAAGATTTAAGAGGAAATCAGGGCATCTTGTAATCCTACTGCTTGCAAAATTCAACAACGCATTTTTAGCTTAGCAAAGGAAGGATGCTTTGCAAAAGAAGCGGGAACCACCAGCCAATGTAGATTTATTTTCTCAAGACAAATAATTCCCACCTTATAAGCTCACAGTTGAGGGGCGCGATCTTGAGTTTAGCAAATCATTTGATTAAATCATGTAATATCCTTGTGACTAAAGAAAGAGATGTAGAGTGGATTTTAAGACAGCTGTATGGATTCAGAACTCGTTAATACCATAGATTCATAGATGATTTACGAACGAGCAGGACAAACGCAAGGGCATTTAGCCCTAACCCTCCTTAGTCCACATTTCTAGCAACAATTAGAATGATGACATGCCTAGGAAATTGAGAGATGACACGAAGTTATGCGGGTCAGCCAGCCTGCCCTATGAGACAAGATTCCAAAAGATATTTTCAGGTGAGAATGATGTTTGAACACCAACCACTTGAAACTGAGTAAGAAGAAACATAAAACCACACACTTAACGTTGTAAAAATGAACGCAGCGCGTAATGAGAAACCCCTGATTTTTAGAAGTTCGTATAAGGCACACAGAGGGTTGTTAGTTAACTGAAAACTCAAAATGAATCAACAGTGTGACATGGAGACTTTTTTTTTAAGGAATGCTATCTTAGGCTGCATTATTAAAGGATCTACATCAGGCGTCAGAAAACTTTCTCCGCGAAGGGTCGCATAGTACATCTTTAAGGATTTACAGGCTATACGGTCCCTGTCACATACTCAATCCTCCTGTCCAGCATGAAAGCAACCAGAGAAAATACATAAAGGAAGGAGTAGGACTGCACTCCAACGAAACTTTATTTGTGGACACAGATTTGAATTTCTGATCGTTTCCCATGTCATGCAATATTATTTTGATTTTTAAAAACCATTTAGAAATGTATCCTCTCCCTTCACCTTGCCCCCCCCCCCAACAAAAGGAAAAATGATTCTTTGCTTGCTGCAGCTGCACTGCCATCGTTGGAGAACGCTGCTAGAGGGACTCCCTACAGCTGGGGGGGGGGGGGGCGGGGAACTTCCGAAATGTGTATTAAGCAAATCTCACCTTCAAAAATCCTCAGAACCTCTTGATTAATATACTTCTTTATTTCTTCAAATGAAACCACATCAGCCTAAAGAGAGAAAAAAGGCCTGTTAATGCAGAACCTAGCACAAGTGAATAAAGAACAGAAATGCTGGGAAGAAGTGCATAACTACAGTGCTTTACAAGCTGTGGGCCGGCACCGTAACCAGCGATACGAACATACTTCCTATTAGATTTCACACGATTAGGAAAGGCATTTCCTATTACTTCATTTTCTGAAGTAATTTGAACCAGTGTTATGACGGGACCACCCCAGGCACATTCTTAACCTGTAACTAATCCCTGGACACTGGTAAAGTCAATATCTAACTGATTTTATTATGTATCTTCGAAGGAAGAGAACTCCAAGTACGCTGAATGATTCTTCAGCATGTTTTGTTCATGGGATAAAACTTACCAAGTTTTACCCATTTCATGGTGAAGTTTATTTGCAATCTGCACATTGTAAGCACACTTGTATTAAGCAATTTCCTTTCCTTGACAGAAAATGCTGTGGGATCTGGTAAAGCGGAGGAGGTAAACGACGCCAGTTGAATTTTTAACCCCTTGACAAATAAATCTCCATGAATTCGACAAAGAACCTAACATTTAAAATGGTATCTCACATTTATAACAGTAACGTTTTACTATAATACCTTGACATTTTTAAAAGGGAGCTATTATTTTTCATGATGGTTAGGGTTTCAAAGTACGTTGTTACTCATAAAGCGATGATTTCTGTGGGACAGAACGGTTCCAATTTCAATATTTTACGTTCACTGTTTATGTGGCAAATGAACTTGAACGAATGCATCTAATACCACGTGCTGACACAGCCCTGAGGGTTCACTGTAGAGGCTTTATTCACGCAGAGTGCAGGCAGAGTGGGTAAACGAAAGCACATGGTGGGAACGCCCAATTCGGCCCAATCTCTGGCATTGGCTGACTATCTGAGGACGGCATGTCCTTAACCCCCTGGCCTCACGCTAGGGCTCCCCTTTCTTCCTGATGTGGATATTTTCGGATTCAGTTCTCCGTGGAATGGCCATCCACCAGCCTCCTGACGATGCTCATAAGGACATGGGCTTCCTTAGCCGAACACTCTTTCTTGGCCTAACAGGTTTCCACTTCAAAGCACCGTACAGGGCAGATGTGTTGTTCTGATTGTCAACAGAATGGAGTGTTAACGTGAAGCAGACCTGTGTTTTCTGGGTAGTGTAAGGGGACATTGTGGACAGTATGGAAGAGTGTGGGCTTGGAGTCGGTCACGCCTGGGTCTGACCCACTGGATAACTGTGACGTTGGACAGGTCGGCACTCGGCTTCTGCATTCGTCAAGGCGGACGGACAGGTCACCTGTCCTCCCAGGTTAGTTGTGAGGCTCTATTGAGGGATGTTTAGTGAGTACTAAGAGGGGGAGTCCACACATAACTTGAAATAAATGACAGCTATTGCCACCCTTGTAGAAGCCAGCTTAGGTTCATTATATTAATCTTGAAAGGTTTATGACTGCTCTTGTTGTAAAAGGGACACGTGGTCAGTCCCAGCCACGAGTTCCTCGCCCACTTACCGGGGAGCCGGGGAGGCCTGGGTGGCCTGGAAGGCCTTGGTGCCCCGGGGAGCCCTTATTTCCTGGGGGCCCCATAGGACCTATGGCTCCCTTTATGCCTGGAAGGCCTGGTTTTCCGCGTTCACCCTGTGGGCCTCGGTCTCCTGGAATCCCCTGATCACCCTGTTAAGGAGAAACATGAATAAGAATGAGCTCTTCTAGAAGCACGTTAGCTGTGGCTAAAAGCAGAGGTTCTGGATTCATACTGGCCCGTACTAGCTGTGAGGCCTGGGGTAAAGTGAATCGAGCTCGCTCCACCCTGCGTCCTCTCCCTAAAGTGGGGTTATTAAGAGTATCCACTGAATAGGCGATGCTGAGAAGTGAGTTAACTCAGGTAAAGGGCCTAGAACAAGCCGACACGTGGAAAGCACTCAGTACAAAGTTAGTGACGATGTTACTTGTACCCGGGTGCCAGTCTAGAGTGATGCCACTTTTGAAAGTCAACAGCAGCTGTCACTTCAGGCTTGGGTCTCCTTTTCAATAAGGAAGGAAGATGGTTAAGAAGATTTCATCACTGAAAGCTTTCACTCGGAAAAGCTTCAGGACACTCAAAAGCTCTCCTAAATCATGTGTTTTTCCTTTTTTCTGCTTTTTCCCGTATGCTTGGTCTTTAATAGTTTCTGTGGGTTGGTTTCTGTGCCCGTGTTTTACATGCACACGTGTATGTGTGTGTGTGAGTGTGTGCGTGCGCAGTGTATCTTAAAGAGTCAGGAAGGTGAGAAAGGGAGCCTTTGGGAAGGTTCAAAGTAGGTCACTGGAGCGTCATCACTGAGGTCATTCGTTCAATAATGTAAATAAACTGTAAGAGAATTCATTGATTAAGATGCATAATAAATTAGATGTGCCTGAATCTGAGAAGAAGTTTCGTTAGTGTAGACTTTGATCCTGCAAGGTGTCTACTACTGTATGTGTCCGGGCATGAGAGTATGAAAGAGGGAGGGGGTGAGAGAGAGAGAGAGAGGGGGAGAATGTGAATGAGAGAATACGCATGTGTGACTGAGCAGGTGTCTCAGTACCACATTTCAAACATTCAGTTCCACAGTTCCAGGAGGTGATGATCACACTGAATGTGAAAGAATGGTGCATTGACCTGCCCGGTGTTTCACTGTATGATTCTTTTATTTGTGACTATTCTGCAGAAGTCCAAACTCTATTTCTCCTGATTTAAAAAATAATAAAAATGAATGAACAATTACAAAGATCTATTTGGTCATAAATGAAGAGATATAGAAAGAAGCCATGTAGAAAGAAGAAAAACAGTTGGACCTAATTTCAATTCTACTGTCTTGGTTATAAAAATATGTCTCATACAAGTATATCAACCCAGCTTGCATCTGGAGAAATATTGGAGATGACTAAGATTAAAAAAGAAAGAAAGAAAAGAACCACTAGCACACTTTGAGCATGCGCAAAATAAACACGATTAAAATCATTTATACTTTAGGCACACGGATGTTCATTATAGTAAGGTTTTTTATCATGAAAATTAGAAAGATCCTAAATACCCAGGAAAAGGGGGCAGGGTATTTTCCAAATACCTTGGAAAAGGTATATCCAAACAGTGGAATAACATATAGCCACTAAAATGTCCACGTGGATCTAGATTTACTGACATGGAAAGATGGTCGTCATATATTAGGTGAAAGAATTCACTTACGAAACAGTATGAACCAATTTTTTGAAAAGTATATATTCACTTGTACCGATGCATTGAGCAAACGTGTATATGATGTATAACAGTGAGATGGAAATATGTCCAAAATATCTCTGTGTAGTGGGATAAGGTAGGCTTTTTTTCTTTATATTATCTCTATTTTTGTGTTTCCTTCAGTTAGCATGGATTATTTGGGTAATAATAAGTAAACTAGACACCAGTACACAAGAACGTGTGTGCACGTGCGTGCGCACGCGCGCGCACACACACACACACGCAAGCCCTCGCTAGAACCCCTCTGAATAACAATGCTCAAGGAACATGTTGCCATGGAATGAATCCATTTCTAGCAGAAAATGCTAAGGTTCCTTAGAGAAGAGAATGGGAAGCTGCAACAATGACATCAACAACCAAAACAATGAAAAGAAAAGCGTACGCCGTGACTGGCATTACTAGTAGCTCTATATGTTCATTTCCCCTTTGTCTTTCTCTCGCCCCTCACCAGCCCCCCTTACTCAGCCTAGTATTATTCCCCCAGCTCAGGGGGTCTTGACAACTCCTCTGCTCCCAGGGAGGCATTTGGAGTTGCAAGGAGACATTTTTGGAGGGAGGTTGGTTGTACAGTGTCTAGTGGGTAGAGGCCAGGGATGCAGCTAAACATCTTACAAAGCACAGGACAGGCACCTGTGACAAAGAATTATCTGCCCCAGAGAGTAACAGTGCTGAGGTGGAGAAACCCTACTTCAGGTAAAGAACACACGGGTGATAGTTACCGTAGGGACAGGTGTCTGAGACAGGAGGCTGATAGAAGCTTTCCAAACTGGAACAGCAAACCAGACTTAGTTGTGAATAAAGGCGAACCAGGTAGGGGTATCTGCCATACACCCTGATCCTGTTTCCCTGAATGGTCCCATTTTATGCCTGGCAGAGACCTTGGATCACAAATACCCCAGCCTTTTCATATGCGGAGATTTCGAGGGGGTCTACGACCATAACTGTGTAACTCAAATGAGGGGGCAGTTGTGGAGACAGACTTAAATAACAATCACAGTAGGAATGTACATACCCGTTCTCCTTTGGGGCCTCTCTCTCCAGGCTTACCCATGATGCCCTGAAAAACAAATGTCAGCGCTAAAAATCACTGTGTGCCAAGATTTCTCATCAAGCTGCTGGATCGGGAGCTCTGGCAGGTAATCTGGATGTAGTTTTGCATTAGAACATTTATTTTCAACAGTATTTTCCATACCTGCGCACCTGGTAATCCATCTTTCCCATTTATTCCCTGTAAAGACAAAAAATGATCAATATTTCTCATTCTGCATTAACAGACATAGTTAAATGCAACAAGAGGGTAAAGTTTCAAGGACTTATTTCTACTGAGATTTTGGTGAGGCAGTGCGGTGAAATGGAAAACAAAATCGATAGAGTCAGCCCCAAGTTTAAATTCTGACTCTGTCACTTGCAAGTTCCATTTACTTCAGACAATTTACTTAACCTTAATAACGTCAGCTTCTCCACTTATAAAGTCAGGATAAAATAAGGGCCTTAAAACTAAGGATTTAGGGAAATAACAGAAAATGCCTAGCTCACTGTAAATAGTCAACAGGGTTATTTTCCTTACTTATTCCATTAGGTACATTCTGAGAAATAAGAAGGTTCCCTATGGCACTGGTTGGCTGGTGTACGGCATTTATTGTTCCCTTCTAACAATTTTCCTACCAAAGAAAGTCATTCTCAGTAAATGGTCTCCGTTGCTGCTTGAGAAATCTCATAACATGGCCAGAGCCAGATGCCACTATGAAATAAACTGTCAGCCAGAGAACGATTGTTATTTTTCAGTTAGAAAATAGGAAAGGACAGTGAGAAATCTGTAACCATGTTTTCTGAGAGTATTAAATAGTGGCTTTTTCTTAGTAAACTGGAAGTTTCCCGAACTATACATGGCAGTTCTGGAGGTGGTAATAAAGCCCAATCCTGCTTACAGATTTATAAGCTTGGGAGAACCACCGACTGGGAGGCGTTAAGAAGGGAGAGCACCTGGGGTCCCATCAGATACTGACAGTGAGACAGCAGGTACGTTTCTGCGATTTGTTGAAGAGGGAGACCAAGGTGAGGAAATGATTTCTTAGCCAGCAGGCAGGTGCATGGACTTGCTCCTCTGCAAACCCGGGAGACTCTGATTGTGCTGGAGTGCAGTCTGCAAGGATGGACCTGCAGAAAGGTCTGTGTTTTCACTGCTGTAAATCACACTAACACCTGCCACAGTTGGGAACCCAACCAGAGTCCCTCGGCCTTCCTGAACAGCCTGGGAATTATCTAGGGCACTTTAACTAAGACCACGTTGCCCAAACCATCCGGTTCAAAGGATTTATGTCATCCAGAAACACAAGCAAAAAAGGATGAAGCTGATGAAGGAGAGGATGTGAAAGAAACAACTGTGTTAATTGAATAAAAGAAGATAAAAAAATAAATAAAAAATAAAAAAATATATAAATAAATATAAATAAATATATATAAATAAAAAATAAATAAAAATATAATTCATGTTTTTGGTAACAATACAAGAAAATGAATAAACCTATAGATAATTTTTTGTCTCTTGTAATTCATCAATGACTCTCATGTGTGTTCTCTTTTCTATGAAGGCGTTACTAACTTATTCTCCACGGTGGGGGGGGGGGGTGAGTTCTGCTTTCAGAAATTTTTACAAAAACCTCAGTGGATTTACCTCTATCCCCCTCGTCTCACTTATCTGCAAGAACCCTATTCTTTTTTCTAACTCAGAAAGTGTAACCAGCTTTCCCTCCGCTGCACACCTGCGTCTGAGCAGCTGACTGTGGGTGAAGAAGGGTTACCCTCGCTCAGGTGTTCTGATCTACAGGTATGGCAGCAGCTCCCAAGCAGCCCCTCTGCATCACCAGCCATCCTTCTGTATTTCCTGACTTGACTCCTTCTTTCCAGAAGTACTTGCACATATTTTCCTGTCTCACGAAACCTCCAGCATCACCACCCCACTCCTCATGGTCAACTGATGACTTCCGTCCTTCACTGAGAAAATCACAGCAGAGGACCCGCTCACATCCCCGCCGCCAGAGCCACGCACCTGTGCGCATGCGTACTCGGACTTCCGCCCGCCCCCTCCCCGTGAGAAGGTTGCTCTGCCCTGTTCCTTGTAAACACCAGTTTCCACTTGGGAGTCTTCTCTCCTCACTCTAAGTCCACTCTCTTGTATCTTCAAATGTCCCCTCTCAACGGGGTCATTCTTCATCAAGATCCTACCGTGCTGTACTCTCCCCACAATGAGGTCCACATTTCCAAACGTGGGGGAGAATTGTCAGCTCCTTTGCTACTTTTCTGTATGTTTTCCTCTCGTTTCTCTTCAACACTTACCTCCCTCCACATCCAGGAAACCGCCTTCGCCTGGTTTTCTTCACATCTCACTGGCTGCACCTTCTCCGTCTTTCTGCCATATCCTCTCCTAACAGCCCTGTTCTCTTCCCAATTCGCAGTGACCCCACTGCATCCAGGCTCAGGTTGAAAGACCCAAATCAGTCTCTCCAGTCCTGGCCTCTCCATTAATTGCAGAGGCACATATACACTGCCTACTTGACTAGAAATCCACTTGGATGTCTACTAGTGCTTCAACATGAAGTTTTACAACAGAGAGCTCAGTTTTTCCTCCCAAACCCACCCATGTCACGAAACATACCACCCTGACCCGGTTGCTCAGACCCCAAACCACAGCTTTGACCGGTCTCTTCCTCCCACTCTGCATCTGTCTGATCCATCAGCGAGCGTAGCTGGCTCTACCTTCAGTGCACACCCTAGATCTCCTCTTCCCACCATCTGTGTTTCTCATGGGGATTACGGCGACGCTTCAGAGTTCCGTTCCCTACGGTGTGCCCTCCGCACAGAACTCACAGTACTCCTTGAAATGCAGTCCAGTCATTTTCCTTCCCTGCTACAGATGCTCCAGTGGGTCTCCGTCAGACTTCACATGAAACCCGCCCTCCATTCCCGGCTTAGAAGTTCCTCGTGCTCCGCCGCTGGCTGCCTCTCCCTCCGTATCTTTGCCCCTCTCCTTTAGCTCAGCTCACGCCTGCCTTCAGGCCTTCCTCCCTTCCTTCAACACGGCAGGCTCTACTAGCCATTCCTTTTTCTTGGAACAAGCTCCCCCTGCCTCCCCGCCCTGCTGACCTCCCCGTGGCTTGAGCTCTCCCGTCCTGCAGGGTTTGCTCGAGTGGTGGGCCTTTATTGACTGCCCTATTTAAATTCTGCTCTAGGGCTTCACCCTGCTCAGATCATCTTCTCCCTGAAGTTGTGTGTGTCTGTTTGTTGTCTTGTGTCCCTGTACTAGAATGTAAATCCGATGAGCTGAAACCTCCCAGTGCTTGGCATGTAGTAGGTGCTCAGGAAGTATTTGCTGAGTGAACAGATTGCTTTTTGCATAATCCCCTCGGAACTGGATGGCAAGCATTTGTGAGTGGCTTACAGGGGCTGGGATGGGGAGGGGAGGGAGGGAATGAGACTAATATTAATGGGGCGTCTCCCACGGCAGGCACTGGACGTCTTACCATATGTCACGTTGCTTAAGTGACTCACAAACCCTTTGAGTCATAACTCAAACCCAGATCTTCCTGACTCTAAATTGCGTACACTTCCCGTGCGTTCATGTCGCCTTCTCTGGGGAGGCTGTGGCCAGGGAATGCCCTTACCCTGTGGTCTCACCGATTCTGAGCAGCCTCCTGAACTCTGCGCTGCGCGGTCACCTTCAGCACCCCTTCTCCTAACAGCACCCCCTTCCCACCCACCCCACGGCGCAGAAACAAGCAAAGGGAGCAGGGACTTCTACAAAAAGCGCACCCGAGAGTGAGGTATGTCTATTCCTCTTTATATCCCCTCCCTCGGGGCCCAGCACATCCTTAGCAAACGGCAGGGATGAGCTGACAATATGTGGGATTGAGTTGAATTAGTAGGAATGGTTGTTACAATGTCACATCAATATTATATATCAGTAGCCAAGAGCTCTTCTAGGACAGGAGGGGATGATGTATTTGACAGCAGTGATTTATGAACGTGTAAGAACAAGGCCCACAGGTAAAGGAGGGAATCTGATACAAGAGCTTCTTTCCTCTCTAGCTGAACACACAGATGTTACATCTGCGAGTCTTTGTATTTCAGGATATGACAGGCCATTTCATGTTTTAGCTCTGCTGAGGACCTCAGACCTGAGAAATAATGAGTCTGATTTCCTGACATTTAAAACAAAAGACCTCACTGTTCTCACTGTGGTTTAAGACATAGAGATACTCACAGAGAGCTGGGCACTCTGTGAGAACCACACCCCGCAAAGCCATTTGCAGACCTGCGCTTACTTACTTGGAAACTACTTATTCCAGTCTCAGACTTTTGAAGAGAGAGGTAAAGAGGCAATGCTTAGAACATTTCTTAAACTGGCAAATAATAGATAAAGGACTTACGGGCTTTCCTGAGGGTCCTTCTGGTCCAGGGAAACCTATGTCTCCAACAGGCCCTCTCTCACCCTGTAGACATGGCCACAGACAAACATTAGCTGCGAAGAAGAGCTTTGAAGCTGCATGCAGTACAACACAAGGACCACGGCTAAGTAAGGAATGGGCAACTGACCGGCTCTCCTGGGATTCCTGGAGGGCCTGGGGCCCCGGGTTTCCCCTGGGAAAGGAAGCCAAGGGGGAAATGTTAGGAGCCAGATTACTGAATGAGGCCACGTGCTTCCCTCCCCCACCTGTGCGTGCACCACCTGTGCTGCAGGTGTGGCTCTACACCGACCTGGCATCCCTACCGGCCAGAGTCCCGGAAACCACACTGCACTGGGCAGACGGGACGGCAGTCCCTCAGTGCACATAGGGGTGTGTGGTATGGGAGGGAGGATAAGCCTTTTGAAAATATTAAGCCAGTGTATCCTCATTTCTGGAAATCCCTCTTGATGGGCAGATCCTCTTTACTTTAGGGGGAAGGAGGGCACGGTGGGTCAAAGGAGTCCTTCCTAGATTTTGATTTTCACAAGAAGCTTTTTCAGTTCACAGTGAGATAGGCTGAAAAGAAGCATGGTTGGTTTGAAAGGCCGTTTTGTTGAAAGGAGAGGACAAGGTTGGTGTGACCCAGCGTACCGCAGCCTGGAAGACTGAGGACGGAGAAACCGTGGGCTAGAGAGACCACAGGAGGGATGAGAGAGGAAAATGCACCAGCAGAGACGGCAGTGGACACGAGCCCAAGCGTCCAGGCCAGGCCTAAGGATCCTGCCTTTGAGAAAGAGCCGCCGCCTGCACCTTGAACCTCTTGTGGTTGGAGATGCAGGTGTGGGACTGAGACCATGGAAATCCCAGTGGGTTGCAAGGGAATGCAGAGGGAGGCCATTTTCCGCACTTGCTGTATGGAACTCTGGGAGCAGACCGCCTGGCAGGTCAGCTACAGCTGAGTACCGAGGCGAGGCAGACACAAGGCCCCGAGATGGCATCCGGGCTCCCACCGCCCGCCTGCAGCAGGAGTGCCTGGAATCCCACGGACCTGAGTTGGGGGATGTGTTAGGGCTGAGAAAGCCAGTATCCCAAAGGGTCTTGGCATGGACTCAGGGGTGCAGGGTGCTTGGGCCTGGAACTCCAGACAAAGATCCCAAAGGCTGGGGAGTGCTGGCAGGGACCTCGGAGGCCCCGGGGAGGGCATGCTGCCCCCTCTGCCCACACGCCATCCTGGGAGGGAGGGGAGGAAGAACCCTGGGGAAGGCCCTGGAGGGCCTGAGTGCACTAGGAGGAAACAGACAGCTCTGTTCCAGGAAGAGCAGGACGGGGCCGCTTGGCTCTCAGCAGAGGCCTGTGATGTGCTGAGCAGGTAGACACATCCCTGCTTCAACCAGAACCATCACCTTAAAAGTCTTTTATTGTGGTGAAAATATACAAAAGCGAAAGCTACCATTTTAGCCATTTTATGTGTACAATTCAGCGGCATCGAGTACATTCACACTGTTGTGTAACTGTCACTATTTCCAGAAGCTTCGAACTAATTCATTTTTCCGAGCCACAGTAAGGTCCAGTTATAAAAAAGAGAGGTGCACTTTTAACTACCCAGTTGTATATTTGCAGCGTGCAAAATGTTTACCCTTCCCTATTTCTGTCATTGTCAGTTAATCTTCTTAATGATGAGATAGGAAAGCTGCATTTTAGGTAAATGTATTACATCTTGGACATCCCAACAAGTGGCAGACTAGCCTCTAATTTCCATCATGCTGCATCCTTCAAAGTATCCTTGGAATTCTTCATTTGGATCATCTTTTGATCCTGTCACTGATTTTCTCAGTACTTTCAATGGTTGCTAGTATCTTTTCTTTGAAGGTAGACTCAGTTTAGGGTAATGGCTGAAAGGAATTTATAGTTCCACCTGAGTGAGCACTGTGGGGCATTACACTTCATTATACCAGGTGGAAACAAACACAGGCTGTGAAGGCACCCTGAGGCGGGTTGTAGGGGACTCAGGGCAATTGCACAAACAGCTGCGAATATGTTGCTAGGAGTGGTAGTGAGCAGGGGAAGGCGGGAGGAGGGGGATAGTGTGAGCCAGTCGTCAAGAAGAATGCTTTCGTGTACCAAAAATTCTGCAGTGCTTGCTAAAGAAAATATTTTCATGTTACTGTTTTTTTTTTTTGTGGTACGCAGGCCTCTCACTGCTGTGGCCTCTCCCGTTGTGGAGCACAGGCTCCGGACGTGCAGGCTCAGCGGCCACGGCTCACGGGCCCAGCCGCTCCGCGGCACGTGGGATCTTCGCGGACCAGGGCACGAACCCGTGTCCCCTGCATCGGCAGGCGGACTCTCAACCACTGCGCCACCAGGGAAGCCCTAAAGCAGCTAATTAAGGGGATGTTATCCTTCATACAGGATGCTTTGCTATGGAGTGTGGATGGGTTTTTATTTTTTTGTCGTTAGATTTAGCAACTAAATAGAGTGGCTACCCTCCTTTTGAAGGATGGGTGCTGCGGGGTGGTGGTAGGAGGGTCTGAATGGTGCTGGGTGGAGATGGTAGGGCCCTTTCTCATCTTCCTCATGTTCCTGTGACTGAAGCACACGGTTTCCGTTGACTTTCCTACCCTGGCCCACCCTGCAGGGGCAGCTAGCGAGGATAAGCGGGCTCTTATTCATCAAGCCTGACCACAAAGTTTTAATTAGAGCCTCATGAATGAAGATCAGAATAATCCCTAGGGCTCAGAGGAATGATTTTAACCTTTCCTGGAGCACTTCCTATTCATGTGGAAAGACCTTGATGAGATTAAAACACTGGACACATTAAAACATTGGACACAGAGAGCAACAAAAATGATTGAGAGGCTGGAAGGGCTAGTTTACGAGGACACATTAGCAGCCATAAAGCTCTGCTAATAACACCTGGCTGAGGGAAAACTCAGGCAGATGGCAGCTTAATAAGAAGGTCCTGAAGCACGTGCCTGAGGACTTTGCCTTTTGAGGATCAAGAAACCTTGAACTATGACAGGAATAGAGAAACCCAACAAGCTTCTCAGAGCTGTGCTATCTTAATGTGTTGACGCAGGTCACTGGGCTTCCCCTTCCCATGTGAAAGTGAGTTGGGGAGAAAAAAACAAAGAAAAAAATTTAAAAGATGAAAATAAAGAAAGGAGCATTCTTGAGGTGGGAGAGGGACGGATGGTTCTGCTTTTTGAACCGGAGGTTTAAGGAGTCACTGCGTGCTCCCAGCCCTTCTGACGGTCGGTGCCCGTGAAACCAACATGAGAGAATCTGGACTCACCGAGATTCCCGCCACTCCAGGGGGACCTGCCGGGCCTCGATCTCCCTGGAAAAAATGTACTATTTATAATGATATCTATAAAATCTCCACCGATGAAATTAATGCTCAAGTAATAATTTGGATTTGGTAAAGCTTCTCTTTGGAACTTATAAATGTTATCCGTATCAGCTGGGTGAAGCTAGAGCCCAGATGGGAAAAGAACAAAATGAAAACTGCAGCCAATGGAACCTACTAAAGTTCTCTCTCTCTCTTTTTTTTTTTCCCCCATAAAACCAAAGCAAATAATAATCTTAATGAAAACGAGCATTCATGGTATCATTTCTGTGACCTATTCTTTTAAACAGAACCCCATCCATATTACAGGTAAAATCAGTCAACAGTTTTATTCCACATATTCAAAAGTAATTCATCACTAATACTTAAAAGCTAAGCACACTGAATGTCTTCTAAAAAGCTTTCGCTGTACTTGTCTCATTGGATGTAGGTTAGAATAAATGTGTTTAGAACTGGGGATGTTGTAGCTTCTCCTCTTTAGGCCAATAAGAAGAGCCCTGGAATTGCTCTGAACAGTGGACTGACTCAACCCTTTTTCCAAAGGCAATGTGGTATTTTAGATAAAGTCGACAAGGCTAAAAATACCTCTGATTATATATGGGGTAATAAAATGGTCATTTTTTGTTGAGCAGAATCTACATTAAAAAACTTCCAAAGTTCCCTAAGGGACATAAAAGAAGACTTGATTAAATGGAGAGAGATGTTTTGTTCTTGGAGGGCATGACAGTGCTATAAAGGTGTCACTACCACCCAAACTAATTTATAAATTAATGCAATTTTTACAAATTGCGGCTTGATCAAATGATATTAAAGTTCACTTGGGATAATAAATATAGTCGAGGATAAGAGAAAAAATAAAAGAAGAATAATAAAGAGGTTAGCAATATCGTATTTCAACATACAATAAAGCTATAATAATTGCAATAATGGAATACTGGCCCAAGATTAAGCAGTATATCAATGCAATATAACAGAAACCTCAGAAACAAACCAACATTTATAATAGAATTTTAGTAATGAAAGGGCTGTATTATTCAACAAATAGTGCTCATAACTGAATAATTTCTTTGAAAAAATCTGATTCCCTTCTTTGCATTATACTCCATATAAATTCCATATAGATTATATAAAAATAAAATGAATTAATAAGAACTAGAAGAAAATCAAGTCATATTATCTGATTTTGCTTGAGAATGAGAATGAAAGTCATTTAGTGCATAAAAGCAGAATAAGAAATCATAAAGGAAAACAGTTTTACATTTGACCACATAAAAGTTATATTTACATATAGAATAAGATTAAACATAAAAATGAGAGGCAAGGACCAACCAGGATAAAGCCTCCACCATATAAGATAGAAGTAGTATCTTTAATATATAAAGCATAGCTCCAGTCAAAAAAAAAAAAAAAGAACTAGTAGAAAAATGGGTGAAGGATGTAAACAGGGAATCCTTGTCAGTTCCACTCTGCCCTTTTTTAATTACAGGATTTTTACCCTGGAAATGAATATACTGGAGCTTTCCATTCAATGGAAACATTTGCATATCTGATAAAGGTGAATGTTAAGAGGGCTCCTCTCTGGTAAGATGTTCCTTCCAACAATCGGGTCTCACAGTTCTTTGAACCACTTTCCCCTAACGGTATGGCCTCTTATTTCCATAGCTATACTTGAGACCTTGTCAAAAACAATAACTATATCCCTCCATAACCTCCACTGCACGCATTCCAACCTTGGACCACCATCTTCCATCATTCTAAACCACTCCCTTGAGTACTTTGAACCCCCAAAACTTTTGATGTCACCAAGATCTCTAATCCATCCATGATACAAATTTTTCATTATCCTTCATTGCCTAGATGGCCTCTCCTCCTTATTTATCTAGTTTAAATTCCACAGTCGCTTGTTATAATCACCCCCTTGTGTATACTGTTGGCTTCCTGGCCCATTCTTGCTTCTTGCACTCACTTGTCAAAACCGGAGGCTTGTTTAAAGCCAGCTCCCCTCCTGTTCTGTGCCTTTGCCTGAGCGTATGTACATGGTACATAATCTCACTTCAGTTCATGACCATGAACCTCTAGGGTAGCGGTCCCCAACTTTTTGGCACCAGGGACCGGTTTTGTGGAAGACAATTTTTCCACAGACCGGGGTTGGGGAGGGGAGATGGTTTCGGGATGATTTGAGCACATTACATTTATTGTGCACTTTATTTCTATTATTTATTTCTATTTATTTCTATTATTATTACATTGTAATATATAGTGAAATAATTACACAGCTCACCATGATGCTGACGGGAGGTGGAGCTCGGGCGGTACTACGAGCCATGGGGAGCGGCTGTAAATACAGACGCAGCTTCACTCGCTCGCCTGCCACTCCCCTCCTGCTGGGCGGCCCAGTTCCTAACAGGCCACGGACCCGCCGAGGCCCGGGGGTTGGGGACCGCTGCTCTAGGGGGTTCTGCTCAGCCATCACACTCTCTGGTCCCTGGATTTTCCCTCTCTCTGAGAAGACCTTCTCCTTAAATCTCCAACCTCTTCTCCCTACCACACTCTCAGATGATGACCTGGACTCCTCCATCTCTGAGAAAACTGAAGCAATCAGAAAAGAACCTCCATAGACTCCAACCAATTCATGGGCCCACATACCAGCATCTGTGCCCCTGTTCTCTGATTTCCCAACGGTTACCATGGATGAACTATCCATGCTTCTCTTTGAGGCCAAACCCTGCATTTATGCTCTAGGTCCCCTTTCCTCTTAGCTATCTAAGGATGTCATTCCAGCAATTCTCGCCTCTCCTCCTATCTCGTCATCCCCCTCCCCTTTCTTCAGCACAGTAACAGTCTGCTACTTCTGTGGTCTTAAAGTTCGTTTTAGCAAAGCTTGCCCTATCTTCTCCAGCAGCTGCTGGCCCATTTCTTTACTTTCCTTTGCAGCAAAACTCCTTAAGCACTGTTTAAACTGTATTTGCTGTCTCTAAATCTTGTTTTGTCATTCTCTCTTAAACCCATTCAAGTCCAGCAATTGGTCCTACCAACACAGTGAAACAGTAATCACTCCTCTGGTGATACGTGACCTCTATATTGCTGAATCCAATGTCAGTACTCTGCCATCCTACTTGACCCCATCCTACTTGACCTATCTGTAGGATTGAGACAGACTTTCACTCTCTCTTCTTGCTACGTGATCTTTTCCTTGATTTCCTCCTATTTCCCTGGTCACTCCTCCTCAGTCTCCCTTACTCATTCCCCCTTTTCTTCCTGATCTTAATGTTGGAGGGCCTCGGGGCTCAGTCCTTGACCCTCTTCCATTTTTTTGAGTGAATAAACAACACTCTTTTTGTTTTTAATTGTTTGTCTTTTAAATGAATTTTTATTGGAGTATAGTTGACCGATCCTCTTCTCTTTTAAAAGAATCTACTGTCATTCTCTTGGTGATCTTATCCAGCCTTCTGACTTTCAGACAGCATCTATATGCTTAGACAAGCAATCCATATCTTAGACACTTTATTATTATTATTATTTAATTTTTGGCCGCACCACGCAGCATGTGGGATTTTTGCTCCCCTACCAGGGATCGAACCCACGCCCTCTGCAGTGGAAGTGTGGATTCTTAACCACTGGACTGCCAGGGAATTCCCTTAGACTTTTTTTTAAACTCCATACTTTTATATTGTACTGCCTACTCAATACCCTCACTTTGCTGTCTAATAGATACTTCCAAACTCAGTCCCATGTCCAAAATCATACTCTGGATCATTGTCTATCTGTAGCTTTCCTCGTTTCTGTTGATGACGCCCTGCCATGACAGTTGCTCAGGTCAACACCATGGAGCCGTCCTTGACTCTTCTCTCAGACCCACATCCCATCAATCCTGTCGCTCTGCCTTCACAGCACGTCCATAACCTATCTGCTCCTCAGGACCGCCACCGTTTCTGCTCTTATCTGAGCCGACACCACTCCCCCCGTCTACAGGAACAGTGTCTTCCCTGCCCCATCCTCACTCTCCAGCTGTGGGCCCCATCACTCTACTACTCAGAAACCACCGCTGGCTCCGTATTCCCTCAGAGTGAAGGATAAAGTCCTTACAAGGGCTGGTAAGCCTCTTTATTAATTAGTGCTTCTTAAACTACCTGTGGTGAAGGAGCAGTTTACTTACTTATTTATTTTCTAATGCATCATGATCCAAGGTGAGTCTACTGGTCACATGTCTGGATATCATGGCAACGTCAAAAGTCAAGCTGCCAGACAAGTTGCTTAAATGCTTTCTCTCCATCTCTGTGCTCACCTTGCCCCAGAGTCCATAACGAGTCTGCAGACTGGCACTGGTACTGCACCGGCCAGTGAGCAGCATTGACCTCAACATGGCGGGGCTGCTCCTAACTGCCACCCCACCTCTCTGACCTCATCTCCTACCATATCCCCTCGCTCACTCCCCGGGTCTCCTTGGATGTACCAGGAATGCTCTGCCTCAGGGCATTTAGACCTGTTGTTTTTTTCTTCTTTTAAAAAAAATTTTTTAGTTGTATATATTTAAGGTGTACAACATGATGATTTGATATACGTATACATTGTGAAATGATCACCGCAATCAAAGTAATTCACATCCCTATCATCTCACACAGGTCACTGTGTGTGTGCGCGCGTGTGTGTGTGGTGAAAACGTTTAGCAGATTTCAAGCGTACAGTTTAGCACGGTTACCTAGTGTCACCTTGCTATACACTACATCTCTAGAACTTATTCACCTTGCCTGGAACATTCTTCGTTCTGGCTTGAGGGGGCTTGGCTAACTGCCCCCTACCTCTTCCAAGTCTTTGCTCTGTTCTTGCGTTCTCAGACCACCTGATTTAAAATGATACCCTTCCCTTCCGCACTCCTGATGCCCTCAACCTGCCTCTACTTTTTCTTTCCACAGCACTTACCAACAATATTATTTCGTTATTTGTGTTTATTCTTTTAGTTTCTGTATCCCCTGCTTACAACATAATTTTTGTCTCTTTTGTTCCCTTATACATCCCCAAAGCTAAAACAGTTCCTGGTCCAGCAGTAGGTGCTCCACAAACATTTTTGAATGTTGAATCAGTGATCACACGTCTAACCCTGCACTTACCTTTATACCAGGAAATCCTTCTAATCCTGGCAACCCCATCACACCAGGTTCTCCCTGTTAAATATGAACATAAGAACACAGAAGCAATGGTCAAAAGGTTTTTAAGCATTGATTTCAAAAGCAAAGATATTTTTTGCCTAAAAAATACTCCCTCAAACATCAATTGGTAATTTAGCAAGTAAATAGTACGCTCTATTTTCAAGCAACTGTATTCTTGCATTTGATATTTGGGAACAGTTTGAAAATAAAGCTATTCCCTGGAGAAGTATGAGTATCTTTTCTAATGAATCGTTTTTATCCTGATGAAGAATCTGCTCTGAACGAATCCCTCTAGTCAGTGATAACTCCAATTTCAATAAGAATTAGAAGGAAAGACTGGGCTTTAATAAACGTTGCCAATTTATAAGGTACCTAAGCCTTCTAGATGATCAGAAAACAAGACTGAAGTCTTTAAGAGTGGATGAAGATGGAGCTCTCAAAGTTTATAATCCCTCAATATTTCCTGGAGGTGGATGTGAATTGTGGATGCTTCCGAGGACAGCCCAGGAGCAGTTATTTATGATGGCTCACTGACAGGAGACAGGTAAGCATTTCTGCTAAAAAAAAAAATCTGTTACATATGCTGGTGTCTGGTCCCAGATGACTGGAACCTCTAGGCCCTCAAGGAACCCATTTAGAAAGGTCAGGGTGAAGGAAGCTGCCAACTTTGAACAATAAACAACAGGGGTTTTAAATTAAGAGAGATAAAGTGGGTAGTTGTTTGATACCTCCTTGTTAACGAATTAATGTTAACTGCAAATATTTTCTTAAGACACTGGATATTTTCAACATAATCACATAGAAAAGGTAGCTTCCCAAGGTCATTCTCTGTAAATGTATTTTTGCACGCCTAATTCTAAGCTGCTTCAAAAATATTACCAACACTTAACTCCCATTATGATTTATGATATTGTCCTTATCACGGGATGCTTAATGAGGAAGCATATCATTTCATCCTTTCTTTGCTTCAAAAGCCTTTTTAAACAACTACCAATATGTAACCTGTCAATCAGGAAAAAAAGATGTTCAGATTCTATTCTGCAGGAAGCTCTGTAATGGAGGCTCTGGGTTATTGACAAAGGAAATAAGCTCTTTGATTTTCTTTGTTTATATTCTCAACTATCCTTAGGACAGAGGAATCGGTTGGACAGTGCTCAGCCAATCAATCAGTATTTGTCTGAAAGCAGCTAATAATAAATATTTAATTGAAAGCCAATTATAAATTGAATACCAAGGGAATGAAATGGAGTGCCTCAGAAGATAATACATTCAATTAAGGGTAATTTTTATCTGTAAAGTTTCACTGAGAAGATTAGAAACAGTGGTACAGATCTGGTGTCCTGGGATTTGAAGGATGCTGGAAGAGTATATCTCCCCACACCTACCCCGATGGGACTTTTCCATTTTCTGCTCCGTGACCTGTGACTCCACCATTCCTGGCTTATCTATCTCTATGCTATGAGGTAGTATTTCTCTATTCAGGGCAACTGGTCGGAAATGAGTTGTCCGGTGGCGGTGACATGGAGCCCAAAGGAATAATCTAAAGTTTTATCTAAGATAAACCTGAAGGTTTACTCGGTAGTTAATTTCGTGATTCCACATTTCTGTTTTTGTGCTTCACCCACTTAATTCACATCTCTAAAAGCAAGGAACGTCGTCCACTTAGTTTTTATTCTTTGTTGCAGCTAAAAAATTTTGAAGCCTAATCTCTTCAAATTCTACTCAATGCTGTCTACATTTTTGTTGCCACGCGCTTTCGAATCCAAGTGAATCATAATTTATCCTTTATTATAATACTTTTTAAAAAGGTTTCTCACCTTAATCTACAGTTACTAATTTAAAAACTTGGGTGTTCCAGAAAAGTCAGCGAGAAGCCTACGTGTCCCTGAATGACTCAGAGGGGATGCTTGTGTGTGTGAGTATGAGAAGGAAAGACCAGGAGGAAATTTTTATCAATAAGATGAAAGGAGATTCAGATTGGAATGAAGGATATGAGGGGGGAGGTGAAAGCATTAAAAAACGTTACAGATAAAGAAAGCACAGCATGAGTAATGAAACAACGGAAACTTCTAAATGACATATTTGGGGTTCGGAAAGTGCTACAAACTGGGCATTTCATAGGCGAAAACAAATTGGCTTTTAATATATATTGCCCAATAACAAAAAATAAGCTCTTTCATGCGTCTCCTTTGAAAATCTATTTAGATGTAAAAAGATTGCTTTTTATGGCTCTTCTTTCGCTCGTTTAAAATTTATTCATCTAGTTTTACCAAACTCCACTGTAATAAAAGGACCTGCGACTTCCTCCCACGGCAACGGCAAGTGGTTTGAAAGTTTATTTCAGTTTCAGATACATCGGAGTTTCAAGTATATACCCAAAGGTTAAAGGACATAGAAATGAAATATGAAGGACAGGACACATGCCTGAAAAGGACATGACAGGAAAACCTGCCAAGGAATAAAGGGAATCGAATTGCATCTGGCAGAACTTTTACAGGGCCGCTCCGTGGCTGCGAGAGGTGCGTAACAGTCATCATCCTTCGGAAGGCTGGGGCGCAGGACCTCTTCCCAGGCCGAGGGGCAGAACCTCCTGAAACATCGCTTCTAATAAGCAGGCTTATGACAGCGCACCACGTCGCCTCCAGAGCAACGGCCTAAGACAGTCAAAGCAAATAAACCGTCCCTGCCTTGTTGTAGTGTCGGTGGGGGAGATGACAGACCTATTAAGGAATTTCTTTCCAATAGTTTCCTCCCACGATCTACTGAACATGGAACCAATCATCAAAATAGTCCTATTGGAAGAAAGTGTCCTATTTCTCGGGAGCTTTCTATGCGTCTTCCTCCAGCCCGGGGTGATTTTCAAAATCACCCTGATGGAAGAGCGTCAAGGGCAGGGACACATCAGGACCGAGGCATCCTGACACGAGGAGGTTGCCCGCTTCCTCCATGTAACCAAGGGACATCTCAGAAGGCAGGCATCTCTCCTGAAGGTCTTCTTTCAAACTCGAATAAAGATTTATTTTCTAAATGACACAAAACATGGGAATATACATACCACTGGGCCAGGATCACCTTTGGGGCCCTATAAGAAAAATATGAGAAGTCATCTTGAAAATAACGACCGAAGCAGACTTACAAACTACGAAGAATTTTTATCCAATTGGCTTTAATACACATAAAAATATCTGCAAGTTTTGTTTTGCTATGGTTTGGATGTGAAGCATAATAAGATGAGGAAATATAACTTGATGGAACTCCCATGACGGTGATTGCTTGGACATTGATTTAGTTCTCAGGTTTCCAAAAAGTGACACCACTACACAGAAGGCTGTTTTCCTTTATTTTGACTGTGTACGTTTCCCCAATGTTATTATAATTGGTTTCATTTATTTCCTCCTGCAGAAAATTTTCTTTATATTTGTAACACATACTTTTCAGTGAACTTAGGAGGTCTTTGTGTGTGTGTGTGTGTGTGTGTGTGTGTGTGTGTGTGTGCGTGTGTGTGAGGCTGCTCAGCTAAAATATGCTTGGTGATAAACAACTGTACTCACAGGGGGGCCGGGTGGCCCTGGAAAACTGGGAGCGTTCACACCTCCCTTCAAAAGAAAAAGACAAAGGTGAGAAGAATTTGTAGTAACCGATAGCCGGAAAGTGATTTTACATAATTAGAAAAGTAAATACCTGGATTTTATATAAACTGCTCATTCCATTTCCTTCATTGAATGGTACACCCTTAGGAAAGAAATGAAACATGGAGTTATCCTTTGAAGTTAATAGTGAGCATCTCTACCTTTTGTTGTTTCACCAAATGATATTTTTCCTACTCCATTTTAGAAACTGAGTTTAATGTTATCGGTAAAAATAATAACGTTCCCATTTTTGGTTCTTCTAAAGCAAACGTAGAAGAAAAAAACCAGAAGGC